>NC_140595.1:666205657-666805657 GCF_964204655.1 Triturus cristatus
CTTAAGTTGATCTGGGTCGGCAATCATATTCGCATATTCAACCGAATATTCTCGTTCGTCTGATACTGATCTGGAGTCTCGAGATGGTGACCTCCTCGACCATCGTGATGTCCGCGACTCCCTGCTGGAGTGGGGGGGATCTTGACAAGGACTTTGGGCGATCATGCACCGCTCACGCATGGTGCTGGCGGGCGTCGCCTCGCGACATCCTGTGTGTGTTCTTTTCCTTCTCCCGGCGATACTCTCCGCACATGGCCTCAAAGTGATTGCTCCGCCCACACTTGCGGCACTGCTGTCCCATAGCTGGACACGCTCCGGTATGTGGGAAGTCATACCCGCATCTGTAGCATTTCCGTACTGGCGCCTTTCTCGCGTGGTCATGGCGCTTGCCTCTCCTCCATGATTCTGGCTGACGGTGTCAAGAATGGCGGTGACGCGACGATGGTCGGGAGTGCCGCCCTCGCTCCCTGGACCCCCGGCGGGGGCGACTAGCCCGCACTTGACATACTTGCTCTCTGCGTTCCGTACGTCCTGCTTCCATGGTCTTGGCCTGTTCCTCGGCCTGATCGTGCACTCTCGTCATTTCTTCAATTTCGTCAAGAGTGTGGCTTTTCTTCAACAGTTTTCTTCGGTGTGTCTCAGACTGACAGCCGTCGATGACGCGCAACCGGATGGCATCGTCTGTCGAAAACGCCTCAAAATTGCAGTGACGAGCTAACCGGCGTAGTCGAGGTATGTATGTACTCATCATCTCGTCTTTTTCTTGGTGCGCCCGCTGGAACACATATCTCTCATAGTCTACGTTTTTTTGTGTAGAAATTTCTTGTCCAAAGCTTCTCGTAGCTTGGCGTACGTCCCTGCATCCGCAGCCGGAATCTCCTTGATCATTGTGCTGATGTCTTTTCCCACAAGATTGCGGAGCGCAATTATTTGATCTTCGATCCATTCCTCCCATCGGGGCCCCATGCTACCCCCAGCCACGAGTGTCAGGGGCTCCGGAGGGCGCAAGTGTGACAGTCCCATCACGATGGGCTTCACCTCCGGACGTGTGGGCGATCCGTGGTTTGACATCGTGATTTGCTTGTGTTCGTTTAATTCCTTTCTTGTCTTTGCCCGGGTTTGTTTATTTTCTCTCTTGTCTTTGCTTGTGCTTTTTTTTTTCTTTGCTTGGGTTTGTTTCTTTGTTCCTTGCCTTTGCTTGGGCTTGTTTCTTTCTTTCTTGCCTTGGCTTGGGTTTGTTTCTTTGTTTCCTGTCTTTGCTTGGGTTTGTTTCTTTGTTTCTTGCCTTTGCTTGGGCTTGTTTCTTTCTTTCTTGCCTTGGCTTGGGTTTGTTTCTTTATTTCTTGTCTTTGCTTGGGTTTGTTGAATATCACTGGTGGCTCCTGGGTGCCTGACTTCAAGATGGCCGCCTACTCACTTCAAAAGGGGTGTCCTCATGCAGCTGCCTGGTTAAAAGATGGCCGCCGGACCGACACCACACACGGGGCTTAACACGAGGCTCAGCAGCTTCTCCAAATCCTCCCCACATGATCCGCGCTGCATCGAAGGCCTCACTCACCAGCTCCACGGGACCTCATTCCTCACAGGGTAAGCGCGCGCTATTGCTTCCGCTCCTCCTGGCACGCACGTGTCTCCGGCTTCGCGCTGAAGGGGGGGGGGGGTTTCAAGTTTCTCACGGCGAGTCACTCTTCGCCTTTCGACCGACGCTGTGCTCCAGTCCACGCAGCAGGAGCCAGGGGCAGGGGCCAAGGTCTCACTCTCGCCCCACTCTCTTAGGGTGATTGATCCGGCACGAGCTCGGAGTTCAGCGCGAGCAGCGCCACCTTCAAATTTCTTCTCTGCGCCTCCCCCAGGGACAGACCACGTTTCTCCTCGGGTTCAGGGGAGCATGCCGCTCATCCCACTCTCGTCGCCAGCTGTCGTGTCGCGTTACCCCCTCAATAACGACCGACACTGTGATCTCTTTACACAGAGCTTTATTAGATCATCCTCATACTTTGCTGTCCCTACTCTAACTGCCCGCCTCAGCCCGTCGCTCCTCCTCTTCCCCTCACCCGGATACTCCGCCCCCCTATCTACTAGACTGCACACAATTGTACACTTTCATGGAGGAAGCATTTTCAGAGGGGGGGCTCTGAAATTACACTGCATTTCAGTAAAATAGGTTACCTTCTGCTGTTCGGCCTTCCTGAGTTTGAGTCCCGCAGCCTATTCTGTGAGTAGTTCTGCGTTACTCCAGGGTCGGTACCTTTGCACGGGCGAGACACTACGTGGTGCAAATGGCAGTGTCGATCAACTTTTGCAGATAAAAGATGTGTGGTGCTGAAAAGTCGCCACAAGCTCTCCAGAAAACTGCTTCGGCTCGCCTGGAACCAAGCACCTGTTAATATATGCAAAGTGCATGTAAAGTTGCGTAAACTCTGCAAACGCCCTGAGATTCCGCACGAGGCCAGATCGACTTAAGTGGAATGACCTAGCTTTTCATGGAATTCCTGCACTAGTTGAAAGCAGAGTCAAATAATAGGCAAAAAGAAATCTGCTCGATTTATTACACCTAACCCCTGTTAAAAAATAACACACTATGCAATGTAATCATAGGCACTTGTCTGCGCATAGACATATGAACGGGAGGGTGTCCCTCATGTTCAGATTGTACGCAGCTCACCACTGGCTTGCCTTGGCACCACGCTGCAGAAACAGCGTTTTGTCTGGGTGAACATGAATGATCGCATCATTAGCGAGCAACTCTTGGTAAATTTGGTGCTGCAATTTTACCCCAAGGCAGGGCCACTGGCATTATGCAATACTGCGACCATGGCTTTTTTTCGTCTAACTATCGATTCTCCGCACTTGCCACATAAACCATCATCTGCTGCATAAACTGCAGATTTTAACCCCCCAAAAATAGTTCCTAAGACAAACGTATCAAAAGTTACTAAAAAGATCATGACATGTGTTGGTACACAGTGCAAGGCTTTTCACAAAGGTTAACTGATTATCTTTCAGTTGCTTATTCCTCCATCTGGTTCTTCAGCTGGTACGAAATGTGGTGAAATCTTTACCCAGGCAGTATCATCTTGAGTAAAAATTGCAAAATAATGAAATAATGCAATAAAAAAGTGCCTCATTAAGCTGCATAATTTGCCTTTTCTTGCCACATAATTTAGTCAACCTTGTCACATAATGTACTGCTTCTCTGCCGCATAATTCCAGTGGCCTTCCCTTAGGTAAACACAGCACTGCTGATTTTTATGTAGCCCTGTGCTTCACACATTTTTGTAAAGCTGGACACCAGTGTGACCTGCTCCTGAATTTTCAGGAGTAAGGCAAATTTACAGGAAAATTCTGAATCACCCCGTCTGTAATTAAACTTATATAGCACAGCGACTTGAAATGCTTCTTGGAGCTTTAATGCTTTACACAATGGAACAGTTTCCTGTACGAAATTTTGCCTAACCAAGATGGCCTGCTCAGAACTGTACAATTGTGGTAAAACAATAAAGCTAGAATTGGATAATAGACTGCCCTGTTCCTAAGTTAGCAACATAAAACCAAGACCACACACCTTACATTAAATTAATACCAAGACAAGATATCACATCCCTTACATTACATGCAACATTCCTAAGTCAAAGCATGACTAACTGCTCCATTCCATTGATTTTTTTTCTGTGCATTCCTAGACATGCAATTTTGTTGATTTCATTATAAACAAGCATTGAAAATGTAATAGGCCTCGCCTTTGATTAAGTTAAAGCCATTTGCTTTGCTAATGGTATTGTATTCTAGATTTGCATTATTTACTTTATATTTGTGATATGTGCATGTATTTGCTCTTCCCTCACCCCTTTCGTCTGCCTCATGCTATTGTTATCCTCACTATACGAAATTAACACATACTATTCTATTCAGTCACCTCCCAAATCTGAAACACTGCTCTTTTCCTACTAACGCTATGCTTTAAACTACTACACAGCTAACAAAACAATTAACTACATACAACTAATCACAAATATACACTAAATAATGCAAAGCTAGAATACAATACCATTAGCCAAGCAAATGGCTTTAACTTAATCAAAGGCAAGACCTATTGCATTTTCAATGCTTGTTTTATGTTGCACGATTTACATGCACAACATTTTTATGGTTCTGCTTGCGCATGGGCTGTCCGCAAGCCTGCCCCTTGGCTAAGCTCTCTTTCTTAATTGTTGACTCGCCCACTTCTACTCAGCCGGCTAAAAGGTAGAAGTGAGCGAGCCAACAAATTAATAGGGTGAGCCAAGGGTCTAGCCTGGCTTTTAAGGTGCATGCACGAGCCAAGCCCTGAAAATGTTTGCTATGTAAATCATACAACAAACATCACATAAAATATAATAAAGTCTCAAGCAAATTTAAAACAGTGTTAGCAAGTAAATGCTTTGATATGTCACATTTCTAGCACTGCACTGAAGAACTTATTAGAAGTGATAGGTTTTAAACATGTACCTAGATCCACCCGCCCCCCTCACGGTGCCATTAGAGAACTAAGAGGCACAACAGTTGTCCGTTAAAGCCTCAATGTGTCATACATTCTTGTAGATGGAGCAACATTAATTATAGTATATAAAATCAAACGCAATAGGTTTTTGTACAGCTGGTATTTCGTACTCGCGTATTTGAAGGGGATTGCAAAGGCAATGGTGAAGAAAAAGGAGGCTCAGTAAAATAAAATATTTGCCTAACATCACTCTATTTGGTTAAGTGGGGGAGCCACGAATAATTCAGGTTTTGTGGATCACTTTGTGGAAATCAGCCACCAAATGATTATATATTGGTCAATACTTTTAACTAAAATGTTAATGCTTTGTTTTTATTTCTCTGTGGATGAAGGGTAGAGCGAGGGTGGCAAGCAGAACATGAAAGCTTGGCTCGAGGTTTCAACAAGCTATTGAGAAAAGCCAGACTTCAGGCTCTATCTAGCTTTCAGTAGCTCGCCCACCTCTACTGAAAAGCAGTCCGTCTCACCAGAATGGCAGGTTGCACGGAGTCAAAGGGAAACGCTAACTCATTTAGATGCAAGAATAATCAGAGACTTTCTTTGAAGATTTTGGAGCATATGCAAATCCTTAGTATTTTGGTAACTGCTGCTCACTAACTGCTATTCAAAGTAGTAAACTTTGCCAGATCTCGCACTAGCCCTCCCAGCCGGTATGCACGTTAAACACCTAGTATTGCTTTACTAACCGAGGTACTGGGCGGTCTGTAAAATAACGACCATATATTATAGAAAGAAATTAATATTCCTTGAATGACATTGCCGCGTTGAGTATTGTAAGAGGCAGGAGATCAGCGTCTCACTTGATGCGTTAAAAAAAACACAGCATGTGTCAATATCACATCTAATGACAGTGCCACACTCAACATGGCGGGTATGCGTACGCGACATGCATACAACATTGCATTTGATTGGCTAAAGCTTAGCAACGGCTTTGACGGTTCGTTAATGGCGGACCAGGAAGTCGCACGGTACACAGCTGATCTGCTATAGACCGCGTACGCCATGAACTTGCTCTCCCTCCGCAAAGCTTGTCTGCTCTTGGGCACGTTGCCCTCCCGTCGCTCTCTGACCATGGATGAACTTCTGAGCCGCTGTGTTCCTCAACTGCCCCTGTACGAAGCTCGGGGACGGAATCCTCCGCCGCCTGAACTGCAAAACCAGGATTTCATTACCAGTTACCGAAAGCTTGAGCCCGCTGACCGCTCCGGGCTCTTGCGCACCTTGGCGACGAACTTCGGACGGGAGCACGGCAGAGTGGCCGAACTGTGCGCTGTCGTGCTGCAAGTTCAGGACCGCGGGACTGCCGCCGTGCTGCATGCTGAGGACCGCCTGCGCTATCACCTGTGTCCCCGATACCGGCTGCTCTTCACGCACCTCAGTGCCGCGCCCGGCGGGGTCAAATTTTTATTGGACTTGAGGACCGACCTGCTGCAAGATCTGGAGGCTGCTGCCTCCGAGGGAGCGGACCTCAAGGTAAGCGCATGGGACTACGCGAAAGTGGGTCACTGGGGTAACCGAGCTGTTTACATCTGTAGGTGCTGCAGCGCACGCTTTGTCTCTTGCCCAATCCGGGAGCCCGCTTTGTACCCGCCCACCATATTCGTCTCAGACAGCTCCGCCCCGTGCCTGAGCTCAGGACACAGAGTTGGCTGTACTATCACAAGAGGAGCGAAAAACGTGCCTTTTATAACGTTCAGCTGTCTGGACGTATTAGACATTGATTGTCCAAATCTTGCACGCAATGACCTCTGCATCCTTTAGGTTCCTACTAAATAGTTGCGCAGGCCACAACCACTGTTGCCCCTTAGCCTGGTTCTTAACATCAACAGGGCCTGTTTTACCCGGCAAAACATGTCACTGTAATGCAAAAAAAAACAAGCATTGGAAATGCGATAGGTCTCGCATTTGTTGGAGCTGGAGCTATCGGTATTGTAAATGGCAATGTTTTGTACTTTGAAAAAGGTCTTGTGTTTGTTGGAGCTATTCACATTGTAAATGGCAATGTTTTTTATTTATCCTTAGGGTTTTATATAGCACGAACTTAACAGCCTCAGTTGTGAATTTCGATTCAATAAAGTTTTGTGAGCCCTGAAATTTGCACAAGTAAAGTGCTAACAGTATAAATATGGGCACTGTTTAATAAACGAAGCCACTGCAATACAAGAGCAAAGGTGACCGAGTGACTGCTTCTGGGTTGACGGAGTTGCTTACACTCACTGGCCGTTAAAGCTAGCTAGCCCGCTACTATGAGTTTATCTAACTTAATGCTATGTTTTCTTATGTTATGCTATGCAATGCTATGTTTTGTTATGCTATGTTTTGTGTATGCTATGTTTTGTTATGCTATGTTTTGTTTTGTTATGCTATGCTATGTTTTGTTATGCTATGCTATGTTTTGTTTTGTTATGCTATGCTTTGTTGTGTTTTGCTATGCTATGTTTTGTTATGCTATGCTATGTTTTGTTATGCTATGCTTTGTTTTGTTGTGTTTTGTTATGCTATGCTATGTTTTGTTGTGTGTTGCTATGCTATGTTTTGTTATGTTATGCTATATGTTTTGTTATGCTATGTTTTCTTGTGTTTTGTTATGCTATGCTTTGTTATGCTATGTTTGTTTTGTTATGCTATGCTATGTTTTGTTGTGTTTTGTTATGTTATGCTATGTTTTGTTATGCTATGCTACGTTGTGTTTTGTTATGCTATGCTATGTTTTGTTTTGTTATGCTATGTTTTGTTGTGTTTTGTTATGCTATACTATGTTTTGCTATGCTATGCTTTGTTTTGTTATGCTATGCTATGTTTTGTTATGCTATGCTATGTTTTGTTGTGTTTTGTTATGCTATGCTATGTTTTGTTATGCTCTGCTATGTTTTGTTGTGTTTTGCTATGCTATGTTTTGTTATGTTATGCTATGATGTTTTGTTTTGTTGTGTTTTGTTATGCTATGCTATGTTTTGTTGTGTTTTGTTATGCTATGCTATGTTTTGTTATGCTATGCTATGTTGTGTTTTGTTATGCTATGCTATGTTTTCTTATGCTATGCTGTTTTTTTGTGTTTTGCTATGCTGTGCTTTGTTTTGTTATGCTATGTTTTGTTGTGTTTTGTTATGCTATGCTATGTTTTGTTTTGCTATGCTATGCTATGTTTTGTTGTGTTTTGGTATGCTATGTTTTGTTATGCTATGTTTTGTTTTGCTATGCTATGCTTTGTTATGCTATGGTATGTTTTGTTGTGTTTTGTTATGCTATACTATGTTTTGTAATGCTGTGTTTTGTGTTTTTTCATGCTATGCTATGTTTTATTTTGTTATGCTATGCTATGTTATGCTTTGTTTTGATATGCTATTTTTTGTTATGCTATGCTATGCTATGTTTTGTTATGCTATGCTATGTTTTGTTTTGTTATGCTATGTTTTGTTTGGATATGTTTTGTTGCTATGCTATTTTTTGTTTTGTTTTGTTATGCTATACTATGTTTTGCTATGCTATGCTTTGTTGTGTTTTGCTATGCTATGCTTTGTTATGCTATGCTATGTTTTGTGATGCTATGCTATGTTTTGTTGTGTTTTGTTATGCTATGCTTTGTTTTGTTATGCTATGCTTTGTTTTGTTATGCTATGCTTTGTTTTGTTATGCTATACTATGTTATGTTATGCTATACTATGTTATGTTTTGTTATGCTATGTTATGTTTTGTTAACCCCTTCCCCGCTCATGACGGAACCGTTCCGTCATGAGCCACGGTTGCCGTGTGCTCATGACGGAACGGTTCCGTCATGACACGCCCGTTGGCGGCCGCTCCGCCTACGCGGCGCTGTTTCCCCGCCTGTGCGGGGGGACAACGCAAATGGGCGGAGTCATGACGGAACCGTTCCGTCATGAGCACAGGTCAACCGTGGCTCATGACGGAGCGGCTCCGTCATGAGCACAGGCCCACCGCGCTGCCCCCCTGCCCCCCCCAGCGCTGCGGCGGAATGTCCGCAGCAGCGAAGGGGTTAAGTTATGGTATGCTATGCAATGGTATGCAACGCTAGGCTATGTTTTATTATGTTATGTAATGGTATGTTTTGTTATGTTAGGCTATCTTCTGTTATGTTATGCTGTTATTTTATGTTAGGCTAGGCTATGTTTTGTTATGTTATGCTATGTTATGGTGCATTAAACTACTGTGGATTTTAACACATCCAAAAGCTGATGAATGGAGTGGGCTTGCACGTCTTTGGGCTTGTGCGCACTCCCCTCCCTCCCACACCACAGTACTTTGCATTTTGCCCTGTGTTTGTAAGTGTGTTTTCATGTGGAATTAAGGTGCCTGGTGACGGGGCACTATCCGGCGCAGCAGTGGGATTAGTGTCTTAATACTGAAAAGTAGCTGTGAATTGTGGAAACCCCAGATTTTTGTGCGTGAAGTAAATAGCTTGCAGGAAGCACTCCAATACATTCGGGGACACAAATGAGGGCGCAGGAGGTGGCTGAAGAAGTGGGGTGGGTTAATCAGCAGAGAGCGGGAGGAGGAGGTGGTGGTTTAAAAGCAGGATGAGTTGTTAAAAACAATGGCGGGGGCTGGGAGGGTGAGTTAACACAACCAATGCATGTCAAAGGCAAAGCTGGCTGACGGCAAGTTGTGTATCCTCTTGAGTGCATACGTGAATGAGAACGAGTCAGGAGAGAAAACAGAGGAAATAAGATGCAGTTTTCAGAGAATGAGATTTGAGAGGAACAGAGGGAACGGGATCAGAACGCTGTGCAAAAGTGCCATGTGTAAGGATTAGGCTATGCTATGTAATATGTAACTTCGGGCACTAGAGTGTTGCTGCAACTGAAAGAGAAAGGAGTGACGGGAGAGGAACAGAGCAGCAAGCGACGAACATAGGGGGTGACAGATCATAGGGGAAAGGTAAAAGAATAGAGACTAGAAGGGACTAGGCAATCGTCAGGAAACTGTACAGAAGACACTACACAGGAGAGTATGAAAGCGTAGACAGTAGGACAGCGGGGAAGGAGAAACAGCAGGAAAGGGAGGAGAGAAGGACCAAAGGACATACAAGAGGGAGAACGAGCAGGAAAGGGAGGAGAGAATGGCTAGAGGACATAGGGGGGGGGGGGGAGAAATGCAGTTGTGTAAACACGGAAGTATTCCACACATTAATGTCGGTATGTTTAACGCATATCAAAGAACTCGGCTGGTAGAGGGCCCGGTGCTGACAGACCTGTTACCCGCTTTTACATAACACAAAATTAGAACATTTCCTGCAAGTGAAGTAAACTAAAGTAATTAAAAACAAGCGGAAGTGATCGCGTTTGCGATCAAACATCAAAGCGGCGAAAGTGAAAGTAATGGAGCAGAGCATCAAAGGGCTGGGTGAGCAGGGAGGGGGAAATGCAAGGGTCAAAGCGGCTAAAGTGAAAGTAATCGAGCAGAGCATCAAAGGGCTGGGTGAGAAGGGAAGGGGGAATGCAATGAGCAGAGGAGCAGCTGTACGTGCATGTGATCGTGCACTCAAGGTTTAGGCCAGCCAAAAGACTGTGGGTAGCACTTTGAAAATCCCACTTATAAAATGTCTCTTCGAGCCGTTGGCTCGCGAGACCTAAAAATGGGGGTGTTTTACATAACGCAATTTCGACCCAAGCGTTTTACATGAGCAACAGTTACATTACTCATGCATTTTTGGTAGGCACGAGGAGATTAAGTGATTTTTCCCAGTTACAGGATGTTGAACCAACGTCGAAACTCGAACCTGCTTCCTCAGTGCCGAAGTAGGCAGCTCTGGCCCGTACGCCACATCCTCTCCCCTAATAGTAATACCAGGGCTTTAACATTCCTGTCAAGTGCCATGCATCAGGGGTTAGATTAGAGAATTTAAGTATGGTGGTCCGCATCACCGCATTAAAATGCATAGTTACGCATTGTTAGCACATTGACACCACCTGGAAGTGACCACAACTGTCAAGAGGAGTTGCATTAATAGCAGTGTAATGAGTGTTGTGCACATTGTGCTGCAGAGACCTGAGTACTAGTGTTTTAATGAGATCCACGCACTGTGTCCCTCATCATGGCAGTGTGTAGCCAGCTGCCTGTCTACTAGATTGTGCTAAGCTGTCCGCTGGACAATGTTAGGCAAGGAAGCAACAGAAAAGTGGTACAAAAGTGTACAGCCTACAGGTGACTGCAGGAACAAGAACAAGTTTATAGCATCACTGCTGCCACTGCTTTTATAATCGTTGCCGCCCCCGCATTTGTAAAGTTTGAAAGGACAACAGCACTCTGAAGAAGTGTCCTCCACATGTGCTGCGTGTGTGTTTTTTGTTGGGTCAGCTTTGCTTGTCTGGTCACGATAAGAGTAGGTACTGACAGGGTCTTTAAAGTCACACAGCACGGATCTGAAGACAGCGTCTCACACCATGATGGATAGCTCTCACAGCAACTTACAGAGCAGCGCACTGCAGAGAGGACCATCATCTGTGCCAGCCTATCAGCTGAGCTGCCCCGGAAGGATTTGTGATCTCTGGACGGGACGGCAACTCACTCCAACATGACAGTGACAGAGCAGCTGTCAGCAGTGTGAGTCCACAGACGTCCCAGTAAGTCAAAGTGTGCAGTTACAAACTACAGGCTGGGCTATGATGGGCATGGCCTGCTTTAGGTCGATACAATGGGTTCTGCTGCACCTGGCACCAAGCTGGTGGGCACTGTGTTTAGGAATAACTATAATGGGAAACACCTGCTACAGAGTACCTTGTGTGTCCAGCAGTTTTCATGCAACAATAAAAATGTCAAGATAATTCATGTTCCTTCTGGAGAGACATCAGAATTTTATCTAGTGGCAGTTCTGACGCACCATAAAGTAGCGCAGAGGGTTAATGTACCTGCTTCAAAGAACTTGCACAGTTCACAGAACTATATTTTGTGTGTAGCTGAACAGGTTGCTGCTTTTGTCACAGAGATCCTTTTGTTACTTGCAGTTCATAAGTCACAATCCTAATATAGCTCAGTGACCTAAGACCTTTAATCCAAGAGCTGCATGGTATCGGTTAGAACTCAATTTTTTCCCTGAGTATTTCATTGTGTTAATGTTGCTAAAAGGGGTTTGTTTAGGTAGAAATACATCCTTCTTAGTAAAGCTACCCTCAACCACTGTGGTACGTTTTAAATCCTGAGTTTTGTGCTTCTTCAGACCAAACACTCCTAAAATATACTGCCTACTAGTATGGTTGATGTGACTATTACACCTTGTAATCCTTAAAGGCACTAGGTTAGTGCCCTTCCACTTCAGGCGCTTTGCAGCAGTTTCAAGATCTTCTTAGAGTTTCTCTCTGCTCAGTTGTGTGTAATTTCTGATATTTATAAGTTTCCATGGACTTAATTGCTTGGTTTTGCTCGCAAGAAAGTGTCACTCTAAGTATCACACATTTGGTTATTGAATATCACTCGTAAGTACACTGAAATCATGAAAATGTCGCACATAAGTAATATGAAATTTCGGCAGC
Organism: Triturus cristatus; assembly: GCF_964204655.1. Classification (NCBI taxonomy): domain Eukaryota; kingdom Metazoa; phylum Chordata; class Amphibia; order Caudata; family Salamandridae; genus Triturus; species Triturus cristatus. Next base: position 666,217,685 of record NC_140595.1, read on the forward strand.
CATGCTTTAAGTGGTGAATAAAGGTGATGGGGCCCTAAAAGCTATGTAGTCTATGTAATTAAGGGCTTGGTGTACACATATAGTGCCACCCAACCAGTATTTTGATGCCTTTCTGAGCTTTCTGTTTTTATATACAGATATATGACACAACAACCAGTGCTTTAACCCCTTCAGTGCCCGCCCCTTTCCCCGCCCAGTGCCGGCCGTTGCATTAGCGGGCGGGGTCTATGACGAGCTGGACTCGTCATGGGCACAGCGCCACCGCGGCCCATGACGAGTCCAGCTCGTCATGGGCACTGAAGGGGTTAAATTGGCCGGTACTCACCGGTACTGAGTACCGGCACTTCTTAGATTTATCACTGTGAGTACCGGCACTTCTCTACTGCCGAGGAGAGTACCGGTACTCATGAAACGCTGGTGCTGACGGCCTTTCTTTGATAGGCAAGGCACTTCTGTAGACCTGAGCCGAGCCCAGCTGAACAATTCAGCGTGGGCTCATTTGCATACCATCCGGGTGTTCACCATCATGCTGGGTTGCAAACACCGACATCGAGGCAGCCTTGTGACAGCATAATTAAGAAAGCCGTGGGAGGTAACCAGGTTCAAATGGCTTTAATCCCACTTGATTCTTTTGTTAAGTGTCTGTGTATGTTTGTCTGCTTGCCTGTGATTGTTTTTGTGTGAGAGAAAAACTAGAGGAAGGGGGAGAGAATAGAGATACTCTCGGAAGTTATATTAAAGGAAATGTGTGGAATGCTTTGTGTGTGTGCATGTCTGCTTGTTTCTTTCTGTGTCACTCAATATATAGAATTGTGCGATTAACAGTATTGATGTTGCACATATTACAAAAGAAGGTAATGTTAAAATATCGACGCGTTTGGCTTTCGTTTTGTGTAATGAGTAAACAAACCTGCTTTGTTTATTGAAAGACATTTCTCATATGTTTTGGTATGTGCTGCAAGTAGTATCAAAGTCAATAAGTATTGGCATGTCTGGCCCTAAGCCCCACCCCCAAGCCCCACACCCTCACCACATTTAAATGAGTACCTGCATTATTTTGCCCTCATTTAAAGCATTGACAACTGACATACACCCAAAACCAGCCTGGTCTCTTGACATTGTGAGTGGTGGTTAGCTCTTTAATGGCAATGAGTAACAATGATTTGTTGAAAATAATTATTGTAAAAAGTGTTTCAATTCTGAAACTATTAGACTGTGAATTACACATTACTGATGTCTGTGTAAGGGATAGTAGTCTTCGGAGTGTCTCAATTCTCCCCTTCACGCAGCTCTCATCTGCGTTCTATGTTAGACACTTAATGCCCTTCCACATCTTTCCAAAATCCTCTATATATCCCCTGCATCTATTTCTCCCCCTCAGAGCACTGTTTTCATTCTCTCCTGCACTTCACCCCCAACACGCAATGCACACACTCACCTGTCAGCACTGTATTGTCTTTTAATTTTGCCTTGTCAATATTTTGACAACCGTGTTCCTCTTTCACACACCTTTACATAGAATCACAACTGTAACTGGCGTATGTGACCATTGCTCTGTGTGCTCTGCAGACAGGTTAAGTGTGTGTCAGGGGTTTGATGCAGATAAAAGCTGTCTGTAATAGGGCATTTGTTTTGGAATTGGCATTCACTATTTTGGCTTTCTCTGAACAGTTATATACAGATTGAACATCGTACTCAATCAGGATTTCCAATATAACTGTGGTTGATTGTGAATGTGAACTATATGCCACGTGTAAAGTGTATGCTATAGGGGCAACGGTGCACATAATGCTTGTTTTGAAGACCTAAGGGAGTTGTTTCTGTATTGGTAGTAATGATGTCTGATCTTCTCCTGAGCTGTTTCGTACTTGCTGTCAGACCGCTAATGCCATAGTGATTTATACAGCAATACGTGGGACAACGAATCTTGTATGATGTCATCAGTGATGTCATAGAACTTGTCATGAGGGATGTCATATGTGGGGTCAAAAGCAGTGCATGGCGGGTGCGGAAGTTATAATTAGGGCTGCTAACTATAACTGGTAATTCTTTGAGGTTTTTTTTCCGTTCAAAACGTTAATGTTATCACTGACATATTCACCCAACTATAATGTTACTTTAACCTTTTTGTTTTTTCAGTGAATTTCTAAGGTTTTTTGGTTAAAAAAAAATCCTTTTGTCACATCTAACTAATAACCCTGGGCGTAGTTCATGAAGTAGCACTACGCGTAGCTATGCAAAGTGCACTTCGCACTACGCGAGCTACGCAGTACCCTGTTCGCACTGTGCAAGATGCCGTTTTCAATGATTGCACAGTGCGGACAAGCATCCGGCACTGTGCAATCATTGAAAACGGCATCTTGCACAGTGCGAGCTGTAGTTTTCTGCTGCTCGAGTAGATTTTTACTCGAGCGGCAGCTTTCTCAATGCGGACTGGTAGTTTCTCATCGCGAGGGATCGCGAGCATATGCGACCACTCTCAATGAGAAACCGGACCTCCCCGCGTTGAGAATCTCGCCGGGAGGTTTATTTTCCACGCTCGCGATCGGCAACTTGATGTTGCTGATCGCGAACGAGGAAAAAGTCTCGCCGGGATGTCATTTTGCTTGCTCGCGGTTGCCAACTTGACGTTGAGGACCGCGAGCAAGCAAAAAATGACCACTGCACTACGCTACGCGTGTTTGCACTGTGCTACGTGCAATTCGCGTAGTGCGGAGTAGCACAAACTTCGCACACTATGCTAGCGTAGTGCTTTGCCCAGGCTTACTAACTATACTGTTACGCAAATATTTTGTAATTTTTTTTTTTAATTGTAAATGAATACCTAATTGCCATCTGTAAATGCAACCCCGCCGCGCACAGCTTTGAGCCAGGCCCGTAAACACCCTCCATTCAGCCAACCCCACACTGCGCACAGTTTTTGGCTGTGCGCAATAGGGGGTTGGCCATAGGGCTTGGCCCTGGGGACCACATCCCCACAGTCTTTTTAAAACAACAAACATTTTTTTAATTAAAGTGGAGGGGGGCCGAATGGCCCCCTCTCTGAACTTTTATTGGCCCCAGGGACCCTATTCCTTGTGGCTCCTTATTTAAATATTGGGGAGGGGACCCTGTGGCCCCCCTTTCCAAGCTTAGCTCTGCTCTGGGTACCTCATCGTCAGCCTTTTAAATGTAGAGGAGGGGGTGCAGGTGCCCCACCCCCTTCGGCGGGACGATTTTGGCCCTGGGGACCTCACCCCCCTGGGGCCCAGTGTAATATTTATGGGAAGGGGGTACACTGCCCCCTCCCCAGCCTGATTTGAGCCCATCAGACCTCCGGGCCCGGTGCACTTGTCAATGGAGGGGGCATGATGCCCCATCACTGGGCCAATTTCAGTCCCAGGGACCCGGAAACATTTTTACGGGGAGGGCAGGGCACGTGAACCCTCCTCCCTGGGCTGATTTTGACCCAGAGGAGCCAATCTTTGAGCCCTGGTACCAGTTTGACAGGGGCACCCAGCCCCCCTCCCCAGACCCATTCTAGACCCAGGGACCTCATTCCCAGGGCATGGCATTAATATTAGGGGTGGGGGGCACATGGACCCGCTTCCCGGGCCAGGCCGGTTCGACTCCGGGGATTCTAACATCTGGTCCCAGCATTAATATTAGAGGGGTAGCATGCCCCCCCCCCTCCTGAGAAAGATTTGGCTCTGGTGACCCCATACCCTGGAGCCCAGCACTGTTTTGAAGTGGGTGGGGGCACATGGCCTCCCTCCCTGGGGTGATACCCATCCCCCAGGGCATGGCACCAGTTTCAAGATGGAGGGGGGCATGTGGCGCCATTCCCTGGGCCTATTTCGACCCTGGTGACCCCATCCCGCAGGGCTTGGCACTTTTCGGCCCCGGTGACTGCATCCACAGGTACCTGGCATTATTCTGAATTGGAGTACACGCCCCCTCCTGGCCTGATTTCAGTCCGGGGACCCTATCCCCTGGGGACCGGCATAAATATAAACGGGATGGGGGTATGCAGGCCGGTTCCAGCCCCATGGACCCATCCCCCGGGCTAGCACCTTAAAGGTGGGCGCCCATCCAGGGCACCCACCATACTATTGTTGGAGGCATCAGCCGACTCCCTACATCCAGCCTGAGCAGTTTTTAGATCTGTTTCCTTGCCTGCATCACTGTGGGCAGGAAAACAGATCTTAAGTACACTCCCAGTAGATGGGAGCATTTTTGATGCTCCCCCCAGCTAGGAGCAGGCTTGGTGTTTGCTCCCAGATTTAAAAATGCTCCCTTCAAGCAAGGGGAAGCAAGTTTCCCTGCCCTTGCAGGTGCGGGCAAGTAAACTGCTATGTACTGCGGATGGACACCCCAGGCCATAGCCAGTGAGCCAACGCTTGGGAATGGGGTCCCCAGGGCCATTAATGGCACAGAAATGGGGGACGTTGCCCCCCCCCTCCTTTAAAGAAATCTTCTGGTGGCCTTTTCAGGCTTGGGGAGGGAGGCCTTGCAACCTCCTCTCCATGTTAAGCCATTTGGTCATGTGGTGGGCTCCCTGGGGCCTTTAGAGGCTATGAGGGAGGTGTGCATACAAATGAATGTTGACCTCTTGGGTGGGCTCCCTTAGAACTTGTATGGCTTGGAGAGAGGGGGTCACGCAGCCCCACCTTTCTAAAGACAGCCAGGGGAGTAGGCTCCCTGCACCATAATCTGATTAAATGCTTGTCGGCCGCCATTTTTTTCTAAGATCTCGTGGGATCACAACATTTGTTGCCATTTTTTTTGGGTGCCCCCTCAATGGGGCCTGGGGTGTCAGGGAGATATATAATATTACCTACTGGCAGTCGCCAGTAGGTAGTTATAGCTAGGACCTTGTTTCTATTCAAAAAGCGTTTTTTCTTTTGCCAATATCTTTGGCATCGTTTGACAAATTTGTGCAACAGTTTCAAATTTAATGGCCCACTCACTTTAGCTGCTGTCTTGAAAATTTCCGGGTGATCTGTGAAGCGGGGGCTGAGAAAAAGGGGGGTACAGCCCGAACTGCTGAACGTAATTACACCAAATTTGTTAGAAAGGTCGCTCCTGGTCCAGAGTGCACTCTTTTTGTTAAATGGTGTAAATCCGTTCAGTAGTTCCTGAGAAATGTATTTCAGATATACAAATATGGCCGCGGAGGATCCGCCAACCCTCCCGATCTCGTGCCTGAGATCTGATTGGCTGCCAACACTTCAAACCGGGAAGTCTTGGCAGCCATCTTGTGACTCGGTTGAACTGAGTCACATGGAAAAAGGTACAGTAAAAAGCATTACAATTAAGAAAAGGGAGCAGGGCGTGAAACACCCTGACCCCTAAGCCTGCTCAGGGGGACCCACAGGGACCCCCAGGGCCAAATAAAAGCATAAAAAACAAATATATAATTCAGCAGAATTCGCGTTGGATCCATGATCCATGAATCCAGCCGTAACACACAAAAATAAAGCGCAAGCTCCTGCACTGTTTCCTTGAAGCCCCAGGGGGCCAGGTCCAGGGGGCAATTTGAAAATGAGATGCGGGGGCTCGCGCAGGCCCCTGCAAGCCCTGGGGACCACCACCTCCCCAGGGCTAAATTTAGAAAGATGCATGAAGGGGGCTCGAGCCCCCCCCCCCACCCAGCCCCCGGGACTGCCACCTCCCAGGGCTATTTTAAAGATGGTAGAGGGGCAGCGCGGCCCCCCTCCTGGAGCTGTAAATGGCCCTGGGGACCGCTACAACCTAGGGCTGGCTCCAGCAATGTCCCGGTGTGCCCACCCCTGGGACATTGCACTTTGCTATGGTATGGCAGGAGCACTGCTCCCGCCATGCCATAGCAAACTCTGCTTCGCTTCATGGAAGCAAGAGCAGAATTGCTTTTTGGGTAGAGGGAGCTGCATGTTTTAAGGGAGTAAGTATGTGTTAGTATCTGTATGAATAAGCAAGGTAGTGTGTGTATAACTGTATAGGTGAGTAAATGGCAGTGTAATTGACTCTGGGTGTGTGAGTAACTCAATGGGTGAGTGGCGGTGTGTGAGTGTCTGTATGAGTGCATATATCAGTGGCTGTATTGGTGAGTGACTGTGTGTATGAGTGGCTGTATGGGTGAGTGGATGTGTGTGTAGACCTATGAATCGGTGAGTGGGTATGTACTAACTGGTATTGGTGTGTCTATAGTTTCGAGAATGGTAATCTGAATTTTGAAGTGGGTGTATGAAAGGTTAAATTAGGGTGTGAGTATGTGCATCAGAGAATATGTGGATGATGTAATCAGTGATGTCATTTGAGATGTCATCTGTGATGTCACTGACCATGTCATAAGTAATATAATATGTGACGTGTAGTAATGTGGTAAGTAGCAGAATATTGAATGTAGAGTGTTTAGAATATTCCTTCTTCTTAATTGATGTAAGAGAATGTTGGCGGGTCAGATGCGGTGTAGCAGCGGTTGTGCTCACACCTTCACACCATAGCTATATGAGGTTGCCAATAAAAGAATATATCTACTCAATTGTCCCAGAGTATTTACTACAGAATTTGGCGATGAGCGGAGGTAACCTAGTGTGAACCCACTGCTGATTGAGACATGTCTGAAGAGGATTGCGGAATGTCTCACGTTTGATTAGCTGCGGTGTTTCAAAAGAAAGAGAACTGCCCGGAGGAAGAGACGGCAACTGTGTGCGCATCGTGGTAAGCGCTTGAATCTTTTGAAAAAAACGAATTTTCTTTTTGGCATGATTTACGACTTAACTGCATGTAGTCGCGAGCTGACAACCGTCACTGCATGAAGTTGTTTCGTTTTCAAGGTCAAACGCTCCATTGGCACGAGCCGCACTCTTTGCAAGTCTCATCCTTGAAGATTCTGCCTTCTATGCGACCACATTGGTGGACGCATTACAAGGATTGACGTGTGGACGTCAGTACGCGGGTTGTAACCCCAACGTGACTCCATCTTGGAAACTGCAGTAAAGGAAACACATCGGATCGTCACAACGAACATCACCTCTTGGAAACTGATGTGATTTTCCACACGGGGAGTGCATCGTGTTATTCTTTTTGGCAAGAATTTGATAGTGACTTAGCCAATAAGTACATTTCTTTCTACAGCATATATATTTTTTCAGTTATTGAGCATCTGTACTTATCCTGCAAACTCAGCCTTACATGACTTTACTTGTGAGATGTCCACTGCAGAAGCACCTCCACGGGGTGATTCAGTATTACATCTTAACTCACCAAGGGAATTCTTATAATTTTCAGGAGAGCCTGTAATACAATGGAATGAATGGAAAGAATATTTTTTAAATTATATTGCAAATCTTGAAGACTGCAGTGGATCTTTCTCTCTTGAAAGAAAGAAAAGAATGTTGATGTACTGTCTAGGTCCTGAAGGACTCTGTCTTTTCTGTGAACTGCAAAAACGTGATAGGCCTGGTGATATTGATGTATGTAAAGAAGCTTTATCAGATCTTGATGAGCACTTTTCTCCCACAGTTTGTATAGGAGTTATGCGCCATGCTTTTTTTCAAAGAAATCATGAATCCATCGAAGATTATGTAGCAGCTTTAAGGAAATTATCAATTACTTGTAGATTTGGAAATCTTCATGATGAATTTATAAGAGACCAAACCGTCATGTATGCAAAAAACAAAGCTATTCAAGATAGATTGTGGGTGGAGGGTGAGTCTAGCTTAAAAGATATTATGGCTATTGTTAAGAAAGCTGACTTATCAGAGCGTTGTGCTAAAGTTACCCTTGCTAGTGAGAAGAAAGAGAGTAGTGAAACAGTTAACAAAATTTCAGATGGTAAAAATAAATTCACTCAAAATTGAATCAGAAAAATGAAAGAAAAGATAAGAAGAAAGGTGAGCGTTTGAGATAAAACATTTTTTTTACTATGCTTGCTATCGCTGTGGTAGCACTTTGCACTCCGCCAATTTTTACAGGTGTCCGGCTAAATCTGCAAAATGTTTAGAATGTGGTTTAATAGGGCATTTTGCTAGAGCATGCAAATGTAAGGACAACAAAAGAAGAAATAAAGTTGCATGTGTGAGAGAGAGAGTGACACTGAGGAATCTTCCTCCGACGACAGTCATAATGATACTAGTGTTAAGTACGACTCAAAGAAAAATGTAGTTTTGAAAATCTCAGGTGAAGGAGATAGTAAACTTTGTGTTGGGTTTCTTTTGGAGGCGTATCATTGCAAGTAGCTGCTGATTCTGGTTCGCCATATATAATTATTGCTGAAAGTGTATTGTTGAAACATTTCAGTTCAGCAATAGGGAATCAGTTGGAGAAATCGGATATTAATCCTGAGAGTTACACAGGTGAGAGGATAGAGATCAATGGAGTCCGACAACTTGTTTTAGGTTCAAGAGCAGACATGCCCTATGCAAATTATATGTAGCTAAGGATGGACCATCTGTTCTGGGGTGGAAAGATCAACGTAAACTCAACATAATTCTTGATACCAATAGTCCAGAACAGGTACTTGTAGCGTGTGAAGCAGAAGATACAAAAAATGAGATTTAGAAGATACAAAAAATGAGATTTAGAAGAATATCCAAATGTATTCAACAGTAAGGTTGGTAAATTGAAAGGATTTTCTCATTCCATAAGACTGAAACAGAATGCAATTCTTAAAATCCACAAGACACGGAATATCCCTTTCATTGTGAGGGACGAAGTTAAATTGGAGTTGGATAAATTGTTGAATGCACATATAAACAAACCAGTGGAGGCTTCAGAGTGGGTTTCTCCGTTGGTCGTTGCCAGACGTGCCAATGGCAAGGTTCGCTAATGTGTTGATTTAAGGGGATTAAATAACATCATAGAATACCAATTTCCATTACCTCGTATTGATGAAATGTCATTAACTAGAGATGCAAAGTGGTTTTCCACATTTGATTTATCTTCTGCGTATCATCAGATAATGTTGGATCCTGAGAGTAAACACTTAACTGCTTTTTGTACACCTTTTGAATGTTTTCAATTCCGTCGTATGCTGGTCGGATTAGCGTCGGTGGCAGCAGTCTTTCAAAAACTCATGACACAGCTGTTTGGTGACATCCAAGATGTAGTGTTTTTTCAAGATGATATTTTAATCATGGGAAAAACTAAAAAACACCATGATGACATATTGAGAGAGGTTTTACATGTATTAAATAAAAGGGGTCTAACTGGTGAAATTAACAAATGTAAATTTGCTGGAACAAATGTAATGTATCTAGGACATTAAATTGGTCGTGAAGGTATTAAACCAAAGGAAAAGTTAGTTGGAGTTGTTGTTAATGCTCCCTCACCTAAAAACAAGGATGAACTTCGTTCATTATTGGGTTTAGCGGAGTATTATTCAAAATTTGTTGAGAAGTGCTCAGAGAAAACACATGAAATACGTGCTTTACTAAAAAACAAGAGTAGATTCGAACGGTCAAGCCAATGTCAAGAATCATTCTTGGATATTAAATCTGCAATTGCTAAATCTCCTACTTTGAAAGGATTTAATCCATCCGCAACAACGTTTATTACCAGAGATGCAAGTGGAAAAGGGTTGGGTGCTGTGCTCACTCAAAGCAATGATAAGGGAGGCGAAAATGTTATAGCGTTTGCCTCCAGATCATTGTCACCTACTGAAGAGAAGTATTCGGTCAAAGAAAGAGAGACACTAGATTGCGTGTGTACTCTCGAGCACTTCAGAAAATTTGTGTGGGGAAGAGAATTTATTGTTAGAACAGACCATAAACCATTGACAAAAGTATTATCCACCGATGGTTTATCGAGGGCATCTGCTAGAATTGCAAGACTATCTATTCGTTTACACAACTTTATTTGTGCAATATGTTCCCGGGAAGATGACTATTAATTTTTTAAGCAGAATGTCTTTGCCTCTTAGGGAAATTGACTCTATTGCTTGGAATGAGGAGTATGTAGCTGGTATTTTTGTCAGTGATGATTGTAAAGGGTTGCAAGAAAAGGAGTGGGAAGATGCACAGATTAAAGATAAAGTTTTAGAAAATGTTAAAAACAAAATTGAAAATGGTTGGGGAGAGTTTGTCAAAACAGAACTTATAGGTGAGTTAAGAGCATTTTGGGAGGTAAGAGATGAATTGGGAATTGAAGGTATGTTTGTGTTGAGAGGTGAAAAAATAATTCCGCCTTCTGAATTGAGGAGTAAAATAATTTCACTTTGTCATGAGGGACATCCTGGTATAGCACGTACGAAACGTGAGTTTAAATCCTTATATTGGTGGCCACAAATTGATTGTGAAACTGAACGTTTTGTCAGATCATGCATGGAATGTGAAGCAGCAGATACACCTCAGAAGACCCTTAATCCTCCACTAAGTTCTTTGGGCTGCCCCAACATGCCATGGGAAGATACAGCCTTAGACATAATGGGACCTGTATTGTGGAGTGATGGTTCACTAAAATTCATCATTGTCCTTATGGATATGTTTTCTAAATTGTTGGAATTGGACGTTGTGTTGAAAGTAGACACTCGTTCAGTGATTAAGTTTCTGGAGAACATATTTCTTAGAAAAGTCTTTCCCAAATCTTCACTTACTGATAACTGTGTTCAGTTTAAATCTTTGGAACTCAAGAACTTTATGGAATATGCTGGCATTAATCATACATTTGCAGCACTCTATCATCCTAGGGGTAAGGCTGTCATAAAAAGAGTTCAGAGTTATTAAAGGTACTCTGCATATGGCTATGCAAAACAAAAAAAAACTTGAAGTAGAGTTAATAAAAATGCTTTGGAACTACAGAGTCACCATTCATGATTCAACTGGTAATAGTCCTTTTGGCATTATGAGAGGTAGAATACCCCTTTCAAAAGTCAATCCTGGTTGGATGAATAAAGGGAAGAAAGTTGAATGGCGGGTGAAAGATGTAAAAAGCTGCATGTTGAACTCTCAACAAAAGAACAAAATGTATTTTAACAAAAAGTATGGTGTAAAAAAGGTAAATATTCAAAAGGGTCAATGGGTACGCGTAAAATCCAGTAGGAAAATTGTAAAAGGAAAAAACAGGTTTAGTTCACCCAAGAAAGTAGTCCATGTGAACAGGACATAGTGGAGCTAGAAGATGGTTCAATTTATCAGATGAGCAGACTAGCAATTGTCAAAAACCTTGATGCATGTAAAAAAAAGTCTCGATGTAAATGTTTGTAATAGATTTGATAAGTATTGGTGGGTTACTATCAATCCCACCAACGATCAAGATGTACTTCCTGTAAACAGTTCTGATTCTGATCAAAGTATTGAGCATTGCAATGATAGTAATGCTATAATCTGTTCTGGAAATCAAACTTGTTCTTCTAAAGAAGAAAGACCTAGCAGTTTTGGTAGAAACTTGTGAAACCCAAGAAACTTGAAGACTATGTTTGTGCCACTTAAGTTGCTATATATTTTTTTGTTTCTTTTTCTTCTTTCTCTTTCCTTCCCTCTTTGTTTCTTATTTTTTTTTTTTATATGGGCGTATGGGTGTGTTTTAATTAAAGAAGAAGGATGTGGAGTAATGTGGTAATAGTAGGAAGAATATAGAATGTAAAGTGTTTAGAATATTCCTTGTTCTTAATTGATGTAAGAGAATGTTGGCGGGTCAGATGCGGTGTAGCAGCAGTTGTGCTCACACTTTCACACCATAGCTATACAAGGTTGCCAATAAACAAATGTTTCTACTCAATTGTCCCAGAGTAGTCACTACATGACATCATCAGCAGTGCATTGCGGGGGCGCGAGTTATAGTTAGCTCAGCTAACTATAACTGCTGAATTTCTCTGGTTTTGTACGAGTAAAATGTCAGCCTAACTATAACGTCTCTGTAACCTTTGTTTTTTTCCATGAATATTTATAATAAGTTATTTCAGCAGTAACGCCGCATTTTTAAGAAAGGATGCTGTGCATCAAGCTTCCATTTTGAAAACTGAGAACTGCTGAATATAAGCCATTTCAGGAAAGAATGAACTGTGAACACTTGTTTTGAGTGTGACTATGTGTAGGCTAAAATTGAGCATTTGTCATGCAGACTGGAATAAGAAAATCATCAGTGTCGCCATTTGGTTTTATGTAAATAGAACTACACTGAAATGGCTGGAAAAGGACATTAGTCCGACATTGAAGGAGCAGCACTCCTCTCTTATTTGCAATGACTGCCCATCCATTTGGAACGCATCATTTGTTTTTAATGCTGTTAAAGTTTGTGCTGCTTTGATTGTAAGGAAGCTTGAAGAAGGCTCACACCGAAACGCGTCCTTGCGATTAAATTGATTGAATTTGAACCCGTGAGTGCAACGTGTCTCCTCTGTGTGTGATTTATAACATGGACTCACCTCTATGTAACATGTGCACCCCTCTCCAAGAGTGCAGCAGGAGCCTAAGGTGGGTTTGTGTTAGCAATTTTTTTAAACATGTATTTATATTATCTCCTACTGGTGCCCGAGGCTTTCAAATGCACTATGCTCAACTGCCTATAGGCTATAAAAATAGCCCAGGAGTTTATGCAGCATGAATTGTGTTGATTCTTGGCGAGAGTGGATTGCATAATAACGGATTTACAGAACCTGACTACGAGTTCAACTTTTAAAAATCTAACATAGCTTTTCTCCGTGTTCTTTTCTTAGGATATGAACTTACCTATGAGCGAAAGAGTCTTGCCCCTCATTATTTGGAGAAATGTGCACAATTGCGCCACCAACGTTTTGGTCAGGTACTTACTTTTGGGAACCCTGAGTAGTGCTTGTGCACAATACCTTTGCACCTTTGTATCGGAGACATCCGTTGCGTTGGTGATCCTCCACAGTTTTTTGGTAACACATAGTTCTGTTGGTTTTTCAAGCTTGAATGGTAAAAGGGTTTTATACCCAGTTTGTGCTACATTTTGAATCCGTTCTACAGTTACGTATGGCACAACCTATTGCGATTGGGCCAACTGCCATCCAGCAGTATATCCCCATTTACAACAATATGGAATTTTGTTGTAGAAGAGGGCGCGGTATTCCGATTTTGAAGTTTTTTTCCATTCCTGGATCATATTTCCGTCTGTGGACGCTAACACTTTTCATGAATACACTATGCCTCAGGCACCTGCAGCATAACAACCTTATGATCTTGTTGAAATTCCTCTTACAGTCTGGGAGCACCAGACTTGGTTTAATAGCACCCTTCCCCATGTGCCTGGGCCAGTTCGAATGAGTCCATTCTGTAATGATTGGGCCACTTGGCCGGCTTTGACTGGATATACACCATGTACAGATATGTAATTTGAATCTATTACAAATCTGTGCTTTGGATAATGTTCTTGTACTATATAGACAGGTATCTCAATTTATTTGACATCCATTACTAGCTGGTCCAGTTAGACTTGTCCTGCAAGCACAAGCCCAGTTGCCTGCAGCACCTGTAATAAGTGCTGTAATTGTTCATTTAGTTATGGGGAAACAACCCACTTATCATGAGGAAATACCGTTTTGGAATGCACAAAAAATCGATCAACTTGAAGCTGTGTTTCCTCTTACGGGACCACAAGATAAGCACATAATTTTGACTATGTCCTTACCCACTGGACTGATTCCCACTCTAGCCGACTGCAACACAGTGGGGGCTTATTTTTGCCACAGTCTATACTCATTGTCATGGCACTCCCTCGATGGCTTTTCTACTCAATGTCCCCAAACAAATGCAAAATGATCATGGGGCAGGTCCTGCCCTCGATTTGAGGATAAAACTCATGGGCAATTTTCCCTTTGTCTACCAAATCTTTTTTAGGTCTCGCGAGCCAAAGGCTCGAAGAGACATTTTATATGTGGGATTTTCAAAGTGCTACCCACACTTTTGGCTGGCCTAAACCTTGAGTGCACGAGATCACATGCACGTGCACAGCTGCTCCTCTGCTAATTGCATTCCCCCCTCCCTTCTCACCCAGTCCTTTGATGCTCTGCTCGATTACTTTCACTTTCGCCGCTTTGACCCTTGCATTCCCCCCTCCCTTCTCACCCAGTCCTTTGATGCTCTGCTCCCATCTCCCTCCTCCCTGGGCGTGAAGGGAGACAGAGACATCCTCCTTAATTGCTGTTTCCCCTCCTGTGGACACGTTATTGATCAGCTCCAAACTCCGATACATTGCTCTCAAGTGACCATCTGTCAGAGGAAACAAGCAGCAGGCACTTAAATGACCTCTATACATAATTATGCTTTATTATATGCCACATAATTTTACACCACTCAATGCAACACAATTCCACGCCATGCTACACAATTCTATGTCACATAATTCTACTCCACATCACATAATGCCACTCCACATCATGCCACATAATTTGACAGAACACCACATAATTCAACAAAGTGTAACATAATTCCACTCCTCCCTACATGACTCCACTCCACACAATGGCATTCCACATCACACAATTGCACTCCAAGTTACACATCTGCCCTTCATGCCACACAATTGCTCTCCATGCTGCACAATTCCATGTCTCACAATTCGACTCCACACCACAGAATCCCACGCAACCAAGTTCCACGCAACGTAATTCAACTCCACACCACATAATTTCATGCCATATATTACCCCTCCAAGTCACATAATTCCACTCCACCTATTTTCAATCCACTCCATACCACATCATTTCACCCCATGCCACATAATTCCACACCACTCAAGGCCTCGCAGTTCCATGCAACACAATTCCACATCTCATAATTCCACTCATGCCACGAATTTCCACTCACACAATTCCATGCCACATAATTCTACTCCATACCACATAATTCCACTTCAGTGCACAACATATAATTCCACATCATGCCACATACTATGCCACATAATTTCACTTCCTACAACATAATTCCACTCTGTGTCACATAATGCCTCTTCCCTTTCGTGCCACATAATTCAGATCAACATATTTCCACTCAACTCAATTCCTTGCCATGTGACACAATTGCACATCACATAAATCCATGCCACATAATTCTACTATATGCCACACACTTTCACTCCACACCACATAATTCCACACCACGTCACATAATTCCACTCCACATCACTTAATCCCACTCCACACAATTGCACTCCATGTCACACAGTGGTACTCCTCACAATTCCATGTCTCAAAATTTCACTCCATGGCACACAATTGCACGCCATACAATTTCACACCACACAATTCCATGCCAAAAAATTCTGCGCCACTTAAAGCCAATCCATGGCATGTAATGCCATGCCACACAATTCAAATCAACATAATTCGGCTCCATGCCACATAATTCCACGGCACGTAATTCCACTAAACACCACACAATTCATTACCATGTCACATAATTCCACTCCATGCTATATGATTTCCACTCCACTCAGTGACACTCCATGTCACCCAATTGCACTCCACATCACACAATTGCATTTCACGCCACACAATTCCACGTTGCACAATTCCACTCCAGTCAACACAATTACACTCCATGCAACACAATTCTGAACCACACAATTCAACTCCATGTCACCTAAGTGCACTCCACCCTCATATTTCCAATCCAAGCCACATAATTCCACTCCATGTCGCATAATTCCAATCCTCTCAATGCCGCACAATACCATGCCAAACAATTCCATGCAACACAATTCTTCTCCACATAATTTCACGCCACCTAATTCTAATCTACACCACATAATTCCACTAGTCAACACCCCACAATTCCATGCCACACAATTCAACTCCATCCCACATAATTTCACTCCATGCAACATCACGACTCCACATCATGCTACATAATTCCACTCCATGAGACATAATTCCACTCCATACCACATAATTCCACATTGTACCACCTGAATTTAATCTCCCCAAACCTACATAATTTCACACCAGACAATTCCATGCCAGACCATTCCATGTCACATCTCATAATTCTACTCCACGGAGCATAATTCCACTCCTTGCCACCTAATTCTATGCCACACCACTTGATTTCACACCATGTCACATAATTCCACTTCACGGCACTGAATTCCTCTCCACACAATTGCACACCACGTCACATAATTGTAGTTCACGCCACACAGTAACATGTCTATCTCAGTGAATGCAAAATAATTCCACTCCACATAATTCCATGCCACATAAAGTGCTCTCCACTTATCATAAACCCACACCACATAATTCCATTCCATGGCACACAATTGCATGCCACATAATTCCATACCACACCCCATAATTCCACACCACATCATATAATTCCACTCCACCCCCATACTTCCTCTCCGCCGAATTGCACTCCATGTCACACAATTGCATACCACGCCACACAATTCCATGTCTCACAATTTCCCTCAACACCCCACAATTCTAGGCCACACCACACAAATCCACACCAATTAATTCCATGCCATACCACATAATTACACTCCTTGGAACGTAATTCCATGCCACATAATTCCACTCCACTATTAATGAATCCACTCAATAATATAATTCCACTTAGCGGCACATAATTCAAGTCCACCACATAATTTCATTCCATGCCACATATTTCCACTCCATTCCATGACACATACTTCCATTCCTCTCAACACAATTCCATGCCACACAATTCTATGCCACACAATTCCACTCCACACAATTCCACACCACACCATATAATCCTACTCCACGCCATGCCAATTAATTCCACACCACATCCCTTAATTCCACACCATGCCACATAATTTAACTCCAGGTAACATAATTCATTTCCATACAATTGCAGTCTATGCCACACCACGCCAAAGAATTCCACATCTCACAATTCAGCTCCATGCCACACAGTTCCAAGCCACTCAACATACTTTCATGCCACATAATTTCACCCCACACATCATAATTTCACTCTGCATATTTCCACTCTACTTGACAACACGTAATTCTACTCCCCTCTACATTTGCAGAACAAGCATTTGCAATGCAATAGGTCTCGCATTTACGCAAGTTTGAGCTACTCACATTACAAATAACAATGCCTTTTATTTTTGTTTTCTTTTATAAAACTTAAATAAAAGGCAGTGTCATTTACAATGCCAATAGCTTAAACTCGCGTGAATGCGAGACCTATTGCATTGCAAATGCTTGTTTCTATTGTTAAAGGTGAAGCTGCATCTTTGGCTATACACCAGTGACTTGCCGCGGTGGCAGTAGTTGACCGCACACGGGAGTTGTCAGTTATCATTGCTAATACATATATGTCTTTAGGATGCAATAGTTTTGCAACCAGACCTTCAGTACCACCACCTGACAAGCCTGCCTCAGACAAGGATGCCAGACCAGCCAATGAGTTTGCTAAAAAACCATGGGATAAATCTAGACAACATGGAGGTTCTCCACCCCAGGAGTCCACTAAAAGACAATACAATTTTCGTGATCGCACTAAAATAGACTCCAGACAGGTATAAGGCATCTGATACGTGTTCTCCTCATTCCTTTCAGGAATCATCTGATCAACAGTACGACAGAGGAGGGCTATCTGACCGTAGACAAGAAGAGTACGTGAAACCAAAAGGAGAAACACCACGCTCCTCTGACATAAGGTGAAGAAGTAGGACAGGCCTCCTCCATATAAACCCCCATTTCAGAAAAAGAAACTTGCAGTTTTCACTGCTAAATATGTAACTGACAGTGAGAACCCTCCTCCTGAACAGGAGTTGGCTGGTGACTCTCTTCGAAAGCATGGCAGAAGTCACCATAGTATGCCAAACTCTCCACCAATTTCTGATAGCGAAAGCAACTGAAACATTTATTACGGTTGCGTCCTCAAGATAGACTATATCACTCAGATATTAAAATTGAGGGTGATGCTAAATGTACCTTTAAAGCATTATTTTGGGACAAATTAACTACGTTTTATGAGGCAAAGTCTGACAGCAGGAGCCTATGTAGGCAATAAGCTGATTGCTCAATATCTGGCGCAGGTACACATATTTCTCTTTCTAGCAGGAAGCAGTTGCAGGCTTTGTATCCATCTCTCTTGCTCTGCTTAGTTTTGGACATTGATTATTTTAGTCCTGCATCCCCTGTAAAGTCAGTTCTTGCTCTCTGCTTGTTTTAATTATTTACTGTTTGTAACGAAAGACCTATTTTTGAATGCTCTCCTCCCCACCAGCCCCCCTGACCCCCAACATTTTGTACTGATGATTCTGTTTTTCGACTCGAACCAGGCTACAGTGCATGTGCTTTGATCCTAAAACATGTACATGTACAATTGGCTAATTGCTGATTGGCATGTTTAGCCTACCTGTTAGTCCCTAGTATGTTGTACTCTGAGTGCCTGCAAGTTAAATGTTACTAGTGGACTGCAGCACCTATTGTGCTACCACTGAAGTGACAAGTCAAAGCATGATTTCACGTATGCCTTTTTTGAAACCTCAAATTCGACTGGGCACAATAAGCATTTTCCTATGCCTAAACCTTCCTTTAGAATTCTGCTAAGTCACTTCTAAAGTAGACCCTAAATATTCAGCGAGAAATCTCCAAAGTTGTTTTTTTACTGTGGCAAGTCTGGCTGTCCCATAGAAAAGAACTAGGTTACATTATAACACATCATAATGCATAACTTCAGTTTGGGAATAGCTAGACCCATACCAGTGTTCAAGGTCTCAAATCAGTAGGAATTTAAAATCCAGTCTGATGGTCGAGTTGGAATCTAAATTATTATTTATTAAATACCACTTTTAGAGCGTTGCCATTTTCCTGCCTATAGCCTCTAGTAGCCTATTCAGAGTTAATCCACAACTGGCTGCCTGCTGGGAGGTGTGAATGGCTTCCAGGAAGGGGAACAAACGAGACTTGACTGAGAGGAGATGTGACCTACTTCTGACAGAATGGCCTGGAGAATGTGCTCATCAACTGCACTAGCTTCAAAAGGGCATCTCCTGCGACAGGCAAATGTGGTCACACCTAGGACTGCTACTACCATCGTCTAATTAGCCAGTGTAGTAACAGTCCCAGTGGGGGGAAAATCTGTCCCAGAACTGGTTTGCAGAAGGAGTTTCTCATTTCCTTGTTCACCTGTCAGGGGTGTGCTGAGAGCTCTGACCAAGCAAGAAAGATTATACCATGCTAGACTTTGGTAGAGCAGGGCACTGTGGGATTGTTTAGGACCACAGCCCCAGGAAATGTCAAAGTGGGCAGGATTACACCTAGGAACTTTTTCCCTATTGGACAGGGAATTTGCACCACCCACTAACTTCTAGCAGGCATAAAAGCGGCTCCGCTGTATGCCTTCTGGAAAACGTCACTGAACCTGTGGAAGACAGGAGAAGGACTGCACCTGCTATTCTACTTGTGGGAGAAATCCCAGGACTTGACCTGCTCCCACTTGTACCCAGGACTAAGATTTGGATTTCTGGAGTCAGTTGACTGACCTCCTTTTAAGCTACAGGGACACACAAGCTGCAAGACGCCCACCTTCCTGAACAGCCCATCTGACCAGTTTCAATTGCACTTGTCCGGTACCCTGCTGGTGGCTTTTCCTGGAGTGAGTCCTGATCCCCAAGTGGTGTCCATAATGTCCTGGGTCCCTTGGACAAGTGTCGAGTTGTACCCCTCCTGCCTAACCCTAAAAGCTGGGACCTAGAAACTGTTTCAAGGATTTCTACCAAAATGACTAGAGTCTACAACCGGACCACCACCAAGCTGCAGCTGGTGACATCGAACTGCCAGTCAGGCTCAAATTGCTGGTTTGCCTCAAACTTCCCACCAACGGCGAGGCTCCCATCGAAATACTGCGCTTCGGCCGGCTGACATAGACTAGCACCTCTTTGGATTCAGCTGGCACCTCGTCCCACCAACTGCCCAGTTGACAAGGTTTTTCTACAAGAAAAAGACAAAGTCAGAAGGTAAACGTTCCACTGGATCAAACCTGGTCCTTGTATCAGACCTGTGCTACATCACAGTCAGCCTTAACTTTGACTATCGTTACAACAAAAAAATGATGGACGGAATGCTGACAATGCAGACATTCTCCCCCAGTCAAAAGATCTGGGTTAAATCCATCGTTCTTTTGCCCACTACACCACCCCAGTTTAGACATGGCCATATGCAAATCAGTCTTGACCCTGTGCCTCATGGGAACAGTCCAGCCCGAACTGCCAAGCCATGGCTTCCCTGGACCGGAATCAAGCATCCTAGGACCGGTTTCTGGCTATCAGCTGTCATCAGCCAGGATTGCTTGACTCCAGTGGCGTAGTGAGCACGGGTCCCACGTCTGGGAATACCCATCCCACTTAGGGCGAAAAGCGTTACAACAAACAAATGATGGACGGAATGCTGACAATGCAGACATTCTCCCCCAGTCAAAAGATCTGGGTTAAATCCATCGTTCTTTTGCCCACTACACCACCCCAGTTTAGACATGGCCAGGGAAGACATGGCTTGGCAGTTCGGGCTGGACTGTTCCCATGAGGCACAGGGTCAAGACTGATTTGCATATGGCCATGTCTAAACTGGGGTGGCGTAGTGGGCAAAAGAACGATGGATTTAACCCAGATCTCTTGACTGGGCGAGAATGTCTGCATTGTCAGCATTCCGTCCATCATTTGTTTGTTGTAACGCTTTTCGCCCTAAGTGGGATGGGTATTCCCAGACGTGGGACCCGTGCTCACTACGCCACTGGAGTCAAGCTATCCTGGCTGATGACGGCTGATAGCCAGAAACCGGTCCTAGGATGCTTGATTCTGGTCCAGGGAAGACATGGCTTGGCAGTTCGGGCTGGACTGTTCCCATGAGGCACAGGGTCAAGACTGATTTGCATATGGCCATGTCTGAACTGGGGTGGCGTAGTGGGCAAAAGAACGATGGATTCAACCCAGATCTCTTGACTGGGGGAGAATGTCTGCATTGTCAGCATTCCGTCCATCATTTGTTTGTTGGACTGTTCCCATGAGGCACAGGGTCAAGACTGATTTGCATATGGCCATGTCTAAACTGGGGTGGCATAGTGGGCAAAAGAACGATGGATTCAACCCAGATCTCTTGACTGGGGGAGAATGTCTGCATTGTCAGCATTCCGTCCATCATTTGTTTGTTGTAACGCTTTTCGCCCTAAGTGGGATGGGTATTCCCAGACGTGGGACCCGTGCTCACTACGCCACTGGAGTCAAGCTATCCTGGCTGATGACGGCTGATGGCCAGAAACCGGTCCTAGGATGCTTGATTCCGGTCCAGGGAAGACATGGCTTGGCAGTTCGGGCTGGACTGTTCCCATGAGGCACAGGGTCAAGACTGATTTGCATATGGCCATGTCTAAACTGGGGTGGCGTAGTGGGCAAAAGAACGATGGATTTAACCCAGATCTCTTGACTGGGGGAGAATGTCTGCATTGTCAGCATTCCGTCCATCATTTGTTTGTTGTAACGCTTAACTTTGACTATGACATGGTCTAGCGTGACCAAATACCAGCGGTTGTTGCTTTGTGCTTGCTGGCGCTAAAAACATCTAAAATCATTTCGCCGGTTCCCTATATCAGATTTTGATCATTTTAGTGTCTGTTTGCTCATAAACACTTTCATAATTTTTATACATCGAAGTGGAATTTTTATTGTGTTGTATTTTGCATTTTCTAACTGTTTTGGTGCTGACGTTTCTCCTAAGGTAAACCTGTCTGTTCTCCACTACCAAGGGTTGAGCTCCAGGTTTAAATTTGTGAGACTTTACTGGACCTAGAAGTGAATAGTGCCATTATTACTTGAAGAGACTACCATCCACTTGAACTAATATTCCAATTTCTTACGCTGTTGTCACTACTTTCTTTATTTTTGGTTAAAGCTTTCAATTCTGATTGATATAAAATTGATCACCTTGCACTAAAGAAATTCTGGATAGTCACCGGGAAAATTGTTGACACAGGGTCCATTTTAATGGTAAAAATTCAAGAGTGCCATTTTTAAGAACATTACACAATCTTGCAAGAAATTGTATACAAATGTAACAAAATGAACAGATTACCTAGAATTTGTGTTTAAAAAATATATATATGTATGAATACATGTATCTCTGTCGAATGTATGCATACTGTTGGCAATAACATCAGAGCTGTGCTTCTGTACTCTCAAATGCTGCTCTTAGTACAGTGCTCAATCTACCAGCATGCCATTGGTGTTCCTCAAATATCTAAGGGTTTGCTTAATGTGCCAGTGTGTCAGACTCAACATAAAACATTTCATACATTATATATTCTCCTAGTTAGGAACACCACCCCAATGACCCAATTAAAATCAACTTCCATGAGGGCAGAACCTGGTGCTCGAGGATGATGGCGAAGTCTCCCTGAGCTCCATGCTGGCTTGATATTTGCATGGCCTAATATAGATGTTCAAGGGCAACTTGGTAGCTGTAAAGACAGCACCATGTGGGTAAAATAGGAGCGGAAACAGTGCGCTATATTTGGTGGTGAAACGCAACCAGGAACTATTGTGACACTAGTAGCAGCCAACAATCTATGTAAGTGCGGCATACAGCCAGCCAGCCTGAAGAAGGTGGCATTAACCTCCGTGAGACGAAGCAGACTACTGGATCCACCTGGGACATATGGCAGACGGAGAGCTATTGGAGAGCTGCAGGTGGGCGGTCAGAGTTCCCGAAGACATGGGGGGGTGTTATGCATCTGAGTAAAAAGGCATGTACGTAGAGAGAGCTCTAGGAAAATGAACAGTCATATTAGCAGTGGCTGTCCCAGCACCAAGGCTGCCTTTATTAAACCTGAATGAGAGGAAGTAGTGTGAACTCTGAGAGGCAGGCAATGGCAGACTTGGAGGGAACAAAGGCACAAAAGATACTTGGTGACAAAAGAATAACCAGTGAAAGTAGACAAGGTTTCCACAGTAGTATAAACAAGACCACTGGCAAATGCAAGCAAAGCTCAAGGAGCTAGAGACAGAAACAGAAACAACATTTTTTTATATTGCGGAATATCGAACAAATTGAAAAAGATGACAAGGGAACTTTTCTGAAAAGCTTCTTCCTCAAACTCTCAGGTCCATAATTTGATTTGCCACTAGAATTCCAACATGCTCACAGCATCAGGGTGTGACATTGGCAAGCTGACTTCCAGAGACAAATAACCGCTTTCCTTCACACCGGCAGGGGTGGTGGATTCTTCAAGAAGCGAAGCGCACAGAGACATTTCTGTTTGGAGATATCCGAATATATGCTTCCCAAGACATTTCCAATGAAATTGTACAAAAGATCGAATGCTTCCTTGCGCTAAGGCGCGAGATGCAAGGATGGTTATTTGCTATGGACTGTGCTCCTAATGCATTATGGTCAAACTATAGAATTTACAGACCTGGAGAGCCTAGAAAGCTCCTTAAATTACCATATCCCATCAGATACGGACATATCTCATCTGTGACTGGACTTCAAGTTAACCGCTTAACTAAAGGACAGACTGAGGCCAGATGCTTTGACTTCAGAGAGAGAACACATTGAGCAAGTGAGAAAACTGTGGTCCTGGGGTGAGAAACTCAAGCACAGACAGCACAAGACTCACAAGTGAGACAAATCCAGGTCTCCACTCAAACCTGTGCAAGAGGGGGAAAGGTCAAAATCTTCACCCTTGATGCTTCTAAACCTATGGGGCACCAAGGGTATTAACGCTGTTGACTGCTTCAGCAGAGAGGCAGTAATATTTAACCTCTGAACTCCTTGATGTTACTATAGGGACGGGGGTAACGGAAAAGGAATGGAGGACTTCTTTTCTCAAATCTACCATCACCAGGGATAGTAAAGTGAACCTTCTCTTTGCAATGTCACACATGTATTATGATGGTTTTGTTGCAGGCAGAATACTAAAGAGAGGTACAATCCCTCAGGTGCAATCTATACCAGATTTCCCTAGTCTCACGTACTCTTCTGCAAGACCCCAACTTTAGATCACTACCACTCCCTTTTGTAAAACATTCGCTCCAGAATGGAGAAACCCCCTTCGAGGACTGGGATCAGGACATAGTGTGTCAGCCAGCCAATCGACCTGGTTCCCCAGTAACTCACCCTGTCAAAATTAAACTTTGAGACCCAGTCCACCCTCAAGGAGTAGGCTCAACTTCATAGAAAACCTCCTACGAGAAGAGGAATTTCCCATCTTACTACCATTACCCACAATACCAACGCTCAAGGATTCGCATACAACCTATTATTGATGCCAGTAATAGTGTGCCTCAATAATGCTCTTGACCATGCACTCTAACTGTCCCCATCTGCACGACAAACATGCCATACTTACTGTCCACAACCTCTTCATAACTTGAATACTACAAATACATGCCCCATTACTGATTGTTTCTCTGAACACTAATTGACTCATGTTAGATTTGGGGGTCTCTAGTTGGCACAGGTAGGTATTTGTGACAAATAGGGACCCTTGCCTTTAGTCAGGGTAAGGGGGGTACACTCCTAAAATAACCCCTGCTCACCACCTTGGTAGCTTGGCACGAGCAGACAGGCTTATCTCAGAGGCAGTGTGTAAAGCATTTGTGACCACATACAGTAACCCAGTGACAACACTACAGATGGACACCAGACAGTTGTATATTTAAAATAAGTATTATTTATATAGATTTACCACAAGACCATAAACGACAAAAATACACAATACTATTGCTTTAGGATGGTAGTTTTTAGCTTAGTTCAGTTCAGTTCTTAAGATGCGACACTTTGCGTCAATGTACCTTACGATGCGTTGCGCTTTCACGACAAGCAATGTCGCAGCGATGGAAATGTGGCAAAGTTCTGGTGCAAAGAAATAAAGATGTGAAGATCTTCCAGATACGGCCCGCTTCTCCGGGGATGCGGGAAGTTCTAGGTTCGATACGTGGACTGCAGCGGCGACACCCTTGTTCAGAAGTGCGACGGCAACAGCTTCAGCTGTGACACTCTTCTCCCAGTTTGCGTGAAGCTTCCGCACAGTGCGACAACTACAGCGGCGACATCCTTGTTCAGAAATGCGACAGCAGCAGCTCCGACGGTGGCGCTCTTCTCTTGGGATGCGAGGCGCTTTCCTCGATGCGGTGCAATGCAACAGTTCTGGCGGCGACACCCTTGTTCAGAAGTGCCACGGCAGGCACAGCGACGGCGACACGCTTCTTCCTCGTTGCAAGACCCTTCTCTCGATGCGGTGCAGTGCGACAACTCCGGCAGCGACACCCTTGTTCAGAAGTGCGACGGCAGCAGCAGCGACGGCGACACGCTTCGGCTTCGTTGAGTCGTGCTTCCAGCTCCTTGCAACACACAGTCCCTCAGAAGGCCCAAAACAGCATCAGGCACTTCCAAAGAACTCTGGGGAGCTGGGGGTTGCTGGGGGTTGAAGTCTGTTGTCCCTGAGACTTCAGCAGGAGGCAAGCTCTGTTCCAAGCCCTTGGAGATCATTACAAGTTGAAATAAGCACACAACGTCTCTTCTCCTTCCTTTGGCATTCAGGCAAACCACTGCAGGCCAATCCCCCAAGCAGCACTTCAGCTTAGGGATAGTCTCTCCTCAGTTTCTTCAGGTTCCGCTCCTCAGTAAAGGTTTCTTCTTGTTCCAAAAGTGATCTAAATTCTTGGGATCAGGGTCCCACTACTTATACCCCAAAATCCTTTGTTCTCTGAGGGGAGAGGGGCCTTTGCCTAGTCCAAACCAGTTCCTGAGCACTCTGTTTACCAGACTTCTCCTTTCCTTTCACAGTGTAGGGCAGAAACATCAGACGCCCCACAGGAGGTGAAGCCAGCATTGTGGAGGGAAAGCACAGCCCTGGAGCACTTTGTTGACATGATTCCCTCTCTCCTTTCACAGTGCAGGGACATCAGACGCACCACAGGGGGTGGAGCCAGCACTGTGGGGGGCAGGCACTGTCCTGTTCAGGTCCCAGGTGCAACTCCTCCCTCCCATCTAGATGCAGATCTCTCTATTCACCACTGGGCGGACTCACCCTGTCTCCTGGAATTCCCCAGCCCTGTCACTCATACTCCTGACAAGGAATACACAGCCTAGCAGAGGCAGATTTGAATGGTTGGACAAGAAAATACCTACTTTCTAAAAGTGGCATTTTTAAACACAGATTGTTAAAACCAACTTCACTAAAAGATGTATTTTATTATTCTAAGTTCAGGCATACTAAACTCGAATTTCTACCATGTTCTCTGAGTCAGTTAAGATTATAAACCTGTAATAATCTAACAGCCCATTCTGGCCTATGGAGAACAGGTAGCCTTGCAATAGTGAAAAACAAAAGTGGCTGTAATTCACTATTAGGACATGTCACACACACCAGGGCATGTCCTACCTTATACTTACAATGCACCCTGCCCATGGGCCTACCATAGAGGTGTCTGATTTGAAGAAAAGGGAAGGTTTAGGGACTGGCAAGTGGGTGCACTTGCCCAGTCATCATGACAGTACCAGACTGCACACAGGCTCTGCAATGGCAGACCTTAGACACATTTTACAAGGCTGCTTCTGAGGGTGGCACAACCAGTGCTGCAAGCCCACCAGCGGCATTTGGATTTACAAGCCCTGGGTACACTCAGTGCACTGTACTAGGGTCTGACAAGTAAACCAAATCAGTCAATTATGGAATCACCAATTCATACATCAATTTACAATAGGGAGAGCATATGCACTTTAGTACTGATCAGCAGTGGTAAAGTGCCCAGTCATAATACAGCCAGCAACAGGTAAGAAAAAATACAGGAGGAAGGCAAAAAGTTCAGGGATGACCCTGCAAAAAGGGCCAAGTCCAACAACTCACTTACTTCATCAAGCGTAAAAAGACCACTCCGACCTGAAATCACTTTCTCCAGTCATATATATATTTTTTTTAATTACAAAAGTCACACCTACACCTATAGAAACTGAAAAAACTTGAGTGGGTGGGAAATGTATATTTCTTCAGTGAGCCTCCTTCCCACAATAACCCTGACACCGCACCCAGAGCATGCAGGAAAGGAGTTGTGGCCAACCTGATATAAAAAGGATTCCGCAGACACGGGCAGACCCCAACGATCATTATATCTTCATTAAATTTCACATACACCAGCAAACGATGACAGTAGGGTCCATATATGCCTCTATAGTGAATAAAAGAGCCCAATAAAAAAATATTACCAGATTGCTCCTCTCCACGCAGCAAACCACTGATAGGAGGTGACTGGAACTTGGTTCAGAACCCCTGTTTACACAATCCACAGCATCACACACTCCCCAGTCCTAGAGATTGGCACTTAAGACATGATTTGATGCCCGATTGTTCACTTAGAGATTCACTGGGTTTCAACACCAAGTAGACCAAGATTATATGTTTGCATTGAGTGTACACGGCATCTGTATCCAAACTGACTTCTCACTAATGACACACGTTGTTACCAAG
The DNA here is from genome assembly GCF_964204655.1 of Triturus cristatus. NCBI lineage: Eukaryota > Metazoa > Chordata > Amphibia > Caudata > Salamandridae > Triturus > Triturus cristatus. Next base: position 666,245,053 of record NC_140595.1, read on the forward strand.
AATAATGAACTCTGACAATGTGCCTTGTAGTGTAGTGAATTATGACGCGGTAACAATTCACATAGACCTCGAGCTACAAAAAACACTGAGGGGTAACTGAAGGCTCAATAAGTCTTCTGAAAAAGTACCAGAAGACCGAAAATAAAGACAGTCGCCTCCACAAAAATCCTGTAGGCTGCAGGGAAAGCCAGTATCAAACTGGATCTAATGAGGAAATCAGCCTTGCGTAAGAAATTAAACTGCCCTACAACACCAACCTATAGGAGCAGGTCAGAAACCTCACAGTCACTTAAAGGCATAAACACACACTCAAAACATTACAGTCCCTTCTCAGAACAAAACATGAACTCCATTCACAACTGACATCCCAAATGGAAAATGCTGTATTATATATACGCCAACGCCATTATGCAAGGAGTGAGAAGCCAGGAACCTTCTAGAACTTCAGCTTATACAACAAGAAGCACAACAGATCATTCTAGCAATCTGCACCAAGCAAGGCGCCTTGCTAATGCATCCCATAGACAGCTAGGAAATCGTTGGAGATTTTTATTGGTTGCTTCATTTAACGGATGGTAACAACCCCCCCAAAAAAGACAGTTGTTTTCTCTCTCCTTAAGTTAAAGACACTATCCCCAGAGCTAACCCAGAAACAAGAGATGGAGATTATGACTGAAGAAATATCACAAGCAATACATGCCGTGCCGTCAAGTAAAGCCAGAGGCCCAAACGAGCTACCCGGCTGAATAATACCAAATAAAGAGAAAGTAGTCCCCCGTTACAAAATCTTTTTACAGTATTAACCCCAGGAACACAGTCACTCCCAGGGGTGAGCACCACATGTCTCACTCTCTCACTTAAGCCAGATAAAGACCCATTACAATGTGGGGGGTTATAGACTGATCTCAGTAATACATTTGACCTTAAACGTTTCGCAAACGTTCTTGGCACCTGCCTAGCACAACTACTCCTGAGGTGGATACATACCATTCAAGTGGCAATTGTTCCCCATTGCTCCTTCGCATCCCACTTACGGTCGCTCTTGCGTGTCTTATGGCAAGTGCGACACGATAAAGATGAAAAGGTAGGTGTATCTTTGAAAGCGGGGAAAGCATTTGACAGAGTTAAATGGGATTATATGTTCCGAGTGCTGGAAAGAATGGGTGTGAGAGAGGGCTTCCTTACTAAAAAATAAATGGCTATATAATAACCCCACTCCCGTAGTGGTGTGCATTGGCTTCCTATCACAGGCAATCACCATCCATAGAGGAACGAAGCAAGGATTCCCTTTGCCCAATCTCCTCTTCGTCATGGCACTGGGACCATTACCAGTGGCAGTAAGGAACAGCCCCTGATTAAAGGCATACAGGCTGCAGAAGGTGAACACTAAGCCCTCTTCTATGCCAAATGATATTCTAGTAACACTCTTAGATCTGCAGCAGTCAATAACAGCCCTAATTGACTTGGTATCTGAATTCTTGAATTTCTCAGGCTACCGCATCAACTCGGGCAAATGCGAGGCCCTCCCTCTTACTCCTGAAACAACTAAGGGATCACTCAGGAGATCCCTATTTCGCTGCAGCATCCGCAATCTCAAATACCTCGCAACCCATCTGAACTGAGCGCTGCAAAAAATGATGCAGGACAATTTAGGTCTACTTATTGGGAGAATACAGAGTAACATTGCTCAATTGTCCCAATTAAATCTCTCCCTTAGAAGAAGAGCACAATCAAAATGAACATTATTGCCTGCTTGTACTACACCTTTGCCGTGTTCCCTCTCCGCCCCCCAACTAACTTACAGAGCCCCTTATCCCAACTGTGGAAATCTTATCTGTGGCACAGCATGACACCTGACTTAAAATGGCAAACTGCATGCACCCACAGAATGTTGTAGTCTGCATCAGCCACACGTGCAGCGATACTGGTTAGCCTTCCAGCTAGCACAGCTTAGATACTACATGCACACTACACTAGAAACCCTACTATAGGTTGAGATAGAAAATAGGATCATGGGGAACAACAGGGTACTAGGTCTGTCAGACAACAATCAGACGAAGAAAATTAACACTTCGTATATGCGGCAGCTCAAGGGTGGCATAGAGCCCATGGAATGCTACATATATACAGGAACCTGAAGTCAAAGCGTCACTCCTTAGCATCACTCTTCTCACTCTTCACTCTTCTCTGAAGATGTTGAAAAAGAGAATCTTCAGCACTGAAGACAACCAGAGTGGCTCAGGAAACCAGAAGCACAGGAGACCGTCTTTGCACGCGTGGGTGGAGAGAGGAACAGTCAAACTCGTCACCAAATTTGTAGTGATTACATCAGACAGGTAAGTGTAAGAGCAGATACTTTATTGACTGTTCGTCTCCACAGCTACCAGGAACTGACAACCTCCCGGGATTCAAGCCATAGCATTCCATTGTCATGACAGTGACATCATAAGCATTACAGAGTGGATGGACAGCATACTTATGGGAAACTACTACACCTACAGAAAGCTTTGATGCTCTGGGGAAATGTCTGATGTGCATAGGGGACAAAAAACACCACTGGCCTGAATTCACAGCACATCTTCTGTAGACCAACTTGTTGTGGACTTAAAAAGTTTGAAGAGGCACACACTGAATTCAGCCTCCTCCCCAAACGCTTCTAAAATGACCAAGATTGAGGCATCACCTTTGTAGATGTTTAGGATGGGGCCAAGTAGAGTTGCTAGAGCCTCCAGTCTGAAGGACTTAATCAAATGGGGCACTTAGAAAAGAGTAGTTTTGGGACTATACAAAATGATAACAGGTCTCAGTCTCACATCCCATTGCAAAGGGCTGGCAGAACTGGTGGGAATTTGACTTGACCATGACTATACTGAGAAACACTAGGCCGAAACATTACTGAAGCACAATAACGTTTTTTGAGAATCTCAACTTAAGTTTAGTTAGGCTAAACTACTATAAAATAGAGAGATATGGGCCGTCTTTCTGAAAGATAATAGTGATCTACATCACGAAACACATGATTAGGTAACAGAGACCATAGATCTACCACAGCACTGGTATACAACTCGCATAGATTTTTTCCTGCTACCCGTCATAGCAGATCCATATACCCTACATATGGACCTCCTCCAGGTTCTTAAAACTGATCACCAGAGTTGTAAATAATAAGAGAACTTAAGAAGGACGCAGATCTGATAAAAAGGGCAAACTACTCTTGTTACAGGCACCACAATGGTGGGACGTTTTTCACACCGGTCCTTATCTGTTTTATTTTTAAAGGATTTTCTTTTGCCAGACTTATGCTAATCTTTTTCTTCATTCCCTTATTGCAAACTGTGAGACTGTATCACGTCTAAGGATTTTCTTGGGTCTATGTATGACATGAAATGTTCTCTGTTGGGTTGATTAAACCTGACGGTTGTGGAACAAGCCTAACGAGAGATGGAAATATTACTTTTCCCTCGTGTGTTAAATTAAAACTTGATTAATAAAAAAAATTAAAGTGCCATGACAGTATCCCATTATCTAGCAATGACTTGATTAGGTGCAGCATTGTCATGGTCGTATGATATAACTATCACAATAAAACAGTGGTGCCAGTGCCCCCATTCCCTCCCGTGCCCCTGCATACAGACACACCCTCACTCAAAATGCCTGCACCACTACTGGCCGGGAATCCAGCCAAGTTCTCTGCAGTCCTCACCGTCACCCTTGAATCCACTGCTCCTCTCCATAAGCGGTGCTTCTCACTCAGTCCCGCAGCTCCAACGTGACCCATTGTGATGGGCTTCTCATGGTGGCTTGTTCTTGGCTGTCGTGCCTTTAACATTGAAAGTGGGGGCTCAATCATTCCATCACTCAAGGGACTGATGACTAAAACCCAGGACTGATTGAGGGCATCAAATGTGACATGGGGCCACTCTGAAACTATCGCAGTTGGTCGCATGTGAAGTGTGGCAACTTACTGCCAGTCCCCTCTGGCTTTGCAGCCTGCCGCTTGGAATTTTCCAGCCTATACTTACAATGTTAAAGGCAAAATTACAAGTGTCCAGTGAGCAATGTCTTGATTGGTCTACGGGAACAATTCACTTGTGACATGGACCATTTGTCAGCTAAGCAGGGCTACTTTGGGTGGTGTGGCTTGACAGGAGTGGTGGCACTCACATATGGTACTCACATGTGGTACCATCTTAAACTCGGGTCAAGGCTGGAGTGTTTGTGTACTTGTAGTAGTGTGCCTTTATTCTTAAGCCAGGTCTGGAGCAGCTTTTTTTTAATTTCAAAGGATTTATTGAGTTTTAGAAAAGATACAACCAAAAAGGAAAAGCAACTCAATCTGGTTACATCTCGCATCATCTAACATTTAATGCTTTGTTGATAATACATGCAAGATAAAGGAAAATCGTAACTAAATTATCTTATACTGCTGGGTTAGTTATATTGTTCAAAATATGGTGGATATATGTATACTGAAGGTTTAAAGATAGGACTACAGATGTTCTAAGACAAACTAATTTGCATTACTTGAATGATTGACCCCAATCGAATCTAGTCAAAGAAAAATTAGGATAATGAAATGAAATGTAAATGATACAGTAGAAGAGAAATAACTATTAGGCATCCTGTGGTTTACAAATATAGGTCTATGAAGGGTAGTGAACTGGTTAGTCTCACTGGAGTTGTAATAATCTATGAACAACATCCATTTAATGCAAGGAAAGACATGAGAATAAGCTCAAGGTTTTTCAGGTTCTCATCAAGTTTTTCCCACGTGAGGGAATCCACAGACATTCAGGGATATTGTTGTGCTAAGATTCGATCAGCCATTCCCTCCAGACAGGAATAGAGGTGTTTTCCAGTTCTTCCTAATTAGTTATGATTGTTTTGTGTGCTAGGGTACAAATGATATCTAGCAGTATCAATTCATGTTTGTCAAGGGTTAAGTTACTGCTATTGATAAAAGGGTCCTATAATCGGAGAAATGAAATTCTTGGAGGTGTGCTGTTTAGAATATGTTCTGTATACAGGTTTATGTCGCATGCGAAAAGTCTTTAAGAAGGAGACATTCAAAAAACATATGTAAAATGGACCCCAGATGTATTATACAACACCAGCATTTATCGTCTGCCAGGATCCCTATCTTAGCAAGGCGTGATGAGGTCGAGAAAGTTTTATATAGTGAGTGAAATTTGGTCTGGGAAAGATTCAGTGTGATATTTTTCAAGAATGTGGAAGACCATGTCTTAGACCAGTCCTCTTCGGTGAGGGCAAGTTTATTTTCTGTACACCAATCTGACACCCATTAATCCTGTTCATCTTTCATAAGTGTGGAGTGCGAGGAGACCACATGGCCACCCTGTTTGAGTTTAGTCTGGAGAAGCTTTTTTTTTATTCTATCAGTGCTCACAGTGCAGACTAGCCCATTCTATTGACTTAAGTATTTGTGGGGACATGCAAACATCAAAGGGGGGAGTCTGATGGCCACCAGGACCTTCATGTGAATTCATCAGAACAATATAAGAAGCCTTCCCCCCATGCTCCATTGCAAACATCAGGAAATGAAACTGGTTAATTGTGACACTGGAGGTTTTTTTCTTCATTATGACTGAGCAAACTCAGAACGAAGCCTGTTTAGCCTCCGAATACTGGATGCCAGTGTTTGAAACCTACTATAAGCAGTGTATGGCCAGAAGTAGAGTTTACCTATGGGCTACACAAGCTGAGGTCTAGATTAATGGGCCAGTATGGGGCCAGTATGGAGAGGCAGCACTGCCAGACTTAAAGGAGCTCTGACAGTGATTGTGGCATGCCCCACCCATGGTTGTCCCACTATGGTACTATGGCATATCCAAACAAAACGGTATCGGCTCTGGACAGTCTTAGCAGGCATAAAGGCCTGACATTCCCTTACCCTGTCTAAGGCCATCTCGTACTCTGTCTCTTGTTTCCTGTTCTGCAGGGCCAGGGGAATTGGGGCTATTTTATATGCAGACCAGGAGAAACATTACAAGGACCAGAGCCCAAATTACATACCAGGTGCACTGTGCCTGTTTGCACTGTGGCATCCTTAACTAGGTGCTCTCAGAATAGACTGGAACAGTGCAGCTGATTATCCCAAAAATACTCTGTAGACCAGGGCCCAAATTATATATCTGGTACATTGTCCCTGCTTGCACCATGGCACCCTTAACTAGGCGCACCCAGCATAGAATAGGGCAGTGGAGCCTATTGCAAAACAAATTATCCTTTCTCAGTGTAGGCAGAAACTCTGACTGCTTGTGCCTGTGCTCAGGAGAGTGCTTCAGTGATAAACAGGGTCCCTGTTTGAATCCTCAACTTCATCTTTGACCAGAGGAGAACCGGCCTCACTTTATTTAAAAAACTTGACACCGAGGTTACTTCCTATGGCGTGGCTTCATTTACCCAATGTTAGAAATGGGGGTCTCTAGTTGGCAGAGGTAGGTGCCTTTGACCAAGTAGAGGCCCTTGCTTCTAGTCCGGGTAAGAGGGCTACACTCCTCAAATAACCCCTGCTCACCCCCTTGGTAGCTTTGCACGAGCAGGCAGGCTTATTGCAGAGGCAGTGTGTAAAGCATTTGTGAACACATACAGTAATACAGTGAAAACACTACAAATGGACACCACACCAGTTTAGAAAAATAAGTAATCTTTATCTAGATTTAACTCAAGACCAGACAAGAAAAATCCACAATACCATATTCAAAAATATGACTTTCAAATGGTAGAACTAGCTTAGTTCAATGTAGATGGTAAATGCGACACTTTACTCTCAAAGTACCTTGGATGCGTAATGCTAAATAACCAAAAGGGATGCAGGGAAAGCGATGCGTCAGTTCCTTGCTCCGGGGGAGGCGATGCGTCTGTTGCTTACCGGAGAGGAGGGGATGCGTCTGTTTCTTACTGTGTCCCGGTTACGATGCAACAAGATGGCGCCTCAGTGCGATGCGACAATCCGGTGCGATGCGACAAGATGGCGTCTTTGATGCGATGCGACAACTTCGATATGATGCATGCACGCCCGACGCCGTGTTGCGAAATTGGTGGTTTCTTGAGCTGCGACAGGCCCTGCGACGCGCTTGTTTGGTGATGCGACGGCAACCTCTGTGGCGGCGACAAGCTTCTCCGGCGATGCAACACACTTCCTCAGCGATGCGACGGCAAACAGCTGCGGCGGCGGCACGCTTCTCCGCCGATGCAACAGCTGCGGCGGCAACACGCTTCTTCATCGTTGCGTCTTTTTGCAGGTAGAATTCCCAGCAAGGAAATTCAGGGGAGCTAGTGGTGAAGTCTTTGTGTCTATGAGACTTCAGAAAAAGGAGGCAAGCTCATCTTCAAGCCCTTGGAGATCTTCCTCAAGATGAAAAGTACACACAAAGTTCTTTTTCTCCTTTCCTTGGCATTAAGTAACCACTGCAGGCCAACCCCAAACAGAAACCAGCGCAGGGGCAGTGTCCTCCTTCAGCTTCCTTGGTTTGTCTCCTTGGCAAAGGTTTGTCTTGATTTCCAGAAGTGATCTAAAGTTCTGGGGTCTGGGCCCCTCTTTTTATACACACACTTTATTTGTTCTCTGAAGGCAGAGAGTGTCTGTACCCAGCCCAAACCAGTTCTGTCCTCCCTGGTGCAGCTTCCTGGAAGGAGGTGGAGACAGCATTGTTGAAAGCAGACCTGGCCCAGGTAGCTGAAAGGAAATCTCCTCCCACTACTCTCTATTCAATGTAGGCTCAGGCAAGTGAAAGTAAATATCCTTCCCCTACTCTCTATTCAACCCAGGTCTTGTATAGCCCAGCCCTGACTCATCAGACTGCTGGAGCCAAAGCCCTCCCCAGCCCCCTGTCAGTCACAAACCAGACATGTAATACACAAACCTAGCAGAGGCATACTGGATGGTAAGGCAAGAAAATACCTACTTTCTAAAAGTGGTATTTTCAAACACAGAATGTAAAAATCACCCACACTAAAAGATGTATTTTAACATTCTGGGGTCAGGCATACTAAACTCGTTTTTCTACCTTGTTCCTGGGTCAGTTAGGATTATAAGATGTTATAATCAAACTGCCCATTCTGGCCTATGGGAACAGGTAGCCTTGCAATAGTCAAAAACCAAATTGGCTGTAATTCACTATCAGGACATGCCACACACACCTGGGCATGTCCTACCTTTCACATACAATGCACCCTGCCCATAGGTGTACCTTGGGCCTACCTTAGGGGGTGACTAACATGTAGAAATGGGAAGGTTTAGGGACTGGCAAGTGGGTGCACTTGCCAAGTCGACATGGCAGTCCCAGACTGTACACAGGCTCTGCAATGGCAGGCCTGAGCAATATTTTACAAGCTGCTTCTGTGGGTGGCACAATCAGTGCTGCAAGCCCACCAGCAGCATTTGATTTACAGACCCTGGCCACTCATGGTGCACTGTACTAGGGTCTGACAAGTAAATCAAATAAGCCAATCATGGAGTCACTAATCCATTACAGCAATTTACAACAGGGAGCACTTGCACTTTGGCACTGAACAGCAGTGGCAAAGTGCCCAAAGCATCTAGACCAGCAAAACATAGCAAAAACATAGGAGGCAACAGAGAAAAAAATGGGAGACCCTCGCCAAGGGTGCCAGGTCTAACACCCAAGTTATGGTTGCCTCTCTTCCGCAGCCACTTTACGAATCGATCAAGAAATTCACAAGGTTGGTGTCTCCGTAAATGGGTCAAAAAGGTGAAGAAAGCCAAATCTAAAAAACATCTCTGGCTAAGTTCCAAGACTGTAATAGATGAAACTGGAAACAATAACAAGGGCCAAAAATAAAAGCATTAGGCATTGAATGAAATGTTCAATCACACAATGTATAGGGTAGCACGAATTTGAAGAAAGTAAGGATAGGGCACAAACTAGTTATGGACGAAAACCCTCATTCACCCGAGGGTGAAATGCTTCATCATTGGGTTCCTCCAACACATCGGGACCGCAAGGTACCCCATGTGGGCTACAACTTAACCCCTAGTGGGAAGGAGCTGGAGTGCAAAGCACGTGTAAGATCTCCCAACTCAAAGGTAAGGCGGGGCAGAGTGCAAAAATTAAACAGTGATTAAAAACTACCTACTCAGGGGCACCAACTTTTATTCTTCCTCCCAAAAAGTGGTAGTATTTAAAAAGCAAGTGAAAAAGGGTTAAATATATATACCCTTGTTCTAATTAGGTCGACATGTTTCAGCCATAATGACAACTAAGTTCTGGGCTTTCTTCAGGACCTATGGACCTAAGTCACTCTGCTAGCAAAAAGTGCAAAAAATTATTATATAAAGTTTTCATTGCTAAAGCCACAATACTTGACCAATCTTGTCAATCTTCTTTAGTTGATGGTCAAAGGGCTTTGCAAAATGAAACAATAGAACAGTGAATCATCACTCATGATGTTAGTGTTGTGCCATACAGAATATTTAAATTTTTATCATTAGTTATAAAAAACATCACTCTTACCTAGACTTTATCATTGTCATCCCACTCAACCGTCATCCGAGTCACTCACCTCTGTCGGTTTCTGTTATTGGGATAAAGATGAATAGGCAAGAGCAGAATAAATCTGATTGTATGGTCCAGCCTAAATCACAGAACACCCTCCTAGTGTATTCATAGGAAGAAAATTCAAAATATAATATTTCAAAAATAACATGTGGGCTTGTCTAAATGATTTATAATAGCTGCCCATTCTCATAAAAATAATAATAACACACTCTGGAATGATTATCTTTGAAGTGACGTCAAAATTAGTGAGTGAGCTTTACCTTTACATTTCAAGTAGTCTAATAAAGCTCAAATCACTCGCATATCACCAATCGTTAAATAAAGTTACCAGACTCAACCACTAGCGTTTTTTGGGGGATTATCTTACCAAGTAAAATAATTTCAATGTTGACTCTCAATGATATCCGACCTTTACCGAAAAAGATCAAAGGGAGACCGCAGTATACTCGCAAACCGAGATACTGTCGCTAGCCGTTAGACGCTAAGCACATAAGCGAGAAAGCCCTGGATCTCGGTAAAATTAAAATGAAACCAGTGTAGAGTTAAAGGTAACCTCGCCTGCTAACGATAGTATTAGGCGCGAGGGTACCCAGAGCTTACCTCAAAATCCGACTGGGTCCTCGTATGTGCCTCTGGCGGGAGCGTCTATGTCTCCATTGTGTGTGTATTAGTACCCGGAAGAAGCCAGGGTGTCTGACGTCAGCACGTCATCCCATGTCAAAGGTAAGGAGGGGAGATCTTACACGTGCTTTGCACTCCAGCTCCTTCCCACTAGGGGTTAAGTTGTAGCCCACATGGGGTACCTTGCGGTCCCCATGTGTTGGAGGAACCCAATGATGAAGCATGTCACCCTCGGGTGAGTGAGGGTTTTCGTCCATAACTAGTTTGTGCCCTATCCTTACTTTCTTCAAATTTGTGCTACCCTATACATTGTGTGATTGAGGATTTTCCGGTAGAAGTATTTGGTGGCATTATTCTACCTCTGACCCTCGTGTGTGTGATACATCGAATGTAATGTTGCATAGCAGTGATTGGAAGGCTGGGGGTGCTTAATATAGTAGAAAAAGAGTACATTATCAATTAAGAAAATGAAGTTTAGATTCAGCCATAATGATTTGGTAAAATATGTTGAAAGATATCAGGTTGCCGTTCCCCTTGGTAAAGATTTAGGGTCCATCCTTCTTTCTAGAAACAATGACTGTTTTCCAAAAATTGCCACAGATGATGGCCCCTACTGACCCCAGTACTGGCCTAATGACTTTGCCTTTGCATGTTGGAGGGAAAGAAAAAGCAACACAGCACTCCTGCAGCCAGAAGAAGACTACTCCCTAAGGAAATATGAATTTTGTGATCAGTTATGTCCCCTATCGTAGACCCCAACGGCTCTATGTGCATGCTATACGTACATGTATGTTCCCTCCAATTCCAGTTTTGAAGACGCAAATATATGTGTGTCCACCGTCAACATGTCCTCTTTCAGATCCGCCAAGAATGGGTCAGATATTCCATTCCTAAGTATGAAAGGCCACCGACTTTATATGGTTTACTTTCCACATTTTACAGATTCAGGCGAGTAGGCCCTGAATTCTGTCATCAAGCCTTTTCCTGCCTTCTGCCTCTGAAAGCTCCAGTCTGAGCCTGCATCTGTATCCATAAACTTTGTCCTCCTTCCTGCGCGGCTAACGGTGCCTGATCCAGCATATTGCTTGCCAAAAAACTGTATTTCACCTTCAAGATTATCTGCTCCGCTCCTCATCCGATGCATTCCTGTCTAGCAGTTTAGGTAAACATTCCTCCAGCTACCGTGCAGAGGGCCAGGCCTCGCTGTCCTCATGCAAGTAATTCATAGGCCCCGTTACCATGGAATATTCCTACCCCCTCGCATCTCATGTAGACACTTAGACGCCTGTACACGCACTAACAGGCAGTATAGAATAGATTCTATCCTAGAGACCTTTCCTTTTGGATAACACAGTTCTTTAAACATAGGATATTAGATATGATTCGGGATTAGGTTGACCTGAACCCCAGACTTCTGTCTCCACATGTAGAGCTAAATGTCAAGTCCCCTTCACCCTCTAGTTGCACGTCAATCACACGTCATGCGGCTGCGCGCGCATCTCTGCCAAATATTTCTGCTGACATTACAGGATTCTTTTATGGATCCACCCATCATGTATAATGACGTTTATTAAATTACGCCCATATGACCGCCTCTATTAGTTACGTATGCACAGTTTATCTGTATTATCAGCTGTTACGCCTCTTGCATCTGTTTCACTGTAAATGCATTTTCCTATAAAACCGATTATCTGTCAATAATGTATGCCCTTCCTTCCTGAACTTTCGTGGTGATGGAATAGAAGCCTGCAATTCGAATTGCATTCCTTTGTATAGGAATAAAGCCTTTTTAAACCTCTAATACCACGGATTCTGCCTCTTATATTTACTGAGTTATTCTTACTAGACTTTACCGCATAAAAAATAGTACCGGTAATGAAATATTTACCACATAAATTGGCGCCCGAATAGGGACACTTTCTCATCTCACGCGCCGGAGGTGCGTTGCAGGCCCGGTCTCCTGCCACAGCTGAACGGACAAAAACGCGTACCTGCAGGATTTCCTGTATCTCCCTCCGGCCAAGCGGGGGCGACTGAGGCTGCGATCAACACCCAGACGAGGCGGTGAGAAGTGCGAAGTATCCCGACCAGAGCCTAGCTGAGAGAGCAAGATCCGAGGTATACAGAGGCCCACCAGGTTCCGAAGTTCCGAGTCCAATCAAGTCGAGTCCAGTCCGGTCCAGTTTCAGTTCCGTTCCGAGGCCTTCCGTTCCGAGCTACCCGGTGAGTACCATTACCGGGGAGGCATTTAACGTGCACATAGTCTGTGCCGGTCAAGACGGGTTTGGGTACACAAATCCGGTCTGCACTGTTTCAGCAGTGTATCTGTACTGTTTAGCAGTATATATAGTATGTCCTGCATATAAATAAGTATTATCTAGTGTCAGTATTATGTCAGTAACTAGTTTTCTATTAGTTATCATTGTTCGTTAAAACTGTTAAATGTTAAATGTTTTAATACGTTCTATACATTATGGTGTGAATGACTGTTCATTAGTGTGTTTATTGTATAAAGTGTGTTCTAGTAATAAGGTCTAAAAAATGCCGCTCTTTTCGAAACTAAGACAGATCAAAACCAGAAAAGGGGTACTCGAAGAAGCTGTTCCCATTCCACCTAGGGACACTCCAGGATACTTTATGTATCATAAGCATGGCCTAGATGCCGTATTATTTCTTGATTTATGGGTGGACTACACCAAAGAATTACCAGAGAGTCAGAGATGGCCCGCAGCGGGGACCTGGGATGCAGATTGCATCATGAGAGTAGAAGAAGAATTATGGAAAAAGAAAGCCAGACAGTCACAGAAAGATGCCATTGAATTATGGCGTAAAGAATCATATAGACGTACAGAAAAAGCACTCAGACAGGAAGAGAAAGGTAGAGAGAATTCAAATAAAACCCGAGAAAATCTATTACTTGAGGAAGGTACCCGAGTAAACTCAGAACAAGTAGATAGACAAAGAAACACTCTTATGAATGGTATGTATCCTCTTCTGGCCGAAGGGTTACCTAAGGCTATCCCGGAAATACCAAAAGACTTAACTTCTCCATTACTCCCGATAAAAGCACATCCCAAAACACATCCCAAAACAGCAAAGGACGTTTTCCTTTCCTCCTATTTAGATGACGTAACTCCCGAGTATGCTAATGCCATGCCACCCACACCGCTTGCCGATGGTGTTCAACACCAAGAGCATCCGCCTGTATCCCCGCAACTACAAACTCGTACACAAGTTCCCACAGGTCCGTCCGTTTCTACAGTCTTTCCCGCATCCACAATCTCTATCCTACGTCCAACGAATCCTTTTGTGCCTAGCGCCTCAGATGGTGCTACAGGAGGTACGACAGACATGTTTGCCACCCCGCCGAGAAATAAACAGACCCTTAGAGATTTAGCACTCCAACGTACACCCCAATTAGCGACATCCGACATGTTTAAAGAACAGCTTGTGGATTGTAGATACGATCCAGTACCAGGTAGACAGGACAAATTGCTCATATCATCACTACGTATACGACGAGCTACATTGTATTTAATGACGATACCAGGAATGGTTGAACACCTAGACAATATATATCGCTTTGTCCAAACAGGGCGAGGTCTAGAAAGTATTAACGAAGCTATGGAATACCAGAAAGTGGATGTACAAAGACAACTACTACGTTTTTTCATAAATTGTGTAATTAGGAATCAAGACAGGCCCGGGGCAGATCATGATACCATGCAAAAACTTGTCAAATGGGGTCAGAACATATCAGAAGAGAAACATGATAGACAGGCGTGTATAATCGCCATGTGTCGAAAAATCCGCAAGGAAGTAGAACGAATACATAAAGAAAGACGAGAAACAGACAGAGTAGAATCAGAAGAAGAGGAGGAGCAAGATTCAGAACAATTGGAGACGATAGCTTACGTAGGTAGAGGAAGACCCCATAATAATACTAGAGGCTTTAATGATCAGATACATCCAATACGTCCAGAATATAATAGACATTTTCCAAATCCTATGTTAAATACAAAATCCCCCGAGCACCTATTCCAAGCCGCTGATAAATTACTCCGAGATCGAAGGGGGTACCATATGCTCGATTCCATGGACGAACAAGAATTAGCTAGGTCAGCAGTACAATGGGCTGACAGTCCCAGCGACTACAATGATGATGTACTTGCACACACGTTTCTGAATCTTGACCCATACGAACAGCGTTTAGCTAGTATATACATGATTCAACACCTCCTTATATTATATAAAAGCCAACACTCCGATCCAGGACCCTTACCTGACATATTGACAGAACTACTCACGAATATATGGAGAGGGTCAGGTACTGATTTGATTAAAGAGATTCTAGAATTCCGAAACCAATATTTAACTTTCGTATGCCCAGAACACGTTCCAGTTCCCATCACAGGAAGAAAAATGTATCACATAGATAGACAGAACCCGTTCCGCGAAGTACACCCAATCAGAGGTGACGGTAATAACTTTACACGCGTGTTTGTGTACACGCCTATAACTAAACTGGAATTATTAGAAATGAAGAAAGTAGTACCCAGCCATGACAAGGATCCAGCAGGTTTCCACCGTGAAATAAAGGACATGTTACTCATGGGAGAGTATACCTACCCCGACATTATGAAAATATTAAAAGTCCTATTACCCGCTGGTGTTTATGAGAAACTTAAAGAAAAGGAATGGGAGGTGGGAGACCAAAAGATAGATTGGACAGCATTAGAAAACGAAGAAAGGGCCCGAGCTGCAGGAGCAGGACTTGGGGAAAAGACTACAGCACTAGCAGGACTACTAGTGCAGGTACTGCCACGCTTATTAACTACGAAAAAGGAAGACTGGGGTGCAATATCAGCCTGTAAACAAAAGCCAGAGGAAGACACTAGTGATTTCTATTCCCGATTTGAAAAATGTTTTGGTATAAATAGTGGCATAAAAGCCAGTAGTGAGTCATATCCACATCTGTTTGTGACAAAATTAGTTGAAAATTCTCTGCTGCAAGTCAAGAATAGAGTATTGAACTTCGAAAGTACCTGGCAAGGTAATACCCCATCACAGATGTTACAGATGTTACAATATCACCACAATAGAATTAGAGAAGAACAAGAACACGAACAAAGACGTATGAAAGATACAAAAATGAAAATGCTTGTTGCTCAGTCAGTCCCAGCTGATGGTCATCAAAAGGGTGATTCCGCAGGTCCTACGAAAGGGACATGCAACTATTGTAAACAACCAGGTCATTATATACACGATTGTCCAGTCCTGAAACATAATATTGCTACAGGTAGAACCCAGGAGAGACCACGTCCACCTAGACAGGATCAGAATCAACAACAAATCCCTCAGCATGCACAACCTAGGTTAGCTCCGCAACAACTAGCTCCGCAACAGGGAGCTCCACAAC
This sequence comes from Triturus cristatus, assembly GCF_964204655.1. Classification (NCBI taxonomy): domain Eukaryota; kingdom Metazoa; phylum Chordata; class Amphibia; order Caudata; family Salamandridae; genus Triturus; species Triturus cristatus. Next base: position 666,260,635 of record NC_140595.1, read on the forward strand.
AGACCGTAGCACCACCACAAGCGCAGCCTATTGCTGCAACACAAGCAACAACACAACAGATGTATCAGTATGCACAAGCAGATTATCCCGATTATCAGCGATATACATGAAATAGCCTAGAGAGGGAAGTTGGCTTACCCCTTATTGAGGTTCCTGTAGACCAAGAGGGACCTTATGTACATAGTGAACTATTAGGGAAAGACAGAAAGTTTTTACTTGATACAGGGGCAAGCAGAACAACTATAAGACGCAGTGAAGTTCCAGGGGCACCCCTCTCAGGCTCACAGAATATTTCCCTTGGATTCTCAGGAAAACCTATAATAAATGACGTAACACAACCTCTTCCACTTACGATCGGTCCATTGACACGTACTACAGATTTATTGCTTACCAAATCCTGTCCAGAAAACTTGTTAGGTATAAAAACATTGAAAGCCCTAGGAGCCATAATATGTTGTTCTCCGGAAGGAGTACGACTATTTCTACGTGACTTCAAAGGTCACTACGTGTCCAGAGACATGGATCACCGACTGCAGAATTTACCTACACATTTATGGGCACAAGGCCCCACTGATGTTGGTTGCATGAATATTACACCATATCGTGTCACACTAAAAACAGGAGTAATACTACCACGAATGCGACAATACAAGTTACCACCCGATGCTGTTGTGGCTTTGCTGCAAATCATTGACGAGCTCATTGCACAAAGAGTGGTTGTCGAAACCGACTCCAATGTATGTAATTCCCCGATAATTCCGATTCTTAAAAGAACGGATCCAAAAGCACCATCAGTATATCGATTAGTTATTGATCTGCGCGAATTAAATAAATGTATTGTACCACAATACCCTGTGGTCCCAGATATCTCGTCATTACTAACAGCTATTGACTCAGAAGCAACGTTCTTCACTGTAATTGATCTCAAGAATGCTTTCTTTAGCGTCCCAATAGATCCGGAAAGTCAATAGCTGTTCGGATTCAGTTTAAATGGACGAAGCTTTAAATTCACACGCGCACCTCAAGGATTTACAGAAAGCCCTAGCATCTATAGCCAAGCACTGAAACGAGAACTTGACAGTATCCACATGCCAGTTAACACTGCCTTGCTTCAATATGTCGATGATCTGCTGATCACCGCCCGAAGCGAACCTGAATGTGAAAAAGCGTCACTGACGGTTTTAAAATTTCTGGCCGACAAGGGGCACAAGGTGTCCCCTTCTAAGCTGCAATTCTGTGTCCAGCGAGTTGTTTACCTTGGGCACTCGCTGTCCAAGGAGGGAAGGCAGCTTACACCCGACCGTATCCAGTTAATCGCTAACATGCCACCACCCAAGACACAAAAAGAGGTGCGGGCTTTTATAGGCCTCACTTCATACTGTAGGCAGTGGATCCCTCAATATGCATTTCTAGCAAAACCACTCATCCAGTTAACAACACAGGAGGCAGCCACATCGACTGTCCTCCCTTGGACTCAAGAACATACACACACCTTTGAAAGCTTAAAGAAAGCTTTATGCCAAGCACCTGTTTTAGCAACACCATGTTACAGTAAACGGTTTACACTCTTTGTTACAGAACGCGAAGGTACTGCCTTGTCAGTACTCACTCAGGAACAAGCAGGATCACACAAACCATGTGCTTATTTCTCTAGTACATTAGATCCAGTAGCTCAGGCTCTTCCTGCGTGCCTGAAATCGGTGGCAGCAACAGCTTTAGCTATCAGACAAAGCGATGCCATAGTGTTAGGACACCAATTGACAGTACAAGTACCACACGCAGTAGAGGTTCTCTTGAACCGCACACAAACACAACACTTGACTATAGCGAGACTCACTGGTTACGAACTGACATTGTTTCAGCCACATATAGAAATCAGACGTTGTAATACATTAAACCCTGCCACACTGTTACCAGTGGGCGGAACAGATCCATTGGCACATGATTGTGTCGAAGTCATTACTATCACGACGAAACCCAGACAAGACTTGACAGATATCCCTTTGTCAGATCCAGACTTGACATTGTATGTAGATGGGTCATGTATGAGAACAAGTACAGGAGAGTTAGTGGCCGCTTACGCAGTCACAACAGACACTGAAGTCATTGAAACAAATTGTATTAACACTTTGTCAGCTCAAGCAGCAGAGCTCATCGCTCTGACACAAGCCTGTATTCAAGCCAAGAATAAGAAAGTCAACATATACACAGATTCACGTTATGCATTCGGAGTCGTCCATGACTTCGGCGTACTATGGCGAGAGAGAGGTTATTTAACTTCTCACGGTGCCCACATCCAACACGGACCCCTCATTCAAGCCCTACTAGACGCGATTCATCTACCTACTGCAATATCGATTATGAAATGCAAAGCCCACACAAAAGTTACCGATATCATTTCTCAGGGTAATGACCTAGCTGACAGAACAGCTAAACAGACTGCTCCGAATCAGACTCACACAACTGACATGACAAAGACAATAGTTCCGACACCAACACATTGCATGACAGTTAAGGATCCCGCCCTTGATGTAATTGACATACAGACACATGCTACACCAGAAGAAATAAAGAAATGGACTGAATTAGGAGGGATCCAAACGGATCAAGGATGGATGACGAAGGAAAAATCTATATGGTTTCTTCCCGACTCCATGGTTCAAGTCATCATTAATACAATACATAGTCCAGCGCACCTAGGAGAGAAAGCTATGCTAGACAGCATTCAACACATTTGGTTCAACAAACACTTGCGAGCAGCAGCTAAACAAAAAGTTCGTACCTGTATGATATGTTGTCAGTTTAATCCAGGTAAAAGCATCCCCGTAGAGCAGGGTGGATTTCAACCTCCCGATCATGCTTTTGAAGTCCTCCAGATGGATTATATCCAGATGGAACGATGTCGAGGATTCAAATATGTTCTCGTAGTTGTCTGTGCTCTTTCCCGTTGGACAGAAGCCTACCCGGTTTCAGATTACACCGCCCCGACTACTGCCAAACAGTTAGTTCGAGAATTCTTCCCACGGTACGGTTTACCACGTGTTGTCTACTCAGATAACGGCCAGCCGTTCTCATCCGAACTAATGAAACACGTTTCCCTTTTGTTAGGCTACCAATGGAAATTCCACTGTGTCCGACATCCCGAGGCAGCAGGTCTCGTGGAACGCCATAATCAAACTCTGAAAATTAGATTGTCCAAAATATGTAGGGAAAAAGGTGTCGATTGGATAGTAGCCTTACCAGTTGCGCTCTTTTACATGAGAATGGTAGCACATTCTCGAACAGGGCTATCCCCGTACGAGGTGATCTTCGGTAGACCACCAAATATGTGGGGGACGCCTGTACCTCGCAAAATCACTGATGTTGACTGTAATATGCTGACAGATTACCTAGCTTCCTTGATGTCTGCACTACAATCTTGTCGTTCACAGGTAGCCGCAGCTTTTCCCGATAATACTGAGGTGAAGCCCCATGACGTGGTTCCTGGTGACCTGGTTCTGGTCCGGAATTTCGACCGGAAGACCCAACTGGAGCCTAGGTGGAAGTCGCCGAAGCTAGTTCTACTAACTACAAGGACAGCCGTGAAGATTGAGGGTCGTAAAGGGTGGTTGCACTCGAGTCATATCAAGAAGTTTTATGGACTACCATCCAGTGTGAATACTCAACCTTGTATTCCCTCACAGACAGACTCAAAGCTCCCCTTGGTTGAGCAGTCAAAACCAGAACTTTACAAACTAAAATTGAGGTCTAGCAAGTCAGACAATTTGATTGTTTAAGTCCTCTCCAAGGTGAATCGGTGAATTTGTCTCTGACATGTATCCTCTAGACCGGAATAGAGAAAGAAATCAGCAGATGCAGCTTAAAAAGCATGCGTTTTGTAAATCACTTCGTAGTCACTGCACAGTAACACTATTAATTTTGTTTTTTCTAAGTCTTCTGATCATTATTTTCAGCATACTATTGCATATGTATTACCCTATTCTTAAGCGTGCTTACAATGTAACCGCAGAACATTCTTTTAGCGAATTACCTCCGCATGAGTTGTCCTATAGATTTGCGCTGCGCAACAACACATTCATTAGTATGTTACATCATTCCCATCAGACCAGCAATGCCACAAATTGTTGGATATGTGGTCGACTCCCTCCCTATCAAAACTATAAGGGAGTTTTGCCCCTCTTTCCATATCCGTTCACACACAATGGCTCCTGTGGAGCATGGTTTAGTTTGATTAATTCCTTAGATTCAAATTCCGCAGTTTATCAAGACAACTGGGTATGGGGAAACCTGAACCTAGTTTTGCTTAAAGTCTGCTACCCTAACAAGGAGGGACTCCCCAAAAGAACAGGAACTGATCTAGAAAATGAAGTATATGGATTAGGTAATTTTACACTTAACCTCATGATCCTGAACGTTGAATCTGAAGCTACACCAATCTTGCCCGCCATGTCAGTATTCCCAGTAAAAGGGGAATTATGTGTACAAAAGAATGGTTCCATACACATGGGCCATAGTAAATGCAACACTGTAATAAAATTCAGGGATCAAGGCAAGTCTACATTTAGAGCTTCCCATCATTCCTACTTCATATGTGGCCAGACCGCATATATATGTCTACCTTTAGATTGGGATGGTACCTGTTGCATAGCATTCCTTCTGCCACCTGTTTTCCTAGCTCCTCCTGATTATCACAGAAATACCCATTTAGTACACAATAGACAACAGAGAGATCTCCCAATTGTCGATTACACTGAAACAGCATGGGAAAAATACACAGATTTCAATAAAGGGTTCTTTCCCTATATAGGTACAGTCACTAATAGTAAGCTGATACGTAGATTAACCAGAACCCTTGAAGCAGTAGTGAACGAGACTATTTCCGCCTTAGGCAATTTAACAGAAGAGCAGTCTGCTATGCGGATTGTTGTGCTTCAAAATCGTCTTGTCCTTGACGTCATCCTGGCCGATAGGGGCGGAGCTTGTAGGGTCATCGGATCAAGTTGCTGCATTTTCATACCAGAAAATTCGCCGTCAGTATATAAAGCCATAACCCGCCTTCATAAGATTATAAGCCAGATACACCAGAATCCAGGCACCTGGACTTGGTCCGGTTGGTTCTGGGGCGTGTTGTCAGCCTGGGGATGGAGAATCCTATCCTTCCTAGGTATTGGCTTTCTCATACTATTCAGTTGCTGCTTATGTCTACAATGTGGGCCAGCGATTTGTGGTCTGTGTGCCACATCGTGTATCCCACATCCACGTTTTCGTTCAAGATCCCGGAAGAAGAAAGAAGAACAAATGATGCTATATGAACAGATCGATGGATTGATGAAGATCGATATCTCCTGAGGGTCCGTAGGGGACAAGGAGGGAATGAGGAAATATGAATTTTGTGATCAGTTATGTCCCCTATCGTAGACCCCAACGGCTCTATGTGCATGCTATACGTACATGTATGTTCCCTCCAATTCCAGTTTTGAAGACGCAAATATATGTGCGTCCACCGTCAACATGTCCTCTTTCAGATCCGCCAAGAATGGGTCAGATATTCCATTCCTAAGTATGAAAGGCCACCGACTTTATATGGTTTACTTTCCACATTTTACAGATTCAGGCGAGTAGGCCCTGAATTCTGTCATCAAGCCTTTTCCTGCCTTCTGCCTCTGAAAGCTCCAGTCTGAGCCTGCATCTGTATCCATAAACTTTGTCCTCCTTCCTGCGCGGCTAACGGTGCCTGATCCAGCATATTGCTTGCCAAAAAACTGTATTTCACCTTCAAGATTATCTGCTCCGCTCCTCATCCGATGCATTCCTGTCTAGCAGTTTAGGTAAACATTCCTCCAGCTACCGTGCAGAGGGCCAGGCCTCGCTGTCCTCATGCAAGTAATTCATAGGCCCCGTTACCATGGAATATTCCTACCCCCTCGCATCTCATGTAGACACTTAGACGCCTGTACACGCACTAACAGGCAGTATAGAATAGATTCTATCCTAGAGACCTTTCCTTTTGGATAACACAGTTCTTTAAACATAGGATATTAGATATGATTCGGGATTAGGTTGACATGAACCCCAGACTTCTGTCTCCACATGTAGAGCTAAATGTCAAGTCCCCTTCACCCTCTAGTTGCACGTCAATCACACGTCATGCGGCTGCGCGCGCATCTCTGCCAAATATTTCTGCTGACATTACAGGATTCTTTTATGGATCCACCCATCATGTATAATGACGTTTATTAAATTACGCCCATATGACCGCCTCTATTAGTTACGTATGCACAGTTTATCTGTATTATCAGCTGTTACGCCTCTTGCATCTGTTTCACTGTAAATGCATTTTCCTATAAAACCGATTATCTGTCAATAATGTATGCCCTTCCTTCCTGAACTTTCGTGGTGATGGAATAGAAGCCTGCAATTCGAATTGCATTCCTTTGTATAGGAATAAAGCCTTTTTAAACCTCTAATACCACGGATTCTGCCTCTTATATTTACTGAGTTATTCTTACTAGACTTTACCGCATAAAAAATAGTACCGGTAATGAAATATTTACCACACACCAAGGAATCTGGAAACCCAACCACAAAGTAGCCAAATGTGGCCATTACTGATAAGCCGGAGAGGGACCACCGACTTGGCCCTCCAGGGTAGACCGAGCTGATAGTTCAGTCAATGACATTAATGGTTTTGGGAGGCTGCTTTCCTTGCTCTAACCGAAACTGGTCTGGGGTTGCATGTGTTTGTATATGGAACTCTACTTTCTTCGTAGTTTAGGCTGGACTGTTTCTAATTAAACAGGATCAACGCTGATTTTCACATGGCTTTTCTCCATCTAAAGTGGTGCATTGGGTGAAGAGTGGTGGACTGGAATGCAGCCCGAGTGATTGCTAGTGGGTGAGATTAATTCAAGCATTCATTCTATAATTTTCTCCTTTGTTGCAAATAGCTCTTCTATTGGCACAGCAATAGTTTTTTCCTTTGACGAGATCTCAAAATAAGGTGGTCAGTCTTCTGCCAGGGCAGGGAAGTACACCCCCGCTGACTAGACGGACTAATTGCCTGGCTGTCATATTTTAATTGAAGGTATTAGTCTTCTTTTCATAAATCAGACTCTTCCAGCAGAACAAGCTAGGGTGTTAAAGCTTGCAATTGTCCCTTAAAGTCGAACATCGCGTGTGGATTCCTGCGAAAGCCTTCAATTTTGGCACCAATAGTTGTTAGTGGGACAAAGCTGGATTCTGTAGCTATCAAGGCTACTTTGTGTCTGGAATGATTTGCCATTGTCTCCCAGTTCCACATATAGCCTCAGAAATCTCCAGCAGGGCACGGCAACCATTCTAGAGCTGATGAGGGATCCTGCCTATCTTCAGTGGTCCGCTGACGGCCTTGAACTTTGCTAAAAAAAGCTCTGAGAGAGACAAACCTGTAATTTATGGTCACTGAGGTCCTAAGTGTTACAGGTGGCCATGGTACCTATTCATTGTCCTCCAGAGAACAGAAAGTCAACTTCCCATTTTGTTGTAGATGCTTGAAAAGTTACTCTTGGTCTCTCCCACTGTTCCCAAGATTCCAAGGACAGTTTATAGGGTCCAGTCTCTCTCCAGCCAAGACTCTGAAAAGGTCCAATTGATTCGACCCCCAACTAAGAGGCTGGTTGTCCCACAGAATGGAGCCCTTCTTCACCCTTTGGGTCCCTGATTGAAGGCAGAAGACCAGCCAGCTTACCTTTGGAAAGCAATGCCTTTCCTGTGTAAAAGTGGAGAGCATGTCACCTCTTGGTCATCTTCATAGGAGGGTCCAGAAAGAATCTTCTGCTGAGCAGGTGCCATTTTAATTCTGCACACTATTTTGGGATTGTGAGAGTGCCTGAAAGAAAAATCATGGCCCAATCATCCCACTTTCATGGAAGTTCCATTTTACCTGCTGCAAACTATCAAAGATGCCTGTACGCTTGGCCAAAACTCACAACCTGTCCTACAGAAATGAGGATCATTTCCCTCAGTCTGTTCTGTTTATCTTCCACTGAGGGCACAGACCGGTGTTTGAGACAGATCCCCATTTAAAAGGCTTCCATCATACCCATATTTAGTGTCCACATGTGAAAAGAATCATGCTCAACGTGGTCCTTTGTGATCCCATTTATATCCTTATCCACTCCGAGGTCCTCATTCTAAGTAATTGGGCAGTGATTACTCCTATCTGCCTTCCTGCTCCTAAAATCAGTTCTGGTAACTTCTGAAAGTTGCCAAGGTTTATGTGGAGAGCAGTTCCTATTGGGGCACACTCCAACACCATCAACACTCTGAATCTGCTTACCACAAATGTCTATTTTTCTAGCAGAGTTTTTAAGAATAGGATTACCTCAGTGCCATCCACGCCAAGCTAGAAAATGAGAAAGTTGTTTGCCATTTTCACAGCAAAGTCTTTCAGCAAAAGATTAGACATCCATGCCGAGATGAAAAATGATAACAGCCTTTTTACCACTCTAGACACATTATTACAAAATACCACTCAAGCCAACCTGGAATGAATTAAAGCAATCCCTGATACATGGGTTTTGCTTTTATTAGAGCTCATCAAAGAGGTATAACTTTGCCCACGCACAAGGAAGCACCCAGTATAAGTCAAGGCGATATCATATTAGGCTTAGAGGTCAGCCTAACATCATCAGTCTATTGAGGTATAGTTTGAGGAACATGGCGGCCGCCAGCTAAACGGCCTCGGCTCCGCTCCTTTCCCCCCCCCCCTCCCCCTTAGGATTTTCTATATTTCTATGGGCTCTTGCAAAAGGCGTTTATTTAATTCATTTTTTCTGGAGTACCCCCCTGTACCTGTGGGTATGCGGTCGGAGTTGTTTTCCCCTGGTTCGGGGCATCCGGGCAGACTTCCAGACGCCGGCAGTGGAGAGAGTGGAGCCGGCGACGTGATTCACGGCTGGCGCTGGGAGGAGGTAGCCTGGAGGCGTCGGAGACGCGACTCTGCTTTTCTCCAGCTCCGAGTCGCGGGAGGCAGAGCTAGCACCAGCACCAGTGCAGGCAAGACTTCAACCAGCCGGGTTTGTGGTGTTCGGACGGCAGTACAAGGACTTCAGGTAGGGAGTCGACGATGACTTTGGTGCTACACTCCCTTAGAGGACGTTTTTCCTGGGAGCGGTGGCGAAGGCAAGAAGAGGTGCTCCCCTCTCTCGGGGGGAGTCATAGAAGAAGTTCTAACTCCCCCTGAAACTTACAGCCTTCACAACCAGGAAGATATTAAGGTGAATGAAGCACAACCTAAGACACAAGTTAAGGCACAGGCTAGGTGTATGGTGATGGGGAGACTGGGAAGGTAGGTGGGTTAGCTGCAGTAGACACCCCATTACCAAAAATAAATAGATATATTCTACGGGCAAGGGCAGCTCATTCCTCGAACATTGATGTTATTAAATCCCCCTTTCCTCGCCATGTCTCCCCCCAATCTCTGATGTTAAAACATCTATAAGACAACGTAAGCAGAGAGGGAGCACCACGGATAACGGTACCGACTCAAAAGGCAAAGAGGCAGACGTTGGCAAAAAAAAAAAGGAAAGGGCAAGAAGGCATCTTCTTTAAAGGTTAAAATCACCCCCTCATTGAAAACCTATTATAAAGTCATGTCTACCTCTTCTGCTCAAGTGTGCGACTCCTCAGAGCGTGAGTCAAGTCAGTTTCCAGGAAGCCAAAATGCGAAGTGGGTCGCACACCGCTCGTCATACTAGCAAATAGCCCCATAGGATTCTGGAGAATGTAGTGACAGCGGCGGGTACACCTATGCCACGAGTAAAAAGTTTAAAATGCCATCCCTGGACACGTGTTTCGAGGTAATTGCCTCTCGTCAGCAGGGAGCAGGTACGTATGCGGGGTGCTGTAGACTGCCAAAAATTATCAGCTATAGTACCTCTCACGGCACGCGGGTGCGGGATCCGGGCTCGTCAACCCATAGCTCAGGGAGCTTTAAATACAAAATGCGAAGTGGGTCGCACACCGCTCGTCATACTAGCAAATAGCCCCATAGGATTCTGGAGAATGTAGTGACAGCGGCTACACCTATGCCACGAGTAAAAAGTTTAAAATGCCATCCCTGGACACGTGTTTCGAGGTAATTGCCTCTCGTCAGCAGGGAGCAGGTACGTAGTTTCCAGGAAGCCCCCAGCCCCTTAAGTCCCCCAACAGACTGGGTGGGTAGCATTTCGAATGCACCAGATGTGCTAGATGCATCCTCCGATATGGGCAGGGACAAGGGCAGGGATAGGGACTCTGGAGTAAATCTTAATCAGACTTTAACCATACATCCAGCAGTAAGTCTCTCAAATATATACTCCATGTTGGCGATAACTGAACCCCCGGTACTGTCTCCGAAATCTCTGAAATCCCTTAAGACCTCCAAAAACACTGAGGATAACGTCAGTATAGACTCATCAAGAGGTGAAACAACACGCTCCCTGGCTGATATTACTTGCTATGAAGGATGAGTTGACCAATAGATTCACTGTGTCCGAGACAAATCAAGCCGAAATGACCAGCAGATTTTTAGTCTCTGAAGCAAATCAGGCAGCCATACAAGCTTCTTGTGAAGTACTGGCTAGAAGGTTAGATGAAGTTACATCAAGAACAGAAGCAATCAAACAGGGATTGCCCATAATCAAGGACACCATGCATATCACAACAGGGGAGTTGGCTAAATTTTCGGCCCAGAATAAGGAACTCAAAGATGATCTTGAGCGCTTGGAGAATCACTCTAGGAGGAATAATCTAAGACTTTTGAATGTACCCGAAGCCTTGGAGGGGCCGGATATAAAGGGGTTTGTGATTTCCCTGTTAAAAGGGACAGTGTTTAAGAACGCTCCAGAAGTGGATTTAACATGTGAGATATAAAGAGTACACCGTGATCCCTTCAAAAGGAACCTTGCTAGACAAAAACCCAGGAAGATCCTGGTTAATTTTCTAACCTATTCAGTCAAGGAGCTGATTTTGTCATCTGCCCTTAAGGAAGGCACAATATCTTTCAATAGTTCCAGCCCCTTTTCCTTCCAAATAAGATCAGACATCTCCCATGCGACAGCAACACGACAGTGGGAGTTTGGGAAAAGGTTAGAGGAGCTGAATAGCATCGGGGCCAAGGCACAGTTGAAGTTCCCTGCACAACTTTGCATAATGTTGAACAACCACATGCATCAGATAAGATCAAGCGAGGAGGTGGACACCCTCATAGCCAAAATTGAAGTTGAGCGGGGGTGGGGGGGAGAGAAGGGGGAGTCATTGAGGGAAAGGGGAGGTACAAGTTATTTTTGGTAGCAAGACCCCAGCTCTAAATGCAGGTTTTTATCCCAAGGGGGAGAGGGGGGCCAAATAGGCTTTCCTTTTGGAAGGGAGGGTTCCTCGTGGGAAGGGGGGGCACTGGGAGAGCTGGGAGGGGCACTTTGGGTGGGGAGCAGTGGGTAAAAAAGAAAAACATTAACCTCATCTCACCTTAGTAAGGAAATCCCGTCACGCCGGTATAACAATCCTGCAGGTTAATGGCAGGAAATCAAAGCATAAGGGTTAGAAATTCCTTCTTCATCTCCTGGAATGTTAACGGGTTAAGGTGTCCTCGTAGGCGAAGGCTGATTTAAAAAAATTTAGAACTCCCCTCGGCCCAAGTTTGTATTGTACAGGAGACATATTTGAGTTTCACAGAAAGCAGCTCTATTTTTTCCAGAGTGCCCTGGATAAAATGTTACTGTACATCACAACAGACGATCCACAGTAGAGGTGTTACAATTTTGATTAAACATGGCGCCCCTTGTTCTATAAAAAATTCAGTCGGACCAGACCGGGAGGTGGTTGGTAGCACAATTGGCCCTGGAGAAATCAGATTTAGTCCGCGCTTCCTTTTATGGCCCAAATGTAGACGACCCGACATATATTTGCAAATTGCAATCAATATTGACTTTGGAAACCCCTCCTTTCATTATCGGAGGCGACTTTAACGTTCTTTTGGATAAAACAAAAGACAGGTCCAATATGAGTCATTATTTTGGGGCCCCTAGGATACGTCGTGCTTTGTTAAATATGCTACACGATTTGGATCTGGTTGATGTATGGAGGGCAATGAAGGGAGACTCACAGGGTTTTATGTTTCACAGTAAAAATCATAGTCCATCCTCCAGGATCGACTATATCTTGACGGATAGATCCACCTTGGCCGGCCTGGAGGGGATCTCAGTTTTGCCAAGCCACCTCTCAGATCATGCCCCAGTGCAACTCTCATATCAAAGTAAAATGCTCCTGTTGCAGACAAAATGGACGCTTAACAGGGCCATGCTTCTGGACTCTGAAATTATCCAGGCTGTTAAGTATTCCTCTTTAGAATTTTTTTCTCTGAACATGGGCTCCTCAACCATGGACTTTATGTGGGACGCCTATAAAGCAAACCTGAGGGGGAGGCTTCATAGCCTCATATGTTCTAAGAATAGGGTCGAGGCTAGGGCTCTAAATACAATTGAGGAAAAAATACTCCAGCTAGAGAATGAGAGGAATAGATTAAATCACGGGGACCCAGAGCGTCTATCGCAGACCTTGAAAGATCTAGACAACGCAAGACAGGAGTATAGGGGGAAATTAGATTCAAAGTGCAGGGCACAATGGCATACTAAGAACATGCAACATTTTGAATATGGGGAGGAAGCAGGAGCCTTATTGGCCTGGAAAGCTAGAGATGATCGTTCCAAGAACAATATTAACGAACTGATAGTTATCAGCAATGGGGAGAAATCAAGTAGCATTGAAGATATGCAAACTTGTCTACTTTCCCTTTTTTCGGACCTTTATAAAGAAGATCTTGCTCCGTCCCCATGTTCCATACATTCATGGCTGAGGACCAAATCCTTGCCTTCTCTGTCAGAGGTGAGTCGGAACAACCTAGACGCCTCCATTACTTTAGAGGAGATAACTGAGCAAATTAAAAAATGCAAGAACAAAAAGGCAGCAGGTATTGATTCGCTTCTGAATGAAGTGTATAAACTCCTAGCAGAAGAATTGACCCCCATACTGGCCGTTACCTTTAACTCAATCTACTGCCTTGCTGGTAAAATCCCCGAGTCCTGGAAGGGGGCTATAATCTTCCTGATTTTAAAACCAGGCAAGGACCCTTTAAAAGCCGACTCGTACCGCCCAATCTCGCTGCTGAATGCCAATTATAAGATCTTTATGGGTATTCTAGCAGGGAGATTGGCGAAACTGGTCCCCAATCTGGCCCACACCGATCAGAACGGCTTTGTCGCAGGAAGGTACATCCAGGAACAGACACAACTGTTAATAGGTAATATCGACTTGGCCATTGAAAGATCTGATCCATTGGCCATAGTTGCCTTGGACGCGGCCAAGGCTTTTGACATAGTCAGTTGGATGTACCTTTGGGAAGTACTGGAGGTAATAGGTTTTGGCCCCATTTTTATTCAAACCCTGAGGAATTGTTATCAGGGAGCCTCTGCTTGGATTCTTTTGAATGGGTTACTGACCTCAAGCTTCAACATCCAGAGGGGTCCCGGCAGGGTTGCCCGATTTCGCCTCTCTTGTTTAATATTTATATTGAGCCACTGGCACAAGTTATTCGATTAGATTAATCAATTTACCCCTGTAAGTCCCAACTTTATAGCTGTAAGTTAGCTTTGTACGCTGACGACCTAATATTATACACTTACGATCCCGAGGTGGTTATTCCCTGTGTGGAGGAGCTTCTGGAGGGGTTTGGGTCTTTGTCAGGTTACTCAGTTAACACATCAAAGACCGAGGTTATGTGCTGGAACTTAGATCAATGGGAGGGTGCAACTAGTTTAGAGTTAAGATACTTGGGTATTTACATTGTTAAAGACCTGGAAAAAATCTCCCAGATCAATCTAAATAGAACCATCAAAGAAATAGATTGTCTCTTTAGTAGATGGAGGAACCTCCCCTTCACTATTTACGGGAAAGTCAATTTAGTAAAGATGGTCATTCTCCCTAAGCTTTCTACCTCTGCCCTTTCCACACGAGTATTAGCAAAGTGCAGAGTAAGATCAGGAGTTTTATTTAGGGGGACAAGGGGGTTTGGTTGTCCTAGAAGAAACTGAGACGCATACTTAATAAAGGGGGACTGGCTCTTCCTGATATAAGTTGGTAACCTGTAGCATTTCAGTTTAAAGGCGTCCGGATGTTACTTGCGAAACCAGAAGTCAGCCTGGGGAAGGTTGTTGGGAGAAATGGCAAGAACGGAAGGAGGAGGAGTAGGAGAGGCTTTCCTATATAAGTTTGGGGCTCCAAAATACTTCAAGCGAGTACGCCTGAAGGTTCTCAGGGCAGCCTTGGAAATATGGCATAAAGTTAGAATCAGATGGGGGATAGGTTACTACTCAGATCTAGCTCCTATTTGGGATTCCCCCGGAACACCTTGCTGTCTTAGAGACAGTCTGGCGATACCTATCAAAAGAGCGGGCATAAATATCTGGTCCGACTTGTTAGATTCAGAGGGAATCCACCCCTGGGAATACCTGAGGGCCAGGATTGGTACAGGGTTTTCCAGATTTAAGTATCTACAACTGGTATCCTGGTTCGACGCAGAAAAAGGGGAAGTAAGAGGGAATTGGAATTGGGATATTGAAAGTTTGTGTCAATCTACACATCCAATAAGGAAAGAGATATCCGTGTGGTATAACCATCTATTAGAAGCCGAAGATTTGGAGATTCCATCTCTATCTACAGCCTGGAATCAAACCCCCCTTGAACCCTCTCTAGACGCCCTCTTCAAGCCTTCATTGAAAGTACTATACAAATACATTAAACCCGCTAGCTTAAAAAAGAATCACTTTTTTTGTCATCAATAGACTTTATTATACCCCAGCCAAGATAGCCAAGTTTGCTCCATCCCCAACACCAAAATGCCCCAGATGTATGACGCCTATCGCCAATGACCTTCACATCTTTTTTGAGTGCCATGATCTAAAAATCTTCTGGCAGGAGATTGGCGACACCCTTCAAGATATTTTTAAAGCTAATATCGATGTTAATTTGTCACTAGACTTTTTTGGGAACGATGGTTTATTTTGTCAGACTGCATCGCAGACGCATCGTGGCTTATTACTATACCTGGTACTATTTGCACGGAGAGAGGTTTGTAAAAAGTGGAAACACCCTCTACCTCCGAAGAGAGAGGACTGGCTTAAAGCCACATTTGCTATGGCTCGCCTGGACCACTAAGGGAAAGGGGACAATCCGACAAACATCTGGCTGCCCCTCATGAGATGGGGACGTAACCTAAGATTAATATAACTGGTCCTATGATTACATATTGTAGATGCAGATTACAGTGGTGAGCGCTTTGAGGCGCATGAATGTGTTGTGGCCTTGGTTCATGCTGTACAAGAGTAGGTGTATGTAAAGACCCTTCCTGCGCTGTGTAGGGTTATTATTTTTTGCACTTGTACTGCGCATCGGCTACCCGACAAGGGTTTCCCGGCGCATCTTCGCTGTTACAGATGGATAGACAGGTCTTATTTATCGAATAGCCAGGTTTTTAGCAACTTTCGGAAACTGGAGTAATTAGGCTCATTTCTCAGTGAAATGGGGAGAGAGTTCCAGTGAGACGGGCCTAAGTAGGCAAAGGATTTACCTCCTATGCGAGTACGCTTAAATTTAGGGATCCTAAAACGGCCCTGAGTAGCTGATCTAAGGTTCCTGGATGAGATATATGCATTTACCAGTGAGCAAAGGTACTTCGGGGCTGTATTGGCTTTTATTTTGTACATATAGGTGAGGACTTTAAATTTCACACGATTTTCAATATTGAGCCAGTGGAGTTTACGTCGGAATGCAGAGACTGATTCCCTTTTTGGTACCTTACATAGTAATCTAACTGCCGCATTTTGGGCCATTTGTAGACGATGGAGGTTAGCCTTATTTGATCCTAAATAAAGGATGTTTCCGTAATCTAAGCGGGATGTTATTAAGGCGTTCACCACTGTTTTCCTGGTAGACTCAGGGAGCATCCAGCAGATTTTCCTCAGCCATCGTAAGATAGAGAAACAGGTGGCCGCCACTCTAACTGATTGTGCTTGCATGCTCAAGGTATCATCCAGGAGTATACCTAGATTACGTACTTGCGAAACTGGGTTTGGAGGGTTTCCCATCTTCTCTGGCCAGTGTTGATGGCCCCATAAATGTTTCTGTTTTCCTAAAATAACAATCTCTGTTTTTTCACCGTTTAGTTTTAGGAAGTTTTCCTTCATCCAGGTTGCGATGTTATTCAATCCAGTTTAATGAGTTTGTGGTCAATGGGACAGGGATATGAGTAAGCCCAAGTAGCTTCAGAGCTCAATATTGAAAATGATTTGATTGCTTGGCAGGATTTGTTTATTCCTCCTGAGTGTTTGCCTGATATGTTGATTGTAGTTGCACATTCTGGTCATCTGGGAATATCAGCCACTCAAAGGCGTCTTCATAAGTTGTATTAGTGGCCAAGTATGAACGCTCAGGTTTGTCAGTAAATGCAAGATTTGTCCTTGTTCTGACAAACATTCGAAATGTAAAGAAAAAACACTTCACCCTGTTGATTTTCCCAATCATTAATGGGAAAAAGTTGCCATTGATGTGATTATTCAAGGACAGATAAGGTTTCTTAATCTTTTGTGTGATTGTTTTCAAAGTGGATTTATTATGGCTTTGTTGACGCTGAATCAACAGACGGTATTTTGGAGGTGTTTTTAAAAACGTTTTTGTTGCATAGGGTGTTCTAACATTTTTCGTTTCTGATAGTGGTACTCATTTCACTTCTGATAAGATGATTACCTTTTTGGATCTCCATTGTGTGAAACAGTTTAAGATCGCCCTATGCAGCCTTTCATTAAGTGGCTCAATTTGAAAGATGGTTAGAGAAGGTTCAGGTGGCCATTACTTCCGGTTTGGACAGTAGGATGTATTTACCTGAGAAAATGTGGTCATCTGTGTGCGCACACAGCATTTTGCCACAGGTGTTTCACCTTTTGTGCTTCTGCATGGAAGGGATCGTAGGACTTTATTCCACTCATACATAATACAGTCAGTTTCGATGCCTTCATTCTTGCTGTTGATATTGTGTTGATCAAGAAACCTCTGAAAGATGTGAACGGAATTTCTAAATTGACAGGCCCGGTCAGAGTAGAGAAGGTGCTGTTCTCATGAAGGAGGAGCAAGCAATGTTACATGAGGGGAGAAGGAGTAAACTGGGAAGTTTTTGTTGGACCAGTGGTGATGGAAGCTCAGTTCTTAGTGGAAAACATTTTCAGGGAAACCAGAGTCTTGTTGTTGATTCTGTTCATCCATGAAGGATGAAAGTGCTCATAATGTCCATGGTGCTGATGTAGCTGTTCTGAGAGCTGATGGCTGTAAGGGTGCGGTGTCTCTTGGTAAATACCTTAGTAAAGTCATACATTACGAGAGATGTGCTTTTAGTAATGATGAAAGGTGCTATGAGAGGGATGCGAATTTCCTGGACTACTACAAAGAGATTGTCCTGCATAAATGATTGCATATGTTCTTTTCATTCCCTCCTGTAAGAGGGAATGTGTGTAGGCAGCTTGTGATTATCGCTTGCCTCTGTTGTCTGCCTGATGTTCCGAGAATGTTTGTGTAGTTTAATTCACATGCGTGTTTTAAAACATTTGTCTTTGTATATGTAATGCTCAGTTCGGTGTGTTCCAAGGGCCTCTTCTCACGTGAAAGCTCGTCCTGCCGCCATACTCGTTTCTTCTTGGACTCCTCATGGTTCATAAATATTCAAGTTACTCCCATCATTTGTTTTGGGATCTTTCGTCAACGATGTTTTGTAGGCATAATTGAGCTTATTTGCACAACCAAAGCATTTATCTATCAAATCCATTTCCTGCATCCTTTTTCCATTCTGCCAGGTGTCAAGGTTAGATTCCCTGCGAGATGAATAAATCCTCTCCGATACTGCATGCTGGAACAGTGCCTGTGCTGTCAGCGCGCGAGCCGTGACTGCGCGCGCGCGCGCGCGGCGGTAACCCTCATCAGAAGGGCCTCGGCTCATCGCAGTGTTGGCGGGTGCCGCGCAGTGATGCGAGAGGCGCGGCCGCCCTTATGTATAATTCACGCTGCTGCTCTGGGGGTTCCAGTTGGGACCCGTGTCTGCGCTGACCCCGACTAATGCTTCCCGGCTTCACATTTCGTTCTCTCGGCTATGAACTAGAAAAAAAAGTTGAATTTAGAAAATTAACGCTTTCCGTGAGCAGGAAAACAACCTCTATGCAAACGGACGTAGGATATCGAAGGAATGAGGGTAAAAAGGTTTTGCTGATGATGTTCAAGGGTAAACAGTCTGCTATATGCAAGACCAGTGGACTGAGCAGAATGAGACAGACTCTTGAGTGACTAGTTGCTAAGACACTGTACATGGCTGTGATCGAATCAAGTACCGAGGGGAGAGGAGGCTCCTGGGCCGCCCTCGTTGCCAAATGTTATCTTTCGCTCCTGAGTCGCGTGGAGGCCTCACCTGCAGAACAGTCACAACTTTTTGCCACTTATACTTTTCGTCGTCAGGTGATGTTGGTTCTTTTTCCGTGCTGTTATTGTTCCTCCATGGCTACTTAATGTTGCATAATAAACAAGCATTGGCAAAGCCAATAGGTCCAGCCTATGAGAGAGCTGTTTGCTTTATCAATTTCTTTTAGCCGTGTTGTACAGTAAAGCAGTTGCTGCGCAGCTAGGCTGAAAGTTTAAAAAAGAAGGAAAAAAAAGCGACATGACGCGGCCAGCGCTCATCACAAGGAGTAGTGATACGATTTTTCAGTACAGGATTATTCTATGCCTTCACACAAAAAAAAAGTTTCCTTTAACTTACGCCTGACCTAAAGTTCAGCATTTTGGCCCTGCATGAAAACTGCACCAAAAAGGCCATGCAGAGCAGGGAGCGCAGTGGTGTTTACATCTTTGTTGCATTTTGCCACCCATGGGCATGACTTGAGCGCTATCGGTCTGGCAGACAGGAGGGGGCAAGTAACCAAGAGGGACAGGGCAGGGTGTGGATGGGGCAAGCAACAACCGGGACTGGGATGACCGGACAAGCGACACTGCCGGAGGAGGGTGGAGGCAATGCAAGCAATATTGCAAGAGGGGGTATGGAGGAAGGGGGTGCAGGTAAAAGGGGAAAAAATAAGTACGTTTGAAAGGGGTGAGCAGTGTAAGGACATTGGGCATGGAAAGCAGTACTTGGGCCATGCTCCACGTTGGGGACAAAAACACGAAAAGGAAATAAAGTCGGCACTTGCTGACCAAAGAGAAGAGTGACCATGAAGCCAATCAATGGTAAACAATGGGCGGGCTCTAAGCTCCCCAAGTAAACAAAATGTCTTGTAAGCGACAGCACATGCATTGTCTTTTGGTGAGACCTAAAGTATAGGGTGTGGGGGAGAGGGAGTAAACTGTCAAAGAGGCAAAGATGTCTACCAAACATGGAAGGGCATATAATAACCAACAGTGCCACCATAACATTGCTGTCCTACCTGACCTCATTGGCCCACCGCTCCCCACCTACAACGCACCCACTGCAACTCTACCAGCGTATCCTAGCAACTGTGGATTGACGCCCTCCGATCCACAAAGCCCATCATGTCCCCTAACAAGTACCAAACAGTAAAGAACTTCAACAGCTGGATCAGCAACGCAGCCAACCAAGTCGCCCCATCAAGACCTCCAAGGCCCGCCAAACAAGCCACCTGGTACACATAGGACTACGGGCATTAAAACTAAAATGCAAATGATTGGATAGAAGATGGAGAACCAGCTAGAACAAAACCCACAGCAACGCCTACAAAATGACACTCAACAACTACCACCGCCTCCTTAGATCCACTAAAAAAGAAACCCTCACCAGTCTCATCAAAGCCAGCTCCAACCAAACCAAGGAACACTTTGCCATCATTAGAGAATTTACCAGACCACAGAGAACGCAATCCCTCCCTCTCAACAGCTCTTCGACAAACTCGCCAACCACTTCCACATCAAGATCACAGCCATCCACAAAATCTTTTACCCCTAGTCAGGTGCTTCCCAAAACCCTACAACAGACATAGACACCACGAAATAGCTCTCCAAGTGGCACCAACTCCCAACACCACCACCCTGATGAAGTCTATCCACTCTGGAGCACCCAACGACCCCTTCCCTCACCATATCTTCAACCTCGGAAAAGGCAAAATCAGCCCCCAGCTCACCATAATCTTAAACACCTCTATCAACACCAGCACTTTCCCAGAAGCCTGGAAGCACACAGAGGTCAACCCACTACACAAGAAGCCGTCAGCGGACCTCACAGATCCTTCCCTTCACAGCAGAAGTCCTGGAGAAAGTCATCAACACTCAACTGACCAGTCACCTTGAAAGACACAACCTACTCAACGCATCCCAGTTGAGTTTCAGGGCCAACCACAGCACCGAAACAGCCTTGATTGCAGCGACAGATGACATAGGAACATTACTTGACAGAGGCGAGACAACCACCCTCATTCTCCTAGATCTCTCAACAGCCTTCAACACCATCTCCCACTGCACCCTCATCCAACGACTTCGCCAGATCGGAATCCCAGGCACTGCACTCAAGTGGATAGAATCCTTCCTCTCGGGACTTACACAGAAAGTTTGCCTCTTTCCATTCTCCTCGCCCCTAAACACATCATCTGCGAAGTACCACCAGGCTCTTCCCCGATCCCTACCCTCTTCAACATCTACATGACACCACGAGTGAACATCTTAAGAACACACCACATCAACATCGTCTCCTGCGCCGACGAAACTCAGCTATCGGCGAACCCCACTCAAACCAGGAACAACTTCCGCAAATGCATGCAGAGAGTCGCAACATGGATGAGAGACAGGTTGCTCAAAATTAAACACCGACAAGACTGAGGTTCTAGTCTTAGGCAGAGCAACACTCTTTCTGGTAGCCCTCGGAGTTTGGTCCCACCCTGTAACCAAAAACCACACACGCAACCTAGGCATCATACTTGACAGCAGTCTTGATAATTTGATGTTTAATGGGTGGGTAGAAGTAGTTGGAGATGAGTGACTTGCGGGTTCAGGGGTGGGCAGAGGTAAAAGGAGGTGACGGTGACTTGTTAGGATAGTATGATAAGTTATGGCCTGGTACAGCATGGTGTGGAATGGCCTGTCATTTTATAGTATGGTGTGGCCTGTTATTGTATGGTATTTTATGGAATGGCCTGTTATTGTATTCTATATTCTGGTATGGTATGACTTGTTTTGATATAATATGGTATGTTAGTCTGTTATTGTATTCTGTCGTATGGTGTGTATGGTATGTCATGGCCTGTTGTATATTATGGTTTGAGTATGGTATGACATCTTATGGTAGAACCTATGAACTGCTAACAGCACTCATGCACATTTCTTTAGGCAGTCATCGATATCACTAGTTAGTGCAATTTAAAAGCATGTAACTTATGTTGGCTTTCCCAAACTGGGAGGGAAGGCGGCATTACACCAAATGCAACCAGTGTAAGGACACCAAAACGAGGATGAATTATAAACAAACGCACCCCTAGTGAAGGCTACAATACGCAACTTCATTAAAATGCAATAAATGGTGTCGTGCTATGTGGCTCGGACAAGACTGGCTGGAGATAAGTGGCTTACTGGAAAGAGAAGTATTGAAAAATCAGGAAAGCAAACAATGAGCATAGAAAACTGTGGGCCCAAGGCAAAAAAGAAAAAAATGAAGGGGCATAAAAGCAGCTAAAGAGTGATCTAGAGCTGCATAGGACCATATAAAAAGAACACGCAAACAAACAATACATCCACAAAAAAGAACCACGATCAAAGCACACACCATGCAGAGGAACATTAATCAAGAAATCAATCAGTACTTTGTCCATGCTCCAGGAAAGAAAACTTAAGCATGACAACGAAGAGAAGCTGACATGCACAGACGAATGCTCACCTCTGAAAAGGGAAAAAATAACCGACAAAGAAACGAATGAATGGTAAGTAAAGGGTGGTCCAAAAGCCCCATTTGATAGGTTTTTGGAAAGAATAGATTGACGCATGTGCACTGTTTTAGGGTAGACCTTAATATGACTGTTTTTTAAAAAATTTTAGAGTGTTTGAAACTGCACTATAAAAAAGTTGGCTAAATTCTGCCAGAACTCGGCCTTCCTTTTGGTCCTTGTGTTGAGCTGAAGTTATGCAACTCATTCCCACAGCGTGCATTATGTTTTATTGATCTTATTGCATTTTCTTTAATCAGAGTGCACGAACAACCGGTTTCTATTTGCTGGATATATTACTGCTGTGTCCACGTTTTTGTTTGCTATGCACAACAGGTTGCCTGGGGTGCAGAAAAATAATAATATTTCACAGAGCTCTGTTCAAACAAATGAATCATCCAAGAAACCAAATATCTAACCAGCCTTCTAAATAGGGGCGAAGAGTAGGATGTTGTACTGTAATGTTATAAAAGCGATTCACGGACAGAGCCATTTCTAGTTTGATACTTGCCTGAAATTTCGGCTAACATAATGTAACACGAAGGATGGGTAAGCACGTTCTAATTTTAGTTTCCCTGAATATACTCTCTGTGGTAAACTATCAGTTTCTAGAACTAGTCGGTTGTTAGCCCTAATAGTGCCCTCTAAGTAATCCTATTCAGCCTTTTTGTGTTACTGAGGAGGGCCCGGTATTGTGTTTTTCTAAAATTAACTCAAGTGATTGAAGTGGATTGTGACTCCATTCCACCAGCAGAAAGCATCGGAGACCTCACCTAGAAATACAATGAGTTTATCACAGAATACCACATACAGCATGCTTGGGCTGAATAGTGTCCAGAAACTGAAGAGATGTTGCTTGATTTGTCAGTTGTTGCTTTAAAAAGGAAAAATTCAGAACCTTCAGGCTGGTTGTGCTATACTGTTTTGTACAGCTCATCGCCCATGAGTCGCCATTTCTAATGGCCCTTTGGTCCTTCACTCCGCTAAAGAGTGCTTTTAGGTGGGAATCCAGTTTTGTGACCCACGACCATAACAATTTTTTTGTTTGTGCCCCTAGGTTAATGCTGCTTAATTTCTACTCCTTAGAGTGTTCCCTATTAGTCACCTGGGTGATTATTCCAGTTCTATTGTCTTTGTCCTTTGTGTCGCCTGACTCCTATTTCCTGTCTCCATGCAGAATTTAGTCTTCATTCTTTCCATGTACTTTAGTACAGTGCCGGCATAAGGGATGTGTGTTTGTGAGGGTCTTCTACTCTCTGATTGATCCTAAGTAATCCTCGCATTCCTTTGTGTGTGTGTGTGTGTATATATGTGTGTGTGTGTATATATGTATATGTGTGTGTATATAATATATATATATAATATATATATTATTTTTTCACAAAAAAAGTTACAGGGACATTATATTTAGGCTCAGATTTCACTTGTACAAAACCAGTGAAATTCAGCAGTTATAGTTACCTGGGCTAACTATAACGTACGCCCCTGCAGTGCACTACTTATTACCCCATATGTTGCATCACTCCTAACATGGTCAGAGACATCACTCATGACCACATGATGCAATATGTAAGGTCGTGAGCAGTGCATTGCGGGGGCGTAAGTTATAGTTAGCTCAGGTAACTATAGCTGCTGAATTTTACTGGTTTTGCGCAAGTGAAAACTGAGCCTTACTATAACATTTGTAACCTTTGAATTTTTTCAGTGAATTTCTACATTTTTAAAACGTTTTATTTCCTAATTATAAGTTCCCTGTAACCTTTGGTTTTTTAAGTGAATTTGTGAGGATTTTTCTAATTTTATTTCTTAATTGTAACCACTAACCTCTGACACTGAGTGAGTGAGTGCATGAGTGTCTCAGTGAGTGTATGAGTGTCTGAGTAAGTTTGTAAGTGGGTGTGAGAGAGTACGAGTAGGGCTGTAAGTGGGTATGTGAGTGTCTGAGTGGGGCTTTAAGTGGGTATATGATCTGAGTGGGTCTGTGAGTCAGTGAGTCAGTGCATGAGTCTGAGTGGATGAGTGATTCTGTAAGTGTGTGCATGAGTGTGTGTCTGTGAGTGGGTATACCTGTCTGAGTTAATCTGTGAGTGAGTGCATGAGTGAATGGGTCTGTGACTGGCTGTGGTAGTGTCTGATATGTTCTGTGAGTGGGCACATGGGTGCCTGAATGGGTTCTGCTCGTTTTCTTCTTTTCTCTGCTCGCTTCTGACCTTTATCTTGCATTTTTCTGCTCATTGCTAACCTTTATTTTTCCTCTTTATGCTTGTTTCTCACCATTTTTTGCTCTTTCTTCTTGTTCTGACCTTTATTTTGCATCTCTCTGCTAGTTTCCGATCTCTATTTACCTCTTTCTGCTTGTTTCTCACCTTTATCTTGCCTCTTTCTGCTAATTGCTGACCTTTATTTTGCCTGTTTCTGCTCTCTATTTTGCCTGTTTCTGCTCGCTGCTTACTTTTATTTTGCCTCTTTCTGCTAGTTTCTGACCTTTATTTGGCCTCTTTTTGTGCATTTCTGATCTCTATTTTGTCTCTTTATGCTCAATTCTTTCCTTTTTATTTTGCCTCGTTCTTCTAGTTTCTTATCTCTATTTTGTCTTTTTCTGCTTGTTGCTGGCTTCAATTCGCCTCTTTCTGGTCCTGTATTTTTTTTGTATAGGGGAGGGGTTGGGCCACCCGGCCCCCCCTTCACGGGCCGATTTCAACCCCCCTTCGTGACCCGATTTCAACCCCCCTTCGTGACCCGATTTTGGCCCTGGGGACCCCATTACCTGAGGCCTGGCCATATCTCCTGGGTGGCCCAGAACACCCAGTGTGCAAGGCTCCTGTAGTCCCAGCCGGCTCCCTGCCTCCTGCGGGTGCCAGCATTGCTGACGTAAGCAGGGAGCCGTATTATATAGCAACTACCTGCTTGAGGGAGGAATGTTTTCATCTGCTTCACCGTACGCATATTCGCGTGCAAGGAAACAGATAAGCGATAGCAGAACGCGCTAGCCCAGGCAGTGACAGTATTGCTTTTTACTCGCTTTTAACCTGCTTTTAAAAATTTGTTCTACTTTTAAAACTGTGCCTACTTTGTTGTGCTTTTTAAAACTAATTGTACTCACGCTTGCCACACACTTGAATCTTGGTTGTCGGGGCTCTCCTGACTGGTCCTGCACCTCCTCCCCGCCTTCCCCACGAGTCTAGGGGCCTCAGCTGCTGCTCAGCAGGGCTGATTGGAGGGGAGGGGCCAGGGGTCACGAGGAGCACAAAAGCGACACGCTGGAGCGGACGCGCAGCGATAGCAGAACGCGCTAGCCCAGGCAGTGACAGTATTGCTTTTTACTCGCTTTTAACCTGCTTTTAAAAATTGGTTCTACTTTTAAAGCTGTACCTACTTTGTTGTGCTTTTTAAAACTAATTGTACTCACGCTTGCCACACACTTGAATCTTGGCTCTCCGGGCTCTCCTGACCGGTCCTATACCTCCTCCCCGCCTTCTCCACGAGTCTAGGGGCCTCAGCTGCTGCTCAGCAGGGCTGATTGGAGGGGAGGGGCCAGGGGTCACGAGGAGCACAAAAGCGGCACGCTAAAGCGGACGCGCGCAGCGGGCGCGCCTAAGGCAAGCCAGTCTGCGCCCGAAAGGGCCCAGGGACCAAAAACGCTGCCCATGTTTACAAATACTCGGACATTGAGTTACAAACACTAGGCGCGGGCTCTCACCCAGATATTTCGCTCGCCCTCCAGAGAGAAGGTATCCTCAGACCACAAGTGAAGGAGATAAGTTGCGCCTCTCCTCCACACAATCCGGACCTCGCCCATTCAAAGCATTGTACCCCACTGAAACTCGCTACACTCAACACAAGATCACTACATAAACACGCACCCGAAATCTTCACCTTCCTACAAGAAGACGCCCCCGATATCCTCGCCCTGACCTAAACTTGGCTCGACGAGGACTCCGGACCAACGCTAATCGCATCCCTGCCCGATGGCTATGATGCCGTTTGGCATAATAGGACAGCAGGGAAGCGGGGCGGTAGCGCTAATCTTTAAAAACCACCTGGCTATCTAGAAGCTGTCGGGTGAAAACTTGGAGGCAGCAGACATTTTAGTCACCAAGGTCTGCAACAGCGCCTCTAACATAGTAATCATGACTGTTTACCGCCCACCTAGTTGCCCTCCCTCCTTCGTTGACCTCTTTACCGAATGTATTACTACCCTCCGATCACGTTTTCAACAAACCCTGATAGTAGGAGACTTTAACTACCATTGGGACCAGACACCTAGAGGGGCACAGGCCCAACAAATTGAGATAATGCTTACCTCCCTCGGGTTTATCCAGCTAGTGTCAGGCCCCACCCACGTGAAAGGACACACCCTTGACCTAGCATGGACCACTCTTCCCTCCGTGAATTTAATGGACATCTCACCCTGTGGGTGGTCTGACCACTACTTCATCAACCTCCTCCTTCCCTCTATCAAACATAACCTCGGTCAGCCTCCTACCTGGAAGCTAGTTAGAAGCTGGAACAAAATCTCGGGTCCCAGCCTAGAGAGCTCTCTTCGGAGTAATCCCGTCAAGAGGCCAATCACACTGGATTTGGAAGAATGGACAGTTTCCATCTGCAATCAACTTACTTCTGCCATAAACATACTTGCCCCAACTAGAAGAATAAAAACCGGAAATAAGGGCAAAGGCTCCCCCTGGTTCTCAGAAGAACTTAGAGTCCTGAAAAGTACTCTTCGCCACTATGAAAGACGCTGGCGCAAAGCCTATGAACCACAAGCTCGTGCAGAATATAGGGTAAAACTCGCCGCCTACAAAAAGACCTTGCTTAGCTGCAAGGCCAAATACTATGAGAACAGGATCCAGGTGGCCTCTAATAAACAAAAAGAAACATTTAACATCCTCAATGAACTGAGCCATAGGCAGGCACCAGTCGCACCATCTAGTAAGGAATCATGCAACAAATTCCTATCCTTCTTCTCGGAAAAAGTCCAAGACATTCTGATAGATACTAATAACTCCCTCTTTAAGCTCCCCCTTCAACATTGAAGTGGAGTCACAAGAAAAACGACCTGTGCTGATTTCCTGCTTTCAATCCCTTGATTTGGCGACACTGCGAAGTATCGTAAATAAAACTAAATCCGGCTCACCATCAGACCCTTGCCCTCCAAAGATTTTTAAACTGGCCTTCCCAGCAATTGAGGAAGAAATACTAGCCCTGATGAACTCCTCGCTGGAATCAGGAAAAGTTCCACCTCGACTAAAAGAAGCCAGAGTTATCCCCCTCCTTAAAAAGACTGAGGCCGACGTCTCCAACATGAAAAACTTTAGACCCATATCTCAGTTGCCATTCCTAGCTAAGATACTGGAGCAATATGTTCTCCAAACCCTCTCCAGATTCATGGAGACCCACAGCGTGCTTGAGGATAGGCAAGCTGGTTTCAGGGCCCATCACAGTACAGAACTGGTGATGCTGTCCGTTCTAGATGAAATCAGGACCAAAGCAGATAACAAAAAACCCTGTGTCCTAGTCCTCCTTGACCTGTCGGCAGCGTTCAACACGGTCAATCACTCACAACTCCTGGACAGAATAAGAGACATCGGCATTGGAGGGTCGATCCTCCACTGGATTGAATCATTTTTATCAGACCGTACCCACAAAATTCAGATGGGGGACCTGACGTCAGAGAGGGGGTCTATCCCCTGTGGTGTTCCTCAGGGATCGGCTCTATCCCCCCCCTCCTGTTTAACATCTACCTTGGTCCCCTGATCAAGAAGCTCGCCTCGATGAACTGCCAAGTTTTTAACTATGCAGACGACACACAAATTATTGTCCAAATAGATAACCGCACGCAAGCACACGATCGGGTAAAAAACATCTTGAGATTCGTGGTCAGGTGGATGACCACTAACTCACTCAAGATCAACCCAGATAAAACGGAGGTGTTTGCTATCACAAATAACAGCAACCCTTGGAACTCTCAATTCTGGCCCAACGAGCTGGGGGCGTTCCCCGCTCCAGCCGCTATGGTAAAAAGCCTGGGAATTAAAATCGATGCTAATCTCTCCCTGTCAAACCAGATCACCTCCGTCTTCGGGACCTGCGTGAGCTTACTCAGGCGATTAAGAAGACTCTCTCCCATCCTCTCCTTCTCATCAATGAGAACTGTTGTGTCTGCCCTGATCCTGGCTCGGCTCGATTACGGTAACGCACTGTATATCGGCCTACCAACTTCACTATTGCACAGACTACAGGTGATCATGAATGATGCAGCCAGACTGATCTTTAAACTACCCAGACACAATCGTGCTTCGTCCTTACTTCAACAACTACACTGGCTACCCATCAAGCAGAGGGCCAAATTCAAAGGCCTCTGCATTACACACAAAGCCCTGTTTGGGCAAGCCCCCAAATATATCAAGGAACGCCTGATAACCTACACCCCCTGTCGTACTCTTAGGTCTTCCACAGAGGGCCTCTTAAAATGTCCACGCTTCCATTACTCCACGAAAGGGGGCCGAGCCTTTTCCACTCTCATGCCTCAAATCTGGAACAAACTGCCAAGCGAATTGCGCTCTGAAAGCGGTCTCCTAGCCTTCAGGAGGAAACTAAAAACTCTCTTATTCACGGAAGCCTGGGCTTAAATGCCTGCTCGTGATACTCTCGCCCCCTGGTACTTCCGTAGTTCTGTTCGCAGCGCTTAGAGACCTGATGGTATTAAGCGCTTTACAAATTCAAATTAACATTAACATAAAAATTCCACTTCCTGCAAGCCAGGGCTGTATGATACCTCCGGCTTGCACAAAAGCGGAGTTATGTTGGATTTTGCTTGGTGGGAACTGTCCGTTCCCACCAAGCAAAAGTAAACAGCTACCTCCTGATGGTGGGCACCTCGGGAGGTAGCAGGAGCCGGCCCTGGGGATGGCGGACCCCAGGGCCATAAATGGCTCAACAAGGGGGACCACGCGGCCCCCCTACATAGTAAAGCTTTGCCCGGGGAAGTGGTGTTCCCTGGGGTCCATAGCGGACCCCCCTACATTATCTTATTTAAGCCCTGGGGAGTTGGTGGTCCCCAGTGCTACGGTGGGCCATGCAGGCTCCCACACATTAATTTTATATGTTTAGCCTCGGGTAGGTGGCAGTCCCTGGGGTGTGTAAGAAAGACAAAAAACACTTCCCTCACACTAATGCATCAATTATAGGCTACTAGTCCATTAAATTAAATATTCCCACAGACCAAGAGTAAGTTTATAATATGTTTTTTTGTTTCATTTATTGATCAAAAATATATTTATATATCCATTTCTTATACAGTTTCATTCATAGTGCAAAATGTGACACAAAGAGATAACATGTCCTAAGCCCAGCAAAAAAGTTAATAAACCAATCGAAGAACGTAATTACTCATCCAAATCAATACATAAGAAAAAACCCCACAAAAGTAGGTAGCAAGACAGACTCAACAGGACAATAAATAACACAATACAATAAAGTATACACAAAGGACAGATACAATAAACACAACAAAAAGCGCCGACGCGCGTTTCGGAGATCCCATGTAGTTCTGTAAGCTCCTTCTTCAGGGCACAATTAGTATTTCTGAATGTGGGAACAACCAGGTTATATACTTAAGGCCGTGATTTAATCAAAGATGCCGGGCATCACTCAAATTTAAAACTGTTGGTCTGTGGGGGAAAAACATATAATGAGTAATTCATATAAATATCAAAAGAAAAAATATGAAGGAAAGAGGAGCACACGACCATTCCAGAAATAAGGAAGAGAAGAGAGAGTTAAATAAGATATCCATCACCAACCAATAGTGTAAGCAATGTATGCATGGTGATAAAATACAGGGTAGAAGTAAGAACCCAAGAAAATGTAAAAACTAAGCAAATAAGGAAAGCTAGAAAGATGAGATCACGAATAGCAAAAAGATAAAGCTCCACCACTCAAGGCTCTGAGTAGAAAGCTAAGAAAAAAGGAAGAATGATCCACATACTTGAGAGGAGGATCCAAACATAAATGGTAATTCCATTGGACAATCGAAGTCGATTCAACAACCTCCAAGGGGCACTTAGTATACTATGGAGAGCAAGGTCCAAGAAACATAATATAAAAACAAAGGAACAAAAAAAGAAAAATGAAACGAATATATAAAAAAGAGTCTATTTATACCAAAA
Organism: Triturus cristatus; assembly: GCF_964204655.1. NCBI lineage: Eukaryota > Metazoa > Chordata > Amphibia > Caudata > Salamandridae > Triturus > Triturus cristatus. The sequence continues at coordinate 666,290,834 of NC_140595.1, forward strand.
GCATAAAGAAAGCAGACGGAGGCTATACAGTTACAGATTTGTAGTTATAAGGATAAACATTAAAAGAATGACACAAAATTGCAGTCACAAGGCAGTCTACGAAATTGTGTCCAAACTGCTATCCAAAACTAACAAGATGCAGACTGCAAGAAGATCTTAGTATGCTACAGGTCACTAAACCCATATGAAAAAAGAAATATGAATGTTAAAGATGAAAAGAAAGACCTAAAAGAAATGAGAAGGGTCTTAAGGTTACTTTGCATCGAAGCATGGGGAATAAAGACCTGAACTGCATGGCATGAAACATAGGGGAATAACATAAAATACATTACCTAAAATCGGGGTGAGATAAACCGCAGAAAATCCTTTATCAAGAAGTACAGGTCCGCTAGAGATGGACTGAAGCTAGAAAGAAATAGACAAAGAAAACATCAAAGGGAAATATCGCAATTACAACCTTAATATCCGTAGCCAGTACCCAAGGCATAGCTTACATACGTTTATAGTGTTTTATGAGGAAAACATACTCCAATGACTCCTGATAGGCAGGTACGAGCGAGGAGCACTTAGAGGTCAGTAGTAGAGAGTTGTATCAAAGCGTGGCTGGAAACGAATAACCTAAAGACAGGAGAATACTCAATGAGAAAAAGTACTCTAAAAAGGAACAACAATCCAGCCAGTTGGGTAGAAGTTCGACCATTAACAATAAAACAGAGTTAAACTTACATATAAAATAATGGTTAGCAAGTAATGCCGGCTGATATTAGAAAAATGTACACCATTGACCGCAGGGCAAGGTTCCACATAAATGAGCAGTCTGCAAGGGTAAAATAAGGCTATGCCGTAAGATGGATATGAACCAATAGTGAGCTACATGCAAAAAAACTATAAACGGGGAGAGGTATGATGCGCTAGGGACTTACCAACTAGGAGCCATCGGAAAACCTCCAACCAGGGGGCAACAGAGCGCGAAACGGACGTGTCGCCAGTAAGGCTGGAAGTGTGCTACTTATAGCTGAGTTTAGGCTTGAACTCAAGTGGTTACACATGTGGATAGAAGGTAACGGTCCCCGAAATAATAAATGGACTAAGGAGAATGGGCATCAGCATTCATGAAGAGCTGGCGCGCTGAAGAGTAGACCTAAAAAGCGGACTAGATACTTGAAAAACGTCCGTCATAATGAAACGGTGAAACAAAACTTCGGGTACTAACAACAAAATTAAAAAAAAACTGAAAGGACAAAAAGGAACTAAACAAATAATACTACCGCCAACAAAGACTAATAAAGGGCTAAAAAGAATTCAAAACAAAACTTGAAAGCTAGAGAATGAAGAAAAATTACACAAACGTTGGTAAAGTCACAAATCAAAGATGGATAATGATAACAAATGTAAAAAATGGAATTAATAAATAAATACAAAAGAAGAAAAAAGAGAAAACAGATAACCGTCCAGGTATAAGAAATAATGATAAAAAGAGGAAAGAAATAGTAGGTACGAAAGTAAGTGGCCACTGAGAATGGCAGTAACAGTAGTCGCAAAAACCTGAAATACTGAAAAAGAATCATGCCGTAAAGGACTCTAAAAATTAAGGGTTCAAATGATAGCATTCTCCCAGGGTAGGGACTCATTGAGTCCTTTGCCATATGTCTGTAGAGTGTAAACCCAGAATACCTCCCTCTTACGTCTCAGGGCATCGATGTTATTGTCTTACTTTACTTTATTGTATTATCTATTGTCCTGTTGAGTCTTTCTTGCTACCTACTTTTGTGTTTTTTTTTTTTTTTCTTATGTATTGATTTGGATGAGTAATTACGTTCTTCGATTGGTTTATTAACTTTTTTGCTGGGCTTAGGACATGGTATCTCTCTAAGGGCCATATGTAGGTAGCCTAACATTTACCGCTTCATAAATACCGAATTTTACCGATTCGGTATTTATGAAGTGGTAAATGATATGTAGGTAATCTATCGGTAATATTTACCGATTCGGAATGGGTCGGTAATTTAGAATCGGTATTTACCGATTCGGTAATGGTAACTGGCTTCCCATTGATTCCCATGGGCCAGGAGGCCCATAGGAATCAATGGGAAGCCAGTTACCATTACCGAATTGGTAAATACCGATTCGGTAATGGGGGGAGAACAATCAAGGGTGGCAGGGTGTCACAGTGACACCCTGTTGCACCCCTGATTCCTGCATGTGTGCACATGTGGCGCACATACATGCCCTTAGGGCATGTATGTCTGCCACATGGCACTGTTAGTCCAGCAAAATATTGCTTTTTGCAATGTATTCGGTATTTAGCACCAACATATATTTGGTGCTAAATACCGAATTATTTTCCCTACACATCACTCATTTGAGTGTCACCTACATCTCATTTCAGGATTCGGTATTTACCGAATCGGTAAAATTACCGATTCGGTAATTTTACCTATTCGGTAAATTACAGAATCCTGAAATGTGCCCCCTACATAGCAAAAGCCTAAATACCGGTCGGTAACGGGATATTTACAGAAAATCGGCCGTTACCGACCGGTATTAGGCTTCCTACATATGGCCCTTAGTGTTTGTGTCACATTTTGCACTATGAATGAAACTGTATAAGAAATGGATATATAAATATATTTTTGATAAATAAATGAAACTAAAAAAACATTTTATAAACTTACTCTTGGTCTGTGGTTATATTTAATTTAATGGACTAGTAGCCTATAATTGATGCATTAGTGTGAGGGACGTGTTTTTTTGTCTTTCTTACTTGTATTTTCTCTGACCACTTCCCCACCCACTTATTATCTCAGGGTCCCTCTTTCGTTTTCTTAGTCCCTGGGGTGTGGGCAGGGTGCGGGTCGGCCTGCCTACATTAATTTTGATCTGTTTAGCCCCAGGGAGGTTTCAGTCCCCAGGACGGGGCAGGCTCAGTGGACCCGCCCGCATATATATTTTGAAGTGCCCTGGGAGGTGGCAGTCACTGGGTCTGCGGGGTGGGGGGTGCCTTTCTCTGCCCAAGCTTATTTTTTGCGACGTTGTTGTAGCCACAGATATTACTAACTTTTTTTTCCTTCAATTTCTCAACAACTGCTGAACGGATTCATACTAAATAACTGACACTGTGATTTGCATAACCAAATCTTCCTTTCTGCCAAATTTGGTGTAATTCCATCCAGTGCTTCGGGCTGCAGCTTTGCCTAAAGGTCCTCTGGGAATGAACATAGGAGAAACACTTTTATTACACCCCCCCCACCCCCCATTTGTCTCCGCCCCTGCTTGACAGATCTCCCCAAACTTACCATGCAAAACATGATTTAACAAGGCACTTTTTTAGGAAAATGTCATGAAGATTCGTCAAATGGCATCAAAGATATAGACAAGTCAAAAAATGATTTTCCTATGGAAAACTGGTCCTAACTATAACTACCTACTGGCAACCGCCAGTAGGCAATATATATATTATAATAGTAGGTAATATATATAATATTTGTGTGTGTATGTGTATATATGTATATGTGTATGTATATATGTGTGTGTGTATATATCATCATCATCATCATCATCATCTTTATTTCGGTCACTTTAGACCATAAAAGAATGCAGCGGTTATACAGTTGTAAATTACACAATATAAAAAATCACACTTAGTTGAATTAAAATTAGTCATAAAACAATTGAGTTAAAATCATCAGAAATATTCATTCAACCATGTCTAACTTAATACAGCGATTACGGCTGAACCACACTGCTGTTAAGAATTTTGCGACTGCAAATACAATTGGGGCGGATAAATCTGTCTTTAAGATTCTATATGCTGGAAGATGATGCCTAAAACCAAGGTTTTTAAGGAGTGGGACAAGCCAATAATTCCTAGCTCTTTGGTAGGCTGGACAGAAAAATATGATGTGCAAGTCAGTCTCTCGCGGGTATGCGCATGCTGGGCATTGCACTGAAGGCTGGGGCTTAGTCCAGAGATCAGTGAGTGCCCTGAGGAGAAGAGTGCCATATCGCCACTGCATGTATAACTTCCTTGTATTTGGAGGGCTAATATCATCAAAGGCGAGCTCTAAGTGATATGAATCTTTAAATTTGAGGAAATAATTAGATAAGGACCCCTCTCGTGTGTATATATGTATATATAGCTCCATACTGTCTCACCACGTCCTATGAAAAGACACGGCACTGCAGACTCGGGTGCACTTTCAACTTTATTTATTTTATTTTATTTTCATTGGTGTATTTAGTGCAAACAGAGGGACGGTCTACACTTTCGGCAACAGTCTACACTTTCGACATCCAGCCTTCTACTGGACCATAGAGTCCCTTTGTCTAGATCGTCATTTTAAAGTGCTCTCGTGCTATTCATTAAAAAGCAACTAGACTGTTAAACATTGTTCTGCTTAATGGCAATTTCTACTCGCCATTTTGAGTTCATGTAAAGTACACAATATTAAAAATAAGCAGAATTTCATTCAGACAACATTTTTTACAGTTAAATTAAATTAAACATCAAAGTTTAAGAAAGATAATTAATTTTACAAATGATTGTTAATTTAGTCATAGACCAATTAAAATCGTTGATCCATAAAAGTGTGAGTGCCTACTAATTAAGTGCAATTGGGTTCAAATATTTATCTTGTTTCCCATCAATTGAGATTAAGTTATTATGTTCGAAATGTACACACATGAGCAAATGAATGGTTGGAAAATGAATGACAGGATGAATGGTTGATCGTATTTAGAATGTAGGATCCAACACTCATTGGATTAAGTTCTCCATATATAATATATTAAAAGTTCATACTGAAGTAGTCTATCATATAAAAAATGTGGAACCCAACATTAATTTGAAAAGTTCTTTGTAACCAATATCTTATAGATTCACCCTAGAGCAGAACTGGTTGGATAAGCGTATGACTGGATGAATGGTTAACCATTTATAGAATGTAGGATCCGACATTCATTAGAGGAAGTTCTCCATATATAATGTGTTAAAAAATTATACTTAAAGTAGTCTATCATATAAAAAATTTGAAAGCGAACATTTATTTGAAAAGTTCTCCGCAACCAATATCTTAGAGATTTTCCTTAGAGCAGATTTTGCATGTATATATTAACCCATCCAAATTTACAAATATCTCTATATATATATGTAAATCCCCTCCAGGTAAGCAAGGAGAAGAGGCCACTTCGGGGAAAACAAGGAGTCCTTTATTAAAAACAGCGTGTGCATAATGCATTTCGGCCAGAATGGCCTTCCTCAGATGCAGCTGCTCCTTGAATGTCGCTCCGCCCCCACCTTTAAATGTCCTGCAACAACCTCATTGGAGGAAAAATGAATAACCCCTAGTCACCTGGCCACACTGCCACTGCAATCCATAGTGGACTCCATTAACCAGAAATCAGTGTTTCTGGCTCAATGTTGCGTGGGGAAAGGTAGCAGGAAAAAGGTGCGTTATGTAAGGACGGGACATCCAGGTCCGATGTAATCAGGCTCCCTTGGGTCCCCTTAACGTTCCAGCCTTGGGCGCAGGAATTTTGCCGGGCTCTGAGACGAGGTGTAATCACGAACCACCGTTGGTAGAAGCCTTTGCTCAGCCAGATCCCATGGCGGGCAGGAGTTGATCCGATACCTCGGAAGAGCAGATATATATATATATATATATATATATATATATATATATATATATATATTTCCACTTCAGTTCGCGCTGATCTCTGCCTCTTCGCAGGTGGCGGGCTACCGGCAGGGTCGCGACCCCTCCAAATCCAAAAAACGATCAATCTTTCATAGTGCAAAGACTGCGCCGAGCCCCAATTCTTTTTCAAAAAGCGTGCTTTATTTCAAGCAAAGACAAACACTGTCCCGACGCGTTTCGGAACCGTATTTCCTTGGTCACGGGTCGTGAGACGTTTACGTGCATCACATGATATAGTGCAACAAAATAAACAATACAAATGAAGGACTACGGATACAACTTTCTTTAAGCAATGCATCACCGCCATATTGGAATGGTTTCATTGTATCACCTTATACGATACATGGATTTGATAGAAGGATGTTCTCTAACATAAGAATATGTTTCATCGTCAAATGTATCTTTATACCCAAGTGGGTCGTAAATGCATGATCAAAATTGGTTGAAACATAAAAAGTAACAATATAGCTATGAAAATAACGTTCTCCTGCCCCAGTGGGCTGATCACTACTAGTGTGTGATGCAAAAAGTGATACCACTTCAAGGCGTAATATTACTGCAATTCTTCACAATCAGTTGGACACTCCGTCTCCTATAAAAAATAAACCAAATGCACCTATATTTATAATGAACTTATTTTAGAACTATTAAAATTACTACACAAACATCTTACATACAAGGCAATATTTTCAGCTTCATAATATTAAAAATATTAAAAACATGAGATGGACATGTGGTGTTCAAGATCATACTGTCTTCGAGTATATTCTAACCAAGGTGGACTGACAATTCTTCATCTTTGTTTATACCCCCTGGGACCATAGTTTCATATTTAATTATCAGTCGAGATTCTAATCTGCGCAATTCTTGCGTTCTGTTTCCCCCTCTTTCAGATTTCACAATTCTGTCCAGGGCACAGAATCTCAATAACCTGCTATCTTTGTTGTGACATTCCTTGAAATGTCGAGCAATAGGGTATTGCTTGTCTTCGTTGGTTATTGCACGCATGTGTTCTAGAATGCGCAATTTCACCTGGTTGATAGTACTGCCAATATAAACTAACTGGCAGGGGCATATTAATGCATAGACACAAAAATCTGATTTGCAATTAAGATGTTTTCTTATAGTAAATGGTTTCATAGTTTTGGATAAAATAATCTCCTTACAATTGAAGCTGTTTCTGCAAGCTTTACAGGAGGTACATGTAAAGAATCCCTGAATGATAGATCTCACTTCAGTCTCTGGAAGATTATTTTTACAGAGTACATCCTTCAAAGCTGGACATCTGCGAAATGTTATTTTAGGAAACTCATCTGTACATTTAACGAAGGTTTCATCAATTCGCAACACTTTCCAAAATCTATTTAAACACTTTCTAACCCCCTTGGCTTGATTGCTGAAAGTGGTAATAAATCTTACTGTTACGTCCTCCTCTTCTGTGTTCGTCTTAGTCTCAAACATTGCATCTCTTTTTATTTTAGCAACTTTCTCGCAGGCCTTTCTGATAACTTTTTTGGAGTAACCTCTTTCTTCAAATCTGTCTCATCTTATTCATCTCTTGTGTGAATGTGATATCTGAGCTACAATTTCTTCTAGCTCTTAATAGTTCCCCGTAGGGGATACTATTAATAAGATTAATCGGATGGCAGCTTGCCGCATGAAGCATGCTGTTACCTGCCGTGCTTTTGCGAAACAGTTTGCTCTCCAAACGATTTTCAAAAGATGTTACTTCTACATCTAAAAACTCAATTGTGTTTTTATTCATTGTATAAGTGAACGTGAGATTGAGATCATTTTCATTCAGGGAATTTACAAATTCAGCTGCCTCTGGCTCATCACCTTTCCAAATGCAAAATATATCGTCAATGTATCTTGCCCAGAGGACAACATGATGGTTAAAGGCACTGATGTTTTTCGCCACTTGCTCCTCCCACCAGCCCAAGTACAAACCAGCGTAACTGGGGGCAAAGCAAGTCCCCATCGCTGTCCCCTGGGCTTGACGATATATGACATGATCAAAAATAAAAAAATTATTTTTTAAACATGTTGTCATCATGTTCAGTAGCATCTCTGTGTGCATGAGATAGCAAATGGGTCTATCTTTAAGATAATATCTGCATGCTTCTAACCCCAAATCATGAGGTATGCAGGTATAAAGACTGTTAACATCTAATGTTAGTAATAGATAATCAGGTTCCCAAATTACATCCTTAATCATTCTTAAAAAATGACCCGTATCTTTGATATACGAGGGTAGGGTTTCTACATATGGCCTTAAGAAATGATCAATATATTTTGAAGTGTTTTCTAACATACTTCCTATAGAGGCAACAATCGGACGTCCTGGTGGGACCTCTTTGCTCTTGTGTACTTTTGGTAATAAGTACATAGCTGGTAATTTCGGGAATTTACAACATAGAAATTTATATTCGTCTTCAGAAATCAAATTTTCATTCTTCCATTTCACCAGTTCATTGACAAATATTTCATTACTTCTCTCATAACAGTTACTATTACTTTTGATGTAACTCATCTCATCATTTAGTTGACGTCTTCCTTCTTCCAGATACATATCTAAAGGCCAAACCACCACGTTTCCACCTTTATCTGCCTAGTTATCCCATCCACGGGCGGGTAATTACGAATAAATGTGGGTGTGTCTAAAATGCACAATCTCTTTTGTCGAAGCCTCTGATGAGGGCGGATGCTCAGAAACGCGTCAGGCAGTAATTGTCGACATGAGGACAGAAAGGATACAGAGTGTGATCTGAGCTTTTATCCGAAGGTGTTGTTGGGGAGTGCTGCCGCGCCTGAGGGCAAGTTGGAGCGTGAATTGATGTGCGGCCGGCCCGGCCGTAGCGGCGTGCACCACCCCGTGATGACTGGGGGCCACAGGGCTTGGAATCTTCTGGGCCTCGGTTATGAACCAACAACGGGAATATATGGCGCACTCACACTCTGGGGGCCCATTCAGGACCTTTTCATGGACAATATCTGTGCAACCATCAAGGTATTAATCAACAGGCACTACAAGACCCACAAGTCAAAGCGTTCCACTCACCTGAGTGAGCCCATCCACGGGCGGGTAATTACGAATAAATGTGGGTGTGTCTAAAATGCACAATCTCTTTTGTCGAAGCCTCTGATGAGGGCGGATGCCCAGAAACGCGTTAGGCAGTAATTGTCGACATGAGGACAGAAAGGATACAGAGTGTGATCTGAGCTTTTATCCGAAGGTGTTGTTGGGGAGTGCTGCCGCGCCTGAGGGCAAGTTGGAGCGTGAATATATATATATATATATATATATATATATATATATATATACATATACACCTGTTCAGGATGAGGTTCACTTCGATAAATTCAGGGAGTTGGGTGTTGATGGCCTTCTTGGCACCTTTTGCGGGGAATGGGAGCAAGGAGATGGGATGAAAGTTTGAGGTGTGTCAGGTCGGTAGACAGCTTTTTCAGCAGGGGGTTGATCTCTGCATGTTTTCAGTCGTCTTGGAAGGTTGCGGTCTTGATGGAGCAGTTGATGGTGCGCTGGAGTTCAGGGCGATAGAGGTGGCTACTCTGTGAAATATGTGATGAGGGCAGGGGTAACTGGGGGCTCCAAAGTGGTTGTTCTTCATGGTCTTGAGTGTGTTGTCCATAGTAAGTGGGGTCCAGTTGAGCAGGGTAGGTTTGGGTGCGGTGTGGTTGGAGGTGGTGGTTTCGGGCTCGGTGGTAAGTTCTTGAGCGTTGAAACTGTTGTAGAACATTCTGATCTTGTGTTGGAAGTAGGTGCTGAGTTTGTCGCAGAGTTCTTGGGAGGGGGGACATCCGAGGTCTCGCTGCTTGGCCTGGCAAACTCCTTGACGATGGTGAAGAGTTCTTTACTATTGTGAGTGTTGGCGTGGATTCTGTCTTGGAGGGACGTTTTCTTTGTTGTTCTGAGGAGGAGGAGGAGGGTGTGTGCAGTGGCGGCGGTTTTGAAGGCTGTGTAGGTTTCCGGGGTTTTGTTGTTACTCTTATCTCTTCTCGAAATGTCTGCAGGCACGTCTGGACTCACAGAGGTGGGGAGTGAACCAGCTGGCTTTCTTGGTGTGTAGTATGCTGGCAGCCTTCTTGAGGGGGGCAAGGACATGGGGGTAGTTTGTTATCCAATGGTGAAGGTTGCGAGCTGAGGTGTTTGCGTCTGCTGCGGGTGGCAGTGTGGTAGTGCTGAGAAAGGCGGTGAGAAGATCCTCTGTGATTTTGTTCCAGGTGCGACGTGGGGGATTGTGGGTTTGGTGGTAGAGTTTAAGGTGAAGTGCACACAGTGGTGGCCAGTCCAGAGGAGTTTGGTGGTGTGGTCATAGGTGATGTGCCTGTTCTCAGAGAAGATTGGGTCGAGCTTGTGTCCCGCTACGTGGGTTGGCGTGGTGACTAACTGCTTCAGTCCGATGTTGGTGAGGTTCTTCAGAAGGGACGCTGTGTTCTGGTTGTGGGGGTTGTCCAAGTGGAAGTTGAGGTCGCCGAGTCGGAATTAGTCGGTGGATGTGAGGGCCTGGGATGCAATGATGTAGACGCAAATGCAAAGTCCTTCGAACTGCATCTGATCTGCATGGTAGGCAGGCAGTTTCTCAGGTCAGGGGGGCTTGCAAGGTTTATACTATCTGTGCTGTCTCTGGCCCCAGTTAAGATGACCAGGGTTTGCTAGATATGCTAACTTTTAAACTAGCACACTGGGCCATAGAATTAATGATTGTCGTCAATTTTAACTGTATCATAAGTTAAAAGCTGGATAAAAAAAATAGGACTGCTACCCCACGTATGACTGAAACCAAGCAGTCTGCCAGGGAGCTAGCCGGGGCAGGAGGCATGGCTTAGTCGAAATGTGTGGAACACTTAACTAGGCCGCCCCCAGGTGTACATGCAGTTCTGTACCCTATAGCCACTAGTCTAGGATTGGCATGGACTTTGTTTCTCAAGGTGTGATTAGTCAATCCTGAGTTGAGCTTTATCCCCTAAGATTACTTCAGATAACAATCGGAAAACAATTGCGATGGGGAACCTTTCCTAGATCATTGTTATCACACCCAAAGTATATAAAAAGAATGGATATTGAGCTAACAGAATTTAGAGGCACTTAAGGATGGGATCGCTCTGAAAGTACTAAAAGAGGCCATATGATCTGCGGAAATAGTACAAGTTATAGTGAATGGAGTGGAGATTACGATTAGCACCTACACGGATGACTTTGCTTTGTGCTCATTGGAGCTAATCAAAACTATTCAAGAAATTGCTATTAGGACATCGCGAATAGGAAATGCTATTGCATTCCCACCTATGGGCCTAATAGGAAATGGTTTGCATTTGTTGTAACGTTGACTAGGCCCATGAACGTTATCCCTCTCAATGACGTTCTGGTTATTTGTCTATCAATGATTCAAACCATTCTCTCTTGGCCCTCCCATGGGTCTTGTTTTGTGCTGAGAGGGGTTGGACATAAAGGGACTCGACAGTCATCCAATGAGGACCAGAAATTGGATTACTGAGGTACAGACTAGAAATTTGGCGCAACACAATACTATAAAGATGGAAAATGATCACAGCCAGCCCAGATCTCCAGAAGAAATGTAGGTGTACCAAAATCATACACACTAAAGTTCAGTCAATGCTATACAAAATAACAGCATTAGTATTTGATGTTCTGAGCTCTCTCTAATGCATTCTCCTCTGGTCATTAGGTTCAGTTTTGGAATGCACACTCAATTTAAGAGGAAACAGATAAGGTACATTTAGTTTAGTTTATCAAAAGCTTTATATAAACAAGTGCATCAGTAAATCAGGTTATCGATAGTTTGGTTAAAGGTAAGTGAGACATTAATATTGGATACCAAACTCAGGAAAGGGACATGAAGCATGACAGTTCAAGTGGTCTCCCAAGAAGGAAGAGACCACTCAACGCACACAGCGTATGCGTCCGTTCGTAAAGGAAGCCAGGTGAGTCTGCATCTGGCAAATCAAGATTGCCAAGGTAAGTTCCGCAAAGAGTTCGAAGAGTAAGGAAATAGTGAGCAGCCCATCCGTCACCATCAAGCTCCAGTGGCAGCTTGCTCCTTACACACTCGCTCGCACCAACAACCACTTCGCTGTCCGTTAAGTCAAGCAATATTATATTTTTAAAGTTCCGGGAGCTTTTGATCAAAACACTGGTCAGTTCGTATAGGAAGAAAGTCAGAGAACATAAAGAAGACACAAAATGCAGAGGAAAAAGGTGGGACTATTACTCAGTCCTTAAGCAATCCACTATGTGAAATGTTGTAACGATGCTCTTTTAGCTAGAACACATAAGCAAGTTCAAGAGGACAGTTTCCCCAATCAGCTGGTTAAGATTGTAGAAAAGATTGTAGCAAAATCTCTTGTTCAGTACATGAGAACTCAGGAAGGAAAACACCCTTCACATTAGTTGTTACATTCGAGGAATTCTCTCACGAATAATGGATTCAGTGAGTCAAGAAAGCTTCACAGGGGCATTTTGGCCTACCTTAAATTGTGCTAATATAATGAGAAATATATAAAATTATTAAGCATACATTCATAAGGAATATAAAAATGTCATGACACTAGAATGATTTTGGTGCACTTGAAATTATTAATATGGTTACAAATAATATGTGAGTCTTATTAACGTGAAACTTCGAGTGGTCTGGAATCACAGCGTCCCCTTCTGTCCGCTCCTTCCCTCCGTGCTCTCCTGGCGCGAAGATCGGCTTTTGTCGCTCTGTGTTCTTTTTGCAGCCCTAACCCGGGGTACCTTGCGGAGAGCTGGGCAGCCTGGGCTACTTTTCGTAGCTTGTGTTTCCACCGTTTCAGTTTGATTGCAAATGGATGATGTGTACAGTGTAGGAGTTCGAGATGAAAAATTGGATATTGTAGTGATCATTGTTGCCAGCACCAGCCACTCGGGGCTGCCTTACACTCTCCCCACACCCATCCTGCACAGGCGTCACTGGACATGTGACCCGGGCAATAAAAGGGGCCGGATGCACGTGCCCTGGGCCAGTTCTACACTATAACCAACTGTGTCCCTCATTCTAGGGTGCATGAGGGTCTAGGGCCCAGCACTAAACATTACAGATATGATTGTTAAGGAAACGTGTGCCATTTACTTGGTAACACGCTGTCTTTGAAGATGCATCTGTTTGGGGAATAAGAGAAGAAATATTTGGAGACATTTTAGAACTTCGAGTTCACTTGAAAACATTTCAGTGTGACTGACGCTTGTGTAGCCTTTAGTTCTATAATAATTTTATGATTGCAGGGTGTGTTTACTCTTGGAACCAGAAGGTGGCACTGCAAACACGCTCGTAGCTAAAATTGATTTCTCTTCTTTCTCCCTTGGAAGCAAGCTTGAACTGATGACACATTTGTTTTTAACCTGTGCAGTTTTATTTTGTATTGCCATTCCAATTATTTGACCTGATTTAGCGAAAAGGCCCTTGCACCATGAAGAAAGTGATATGGTATATCTCTGCGCCGACCTTTCTAACCCGAGAAGATGAATGTTCCCTCATGACTAGCTGGTAATGGTGTATGTATAGTCTCCTGTTTAAAAAAAAAATGTATTTTCTTTTGAGGTTTTGAAGTCATTCACTCGGGAGGGGTGGGTGCACCCTCTCTATTAGTTATTCTGCTGCTGTTTTGGCGTAGGTTTCGGTGCGCAGTCCCTTTCTTTAGTGTCTTGTTTACAAAAAGAGGAATTTATTGGGGATTTCGAAAGTTGCGAGCCAAATCTTTTAAGCATTGTGATTTGGGATTTTTCAGCATATCAATCTTCCCTTAAAACATCCACATGTATCCCTTAATCATGCTTTGTATTCCAATACTTCAGTTAAATTCACTGACCACGATTCCACTGGATTAGTGTAGGAGGACATTATTTGCAGATGTGCATCCCAAAGCTTAGCTCCCATACACAATATGGCGTCTAGGGCCGCCCCCACTAGAGGGCGTGCGTGCTTTCGCATCCGCTGTGTACTTTCAAGAGAATGAAGGTGCTGCTTTTATGTTATGTTATTCAGGGCACAAGTCCTCTAACAAGAAGTGGGGGGACTGACAATATGCAAATGATCTCACGTGCTGAACGTGTCCCGGTGCCTGACAATTAAACCGGGACACATTCAGCATATTTCTGTGGGGCCCGGCTTCTTGGCAGGGGGGACGGCGCCCACCCTGTGGAAAGAGTGTGGGGACGCCATGTACCTGCGTGTACTCCCGACTCGAGCCCTGATTTTATTTGATTCTTGGTGTAGCGCATGGCTTATCCCAGTGACGTATAACCTCCTCCTTCGCAGCTTCCATTGCCAGACATCGTAAGCGCAGTGGATTGCACATCTTTATGCACCGTGAGGGCTGGTAGCGGTGCTTAGGCAGCCTGCTCCCTAGAACAGGGTTGGACTGGCCTATAGGGCATTCATGCAGTACCCGACGGGCTGGTCTGACAACTAAGTCTGGGCTGTATTTAGGATCTGGCTTGACAGGGCAGCTGTTACCAGACAATTATGTGAGCATCGCTAGTGGAGTTTCGACTTTGCCCTCATGTTGGGAGTCAGGAGTACATGTTTTGATTGAGCAAACGTTGTGTGCTTCCACTGAAAAGTGCTTGCCCTCCACACAGATGTGATCATTTGGTTTATGTATCCAGCTGGCTGAGCTTGAACTTTCAGGGGCACACAAATGACATTGTAATGCTATTAGTGTCTTAGATAACTAGATAATTCATGATGTTTTTCTCTGGCAGAGGCACAGATGGAAGGAGGACAATCATTATCCTACATGGATTTTTAGGTCTGTTTTGACAGTGCAACTGACACATGAACCTTTAACCTACACCAATATCATTCTACGGTTCTTGCTTCCACATAACTACATATTGATTCCCATGCTATTTACTGGTAGTACTTCACATTACCATATAACATTCCTTTAAAGCCAGACCTATTGGTATTGTCAGTGCTTTTTGAGAAGAGTAGACATTTTCTGCTATGCATCAGTTGCATAGGGTCTAGATTTCCCAAACTTATCTCATTTAGTCATTGGTTTATAGAGGATCTTTTAATAGAATGCTATGGCATATGTATCCTCTAGTCCCTTATATAAGTAGGGATTGTGTGTTTTCCAAACCTCAAAATGAAATGTTTGCCTGCTGCTAAGGATGTAGAGGACCATCACCCAATCCTGTGTGAAATTCCCAGCACTTAAGTTATCTTTTGAAGCAGGGCCATTCGTGCAGAAAACAAGCTCACTGTTCCATAATGTACTGTCACCTTGTCCAAGATAGTTGACCTGTAGTGTTTCCCCATCATGCATTATATTATTATTCTCTCAACTCGGGCCTGTGTTCGAATTCAGAGCGCTTTATGCCCACAACATTTCAGAGCTATGCCAGGTGTTCAGGAGGGTTTATCGATCTTTCTCACGCCTTTCTCACTTGACAGATCAAATATAGAAAATGTGGCCGGATAGTGACCACTTCCATAAGCAACTTCCCCAATGGAGCCTCACCATATGTACCTTCCAGAAGTTGCTTCTCCCAGTTTACTACTTCTTCGAGTCACCTAATTGTGCATTGTGATTGTGCCAACATATACTTCCATGACTGGTTACCCAAGGCGTCTATGTTCCCGCTCTTTTACAGTGTTTTCAGTTTCACTCTACCTCTTTTGCCTTCCGAAATTGGCGATATGGGCAACCCATCTAGCTCCTTGAACAGTTTTGGACTTAGTGGATACATTCAGTCTGCAGCACACAGAGATAGACGCCTTGGAAGAAATAAACATTTTGGGAATTGCCTCTTCTCCCATTACTGACAATAGTATAGTTTTTCAGAACTCAGTCGAATTCTTCAATCCTTCTAGAGCACTTTCCATGTTGTGGACAGTGTTAGGCCTGAAAATGTGTGCTCTTTATGACCAAGTAACTGAAACGACTTACCTCCTACTGGAGTCCAACCTCATGTTATTCCTCCCTGAAAACCTCCATGAACCCACCCAGAGAAACAACTTTTCTCCCAGCTAATCCACAACCCGGATAAACTCTAAAATTGATCAAGCTCCATCAGCAGTAAGGGCACTGAAGCAGTCTGCTGGCTCAGCAATATCTGTGCATCATCAGCATACATAGACACCACATTCTTGATATCTACCACCATTATTCCTCTCTCTTGCAGCTTAATCTGCAGTAGTAGCCGAAAGGACTCCATTCCTGTAGCGGATGTTATCAGCAAGAGCAGGCAGCCCAGTAGCACCTCTTTTTTCCATCTCCCAGCTCCCATATATCAGTCATCCTGTTATCGCCCTCACTGTGGGCTTGTTATATAATCATAGAGAGCGGTCTATACGGCGCACTGTCTAACAAGTCTTTATCCAGTTTAGCTATTAACATATTTGGTGCTTTCCCTATTGTGTTGGAAAAGGAACAATTGATGGATGGAAAGCTGAACCATGCAAACATTCTCCCCAAGTCACAAGAATACGGGTTTAATCCATCATTCTTTTGTTCACCACGCCACCCCAGTTTGGATTTAGCCATATGCAAATCCGTCTTGACCCTGTTCCTCATGGGAACAGTGCCAAGCCAGGTCCTCCCTGGACCGGAAACAAGCATTCTGGGACTGGTTTTGGGGCATCACCCCTCATTAGCTAGGCTAGCTTGAATTCAGTGGTGCAGTGAGCATGGGACACACATCTGGGCATACCCTTACCTCTTAGGACGACAAAAGCAAAATGAACAATTGATGGACGGAATGCTGAACAATGCAAACATTCTCCCCCAGTCAAAAGGATCTGGGTTTAATCCATCGCTCTTTTGCTCACCACACCACCCCAGTTTGGACCTAGCAATATGCAAATCAGTCTTGACTCTGTTCTTCATGGGAACAGTCCAGCCCTAACTGCCAAGCCAGGTCCTCCCTGGACCGGAAACAAGCATCATGGGTCAGGTTTCAGGGCGTTACCCTTCAACAGCCAGGTTACCTTGAATCCAGTGGCGCTGTGAGTATGTGACCCACGTCTTGACATACCCTTCCTACTTAGGGCAACAAAAGCAAAAGGAACAATTAATGTACTGAATGCTGAACAATACAAACCTTCTCCCCCAGTCACAAGAATCTGGCTTTTAAGCCATCATTCTTTTGCTCACCACGCCACCCCAGTTTGGACCTAGCCATATGCAAATCAGTCTTGACCCTGTTCCTCATGGGAACAGTTCAGCCCAAACTGCCTGTTTGAGCGCAGGTCAGATGCAGGGACCAGACTTGGCCCGCTGCAAAGAACCTTGTTTGTGACAAGGGAGATGTGAGGAGCAGAGGAGGCCATGCACCCTCGTCAATCCTTAGGATGGAGGTGATACGTCGGCTCTGAACCGCACATAGTCAGAGATGCGTCGGAGATGGAGGCGATGCACCGCCCAGTCAGCAATGCGATGCACTTGATCCTCACAGCAGCATTGATGCATCCGCGTTGATGGAGATGCGCCGGTTCTGAGTGGCATCCATGCGTGTATTTTTGCTGGAGCAGCACTTAATTTCCACTTCCAAGTGCCCAGGACTGGATTGGCACCACTTGGCAGGGCAAGGCTCACAGATGGCAGAGTCCAATTGCTGTAGCAGGTGAGTTGGAAGTCTTTTATGTCCCTGAGAGTCAATCAGGAGGCAAGCCAGCAAGTTCTTTGCGTCACTCTGGTTCTGGGTTCAAATGATGTGGGTCCAGCACAGTGACAGTCCTTCAGCAGCACAGCAGTACTCTTCTTGGCAGAGTATCCACAGGTCCAGAAGTGTACTGAAGTGGTGGTGTCTAAGGTCCACTACTTATTCCCAGCTGTGCATTTGAAGTGGGGTGACTTCACAGAGAGGCCTTTAAAGTACACAAAATCCTGTCCCTTCCCTCCCTGGCTCCAGACTCATTCCAGGGGTTATGCTGCTCTTTGTGTGGTAACAGGACACAGCCTATTCAGGTGTAAGTGTGAGGCTGTGTCCAGCTCCTCCCTCCCATCCTGCCCAGGATGGCTCGTAAGGATGTGGCTGGCCCATCAAGTCACACGTATGCTCCATTTGTGTGGCTGTCTAGAGGGAATACAAAAAGCCCAAAAGTCACCCTACCCAGACATGCAATCAGAGAATGGCAGCAGGCACCAAATGGCTAAAGTAAGAAAATGCTAACTTTCTAAATGTGGCTTTTTTTAGAATTAAAATTTGAAATCTGACCACCCTAAGTTGTGAATTCAAATTGAGATTCCAGAGACACCAAACTTGGGGGTCCAATGTCTTCCTAACTGGAAATTACATCTATATAATGTAATACGGATATTCCAATGTTATCCTGTGGGCAAGAAAGGCCTTGCAGTATTGAAAAACTAATTTATGAGTTTTTCTCTACTAGGACTTACAAAACTTAAAAGTACATGTCCAACGTTTTAAATACACTGCACCCTGCCCTATGGGCTATTTTTGGCCTACCCCAGGGGTAATTTATATATTTTAAAAAGGAAGGTTTAGGTCTTCATTTAAAACTGCACACATAGACTGCAATGGCAGGCCTAAGCCATGTTTAGAAAGGCTACTTAAGTGGGTGGCACAATCAGTGCTGGAGACCTGCTAGTAACATTTAATTTGCAGGCCCTGTGCACACGTAGTTCCACTTTACTAAGGACTTGCAGGTAAATTAAATGTGTCAGCAAAAACAAAGTCAGCAAAAACAAGAGGCTAGAAGGTAAAAGATTGGGGCAAAACTACACCAAGGATGTCAGGTCCAACAGTGGGAATGTAGTTGTGAAAGCTTTTCGTGGGACTGCATGCCTCAAAATCAAATTAGGTTGCAACATTCAAGACCGGCTTGCAAACCAGTAGAGAAATAGTTTTACTGGTGTTAATATGTTGCTACTTTGAAAGGATGCCTGTGCAAAAGAGCAATCCTGCAAGATAATGTATTACGTTCTGGTATTCTGAAATCTCAAGGTTATCATAAACCATTACTGGAAGGGCCATGTTTGCCAGTTTTGTTTGTGTATTTACCAATTGACACATTTAACCCCTTCAGCGCTGCGCGGATTCCCCCGCGGTGCTGAAGGGTTCGAGCGTGGGCGGGGCCATGACGGAACGGTTCCGTCATGAGCACAGCTCAACCGATGCTCATGACGGAATCGTTCCGTCATGAGCATGGAAGGGGGTAAATTAATTTTTCAAAAACAAAGCCGCTTCACTCAAATTTGCCTTTCATACCATGTTCAATCAAACAAAACTGCCCACTTTGGAGCCCCTGCTGAAGATAGTAAAACCCAAACTCATTCACACACTAGGTTATAACTTGGAGGCTTTCAAAAGGAAACTGGGTACCTTTTTTAGCACGACCCCGAGTTCTGTTTTTAGGTCACTGTCCAAGCTCCCTCACCACACCTCGCAAGCGCAAATCAGGCTGGAATTCATGTTCTGTAAGCAATCTTTAGCACAGAAAGCCAGCCTCCTCAAATATCTGCTTTCAGACATGCAGCAAATGTAGGCACTCTGAAGCATCTTATCTGGCTGGAAGCATCATCAGTGAACAACTTACCACCTCAAAATCCCTGGAAGCTTGCTCTCTCTGATACCCTGGAGCTAAAAAATGCAGCAACCTACTGGAAC
The DNA here is from genome assembly GCF_964204655.1 of Triturus cristatus. Taxonomy (NCBI): domain Eukaryota; kingdom Metazoa; phylum Chordata; class Amphibia; order Caudata; family Salamandridae; genus Triturus; species Triturus cristatus. Next base: position 666,310,172 of record NC_140595.1, read on the forward strand.
TGAAATCTTCCCCACCAGCATTTTACATTTGTTGCAAACAAAGTGCTTCACAAAGAATCCATTCAACAGGATCACCAGACTTTTAAGGGCAGAAAGCATGTGAACCTTGTATTGAGGAACTAGGATAAAAGAGGAGTACAAAAATGCATCACAAATACTTTCTCCCTGTATTCTACAACCAAGTTTTGGTCTATTTGAATAGTAAACTTCTCCTCTTTAGACCTTCTCCCTCCATGGACGATTCACCCTCCCAGTAACAAGTGACGCCTTTGTGGACTGCTCCAGGAGTCCTTACCTCATCTGCTCTGCAACTGTCTTGTATTAATCGACGTTAATGCAAATGTGGGGACCCCCTCTAAAGGAATATACTTTAAGGTCAGGGAGAAGAGGGGAAAGACCAAACACACATTAAAGGGCTCCCTCAAGACCTATATTTCTTTTATTACAATTACATTCAACATGGGCTCAACAACAATGCAGTCATATCAACAGGACTAACAAAATTTCTTTTATCATTGTTGATTTAACTTCTTTTTATATGCAAGATATCAGTATCAAAAGTGATTCATTTTCTTTCTTTTTTTTCTTTTTAAAAACGTTTTATACATAAAAGTCAACAGTATTTACATATGAAATTCAGAAACACATACAATATACTGTATAACAAATAACCCCCACAAAGCGGGACATATACACATACCAAAATTAAACAATACACAGACTTATCCAGACTCACACCAACGAATACAGCATTCACAAAAAAATATATACATCTGTATAAAGGGGCGATTATAGATTGCAAAGTCCCCCCCATTCATCTCTTGGGCATACATGGCAGGAATACGTTTTTTAAAAGGTTTATATAATCTTACTCAATGGATAGCCCTGAAAGAATATCGCCATTATGTTGGATTGAAGCTCAACGTTGTGAGGTAAAATGTGCCTGGGCTCTTAAGAGACCTGTACAAAACATTAAAGATCCTACTGTATCAGCAGAGGCTTTTGTTAGCTGGGATCCCGTCCCTCACAAGAAATTACTTGGAGGGGCTGCTTGGATTTTGTCCAGTCAAATAGATAAGGTATACTTATCCCAAACACTTTCAGCTCAAATGACTGTTTATTCATTGGGCAATTGAGATATGGACCCATACCTATTTTATTTGTCAGACCTTTTATTTCGTCAGGGAATTTAAAAATTCAGAATAGGTCTTAATCTTTTCATGGCGATCCCTATTTGGGGTAATAGAATTAGGTAAATCAAATATTTGTAATCTCCTTTTAAGTAGGCATCGGAAATTTCTGACCCTTATTTTTAAAATATGGTGCACTGTTGCGTCTTCTTGCAGTTGATGTTTTAGCTAGTATTCAATTTTTAACCCCTTCAGTGCCCGCCCCTTTCCCCGCCCTGTGCCGGCCGTTGTATTAGCGGGCGGGGTCTATGACGAGCTGGACTCGTCATGGGCACAGCGCCACCGCGGCCCATGACGAGTCCAGCTCGTCATGGGCACTGAAGGGGTTAAATATGACTGTGGGTCTGGGGCACTTTTTACAGATCTGTTACAAAATATGGACAGTCATGGTTTTTATAATAGCTAAATTGACTTTTTTGTATCTGATTTTAGAATGTGGCAATTAATTATATTGGTTTTATGGTCAAATGTTTAAACATATTATTTGATCTTGATCTACATCAAATTAGGTTGCAAAGTTCGAGACAGTCTTGCAAGCCTGTTGAGAAATAATTTTACTAGTGTTAATATGTTGATACTTTGAAGGCATACCTGTGCAAAAGAGAGCTTGTGCAACATAATTTGTTATGTACAAGTATTCTGAAATCTCAAGGTTATCATAAACCATCACAGGAAGGGCCTTTTATGCCATTGTGCATGTGTTTTTACCATGTATATATTTTTGCCCCTTATGAGAAGTTCAAAGGTTATTGAGTTGGAAAAGCTGCACATGGTATTTGTAGATACCAACTCAAATGCTCCACCTTCCAGTTGGAAAACTATAAAGGTGCAAAAGTGCTGGGTGTTTGTATATCTAACTCTGCATAATCCTCCTTTTCTGGTGTTCTAATTTATCGACCGCCTGGTTTTGCTGGCAAATTTATAAGTTCTCTAGGTGAGGCTCTGGCTCCAAAGATAATGCAATACACTAATTTTACAGTCTTAGACCTAAATTTAAATGTTGACGATGCAGACGACTCTCTAGCTAAATCTTTTGTGGAGACTTTAAATTCTCTCAAACTGCTACTGAAGCCTACCCACAGGGCAGGCCATACTGTTGATATTATTCTGTCAAATACTACCATCCTAGTGGAATCTCCTTTGGAGGTAGTCTGGTCGTGTCATTGTTTAATGTCTTTTGCCTGGCCTCTGTTGAAGGAGGAGGTGGGGTAGAATTCCTGGGATTGGATCACAAATTTTGACCCTGGAATAAAGTTGCAATCACTGATTTGCTAGCCATCTTAGATTCCAATTCCCCCCACACTAATAGGAGAGGTTAATAAGGATCCTATGGCAGTGAACCAATGGCTATCTGCTGCACTGGATGCTCTGGCCCCTAAAAAAAACCTGCTTGAAGGAGAGACGAGTGCCGTTTGCTCCATGGTTCTCCTATAGCCTCACAGACAGGGTGTTGAAATGCACACCGTTGTACTCAAGCATAGATTGGTATCAAAATGTACTCCACTGTTTTAACTTTGTCGGCGTGCTCGCTCACTTCGCGATCTGCCCATTTGCGCTGCAAATTAGTAGAGAACACAAGGGCACCTCTTTACGGTACCCATTGAGCTGCACAACCTATTAGAATGAATCCAAAGGATCGAACTCATAATCAGCTCTATTTTTCTTCAACTGTTTATCCAATATTTATTCCATTTTTTTCTCTGATAATTGCTTCAATCCGTTTTACCCATTCATTTTTCCATACTGGTTAAAGAAACGCAGGAGAATAACTGTTTCCACATGTCGCGTTTTAATTAAAATCACCCAATGCATTTCGGGAATGAATCCCTTCTTCAGGGGTTTCTGCGATACAAAAAGAATTGATTACAATCACTTACATGAGTGATGTTTAAAATACAATGTATCACGACCGTGTAATACAACAACATTATTTCTGTAGCTTTAATTCCGACAACGTTATTACTATAGCTTTGTTACCAACAATGTTAGCACTAGTAGAAAACTACACATCACAAAAAAACTGTTTTCAAAGATGTTAATTTGTCCCTCGATTTTAGTGCCTCCCTTTAACTGAGTTCTGCTCTCGGTTTTAGTAATCCTCCAATGTGCAATCACCGTTACACATGCTACTGAACTAGTCACTCGCTTACTCTGCCCACTAAAGGAATACTAAACTCTCAATTCAAAACCTTCACTGCGCGCTTACCGTCACACGTACTGATGGAAACTTTACATCTCGGAGCTTTAAACTGAATGTCCCAATTCATTTTTCTAGGATGCCTGTATCTGAAAAGCCCAAGCGCTGTTGCTCTGTTCACTTGAAGATGCAAACTGGAACTCACTTGAAAATAATTAACGCCAGCCTTGATATCCCACACTACCATCAGCTCAAATGTCACGTGTCTGTAGGCAAAAGCTAAACTGCGCGCTGAACTCCGGGATTGTTCATGTGATTCATTTATTTAATGCTGACATAGTGCACCTCCCATCCCACAATGCCCCTGTAAGGAATACGAAATTCTAATCTTCTACAGTGCCTGATCTAGATTGGCTGAGACAAAAAGTTGGAAACGTAAAACTGAAAACGGATTAAATTGCAACTCTAGCACATTTTCATTAACTGCTCACTATTCAATAATCACGATCGTGTTACAAAAAAACTGAACTGTTTTATCAAAAACACATAATTTCTTGTCAGGGAAACGAAACTCCTGCGCAAACGATGTTTGTCGATGTAATCTGATGTACTGGTTCCTCTCAACATTACTCCTTGGGTGCAAAATCAACGTAGGGCAGAAAGTTCATTCAACATCACAGACAGGGTGTTGAAATGCACACCGTTGTACTCAAGCATAGATTGGTATCAAAATGTACTCCACTGTTTTAACTTTGTCGGCGTGCTCGCTCACTTCGCGCTCTGCCCATTTGCGCTGCAAATTAGTAGAGAACACAAGGGCACCTCTTTACAGTACCCATTGAGCTGCACAACCTATTAGAATGAATCCAAAGGATCGAACTCATAATCAGCTCTATTTTTCTTCAACTGTTTATCCAATATTTATTCCATTTTTTCTCTGATAATTGCTTCAATCCGTTTTACCCATTCATTGATTTTGCACCCAAGGAGTAATGTTGAGAGGAACCAGTACATCAGATTACATCGACAAACATCGTTTGCGCAGGAGTGCTAGAGTTGCAATTTAATCCGTTTTCAGTTTTACGTTTCCAACTTTTTGTCTCAGCCAATCTAGATCAGGCACTGTAGAAGATTAGAATTTCGTATTCCTTACAGGGGCATTGTGGGATGGGAGGTGCACTATGTCAGCATTAAATAAATGAATCACATGAACAATCCCGGAGTTCAGCGCGCAGTTTAGCTTTTGCCTACAGACACGTGACATTTGAGCTGATGGTAGTGTGGGATATCAAGGCTGGCGTTAATTATTTTCAAGTGAGTTCCAGTTTGCATCTTCAAGTGAACAGAGCAACAGCGCTTGGGCTTTTCAGATACAGGCATCCTAGAAAAATGAATTGGGACATTCAGTTTAAAGCTCCGAGATGTAAAGTTTCCATCAGTACGTGTGACGGTAAGCGCGCAGTGAAGGTTTTGAATTGAGAGTTTAGTATTCCTTTAGTGGGCAGAGTAAGCGAGTGACTAGTTCAGTAGCATGTGTAACGGTGATTGCACATTGGAGGATTACTAAAACCGAGAGCAGAACTCAGTTAAAGGGAGGCACTAAAATCGAGGGACAAATTAACATCTTTGAAAACAGTTTTTTTGTGATGTGTAGTTTTCTACTAGTGCTAACATTGTTGGTAACAAAGCTATAGTAATAACGTTGTCGGAATTAAAGCTACAGAAATAATGTTGTTGTATTACATGGTCGTGATACATTGTATTTTAAACATCACTCATGTAAGTGATTGTAATCAATTCTTTTTGTATCGCAGAAACCCCTGAAGAAGGGATTCATTCCCGAAATGCATTGGGTGATTTTAATTAAAACGCGACATGTGGAAACAGTTATTCTCCTGCGTTTCTTTAACCAGTATGGAAAAATGAATGGGTAAAACGGATTGAAGCAATTATCAGAGAAAAAATGGAATAAATATTGGATAAACAGTTGAAGAAAAATAGAGCTGATTATGAGTTCGATCCTTTGGATTCATTCTAATAGGTTGTGCAGCTCAATGGGTACCGTAAAGAGGTGCCCTTGTGTTCTCTCCTATAGCCTCTCCACAGAAAGAAAACATTGTAAAAAGCTGGAAAGATGATGGAGAAGACACTTTGCTGTGGATTACAAGTTATTATATAAACAAGTATTCAACTAATATCACATGAATCTAAAACTAGACCGTAGCAATTTTTACACCAAGAAGCTAAGAGAAGCAAATAACAAACCTAGAGAGATCTTTAAGATTGTATCCCACAGCCTTTGCTCCATCTCATCCGGCTAACCTGGACTGATGTTTGAGGCTTGGAGATTTTTTTTAAGACAAGATGGCTAAGATACAGCTGAATCTCCCATCGCAGGATTTTGCCTCAACCATTCAACCATCTTATATCACAGAATCTTTCACCAGAATGTACATTTCTACAATTTAAGCCGTTTGACCTGGAAGAGCAAAAATATGGTTTGCTAAAATGCAAATCCAGCTTATCTCTGGATCCCTGTGCGCTGCATATCCCAAGACGGGTTGTCGATATTATCTGCCCGGTCTATTTTAATTTGTTTAGCTCCTCTTTGCAGTCGGGCCCAGCCCCAAAGATTTGGAAGAGGGCAAGTGTTGTCCCTCTTGAAAAACCCCACAGCAGACATGCCTGTTCTTTCTCCTCTTAGACCCATCTCTCACTTTTCGGCAGCTTCAAAGATTTTAGAAACAAATTGTCAATACCCTGCTCTCAGAGTTTTTGGAGACATTCAAGCTATTACACATAGTATGGAAACCGTATTGCTAGAAACAGCAGAATTGATTAGAATGACTGTGGATCTTGGTCATAATGCTGCCTTGATCTTAGATCTTTTTGTGGTGTTTGATACTGTTTCCCATGATATATTATTACAATGCCTTTCGCTACTCGTGGTGAGAGGGTTCAGCCTGGAATTGGTTTAGGTCCTTCCTGAATCTTGAAGAGCAGGCTGTCTGGATGAACCTTTATACTTCTGATATCGAGACACTCAAGCGCTGGGGTGCCACAAGGATCTGCACTGAGCTCGACCTTGTTAAATACATATATATGTCTCCGCTTGCCTTATTAGTGGAATCTTGTGGCATTAAAATCATCTCATGTGAATGATACTCAGTGATTGCTTTCTTATGAGGGTGATTCTACCTCTGCAAAGAAGGCTTTTTTGGCTTGTATGGGGGAAGTTATGAGTTGTTTGAGAATAAATAAGTTACAGTGTAACCCAGATAAGACAGAAGTTCTGTTATTTGGCCCCAACCTATTGCCATGATGGATAGGGAGTTGGCCAAGAAAATGCCCAGTGCCTCCCCTGCCCACTGAGGTTGTCAGATTTTTTGGAGTGTTGTTTTTCACCTCTCTTTTAATGCTCAGGTCTTTTCAGTGGTGAGGTTTTGCATTTGAATAATAAAAGTACTGAAAATTTTCCTGGGTTTTCTCCCTTGGAAAGCTCAGACATAAGTCGTTCAAGCTTTTACCATCTCCCGACTGGCCTATTTAAATGATTCAGGGTATGCATGTTGTGCAGAATATTGCAGCCTGTCATCTATTTAAACATTCCAGTTGGACCCCCACTTCTTTGTATTTAAAAAAAATTCTTCATTGGCTTTCTGTTTGAAAGATAATTGTGTTAAAAGCCCTGGTGTTAGCTCACCGAACATTTAATGGCACGGGCCACAATATCGCTGGGCCAGTTTACGACACTACTTTCCATTCCGGGTTTTATGCTCCGTAGACGCCCGGCTAATGGTGGTTATTAGCTTTAAACCGATGAGACGAGAAGGGTCTTCTTTCTCTGTCCAGGCTGCTCAGGTCTGGAATCATCTTCCTTTTTATCTTAGAAATATGCCTAATGAGGAGTGTTTTCGTAAAATGTTGAAAACTGACTTGTTTAGCTCGCAGCGATTTGTCCCTTGATTGGATTTTGCCTGTAGTGGCAAGACATTCTGAGTAGCTGTGCATTTTACCTGAGTGTACATTCATTCATTCATACCACAGGGTGCTGTAACTACCAGGGGTCGTATTACAGCAGGTGCCGGGGGCGCGATGGGCGTTTGTGCCTACTTTGCGCACCCCGGGGCACTTTGGTATTATAGAAGGGGGCGCAGACGCTTGTGCGTCCCCTTCTATAATACGGATACGCAGGTGCACTTAATGCACTAGCACTACCTTCAGAGGGTGTTCTTTTATTTGCATAGAGGAGTGCCCCTATGCAAATGAGGGAATTATTTTGACTCTGCACCTGCGCCATATTACAGACAGGGGCGCAAAGTCAAAGAAGCCCGCAGAAGGCGCACTGACAGTGCGCCATTTAAAAGGTGGCCCACTGTCAGCGCGCCCCCTGAGTGCAGCCCTCTGCAGGGTTTAATGGGTCCCATGGACCCCTCAGACATCCCCATGCAGGCACGTTCAGTCACTGACTGCACCCGCCTGCAAGGGTATCGCTAATCCCCTTTGAAAGTGCAGGCGGGCTGTCGCCGGCACTGTGAAAACATAGAATGGCTGCTTCAAAGCCGTGCCGTATTTCACTTGAATGTTGTGCCCCCAGGGCAGCTAGAGTTCGCGGGCTGCCCTGGGGGCAGCGAATTCACCATAATAGGGCGCATTATCATTGTTTACGCCCGGCGCACCTTTCGAAAGGTGCGCCCTGTGCAAACAATGATAATGTGTAATACAGCCCCAGGTGTGGGATCTGAGTTTCAGTCTATGAAATGAGAGATAATCTCCAAAATCTGTGTTTTGCTCATCTATTTCTGCAGGTTTTACCTGGTTCAGACTCTTTCTTAGCCGCATAGGAACGACGAATGTAGCTCATGTGCTGGTTTTCCTGTTGTACTCTTGATCCTGATGCCGACATAAACTCCCATTTACAAGTGACTCATGGTATCTATCCAATATGTAATGAGGGCCTTCGCCCTTATTTTTACTGCTAAGTCGTTTGTAACATCATCATTACATCCTCACATCACCTACTCGTTTGTGAAACATTAATTTTGTTCATGCTACTGTGGATAGTTAATTAACCTTGCTTGAACTACAACATTGGTTAGACCAATGTTGTAAACCAATGCCTACTCTTTTCAGGTCTCGCCTACACAGCGCGCATGTGCTGCATAGGAGAGAGACCTAACGCCATCGGCACAGTTTTGGGGGCAAAAACGTGCATTGCTTGCAATGGCAACGTGTGCACGTCTGGCGATTTCCTTGCGGGAGCGCGCGGCGCCATATGGTCGCACGCTCCCACAAGGGAATCGCGCAGGCCCCCCCTCCCTCCCTTTCCTCGCTGACGCGCGAGGCACGCGCTTGAGCTGGTTTTAGGAAGATAACAGTCTAGCAAGGTCAGTCTCCAAACCCGATAAGTGCAGTCCATAGCAGTGTCCACATCAGCTACACAACAGTATCTATTTGTACACTATTGTCAGCTCACGTTGTGTTTGTATATAAACCTAGAATAAATACTGTGCTTCCGGTTTTCTGTGTGCAACATCCGATGCAGCCCAATCACTGTAGCGTATGATGAATGAATCGCACTAAATACAAACCTTGCTTTCGGTGGCGGGTCCTTGGACCGCGGCAGCACAGGGCTGATGACACTGACAGGGTAATTATATCTCGACTCTGGCTTGATAACTTAGAAACAGACATGATGCAGTCTCTCTGGGGGTTATTAGATTCCCTCTGTGGCGAGGTAAACAGAATGCCCCGGAAAGCTGCACATTTGATTTACCCCAAACAGCTATGAGTACGGTTAGAACAATAGGTCGAAATGTGTTTTCCAGGGGTTGTCACGTGCGCAGATACTGCCTTTAACGGGCCCTGTGGGGCTAACCTCAATTAATTGGACACATCGGAGTCCCCTCCGCCCCCCCCCCTCCTTCTCCTACCTTCCATTGACAGGTCCCGGCCTGTCATATTCCCACCCCTCCCCCACGCCCTTTGAGTTTAGAGCGCCTCATTATGCAGGAGCTGCGCCTCTCGCCCCGTTATGATGTCTCGGGGGCCTAAAAGAAAAACGTTATTAAACCGCGGCACCTCGCAAGTTGTGTTTTTTTAATTATTATTTTTTATCCTTTTTACGGTTTGTAGCATATTTAATTTTACATTGTGTGTCATTTTATTAACCTATGTCCTGTCCCGCCCTCCCCTTCCCTCCTCCAAGTAATGAAGCTCATTTTGAAAGGCGATTTAATTACAAGGACTCTGAAAACACAGACAGGATTGATAGGTGAAAAGCAGACAGGGGGGCAGCCTTGCCAGTTCCCCGGCTGGGAGGGGTTTGGGGCGCACAGTGACACCAGAGCTCTGCCTTTCTCACTTCCATGAGTGTGTAGTTCATCCAATGCAGACATTTCATTTGTATTCTGGGATCTGGAGTTCTGGTAGTATGGGTTCGTCAGGACTACAATTCCTCCCAGCATGCAACGGAAAATATCTGGACTTGAGCTATTCCTCCATGTGATCTGAGAGCCCCGGGACCTAACCTGAAATATAAAGGTTCCGTGCACCACATATTCATATGCAAAACCACAGTACCGCACACATCTTTTCAAGGGAATACGTAATACTCTAAACAATAATTATGAAACCACAAAAAATGCCTTAAACAATGTCTTTCTGTGCTCATTTTTGGAGGGAAAACGCCATGGAATGCAGTGTTTCATTTGCCCTGAAAACTCGCTTCCAGGACACTGTTTCTGCATTGCTGAATTAACAAAGCCGATCGGTTGACATTTTACAGCGAGAAAAGCTTTTCCCAAGTTCGAGTGAGCTAGTCTCACCCTCTCGGGGAGCAGCAGTGTATGTAAGCTTCAGAAAATAAAAGACAATTCACACAGCTGGGGGTAGGGGGGTGGATTTATTGCATTAGAGCCCATGAGTCACTGGTTGGTTCAGATGAGTCCTGTCCAACATATTTATAACTTATTTTAATTTAGAGCTTCATACACAAGTTAATACTGGCTCTAGGCGCTGTAAATACCAGTCGTCCCTGTTGGCCAATTTAATGTACTCCATTTATCTACCGAATTGATATTGCCCGGATTCGAACTGTTGACTGAAGGTCATAAAAACCTTAACACTCCTAGGCACTAATGTGTACATTTTAGTGTTGTGCTAAGTTATTCCCAGGTGGTGGTTATCAAAGGTTGGTAAATGTATCCTGCAAAGGGGGGATTTTCATATAGACCAGAGTTGTGCTCGAGGCGCCAACGGGTCTAGGATTGTGCCAGTGACCAGCGTTCAGGTTACCCAGTTCCATAGATGAATAGCTCAAGTCCAGGTACTTTTCGTTGCCTGCTGAGAGGAATTGTAGTCCAAATAAACCCATAAAACCAGAACTTCAAGTCCCAGAATACAAAGAAAATCCCTGTTTTGGAGGAACTACACCAAGGGTATTCGCAACATTTTTCCCTGGGGCCACAAAGTATGGGCTGTGGTGTACCCAAGAGCCGCATTGATACCAGCACGGTGGCAGTGGAACATTTTGCTATGCTGTATCTGAGTCACAATCCCTCTTCTGCACCTTGGGGTAAGCCTTTTCTGCTTTCTATCACTACCTTGGGAGAGTCAAGCATAAAACAGAAGTAACTTAATTATTGAACTGGAATGAATTGGAATTGTACAATGTGATCCCATAAAACCTGGGATTAATCATGGCTTCCCCACTTGACCAAATTGCGCGATCTTAGGCAATTGTCTAATTTCACTTTGCCTCCTTTTTCTTCATTTTGTCATATACAAGCATCTTGAAATACATGTGGTCGAGATGTACGCTGTATAAAACTGTCTTCTGTGTTTGATTTATTAAACTAAAATGTTGTCCATCTTTAATAACAACCCAGACCATCCAGAGGGTTCCTCGTGATAACTGGCTTGCCTCTTATTTCAGTATTTGCCTTGTTTCCAGATTGGTAGGAGGAATGACAGTTTCTATGTTCGTTTTGAAAACCGTCACTTTGAAAAACAAGCATTGGAATAGCCAATAGGTCTCGCCTTTGGGACCTTAGAAGTGTTTAGCCATGCAACAGTTGATGTTGTTGCACCAAGGATATTGTGCTGCATAACTAAATACTTATAAGGTCCCAAAAGCGAGACCTATTGGCTATGCCAATGCTTGTTATAACTTATGCCTTTCTTTGGAATAAAATTATTGTCATCATAAGAATAGCTTTCTGAGTAGGACCTTAAAGAATACAGCGCTGATTCGAGAGTTATAGCATTATGGACCGACGCGGTTTTAGAACAGTAGTTGCAAGCGATGGGTTTGCCTGCTCTCTCCCTGGCACCATCAGAGTTTGAGGTCACCTTTTTACTGTTCAAGATACGCAGAGGTATTGATGGAAGCAGCTGAAGTGAATGACCCGCGTCACCTTGTTTTCAGACAGTAGCGGTGCTTGATCGGGGTGTAACGCGGGCCCCAGCAGCCCTTGCGTGGCATGGGGCCCTCAACCAGTTTAGGGGCCTCCAGCCCTTCAGGGGCTCCTGACGCAGGCCAAGACCGGTGAATAGCTGGGAGATATGGGAGACCCGAGGGCCTCCGCTCTCATCACATTCCGAAGCCCCGCCCCCATCATTTTGCATCACTCTACTGGGGCAGAGTGTGTGTTGTGAGCAGAAGATCTATTATAAATGTTTTATTAATCTACGAGAATTGGATTAGAACGATGAATATTTTTTACCAATATTTGCTGACGTTTTGTTCAACCACTATTGATAGTGCAAAGCATCATCTCATAAGTCACATAAATATTCATGGCTGCATTCAAGTGAAATTGATTTATGAACATTTTAAATGAAGAACTGACGAAAGGAAACGCTCATATTTCCTCGGTTTTTCTTTCTAACCCTAAAATAAACGGTGAAGGTGAATGGAGAAAGCGTTTGCCTGCGGGATCCGAGCTCAAAGTACAATGTACCTGGCGTCCGGAGAGCACCATTAATATGTTATTGATCCCGGATCGGGGCTCCTGCGGCGCGCAGCGGGGGGCCGGCTCCGGCTCTGATCGTGGATTCGCATCAGTCCGAGTGTCGGGATCGATCCGGCCTCCATTAAAAAGGACACCGATGAGTTTCGCTATGAACCCCCGGCACATAACGTGCCTGTCCGGGGTGGCGGGTGCTTGGCGGTGCCGGTGTCCGCTGCTCCCGACCGGAGGCTCGATCGTTAAAAATATCCAGAAACTCCGGGGGATCCTTGGAATGAACCCAGGATCGGGATGGATTTGCCCAGTAAAGCTCCATTACATTGGTCATTATCGCCGACTTTGCTTCAGGAGTTTCATTCTTGCAGTCGCTAATCTAATTATTGCCTCGGATGGATTCGCGGAGCTGCCAATGGCTGATTTCAATCGGCCGGCCGCAGGGTGCAGGTGCGGGCTGTACTGTACCAGCAGGCTGCGTTAAGGAGTAAACACAAGAGCGGTGTTTGAGCTTCACTAACAAGTCTTATCCGTTTTACAAAGTGCGACGTAGGAAGGCTGACGAGAACACATCTGATCGGACAGCTGGTTACAATTAGGCCTGGGCAAAATTTCCGTTCCGTTCGCGGAATTTGCGATAATTTGGCATTTCCGCGTTCCGCGGAGAGCGTGGAAATGTCAAAATTTCCGCATTCCGCAGCTTTGCGATAATTTGGTTCTTGCTCGCGCTGTAAAATATTACATTCTCGTGCGCGCGCGATCGCCTTACCTGAATCCCCGCGTTCGCCGACAAGTTTTCCCGATCCGGTCGCGTTCTCCATGAGATGTTGTATTGTTTTAGCCATTTGCGATGTCTCGCGACAGTTCGCGTCCGCAGTGACGTCATGCGTCGCGCGATCACGTCTTTCTTCTCGCGATCATGCACCGCGAGACAACTGAAAACAAGATGGCCGCGCCCGCGAGCAACCGCAGGGGTAAGTTAGCGACCCGCAACCATGCAGAAAATATCGCGAACGGGCGGGAAAAAAACTTCCGCATCTTCGCGGTATTTCCGCTTGTTTGCGGAGATTTTTAACATTTTCGCGATAATTTGCGAAAGTGGCTTCCGCAAATTCCGCCCACCCCTAGTTACAATAGCGAGGCTCCTCCAAGAGCTGGAGGCTGTGCTTGCATCACTCTGTGTTTAGGTCTCGCCTGAGCCAGCGCTTTAGCGCTGCTCTGGCGAGAGCTTTTGTAAACGGGGGATTTGGAAGTGCAAACTAGTGCTTTTCAGGCCTCCAAATACAGTGCATGTGCGCCGGGCGCGTGCACCATTTGGCAGCCTGCCTGGTCACTTTCGCGGCTGCTTTGATGTTCTCAGTGAGCCGCGCGGCCACTGAGAACATCAAAGCGGCCGCGAAAGTGCTCACCATTTGCCACCCCCTCCCTTATCCCACTTCCTGCTTGTTACTGTTTACTAGGGGAGGCACCTAGCAACTCCAGCGCCATGAGAGTCTCAAGGGTGATTTGTGCGCTTTCCAAATCTAGGTTGATTGGTGATTGATTCTAGGAACGAACCGGGTTCCCATTTGGCTGTTTTTTTACTGGAATGACCAATATTTTAGTGTCCTGGTTGTACAAAAGTTTTTTTTTTAAATCACCCCCAATCGGTATTTTTCCTTTATCAGAACATACCTTCTATGATAAATTAAAGGAAGCACTAACATGCTTTTTAGGGCTGCATTATTGAGTTCCGACTATTTTAAAAATACATTGAAAGGCCATGTTAGAATGATTTGAGACTGTTTTATGTAAAGTTATATTTAAGTATCATGTCAGGCCTGCTGCAAAATCTTGAAACGTGAACACATGGTTGGTAATTATCTCTGGGAAAGGTGGCAGCCGCCCCTACGTGTGCCCCGGACAATGTAACTGTGGAATTCAATGAATGGTGTATGCAAATATGCACATGGTGGATTGGCTTTTCCGATCATACCCCCTGTACCGAGTGAGGATAGCGAGCGTGTGCATGCAAAGTAGCATTTTATTTCTCTTACACAAAATTATCAATTGCACAAAAAGTGATTCACGCGCAGAATTGATGACAACTGTTATGTGCATACACTCCTAAAAAGCCTCACCTTCCTAGCATTCTCCTGGATTCATCTGCATGCACACTTCATGGCCACGAGGCGTGCTTTATGATGATGCTTGCGCCTAACCCCCCACCGGAGGTGGCCACCGTGCGGCCATCACACAGGGCTCGTTCGTACCCCTAGGAGGGCGCGTTTGTCTACTCACCTCTGGGGTTAACGAGCCTCGTGCCTTCCACGCGAGCCAAGGTGTGAACGCGTGGCCTGGGATCAAAGGCCCTTCAAAAAGCCGACACCGCAGCAGCAGGGGGGCAAAAGAGGGAGGAAGTCCCCGAGGCAAGACTCCAGCAGCCGTGCCTAAGCCGTTATTGTGGGAAGGCTCGCCACTTGCCAGCTGGTGACGTGAGGCTCAAAACCTTCCAGATTCTCCCCCACTTTTGGGGAATCGGTTCCTTCAAACCAACAGAGTTCTGAAACTTCAGTAGAAGCAAGTTTAGTTGAGACCGAAAGTTAGTAAGGTAACGAGATGACCGCCTGTCATCAGAGGCACTGTGCCAAAGACCTGAGCATTCGTTTGAAAACCCAATGCATTTTGGGAGTTGTATTGTATAAGTAAATACTGCTAGAATTTGGTGTACTAAGTTGTCTTGTGCCTTAGATTGAAGAGCCCACAATGCACTGTGCTAGCTGAGGTTCAATGTAATTTTGATCATTGCACTAAGTCTGAAAATAGAGGCAGTTGGACACGTCACTGAAGGGTCTAAAAAGCAAAGCTATCCCGAAGAAATGTTATTACTGTTTACACCATCCTCAGTATGGAGAATCTAGATGAACAATCACATCCTTGAAGAATTTATGCTTTTCAAGCGGCTGCCTTGTAGATTTCCACTAACTGAACGGTTTCCTCTTCATGACTGTTGCAGTGTTGTTCCTGTACAAAGAGCACTGGTATGATCTACAATTGTCCTTTTGGTAATGCACATAAATATTGGTAATAATCCAACCATAGCTTTATCTCTTAAAGTAAAGATGGCTGGCTGAGCCCTGCTCAAGAAAAACAAGCATTGGCATAGCCACTAGGTCTCGCTTTTGGGAACTTATAAGTGTTTCGCCATGCAACAGTTGCATAACTAATGCTTATAAGGTCCCAAAAGCGAGACCTATTGGCTATGCCAATGCTTGTTTTATCTGTTGGCCTAAAGCGGGACAGTAAGTGGGTGCAACCAGCTGCCTTGAAGCAATGTGAGCCCTCACCGTTTCTGCTATTCTTTGAAGTAGGCATGAAGCCCAAGTGGCCCAAATCATATATTCATGCTCCCGGGGGCTGCAGGTCCTAACAGAACTCTTTGCAAAAGGATGGTGCGACCCTCCCATTCTCATCGTGGTTCAAAGTCAGTGGTCGAAGTGGGGGAAAAAAGTAGGGGAACTGTGGGCGGAGAATCAGAGTGCGGGAATAACCCAAGGATTGGCTCAGTGGGCGGAGCCAGAGGTGTGGCCAGAATGCGCAAATATCCCAATTTTTAGTATTTGTTTGGCATTTCACTGCCCAGTTTAATCAACCAATGGATACACATGATTATATAAGGTTATAATGAGTTATTGACATTAAAACACATTCACAAAGTGGGATATGCTTCTAATCACAGAATGTCCCAAATACGATAAAATGTGGAAGCACAAGCAATTTTTCGCAGAGCCATGGTGTTTATCATCAGCACTTCTCCCTTTTTCCACAACAGCAGTTCAAACATGAATGGCAAAATATCCTAGTTTGCAAATGTTTTCTATATAACTCTGGCTCTGCCATATTTGCTTTCTAATGCAATATCTGCTGCATGATCTGATCATTTAAACTAATAGATTGTTTATAGCTCAAATGTATCAAAAGTTAACAAAAAATGTGACTTGTTTTGCTGCGGAGTGGATGGCTTATTGCAAAGGTTGACTGATCATCTTTCTCACTGTTGCATTTGTATGTTACACTGGTGCTAATAAGGCAAAATCTTTCCAAAGACTGTTAGCATGTGTACACCTCAAAATAATAAAATATCAGAAAATATACTGCATTACGCTGCAACCTTTTTTTAAATGCATAATTTAGTCAACACTGTGGCATAATTTTGTCCTCCTTTGCTGCATATTTAATTCCAGTGACCCCAGAGCAAGCAGCACATGTTAAAAGTGCTTGTGAATGAAGCAGAGAGACTGTGAAGTTTGCGAACTTAGTTTGGTGTGCGTGCCAAATTCTGCATTGCCAATCCCTGGTGAGTTGCAGCTACTACTTCTGAAACCAGGCCAATGGAGCTAACTATGGTTGAGGCAGACTGGCCTCAAGGGCAGGGCCGGTCTTAGCACTGGTGGTGCCCGCTGCATTAATGTTTGTTAGTACCCCCCAATGACCACCTTTGCCATGGATTCCCTCACTACCACCCTTTAACAGTACCCCTCAAGTCTCCATAACCACACTCTCTCTCAGATGCATTTAATTTGATTTACAGCGCCACTCATACCAGTGTAGGGTGTCAGAGCACTTTACATCACACACATTACTCAGAGACAATCAATATGTGTGTAAATCACTGTATAGAAAATGTTACATAAGACTAAGGACTAGAGGGTGTAGGAGTCACATGACAACCATACTACTAAGCAGTATAGTTTATTAGTGATTGGTCTGGAGAAACAAACTCAGAATTTTAAAACATAATACCATGGTTGGGGGTTCTCTTTAATAATCAGAATTGATTTCTGTCCAAAAGAACACTTTTTGCAACATTAGGATAATCAAAGACTGGGGGGAAAAAACATAACACTCTAATCTATACCTTGCTGTTTGTATGCAGCTCTTAGATGAAAGTTAATAGCTCACTGTTCTATGTTAGGATTTTAACATATAAACTGCAAGTAACAAAAGAATCTCTCTGACAAAAGCAGTAGCTCACTGACCTATTTACATTATGTGCACTTTGTGATCTGTGTAGGAAGGTGGAATCTGACTACATGGTTGCCCCCACTTTTTTCCTGGTGTTTTGCTGGTTTTTGACTTAGTCTGGCTGGGATCCTGCTATTCAGGACCCAGCCAGGCTATCTGCTTTCTCCCTTAAATTGATTACAAGTACTATAGGTACACTCCAGATTGGATTCTGGGGTACCCTTATAAGTCCCTAGTATATGGTATACTATGTACCAAGGGCATAGGTACCCCAGAGGCCTACCAGGGGCTGCAGCATGTATTGTCACCCCTGGGAAGCCTTCCAAAAGGACACCACAGGTCTGCTACTGCAGCCTGGGTAAGGTGGTGCATGCACCCCTTACTGAGATATAGGTTCACTATATCTCTCCATATTACTGCACATATAAACCTATCAGTCACCCCTATGGCAGGCCTTACCAATCCTGAAGGCAGGGTGCTGGGTTTTATGTGAGAGGGTGCCCATGCATGAGCAGAGCCCCTCAGCAGCCTTCAGAACTTTTATTCTGGGGTTGTTTGTGATGCTGCCAAACCATACACTCTTAAGTGCATTATAACCAAACGGTAAATGCTAACTTTGGAATGGCTGCACGGAAACATGTTGTATTTGGTGTCAAACACTTTGGAATCATACCCCCACACAAGTAACTGGTGTGGGAGTATGATCCCACCCTTCTAGAGGGAGAGACATGACAGCAACGGTATACCCGGTACCAGCTAACAGAGCCCTGGCATCACAAAATGGATGCTGCCTTCCACAGACACGAGTCTGCCCTCCTGTTGCTGGATGAAACTCCGGCAAGGGGAGGCCTGGACAATAGGTTTCCTGTCACAGGGAGGTGTCACCACCTCCCAGAAAGGCTTTAGTGTATTGGTGCTGGGTGGGTGCACTCCAAGAGTGCTTTGAAGTTCATAGTCCAGCTCAAACCGGTTGCAGGGGCTACCAGCCCCTGCTCTGGCTTGAAACTGGACAAATGAAATGGGTGTAGCCACCCCTCTTTCCTGACCCTCCCATAGGTGGGTCCCTAGAGTTTGTCCCACCCCTTCCTTGGGTATAAGACAGGAACCCCTGGCTACACGACTTTAGATTACACCTGGACGAAACTCTGATACTGAATCCTGGAACTTAGACGATCTATATTGAACTAGATAAGTAAAGAATCTCCCTTGGAGTAAAGGAGTTACTCCCCTGCAAGGCAGGCACAAAAGACAAATCTGACCGGTTTGCAGCTCCGAAGCTCCCGTCAGACTCCGAAGAATTTTGCAACACAGGAGGTGGGTTTCCGTGGTCTTAGAGGTAGAACAGTGCCCACAGCAAGTCTGAAGCCCATATCCCTCGTGGCGACCGTGCAAACCGAACCCCTGGACACCACGTCACTTTGCAGAAGTATCAGCTTTCCAACAACTCCTGCAGCTAAGCTTTGGATTACTTATAGCCCTTACCCCGAGCAGCATTTGCACTGAAGATTGCCCGCCTACACTCCACTAGTGTTCCGTGAGCTGGCCCTTTGTGTTTTCCCTCAAGGTCCCTTCGCGATCCCTAGTCCGTCGACTGGTGGGTCCCTGTGAAGGCAACTTCACCTCTAATTAGGCTTACCTGATTGCTCCAGACGTGTCCTGACTCTCCATTGCTTGGGGAGTCCCCAGGACCTTGCTGGTCCGCACCAAAGCATCTTTTCTCTTTCTGCGTGGGTTGCTGTTGCCAAGGCTTGTTGTGTTCAATACGAGGACCGACACCCCAGCACTCGACATCTTTTGTGGAACAGCTCAAATCCAGCTTCTGGTTCTCGTCGACGCCTCCTGGTCCTCGTGGCTGCAGAGTCAAGCTTCGCCTCTTCGCACTTGAATCACCCAACATCGGTGTGTTTTCGTCTACCGTGCCCCTGGTCACTGGCATGTGACCCAGACTCTGTACCCTCTGCTTTCAGGTTCTTCTGATCTTCGATCCAGGCTTGGATCACACCGGACACTTTTCTCCTTCCCGGCAGCAGCACTTTGCAGTAGATCGCCATTGAAATCAACGACGATCCCCGACACCATTTGACACCTTTGCACCCGGCTTCCCTGGGTGAGGTAACTCAAGTTCTCCGGTGCTCCCGTGGGTGCTGGCCCTAGAACCCCCTAAGTCTAAAGGGGTTTTCTCAAAGTCCTCTCCTAAGTGTCCTTAACTTCTAAAATTCCAACCGTGACTTTCCCATAAAATAGTACGGGGCTCGCGCCTGTGTTCTCACACTGCACACGTCCCCTGTGGGTCTCCTGTGTCACTACCTTGGGTGGTTCCTTGGGGTCCCAGCAATTCTACGTGCTTTAGGTACTGTGTCTAGTGAAGTTGTGGTTCTTATACCACTTTCTTAATATATGGTTTGGTCCGCCCCTAGGGCCCTTTGTATATTGTGCTATTTACTTTCGTTTTAGAACTGTATTATTGTGCATCTTGGACTCTAATCTCACAAAGAGATTAGTAGTGAGTGTTTAGAAATAAATACATATATTTTATATATACCTTGTGTGGATCTCCTTTCATTTAGTAATTCAAGAGGTTATAATCTGGTAAACCAAGCTGCTTTACACTCCTTCAAGACTTAGCCTGAAGGCTGCTCTCCATAGCTACCACTAGGATAGCTTTCAATAAAGGTTGTCTTTAAACCTATCATCAATAAGGGTTGTTTGGACTGGTACAAGGTGCCCACTATAACTAGTGGACAACATATACCAGGCCAACTTCTCACAATCTGTATGGTACATGTTCTTTGCAGCAGGCACATTAACCCTCTGAGCTACCTTTCCATGAATCAGAACTTCCACTAGACAAAATGATCTCTCTCTAGGAAGAACATTAAACACCAGAGTCATCATGACATTTTTATTGTTGCCGAAAATTGCTGGAGGCTAGGAAGAAGGCAGCAAGCACTTTTAAAACCTTAATATACTTGCAAACATAATGCCTCCACCCAAAGTCAGCACCCGGTGCGGTTACACCGGTTGCACTGCCCTAGAGCTGGCCCTTCTCAAGTGTCCTGTGACCTCAGTGACAGAGTCACTGTCGCTCTAGGGTGTGCTGCTTCATAGGCCTGTCTGCATGACTGGAGGTGAACTTCAATATGGATTGTGGTGGACAAACCTTGAAGGTCAACCCACACTTGCCACTGCTAGGGTCCACCTGCTGGTGCTAAGACACCAGGGCTTCTAAGGTCTTGCGCAGCCTTCTAAGGTCTAGGATGGGATTGAGCTCTCTCAGGAGAGTGGTCTGGTGGACTGGTTATTAAGGCTGAACCTGGTTCCCCAGTTACAAATTCAGTAGCTCTGGTCATAGTGCCACATTCTCTCCCCCACTGAACACCATACTGCCCCACTGAGAAAAACTCACACTGCCTTCAACTACAACCCAATTGCTGCCGGCTATAAACACCTGGATGTGGCTCAATTTAAATGACGCAGAGCAATATGCAGCCTACAAAAAAAGTGACAACATCCTGGAAAAAGCAAACACTCTTAGGGAATGCAAAATTTAGCAACCATGTGAATTGTAAGCAGGAACAACATGGTTACCTGAATGCGTTTACACTCACTATTCAGAAATCAGTGAGTGCTCTTGCCTGAAAAGTTAAGGACATGACTACAGGGCCCTGAATGGACCCATTTCAATGCCCATTGCTTATATCCTTACAAAACGTAAGCAGTATGGTAAAAAGACCACATCCCTGTACGCAGAGCCGCAGTACACATTTTGTTTTCCAATCCACACTTTGCAGTACCTCCAGGATTGGTGCACTAGTTGCAAGCCCAGGGAAAACAAAGACAAGAAAACAAAAATAGCGCTTCTCTGGCAAACTCTGTAAAAGTGGCGCTAATGTGTTTGGGTTTGAATAAAATCAATCTGGTCAGTTTGCTACCAGCAGGCGCGCAACACCCATTGGACTCAAAGGGCTTCAGCCGCCCCCCCCCCCGTCGTGTGTGGCAGCCCGGGATGAGACAGCTTCCCGGGCACCCAGACAGCCGCACCCGAGCACTTCACAGGTCTTTTAAAGACCATTTGCATGTTAATGAGGCCTTGCTGTTGTTTCACCCCTTCTAAGAGCCCCTGCAGCTCCACTCTGCCTATTGCTTAAAGATTAAGCCCCCCAAAATGTTTTCTTTGTCCTCTGGCTACCAGTCTGTCTTACTTTACTCAGTTATTTTTCCTATTTTTAACCTTTTATTCCAGATGCTGTACTTTGGAATTAAAATACGACATTTCCAGCAAAAATTATTTTCATCTTTGGATCCATTTCACAGGGGAGGAAATAAGAGAAAGGAGAGGAAAGAGAGTGAAAACCCCGTCTTGAAGTCATGGTTTTCAGTAAGAGAAGAACTGCTAGACAGAAAGAGAGGGAAGAGGGAAAGAGTTGGGGGGAGGGGGGAAGGCAGCTGAAGCTACAGAGCAGAAGCGGACACTGTATTTTTCTTCTCTGGGTAAGAAGAAAAAGACAGGGTCCTGTTACTTCTCTGCCGCCCGTCCTCGAACGCCAGGAACGCCGAGCTTTATAGGCCATTCTGATATCTTGCGTCCCGGGACGCATTTTCAAAATAAAAAAGTGCCCTGCCGTTCCCCCCCACTTCGACCACTGTTCAAAGTGTGGATTCATCTGTGGCTGCGCAGGACACGCGCAGACAAAGGCTGGGCCAACGGCAGGCACGTCTTTACTCTTCACCCATCATCGATCACAGGAGGACGGGCTGGGCCCCCTTGGTTTTGTTTCTACACATGTGTACTTGCTTCCCGATAATGTTTTACATTTCATTCTCTTTGCAATTGGTTCCTCAAGTACTTGCAACGATTTCCGCAACGCTACTGCCTGGCCAGCCTAAGATGAAGCTACACGCCACATAGCTGACTGCCTGACTGATAAGTCTGTTTTATTAGTTTTTAGGTTGAGCATTCGAGACCTATTGTATTTTCTTATGTTGGGTTAAAGCCATCCCCCAGCTTTTGATTTGTTTGTTTCAGTACCCTTCAAAAATCCTTGCTTGCCAGTGGTCAGTCCTGCCTCTTTGTTCTTCCTTTCTCTCTTCCGTTCCTCCCATGCAGCAGGGACTAAGTACTGTCTCATCACACTACAGTCCTTTGTCTGTTTTCTGGGGGACTACTTTATTTCTTTGTTTCCTGCTCTGTTTCTGTTTGCCTGTGTGTAGTTCCTGCACCATAGCTAATTACATTTAAAAAGTTTTCCTCCCTCCCACCTCCTCTTAATTCCACAGTTGTACTGGGGGTACGTCTTGCGCCATGCCTCCCGCTTCGTTTATATTTTTTAGGTTTTTAGCAATTTTTAATGTTGATCGTCATTTGGGCTATTTTTAGTAGGGTGTCAGTTTGGTTTTGGGGTTTGTTCTAAGGAGGATTGGGCTTGTTATCCGTTGCAGTCAGCAACGCCTGGGAGCATTAATCCTTTTTGCCGGCGTACACTATGGCTCCCAGTGTCATACAAGCTCCGATATTCTTTTTTGCAACTGGCAGGCGCATTGTGACAAGCTTCGCCACACAAGGGACGAAATGATAAAAGTACAGTGCACAGGCTGAACTCTCGTTATTGCTTGGGTCACCTTCTGAAACCCCGCTCCAGTGGATGAGTAGCATGGGCCCGGTTGCGCAATTCTTTCTGCTTTATATGCAAGCATGCATAATCCTGCAGGCAGGACGAAACCATAAAGCGATAATCCAAACGATCAGGCGGCAGCAAGGGATGTCCGTAACCTGTTACCCTCTTGTGCCGCGAGAGGTAGCGGGCCGGCCGGGTGGTACGTGGGCACACACACCATGCCGGGGATGTGGATATAAAGTTACGTTTTTGTTTTGTTGGTCAGTCTGTTTCAAAGTGTCCACCCCTCACACGCATCCCCCGCGACTGCAGACTGCCCCCAAACATACCCATACCATCTCTAGAATTCATGAATTAAAAACAAATCTCCTCTTTATCTTGATGAATTAGTTTTACAGACGACATCCTCTCTTCTGTGTGAGCTGCGGTCATGATTATTCAGACACTGAATTTTAGACGGCGCTACTTTAAAGTACTCGACTGAGGTCAGATTCAGTGTCACTTTTAATCGATTAGTTTTTGTAACAAAGTAACTTCCTTGCCACACGGGCGCTCAAACGATGCGGGGAATCTAGGCAGGCTAGCCGCCTCCCAACCCCGAGGCAAGGGCGTCGACTGGCGAAAGTAGAGCTGGTGCATCCAGTGATAAAACACCTCCCGTATACTGTAGGCGCTATTAGAAATGTTCTTGTTCCACTGCATCCACTCGCAGTGAATATAGCTGAATATAGCGTGTGGTTGAAGTCAAAGAGGCAGAATCTGGGTGAGGGGCAGAACACCGCAGATTTGGGGTGAAAGGACTTATCTATTCGGGACATATTCCAATTGCCACATATTTGATTGAGTCTGGTGTTTATTACAACTAAGTAATGTATTTAACAAAGTAAATGGAGAACATACAGCCCTAGCCACTCCCCCTTGCGTTTTTGGTTAGAGGATACTCCCTCTTAGACGGTAGAGGATACATTTTAATTTACAGGTTCTCAGAGTAGTTTGACACTTGTTTCTCTCCACTTCCCCACATTGGAATTTCCCTTCCCTTCCCTGCCCCTCTTTGTGGGCATTCACGGCCACACGGAGAGGTAGGTGGTCTGCGCCATCAAAATTTCAGATCTGGGACCAAAAGAGGAAGGCTTCTCCACACTGCGTGATCCTGGGCAGCGTACTTAATTTCCTATGGCCTCTGTTACAAAAACATGCAGTGCTCAGAAATAGCATGGATCGGAGGTGAGGCACTATACTTTAACAAGTACAGGAGGTGGCAACTTTGCCTTATTTCATCTAGTTCATTATGAGTAGTTGTTTCGCACTTTAGCCCGGATGTCAGCTGAACGTGTTGTGTACGCGCCTGGCGGAGGTGAGCCAGAGGCATGGCACTAGTGCGTACAAATCATGGACATACATGAGGGACAGCGCCCAAGCCATCGGAACCGCCGGCATAGCATAGCGCCCAAGAACAAACTCAGGCCGCTGCTGTATAGCAGTCTACAAACAAGACAGAAAATGCCTTAGAGGCGGCAAGAAAAGTGCCCAACGACACATTTCTGGTGTGATGCTGAAGGCATAATTCTTAAGAGCAAAACACCTTAACTCCGGGCGTAAACAAGTGTCCTACAGCTGCTGGTATACCGCAACATCACGCTTTAGGGCCTACATGAAAAGCAACACAGACAAGCTTCGTGCACTGTAGGGGTATCGCCCAAAACAAGTATCGAAGTCTGCAGGCACAGCGCCGAATAGCAAGGGGGCCTTGGACATAGCGCCTAAAGCACGCCGTGGGCTGTAGGCATAATGGCCAAAAGGCAAGCCTTGTGGGCTGCTTGCATATAAATTTATCTCTGTTAACATAGCGTTAGATAACATCACAACCGAAACTAGCCTTCATGGTGCGCAGGTACAGCGCCTAAGGGCAAGGCTAGGGCGTTGTAGTCATACGTGAGCAGCGGGCAAACATGCATAGTGCTTGAGAAAAAGCTTTGGGGTGTGCAAGACAAGTGCCTAACAGCATGTCAACTAGGCTGCCTGGATAGCACCAGGATGAGCAGGCAGAAGTTATCCTCATGCTCTACAGGCATAGTGCTTAGAAGCAAGTACGCCTCGTAGGATGCTGGAATAGTGTCGAAAAGCAAGCCTGACAGGAGGCAGGCATAGCGCCGAGACCACATCTTGTGGTTACCTGTAGCAGGCCACAGCACATTCTTTATCAGCCAACCTGGGCCCGATATGGCTAAGACCACACAGGCATGTGTTGGTGTTTTTAGGTCGAGCCTGGGCAGAACATGTGCTGCTCTTTTAGGTCGAGCCTGGGCATGCTGTATTGGAGTACAGAATAGAAGCTCCGCCCACTCTCTGCCCATATTTGTCATTGGCTTGTGCCATTGCCCTTTGTAAATACTGGCTTCTGATTCATGAATAGTCTTGTTGGTCCCTCCTTAGTACAGTCTTGTCTTCATTTGTAACTTCCCATGAGGACTGGCCTTTTTACTTCGGTTGTTACACGGTATGTCTTTTTTTAGTCTGAAAACACTATTTTCTTTAATGAGTTTCTCCTACTGCTGGCACAACATGATTTCCTGCAACATTCAGTGCACCATGCGTGCTTTCACTTTCCAAGCAGCCTTGGACAATGACGGCCTCTTCTTTGGACAGGATGTCGCATTTACAAGTTTGAGCTATTGGCATTGTAAATGACTATGCCTTTTATTTATGTGTTAATTAGCAAAAACGATAAATAAAAGGCATTGTCATTTACAATGCCAATAGGTTAAACTCTTGCAAATGCAAGACATATTGCATTGCAAATGCTTGTTCAGTATTGTTGGTACATCCATTATTGCCTCATTGTTACTGTGCTGAGTGAAATGGGCAAGAGGAAAGCACCCAAAACCTTATTGGGGCCGCCAAATAAAAAATAAAACAGCTAAGCATGTAGCTGCTAACTGTGCCCTGAGGGACATAAATATTTTAATTCAATAGGTTGAATCCATTCTCTGACCCAAGAGAGTTACCAAGCTCTAGTCTCTTATTAAAGCCCTAAAAATAGACAAGATGTTCACAAAGAAGTTGGTGATTCCACAAAGGAGTAGTGCAAGCTCTAAGGCCTCAACTAATATCACAGACCCCATTGAGTCCAGCCTGCCATCAACCAAGAACAGCAGAACATTGCATCTAGAATCACGTTCATGTAGAACTTTGCTTTGCAAAAACAGATTCACACTCTTAGTGAGTACCGAGCCAGAATATGTAGAACAGGATTGTACCCCTGTAAGCAAGAAAGGCAATGCCTAAGTAACCACCACCATCATGGCTATTGAGGGAATTATGAACCCAGGGCAGAAATGTAAGAATATGGTAGAGGCACTAATGAACAACTCCCACAAATCCCAAGCACAATACAGGCACTGAAAAAGCATGCACCAATAACAAACAGTCCGATGAGGACGCACCTCCTCTACTTTTTGGCTTGCATCAGTTCTGGAAGGCCAGAGTTTGGGGAGCTCGTAGATCCATGCCATCCTTTGCCCTATTCTAGCAACAGAGTGACTGGTCCTAGAGTCAGTCACAGTAGTATGAGCAGGGCCGGACTGGCCATAGCGGGCACCGGGAGTTTCTCCAGTGGGCCGCCAGGGTGGGGGGCAGTTTTAGACCCGGGGGATGGGCGATTTTGTTACTGGGGGATGATATTGCAGCTTAGCTGCAATATCTGCCCCCAGCAACAAAAACATCACTAAGCTTTCCGCAAGCAGTGCCCCCACCCCCTCCCCTACCGGGGCTGGCAGAGCTCTTTACCAGGGCCGGTTTTGATTCCCAGTCCAGCCCTGCATATGAGTGATAATTGGCCTGATGATGCTGCGAAACACAAAGGGGTCCCAAACTGTTTCTAGAGGTTGATGCCTCTGATGTAGCAGAAACCACATTTTATTTGTAGTGGGGTGCATTATAACCACATGTGTAGAGCTCACCTACATATAATCCTTTGTTGTATTAATGTGAAGTGTTAGAATTCGGAATGTAATATCGTGAAACGTGATGTAATTAGGCCTTTGAATAGTAACATGTAGAATTAATGTAGAAAGTGAATGAAACTAGCGGAAAACATTAACATGAAGAACTTGTGTGGTGCAACTGACAATCATTTATTTATTAAATGTGTTTATTAATGTGTCATTTTTCATGTAGGTAGGAATATTGACTGAACGTGCCTTATTTCCCATGCAATTTCGTTAAACTCATATGCCAATTCTCTTTTGTTAGCGGAACTTGTTCGCCTGAAATGCAATTTCCCTGGAAGCTCTCGCTTTAGAATTAATAGCTGAATTTCATGTGTGCTGTCGATTTTGTTTTTTCTCACATTTTGTGTTGCAGGTGAAAGAAGCGCCCTTGTTAGCTAGAATAATGTCTTCGTGTTAAGTTAGGCAAGGAGAGAGAAGGAGATAAATCATAAACTAAAACCGAAAAGGGAAACTGTTGTGTTTCACACAAGAGAAGACCTGGGAATCAAGGTCAACATGTTTCAGTTCAGGAACGGCGCTATCCCATGGAAAATTACCTATGATATCATTTTCAGAGTGGATGGCGTGACCTGCAAGGACTCCTGGTAAAAATACCTGTAATAATGCGATGTTAGAGTAGGGAAAGTGCCCCATTTCTGCTTTTGCCATCGGAGAGAGAACATCTTAGAATGAGCTCTGTCTTGATAACTTTATGCTATTGGACCCATCGATGGTGGAGAGACTTCTTAGTAAGACTTTACATGCTTATTCGTTTCCTGATAATGCTTATGTAGGAATGTCATCTTAGTATTAGTGTAGGGATAGATTGATGCTTTATATTTTTCAACCCTCACATTGTGATTCTAGAATAGGTCCAGAATTTATGGGCCTAGCCCTTTCAGGTGATAGAAGAGTAGGATGATTAGCACATTAAGCGAGGGGTGATTCCAGAACTACTCTAGAAAAGCAAAACCTTTAACCCCAGAGCTCCAAAATAGAGCCCATTGACTCAGAACGGAGAGTAAAAGAACACAGCTGAGACTGACAAAGTTTGAAGTTGCGGCAAGATCACCGGCAAAGGGAGGAGTGAGTATCAATAGGATCTATGTTGTGTGTTAGATTCCAGGAATACATTGATTGTGTGACTCTAGTGGAGTTGGTGTGAGAGTCGACCAAATGTGTTTTCGGGCTAGACGTGGTCCAAGGATTGCGATTTGAGTTTCAGGTCCCAAATCAGCCTAAAATCCCGGGATAAATTAAATGATGTAGAAGACACTGAGATTGATTGTGATTGTCTGACCGAAGAATTGAGGAGTTGTCATGAGATGTTAACTCTCCAAGATAGGGAATTTTGTGTGAATGGAACGTTTTGGAATCGTTTAGTGGACTTTTTGTAGAGAGGTGAGCTATACTGATTCAGTTGACCATCGCAGGTTGAGGGCCACTGTGAATGTCTGCCCACATAATTGAGTATCAGCCTCTTATATGACACAACGAGCCGTGCAGAATATGTGGTACCTCCTTACGGATGAGCATGACCACCCCCCTTGGGTAGGAGGGTTATGTGGTATAGTGGCTATGTGAAGCCCAGGGAGCTGCAAAGTGTGTATAGGTGGATTTGGCTAGGTGGATTTCTTGTAATAGGGCTATGTGAATGCCATGTCTCTTTAGATAAGATAGAATATGTCTACGTTTGCGGTGATTCTCTAGTACTCTGATATTCCATGTGATGCATTTATATGCTGTCCACGAAGATGCATTATGTGTACTAGTCATGGTATGTGCATTAACACGATTTTATGAGTTTAGTGTGACAGAGGTTAGGTGGGTAGATGGTGGAGGCCAGACAGCAATCCCACGAGTTTGTCATCATATAAGGTTCAACACCATGGGTGAACAGAAACGTTCCCAATTCCCCCTCCCCCTCCATGTTGACGGCTCAATCCTGCCAGGAATGTAACTCCATCCCACAAATGAAACTAGGACGTTCGTACCTGTCATGGCAGGCCCTTAGCGGTTCGCCCCCTGGGCACTTTAGCTAAATAACAGTGATGCAACAGAAACAGGTGATACAAAAAGAACTTTGCAGTAAGTAACGTAGATTCAGTGACAAAAAATGTGATCAGGTAATCTGTAGGGACATACCAGTGAGTCAGTTGGGGTCATCCTCATAAAGAACAAGGGTGTCAAGGGGCCAGCAGTGGGATCTCATCTTTACACAAGACATGTGACGAAACTTAAGGAGCAGTTGGGTGGGCAAAAGCGGTCTCCTAGTGACACAGGTATGAGTCATTCAGCTGACAACCTATGATTAAGAACAGGAAATGTCTTCCTATTTAGTAGGCGAAAGTATTTGTGTGTTGGCATCCCCCCCAGTTCTGAAGTTGGTGATGAGGATCTGGATGATCTTGCAGGTGATTTTGTTGGCAAGGTGTGTGTTAGAAATGGGGATCTCTACTAGGCTGTGATGAAAATGTACAGTTGGAATCAACCCATGTCTGTTTTTGTTTTATGGTAACTGCAATTTTGCGTATATTGATTGCAACAAAATGGAAAGATGCGGATCCCCCGGCATATCAAACCTGGTATGCCAAACTGTTTTTGTTTTTAATTTTGAGATGGGTTTGTATAAACGTAAAGGTCAAAGGGCGAAGAAAAGGAGTATACAAGTGTGGCGCCCACTCATTGAACAATAGATTAGCTGGACCTATTTGTTTCTTGTCGGATCTTGTATGACTTGCTGCTATATATATTGTTCGTTGTAAGGTGACTGTATGTTAGGCTTTCCTGAGTAACAAATAATAATAATAATTTTTAAAAAAAGAAACGGGGATCTCTAGTTGGCAGAAGTAGGTACCTTTGTCCAAATAGGGACCCTTGCTTCTAGTCAGGGTAAGGGGGATACACACTTTAGATAATCCCTGCTCACTTCCTTGGTAGCTTGGCACGAGCAGACAGGCTTATCCCAAAGGCAATGTGTAAAGTATTTGTACCAACACTCACAGTAACACAGTGAAAACACCACAAATGGACACCACACCAGCTTAGAAAAGTAAAATATCGTTATCTAAACTAAACAAGACCAAAACGACAAAACTCCAACATACATAGTTAAAATTATGACTTTAAAAAGGTTCCAAGAATTTGTACAATAGAAAACTATGGATGCGTGACTTTTCACCAAAGTACCCGTAGATGCGTGAAAGTTCCAAAAGCCAAACAGCCGCAGAGTTGGAAAACAAAGTGATGCGATACTCATGAGACCTTGGGGAGGCGATGCAGGAGTCCTGCTGCATGCAGAGGAAGGGTTGTATCTGTATGGGGTGTGATGCGTCTATTCTTGGTGACGGTTCCGGTTCGCAGGTGATGCGTTGGACAAACTTGCCGCACAGGCACTATGCGTGGAAATAAGGGATGCGTCGGCGTTCGAAGCGGTGGCATCGAGTGGTGCTGTGTCGGTTCTCTTCAGCCACGATCCCTCGATGGGTCGATTTTTGCAACAGGCACTGCGGTGGATTCCGCAGCGGCACGGCGATGCGTGGAAATTCTTCTGGAATTTGGAGATGCGTCTGGACAACAGCCGCAAGAAGAGCAATGCATCAATTTCTGTAGTTCTTTGAGTTTCTTCTTTATTCCAGCTGCCAAACAGCAGCAGCAACCTCCAGAGGCCCAAAACTGGCACAGGCACCTCTTGGCAGGACGGAACACACAGCAGCAGAGTTCAGGGGAGCTGGGTGTGAAGTTTTTGTGTGCCTGAGACTTCAGAACAGGAGGCCAGCACACATCAGGCCGTTGGAGATCTCCTTCAAGCATGGGATACAGCACACAGCAAAGTCCTTGTCCTTTCCTTAACCTGAGAAATTCATGGACCCACGTTTTCCCCTAACATAATCTCGGCTCTGGAACGGAATTGGTCCAAGCTTCCTACTGAGCACTGGATTTCAGTTCTTGAAGCCACCAGACCAGCTAGTAACCCGAACCCCATTGTGGCCAACTAAAAGTTTAATCTTTGGATACAAAGCTCCCTTGATGTTGTTCTCCCTAAGAGACACACCCACAAAAAAGGCAAGCTGAAGATTGCTCCCTGGTTCTCGCCAAGGTTAAGAGAACTAAAACAATCTTGTAGAAGACCTGAACGATCTTGGAGACAAAATTATTCAGAATCCAGGAAACTCAAATATAGAGAGGCAATCAGATCATATAAAGCTGAAATTAAAGCTGGCCAAGCTGCCTTTTATAAGGAGAAAATCATTTCTTTTTCAAAGTCCCCCAAAGAAATCTTTTGAATTGCCAAAACCCTCTCCAATCTGCCTCAGAAGCAACCAACATCAGAGGGGGCGCTCATAAGGTGTAATAATTTGGCGGCGTTTTTCCAACAGAAAATTCATATCTATTTGTCCCTTCCAGCCTTCCAGAATCAACAGTCTGTGACCCCGACCCCAGATCCACTTGCGGGAACCCAAATCTCATTAGGGCAGATCCCCCCTTTGAATCCTTTCTCACTGGACTTGATCATGGCAAAAATAAAATCGGGCTCCCCTACTGACCCCGCCCCTCCTTTGCCCCTCACTTTTGCTGCCAACACCATTCGCCCTGTAATCCTTGATCCTTGTTAACTCCTCCATCTCATCCGGAACGGTTCCCGCTGCATGGAAATGCACACTGGTAAAGGCCCTTTTAAAGAAACCTAACCTTGACCAGTCAAATTTAGCCAATTATCGTCCCATCTCCCTGGATGAGTAACATTCTAGAAAAACATGTAAATACTACACTAGTAGATTTTCTAGAATCTAATGATCTTCTCAATCATTCCCAAACTGGCTTTCGCCCTCAACTAGGGTCCGAGACTGCCCTTCTTGCACTAACTGAGGCCGCGAGGAAGATACTGGATCAAGGAGGCACTGCAGCGATCATCCTCCTTGACCTCAGTGCCGCTTTCGACACTGTCAACCTTAACACTCTGATCCTTCGGCTAAAGAGTGTGGGAGTGACCGGCACTGCTATAACATGGCTACAGTCCTTTCTCAACGACTGGTTCTTTCAGGTTTTTGAGGGAGATGTTGTTTCCAACCGGCTGCCTCTCAGCCGTGGGGTGCCTCAGGGCTTCTCCCTGAGCCCCACGCTGTTAAACATCTATATGAGACCCCTGGGAGAGATTGTCCAACCATTTGGCATTAAAATTATCACCTATGTTTATGACACGCAGCCCGTGGTGGCATTGAACCACCCCGAGAGGTCATCTAGCACCGTAGGCCCCTGCCTAGAGGAATTTGCCAAATGGATGGAACTCTCTTGCCTTAAACATAACGGGGATAAGACCGAGTTTATGCTCCTGGGCAACTCACCCTCCTTCAATCCTGTTCTGCCCTTGCCTAATTGTCTCGGTTTGGCACCAGATCCGAAGATCCAGATTAAGAGCCTTGGCATGTAGCTTGATCGCTCGCTCAGCTTTAATCACCAGGCTGCTAAAATCTCAGCCACTTGCTACGGCCTTCTGAGGATGCTTTGCAAGATCCTTCCCCTTCTCCCTTTCCAGGCGAGAAGGATCATGGTCCAAGCTCTCATCCTTTCTCGCTTAGACTATAGGAATTCCCTCTATCTGGGAGCCCCCCAAACCACCATCCATAAGCTCCAGATCATTCAGAACTGTGCTGCTCGCATGCTCCTTCAGATTCCCCGACGGCAATCTGCAAAACCAGCACTAAGGAGCCTCCATTGGCTGCCAATCAAGGCGAGGATCCAGTTTAAGGCCATGTGCCTGACTCACAGGGCCTTCTGGAAGAAGGGCCCAGCGACAATCCAATTCGTGATTACCCCCTACCAACCTCCCAGAGATCTTCGCTCTAGGTCTTCCTTCCTAGTCGCACACACAGAATAAGGAAAGCTAGAGGGGCGGGCGCTCCTTCTCTTATAACGCTGCCAATTCTTGGAACACCCTCCCACTGTATCTGCGGAAGGAGCCTAACCTGCTGTTGTTCCGAAAGCTCCCAAAAACCGTTCTTTTCAATGAATGTACCTAATCCTCTCCTTTCCTGTCTTTCTGTGTTAGTCCGCGCTGGGAGGCCTCAGGTTAGCCATCAATCTATATAAATTCTATTTCATTCATTCATTCAGAAACCACTGCAGGCCGAACCCAGACACACAGCAAGGGCAGTACTTCTCCTCAGTCTCTCCAGCTCTTCTCCTTGGCAAAGGTACCTCTTGAGTTCCAGGAAGGATCTAAAAGTCTGGGGTTTTGGGTCTGATACTTATACCCCAAAATGTCTTTGTTCTCTTTGTGCAAGGGACTCTGAGCCCAGTTCAAACGTGTTCTGGGGGGCACTCTGCAAGTGCACAACAACATCCATTGTCAGTGTGCCTTGGCTCCAGACACACCACAGAGGGACGAAGCCAGCATTGTGGAAGGCAGGCACAGCCCTATTCAGGTACAAGTGCTACTCCTCCCACCACTCCAAATGCAGATCAGGCCTATTCAACGTAGTGCTAACTTATCCAGACTCCTGGAGCCACTACACCCCCATCCCCTGTCACTCCAAAGCCAGACAGTCAGTCCACAAACACGCAGAGGCACACAGCATGGTTGAACAGGAAAATAGCCACTTTCTAAAATTAGTATTTTCAAACACACAATTTAAAAATCATCATTACTAAAAGATGTGTTATGAAAATGTTGAGTTCAGGGATACCAAACTCCATTTGTCCATCTTATCCCTATGGGAAGATATGCTTGTAAAATGTTACAAAGCTTTCCCCATTCTATCCTATGGGGCAAGATAGCCTTTCAATTGTGAAAAGCGAAATTGGCAGTATTTCACTATCAGGACATGTTACACACTCCAGTACATGTCCTACCTTTCACGTATACTGCACCCTGCCCAGGGGGGTACCTTGGGCCTACAATAGGGGTACCCTATATGTAAGAAAAGGAAGGTTAGGGCCTGGCAAGTGGGTGCACTTGCCAAGTTGACATGGCAGTTAACAAACTGCACACAGGTACCGCGGTGGCAGGCCTGAGAAATATTTTAAGGCTACTCATGTGGGTGGCACAATCAGTGCTGCAGGCCCACTAGTAGCATTTGATTTACCAGCCCTGGCACACTCAGTGCATTTTTACTAGGGACCTACTGGTAAATCAAATAAGCTAATCATGGATAACCAATCACAATAACAATTTACACAGAGAGCATATACACTTTAGCACTGATCAGCAGTGGTAAAGTGCCCAGAGTCATATAGCCAACAAACACAGGTCAGGAAAAAATAGGAGGAAGAAGCAAACATTTTAGGGATAGCCCTGCAAAAAGGGCAATTTCCAACAGTGCGAATATCATGTCGGCGGAGGAAGTCTGCAACTGGTTGTGGGTTGGTAAATAAATGTTCCTTCCCCCTGTAGGAAAGGTGTAGGCCAGCTGAGTATACAATGCGTATGGGATCGTGGCCTGCAGTAGTTTCTGCTTGTTGGATACACATTTCTCCTCGCTTCCTGGAACGCCACAGTGAAACCTGGATAGATGGCCACCTCATTTCCGTTGAAATGTAGAGTGCTTTTTTCTCTTGCCAGGTGTAGCCAGTGTTGCTGTCCCTATAATTGATAAGCCTGCCTATAATTGGTCAAGCGGGGTCCCCAGGTAGTGGGCAGGCCGATAAGGCCTAGTGTACTTGTTCCACCACAAGGAGTCTGGAGAAAGCATCTGCGCCAAATAATGTGGTTAGCATTCTCTCAACATAGTCTTCCATTCGGCCTGTGTTAGTTGATTCTGGCACCCCTAAGATGTGTAAATTATTGCAGCATGATCTTGCTCCGAGGGCTTCATTTTCTGCAGCTATAAGTTTTAAGACTTTTTCCATGTTGAGCATTTTGGCCCACAATCTGATATATGGTCTTCTACAGAGGAAAGGCACTGTTCCGCTTCTCGTATACGCCTGTCGTGTTTTTCAAGTTTGTGTGTGATTTAGTTAATTCTCATGCACATGTTGTCCATTTTGTTTTCAATCGATGTCTAGCTTTGTTGCATAGCTACCAAAGGTCCTTTCATTTCCACTGATTCTGCTGGCACATCCGGAGTAGTGTTCCCGTTAGCCATCTGCTTTGGTTCGGTGTCAGGCCCCAGTGTTGTGCGACGGGGGTTGAACTGAAGTTTGGGCTGTCGGCAGACAGCTTTGCCCATGCTGTAGATAGGGAGTTGACATACAGGTGATTCAGAAGTCAAGTGTAGCAGGTTGTAGAGTTCTTCTATTTGTAGCCCAAAACTAGCTAATCAACGTCTGACAAAGTCACCATATGACTACAAGCCAGGTTGCTGTGTGATCATGGTGCGCAGAAATGCAGGGGGTGTACTCCAGGCATGCATGAGGCTAACCCACAACTAGTGAAGTATGTCAATAAGGTGCCTCATGGACACTGAGTCTATGTATATGCTGTGTACGTTGCACAGGGCGATGAGCGCAGTTGTCACTTCAGCCTGTCTCTGTTGTACGCCAGGGCCTGAGCAGGGCCCAGCAGTGACCCTCTCACTCAGATTTTCACCAACTTGGTCCTGCCTCACCCCCGGTGCCTCTACTCTACTCTACATGATCTGACTCAGGTTTCTCGAGCGTTGGGCAGCCTTGATAGTGGGGCAATGTCTGACTAGCATGCATTAAGAGCCGTTGCAAGCGTTTGAGCTCCCACTTGAGTGCGCATTATAAATTGGGTGATCCTGTGCATGTCCCAGTATGTGTGAGAATGGCTAGTTTCAAAGGGAGTTCTGCACAGTACTGCTCACATGGTGCAGAATCGTACTTTTGGGCCTCATGCCCTCTGTAGGATTGTATGTATGTTTGGAAATGATAGCAGTATTTAGAACACATGCAGGCACTGAGTATTTTAAGGGAGCAGTGTTTCTTTGTTCAAAGTTAATAGCTCCAATAATGTTTTCAGGTGACAATTTTAATGGATTTCTAGGGCTTCCACGATTAGCGTGTTATTGAGGAAGAGTAGTAGAAGCAATACCCTCATCACATCTTGTGCCTGTGTTGTTGAGGTTTTGCACTGTGTAATGATGCATGATTTTGTGTGGAAGTCTCCCCGTAGGCCCAGCAGGCGGTAGGCTGAGATTGGTAATCTTGCGGGTCGGTCTGACTGCACCAGATGAGGCGGGAGTCTCCGGTACCCTCAAAGATGATGTCGGGCTGGCTTGGCTGACGAATCCCCGCAGGTGCAGGGGATCGTAGGTGGTACCACTCAGCTCACAAGTAGGAGCCGAGCATCTACTTCAATACTCCCTGGTTCGGCCATGGGGTAATCACTACATTGCCTCGCCGGGCCACCCTAGGCGTTTAGCATCCGCCATCTTAGGTCCGCGTCAAAGGCCAGAAGGTATTAATGCTTTGAGCGCGGTTTCACAGGGGATCCGTGAGCCACACAACATTGCGGGCTCATTATGTGCGGTAGAAATGATCTTTACGCCCCAGAGCCCGTCAAAAACCGGTGAAATGAGTCAGGATGATGGCGGATTATGCCCCAGGACTGCCGGAGTCTCACACAAGTGTGGCCATCTTGCTTGCCGTTTCTCTGGTGCCTCGATTTTTGCACACTCTAAGGCCTAATTATTAAAAAAATATGGATATTTAACTGTAACCTTGTTTCACGGAAAAGCATAGGCAGTGAGCAGCTGTTTAGCAGTTTCTTTGCCCACCGTGAAAAACACTTGGTATAGAGGTATAAAAGAAAATGGGGGAACCTTGCTGACAAGGTAATTTCCAGCAAGGGAGTGAATGATTGGTCCAAATCAAAAACGGATTCCAGGTTTCATGCTGCTGTGGGTGGTGCTCCACATAGAGCAAAGTGCATTATTTTGTTTTTAGTTCTGCACTATAGTGGACTGTCTTCTTTAGTGGCATTTAGGTGCAACAACTTTACGTCTTTCAGTGATATATGTAGTTCAGACAGTAGTGGCAGGGTTGGATTGGGATGCCAAATAGGCCTGTGCACCCTAAAAAAAAAAAAGTGTCCCACATTTGTGGATTGTGCCTTTTCGTAAAACACTGCTCCATTGTTTTAGTGTTATGTTATGAAAAGAAGGTGGAGGGTTGTCTAAAAGAGGCATGCTTTCTTGACTTCACCTAAAATAAAAAAAAAAATAGATTTGTTGCCAGGACTTAGTGCACTGATTCGTTCACACTGGTGAACCACACCTGAATATAAGTGAGGCCACTCCTGCTCAGCAGCCCCCCCCACCCGCCCTTGCTCTATATAAATATATTAATGGGCTGGCCCAGTGAAAGACTGGGAATGACACCTCCGCCCCCTTGGTAAGAGGGGGGTAATAGAGGTCCATTTGTGACCGGTAGGACGCGCTGGCCCCCGCTGGGCCGCTTGCGGCATCTGAACAGCACAAACGCAGCACAAATCACCTCTTGCTGACCAGAAAACCCGCCCACAGCTACAACTCTGATACCGGCCCATTGCCCGAATGCCCTCTTTACCAATCCGAACCTGGTGAGTGGTGTTTATTTTGTTGTCTGATCCGTTTTTCAAGAAGTTGTGGACGTGAATGTTCTCTGCATTAATTGTAGTTAGTATTTTTCAATTAGCTAAGCCAATAATTATATGGTAAAAGTTTAACTTTGTTTCACAAAACGTACCTTAGGTACTAGCATAAATTCTGAAACTTGTTTGCAGTGTTACA
Source organism: Triturus cristatus (assembly GCF_964204655.1). Taxonomy (NCBI): domain Eukaryota; kingdom Metazoa; phylum Chordata; class Amphibia; order Caudata; family Salamandridae; genus Triturus; species Triturus cristatus. The sequence goes on from NC_140595.1 coordinate 666,347,746, forward strand.
GTAGAATTTTGGCTCTAGACGTTTCCAGAACTATTGCACTAAAACTGCTGCTATTGTTGATTCAATGTTCTTTTTTTTTTTTTGTTTTACCATTCATCTGTAAAATATGCAATGATTGAAAAGATACGATTTTGTTCCCCAGACTTTGCAGCCAGATTTTAAGGAGCCATCATTTACCTTCTTCACTGCGGTGTGAAGAAGTGAACAATCCACGTGAAAAGTTCCCCTGGTGCTCTGTGTCATGTTTCTGGTCCGTTGGCTTGTTCCAGTTTGTTCTTTATTTATTTTCGGTTTGTTCTTTATTTATATTTTTAGCTCGGCAAGACAATCTTTGTTATATAGACATCCTATTGCATTGGTGTTGTGCTTACCAGCCTGGAAATTTTTCAAGCGCTAATTAACACTAACAACAATACCCTTGTTGTTGTCCCTAGAATTTCATGACTCCCTTTTTCATGCTAAACATATGCTGCTTTAATGGCTCGTTGTTCAGTCTCTTTGGTTTCGTATGTTTATGGTTGCTTTCCTCATTAATGCAATCCCGAAGCAATGTGCCTCTTGTGTTTTTGTAAAATACCTCTGACTTGGTTTCTCCTTTTAACCATACGGTTTCTTGAAGAATTATGAACATTAGCGTAGAAGTGGAGTCACATCCCCTGAACGGTTATGGGAAGGACCAAGGATGAGCATCAATTTCCATGTAACTGTTAGTGCTCTTCAAACTGGATTGATATCATGGTCCGAATATCTTCACATATTCAATTTTTGGGGGTTCTGATTATAGCAGGTTTTTTTTGGGGGGGATCGGTTGCTATAGAAGAGGAAGTTGAAGAAAGGTTGTGCGTGGCTCATATGAGGCTGTGATTGTAAAGGTAAGGTGCAATCTCTTGAGGCAGAGGCCCCCACCAAAAGGTTGCAGGGCCGTGGTCAGAACTTGTTGATAAGTCTGCATCCAAATTAACCACTACAAGATTCTGTCTTCCAACCCAGTATGGTTATAGGTCTAAGTTATACATACGCTGGGATTTGGGTCAGCCTCTTTCAACGATTGGTTTATTCCAGTCAGCCTCTTTGTCATTGGCTTGAGACATTGGCAGTCAAGTCTCAGAGAGGCCTAGAAGAGAATTTCTCACTCACACAGTCATGATATTGTGATCTTATTGTATGGTTCCACCTTGTATGGAGTGCTCGCATTGCAACGAATCACCTTTAAAAAGTACAACCAACAATCACACATTAAAATCTTCGTACCTCATACACGAGTTGTATACAAAATCATTTTTTTTTATCTGTGGCAGGTTTTGTGGAAGGCGCTTTCATGATTCGAGTGAGAGCTTGACCCCCAACATTTGATTTATTGCATCAGACAGACACCTTGGGGTCAGGCCACCATAATGTGATAAACCTAAAACAGCAACAAGATATTGTGTGCGTGTGTATGTGTGTATATATATATATATATATATATATATATATATATATGTCTGGCGGCTGCTGTCAGGACAGTTCGTGATTTCACGAAGGAGCGGATTCATTGTAACCTTCTCCACGGCCAGGTTTGTTAAATGGTAGCGGCAGTTTCAGTCGATAACCTTTCAAGTATTGCCCGGCGGTAATCGCCTCTTATACCATTCGATGATTAACCAACAAAAGAGGCAGGCGCCGGAGACTGGAAGGCAGGAAACAAAGTTTTATTCCGTCGGAGCAGAACACGTCAGATCGGACAGCAAGGTATCGTCTCGAGGTGCTCTAACCGCATCTCTGAGGCCTGGCCTCTTATACACAAGTTTATTGCTTTATTACACGGTTTATGGTACATGGCACATTCTTGAGATTGCTTTGATACATGAAAGAACATCCTCGGAATCCCCACTTCAAGCTCGTTCCCACATCTACAGCAGAAGTCCCCACCCTACCCACAGTAGGAGATGGCTATCACACAGCTGGACATTCCGCCAATTCCCGGGGGTGTGTGCGACTGGTCGGGCCTCAGGGGGTGGGGGCCTTGATCTACTGTAATCCCTTTGATGTGAGGTGTTTTCCCTTACAGTAGGGGCAATAAACTGCATCCGCAGGGCTAGGTGATGGCCTGGGATCGGTTCGGACAATCGGGCGCAGAGGAAGGGGGTTATATGATGTATGACCATGTATGGGATGAAAGGAGGTGTTGGTCAGGCGCGGGATGTGGGTCCATGGCAGGGTCGCGCAGAAGGAGAGGGTTTATGGCCCATGTATGAGAGAGCGGGGGCGGTCAGCGCGCGGGGGGATGTTCGCAGCGCCAGAGGGACGCGCTGGCGATCGGCAATGAGCGGGGAGAGGGGCCATGGTGCCTAAAATGGCCGCCGCGTGTTTCTGCGTGCGGCGCTGGGGAGAGACAAGATGGCGCAGATAATGTTCAGTTACAAACTAAATTTCCACAGTCCTCCCTTTTAACATATCTCGCCAGCTTGTTTAGTTCGGATCTATCCCCATAATACCACGTACTTCTACCTCGTACAGAGCTTTCATATGTTCTGCTTCAAAGTTCAGAATTTTAGGACAGACGGGGATAATCTGGCACAATTGTACATAATTACAGGTAGTTGATGTGATAGGCGAGGAGGTAGCGCATGCAAAATCACATCAGCTGCGTCATATGTCAGACCCGGAGATAGGGGGAGGGGAGCTCGCGTGAACAAAAACATGATACCATAAAAATGTTTCTGGCAAAACAAGGAATATTACGTACATTACTTAAGGCCTAGATTTCGTGTGGATCAAACTAGACAGCATAGTCATGTGCACGGCTGATGTTATACAATTGTCATTATACAAAGTTAATGTTTCTTAACTATCAGTGTACAGTTGGGAGTGACCGATGTAATATCTTGAAGACTCGATTGGAAGATAGTCAATACGAAAGTGGTTGGGAGAGGAATTCAACTCAACATGAGTTGTAGTCGGATGGGGGGGGGGGCAATGTCCAAAAGGGGGTTCTTCTTTCCAGTGTCCTATTACAGCGAGCCATCACTGGTAAGCTCTCATGCTCTTCTTCTTTCGTTGGCACTGTTGAGCACCGGCGGTGGAGCTAAGGTCCAGCTCAAATCCAGGTTTTCACGTTGCAGGGTGTGACCATTCTTTGCTCTTGGATCACAGTCCTGTTTTGTCCTGTTCCCTAACTGATCTTATCATAGGTACCTTGAGACGGGGTACCCGCATTTCGTTCTTCTTTTGTCAAGTTAAGTTCAAAATCCCATATGGAAAGGGGGGGGGATAGTGGCGTGCTTTGGGAGGCCAAGGGAAGATGGGGTGGAGTGGGATCGGATCAAAAAGCGGACCAAGGAGAGCAGAATCTTTTAGCACTGAGCCCATCAATCGGGCTCGACGGGCTGGGACTTCAGGCACGAGCTGATCAGTCAGCAGGGGGGCTTCGGGATAGCCCTTCTTTCTGTCACTTTCCATGCTGAGAATGGTGCCTCGTCCCGCATCTTTTTGCTCCGTGGCTCCCCCTTGGTCGGGGCCATAGATGTTCCATGATCCGCAGCCAGGCTGTGCGTCACGTCCGACCCCTCTCCTCCGATGACCGCATGTTATCTTTGAATGATTACAAGAAACAAAATCTTTAGAGAACTGGTAGGGAAGACGTTTACACACTTCATTCTCTCTCCCAACCCCAAGTAGTCAGGTAAACGTTTATCGGTCACTCTATGGTGGATGTCTATTAACTCTTATGTCGGTGTATGCTACTGACTCATTAATCATTGCTGTGGTGCAGGTTTGCGAGTGTTCCTGCAAATTTCCATCATCAGGTCTGCTAGGTGTTGATTCCTGTACCTTATAAACGTGGCAAGAAGTCTGACATCTATCAACTTCCTGGTCTATCAAAATTCGAACCGGCTTCTCCGGTAGAGCTCACAAATATCTGTTTCGGGGAGGAACACAAGCTAAACATTCTTCTTGCTGGAGACAATAGTAAACCTTTATCAGTTTTAGGCGATATATCTTTAAAAACAAGGTCATCAGCTGTATTGCTTAAAATATCCAGCGACCGCTAGTACAGAACTGGGACTATTCTGGAAGGACGGGGTGCTTAGACGCTCTATTTCTTTGCAATGGACGGGGCGATTCTGAGTGATGGAGGTGGAGTCGTTAGAGCCCTAAAACAACAAAAACCACTGACATATAGTTCCCGTTATAGGGGCCAGATTGGGAGACATCAGTCGTCTTACCTGTCCTTTCTTTCTCAGCCAATTAAGTTCCATCATTTTACAGAAAGGAGAGGTAGTAGTGTGACAAAATACGGTCGTTTTGCTTCTGTCAATTTGTTCGAACACTGTTGTGTTTAGGCCAATTATACATATACTGACGAGGTACAGTGTCGTCATCTATTCAAAAAGAGGGCAAGGGAGCCTTCAGCGAGAGAGAGAGAGAGAGAGAGTGAGTGAGAGAGAGAGAGAGAGAGAGAGAGAGAGAGAGAGAGAGAGAGAGAGAGAGAGACGTGCGCATCAAGTAGGCAATTTGGTACACGTACGACATAAAACGAGAGAGAGAGAGAGAGAGAGAGAGAGAGACAAACGAGAGAGAGAGAGACAAACGTGTACGATAATAGGCTACTTGGTGTACACACAACATGGAGCAGCACGGGGTCAGTTTTACGTACAAAAACACAAGCTGGGGGAAGACATAAATTCGACGTTCACGTACACACAAATACCGGATAGGGTGTAACAGTACATACATCAAGCACAGAAACCTAAGACGAAGACACAGAGCTATTTTGGGTAAGGGGACCTTTCCTTTCCTGTCCTTTTTCTATGCGTGCTGCGTATTTTCCGTAATTCATTTTGGGGGGGGTCGGACTTTTTACTCCCCTCGCTTTCTGGGCAATTTTGTTGGAGGCCTCATTCTAAAAAAAATACTTACCCCTCTTTCTCCGGTCGGACATTAGTCCAGTCGTGTTTATACTTACGGTGGAGCCTTCCAACCCCTGGGCAGGCGGTGATCCAAACTGAGGCAGAGGAGGGGTATCGGTCGGACGTTCAATGGTACAACTATTATTTTCTAAGTGGATGGAAGAAGAAGTGGTGAATCTAAAACATGCCAGTATCCCTAACTTCTGGGCTGAGGGGGGGGGGTTTTGGGTGAACCCCGACCTGGGGTATTCTTAACTCCTCTTATTTAGTCAGCACACGAATCGACTCACTGGTGGTACATTTGGGTTATCAGTTGGAGTCGGGTTCGTCGTACTGAAATGACCCTTCAAGTTTCCGGTGTAAGTCACCCTCCAATTTACTAGCTTCCGGGAGAGGGAGAGTCGTTTCTTCAAACGAGGGGTTACCATATTCGGGCTTATTTTCCCATCCTCTTGATCAATAGACAAGCATTTCAGCCATACAAAGACGTTCTCTCCAGCGACCCAGGCATATGCAATACATACACATTCATACCGTATAATCAGGGCACGTACGCACAGTCATACCATACAGTTTTTTTTTCACGTTCCCAGTGACGGTCTGCACTCCACGCACCATCTCACAGCGCTTGTCTATGTCTTTCCTTACTTGGAGCACGGTGCGGTCCATGTCCATTCCATTCTTCAGTCGGAGCTCCGATGTAACCTACAGAGAAGAAAAGAAGGGGGGGGGGCAGCATTCAAAGCACATCAGCGCGCATGAACATGAAAAAGTTCTACTTACCACGTACCAGACTAGCTGCAGGAACGTATAATACCACAGATCTTGACTATCCTTTTCGCATTTTTTTTTTTCTTTGTACTAAATCCTTCCTTTCCACTATACCAAAAATGCTTCATTTTATTTGTCCCTAAATTCGAGTTCCCTCTTCGTGCATTTGTTTCTCAATTAGTTGTATATTATGGGACAAAATATCATACCTTACATTCGGCAGATACCTTAAGCTACAGTCAACCATTTTCTAACAACTCTGGAAAAAGACAGGTGTGATGGATACAAATTTTTCATCAATCCAAAATTCAGGCAAAGGGTCTGCATTATCTGTTTTCTATTGTTTGGGAATGACAGCCATTATTCAAAACCTTACCAACCTAGGCGATTGTTATGACGCTGATTCCATAATTCCTTCGAAAACCCTTTATTGTGAAAATGTCAGTATACAAATACGGGCCTACAACCGTATAGGCCGGCCACGGTGCAAGAGGCGTCGAGTATCATGAGCAACACTACCTTAACGCAAAAAAATAAAAATAATCAATAATGAGAAGACCAGCATCAATAAGGTTGTTTGTATGCCCAGTCAGTACCCTCCCCGTCCCCCGCCCGCCATGTGCAAAAAGACCGTATACATATCCCTTAACATCAATGTCAAGTAACCGGAACGTCATAAGGAGTTGTAGGCCCCTCCTACATCGGCGCCATTTTGGGGCGAGGTCGGGTGGGTCCAGGGTACAGTCTAAATGTTTCCACTAACTAGCGGACGGATCAGAATCCCTTTCGGCAGTTCGAAAATTTTCATTAACGCCAGCAGAAAGAACAGACATCATGAACCGTGACTCGAAGGTGGGGAAAGCAAAGTTTCTTTTTTTTTTCTACCGGGTCATGCTGAGGTTCCACCGGAACTGATTCGAGTTGGTAGTCTACAGTCTCTCCTGGTAATTCAAACAGAAGCTGGCTTCAGCATGAGGGCACCATCTCGCAGCAGCGCCGTCGCCCTTTCGGAGAGCGGGACAGCAGGCGTGTCTCTCTGCCGACGCCCTGAATCAGTCTCTCTCATGGCACCAAATGGGGGCAAGGTGGCTGCCGTCCGGGGCAAAGACAAGTTAATGTGGAATGATCGAGCAATAGTGGCGGTTGCCCCCACCGGAAGTCCGCGGGAGTCGAGGGCCAATGACCCCTGTAGAATCTGCAAAGCTGAGAGGACGTTTTCAAGGGTGGGGCCCATGTCCGAGCAGGCAAGCTTCCGAGTTCCAAGGTAGCCCAGAGCCATCTTAGTGGACCAGGCCCGAATCCGAAGAGCCGGCCGCCATTTTGAGAGTCCTGTGGCAGCAGCAGTTCTTCACCACGGCCACCGGAGTGGGTCCCCCGACCAACCAACTGCGGGGGACCACTTCTTGGGTGGAACGCTAATGGAAACTTGGTGCAGAAAGGAACCTCCGCCCGGGTGGTCGTCCGGCAGGTGAAACGTTAATGGCTGTCCTGCTGCAGCTGGCCGGCGAGTGAAACGCTAAGGGGTGCTCTCCCAGCTGGTCGGCGAGTGAAACGATAAGGGGTGCTCTACTGCAACTGGTCGGTGAGTGAAACGCTAAGGGGTGCTCTACTGCAACTGGTCGGTGAGTGAAACGCTAAGGGGTGCCCTACTGCAACTGAGGAGCCTCCACCTGGGGAGGCGGGGGAGGCCCGTTCGCGTCGCCTCTCCCCCCAGGGCACCCCACGCCGTCTTTCGGCACAGCATTGTAGGACGGCCTAGACCAGCACAACAACTTGCTGGACACCACCTCGGTGCCGTCCGGATCTCGGCGCGTCGTGTTGCCTCCGGCCTATTCGCACAACAGTCCGCCACTGATGCCGCCTCACAGGCCGATGGATTTTGTAGGTGTGTTTATAGCCCAAAGCCTACTAAAAGACAGACTAAAGCAGCCCAATGTTGCTACTCCGAGGAAGGAGGGACTGGGACTGTGTCACGTGGACGGTGAATGCTTTGAGATGGATGTTGCAGCAGGCTGCCATGTAAATAGTTTGTTTAAAAAGAGTGTTTTAACATGTTTACCCTGTTGGAGTGTTGCATATACCTACAAGTAAAGCGTTTTAATCATACTACTTTGTTGGAGTGTTGTATATACCTACAAGTTTTTAAAGCGTTTCAATCATACTACTTTGTTGGAGTGTTGTACATATTTGTAATCTGGCAACGAGTACAAAGATGTTACTGCATAACCAGAAAAAGACATAGCCCAATTGTGCGCGATCTAGCCCAGTTCAGCGACGCCGATGGTGGGTATCAGCAGACTTCCATTTGTGTAGGGTTTTGTCGTTTTATTGGGCGGGGTGGGGGGTAGGGCAGACATGCTTAGGCAGCGAGAGCGACGGAGCCGAGCTACCTCGTGGCCCTCTCGACCGTGAGCTTGGCTCCTTCCCCTAGTTTCATATTTTCCGCAAAAGGCTATTTCCTAGTGTTTCTTATTTTTGCAGGGTCAAAAAGGATCCCACCAGTGGCCTACTGGTTTTCGGAGTCCTTCTTTGTATATTTATGCCATAATTTGCTATAAGCTACAGCGACTAGTCTATATTTAGTAAACATGTCCTTATTAGGGGTGCCTTCCAGTGGAGCCGGATGGTTCATCTCTAATAAGCGGTCCGGGCAGAACCAAAAGAACCAATTACCAATCAGTGGGGAGAAGATAGGCATGACGGGTTACAACGGGGACAAAAGTCAGCACTACCTATCTTTTCACTGCTTGCAAAGACAAGACAGAATATCTTTATTCCACGTTATTTGTAAGCAGAGAATACCTCCAAAGAACCAATATCGAACAACCAGTGTTCGGACAATCAATCAGTGGGGAGAAAAATAGGCACAACAGATTACAAAGGGGGACAAAAGTCCGCGTTACCTACCCTTCACTATCTGCAAAGAGAGAGAGAGTATTTCTACTCTTCCCCGTTTGTAGGCAGCGAATATCTCAAAAAGAACAATCAAATAAGCAATACTAGTATTTTCAATCAATCAATCAATCGTTTCGCAATTTGTCGTGTTACACGACCTTACCCGGACCGCATGGACAGTTTCTCGTCTTCCGCCTCCAGGGCCCGATCGTCCTCTACTCTCCGTATTTGCCGCGGCACTCCTGATGGTTCCCAGTCAGGACCGTAGATCACTCGAGAGAGGTCTGCTCGGAACCAGTGAAGTTCGGATGATCGGCTGCCAGACGAGGGTCTATCGGGCAGGAGCTCTTCCCGATCGTTGCTGTCGTTCACTCTGTCGTCGGGACCTCTCTCTTTGGATCCACGTGTCGCTGATGGGCCCCACGTTTGGGACGCGAATTGTTAAATGGTAGCGGCAGTTTCAGTCGATAACCTTTCAAGTATTGCCCGGCGGTAATCGCCTCTTATACCATTCGATGATTAACCAACAAAAGAGGCAGGCGCCGGAGACTGGAAGGCAGGAAACAAAGTTTTATTCCGTCGGAGCAGAACCCGTCAGATCGGACAGCAAGGTATCGTCTCGAGGTGCTCTAACCGCATCTCTGAGGCCTGGCCTCTTATACACAAGTTTATTGCTTTATTACACGGTTTATGGTACATGGCACATTCTTGAGATTGCTTTGATACATGAAAGAACATCCTCGGAATCCCCACTTCAAGCTCGTTCCCACACATATCTACAGCAGAAGTCCCCACCCTACCCACAGTAGGAGATGGCTATCACACAGCTGGACATTCCGCCAATTCCCGGGGGTGTGTGCGACTGGTCGGGCCTCAGGGGGTGGGGGCCTTGATCTACTGTAATCCCTTTGATGTGAGGTGTTTTCCCTTACAGTAGGGGCAATAAACTGCATCCGCAGGGCTAGGTGATGCCCTGGGATCGGTTCGGACAATCGGGCGCAGAGGAAGGGGGTTATCAAAAGGATGTATGACCATGTATGGGATGAAAGGAGGTGTTGGTCAGGCGCGGGATGTGGTTCCATGGCAGGGTCGCGCAGAAGGAGAGGGTTTATGGCCCATGTATGAGAGAGCGGGGGCGGTCAGCGTGCGGGGGGATGTTCGCAGCGCCAGAGGGATGCACTGGCGATCGGCAATGAGCGGGGAGAGGGGCCATGATGCCTAAAATGGCCACCGTGTGTTTCTGCGTGCGGCGCTGGGGAGAGACAAGATGGCGCAGATAATATTCAGTTACGAACTAAATTTCCACAGGTTTTGATCTGTGTATTGAGGCGTGAGTGTTGGGGACCTAAGGGGATTCTGGACTGCTATTTATGGAGCCTTTCTGTAACACAACCATCCCCCTTTGCCTGGCAATACAACGCTGATTAAAAGCGAAAAATGTTTTGCCCCACTGGTACTTACCGGAACAATGGATGTTGGGAGCGGTAGTTTTGGACTTTGGACTGCAGCTGCTACCAATTGTAGTGGAGCCTACTGACCTCCCACAACTGGGAGGGCCTAAGAAGTACTAAAGGAGGATGGGAAAGGAACTTTCATTGAGGCTGGCGGCACCTGAATAAGGCGGTATGCCAAAATGCATTGTGCTCTAAAGCTTTATTTGTCATTAAAGAACCCCCGTAAGTTTCCCCGCCGTGTCCCCTGGATTTCTTTCATGGAGGAATCGTTTGGTGGATATATATATATATATATATATATATATATATATATATATATATATATATATATATATATATATATATAGATATAGATAGATAGATAGATAGATAGATATATATAGTGTATTAAATACTGGCAGCAGGTAGTTATAGTTAGGACCTTGTTTCTATTCAAAAAGCTTTTTTTCTTTTCCCAATAACTTTGGCGCTGGTTGAGGAATCATCGCGAAATTTTAAATACTAGTGGGGCGCTCCGGTCACCTCCTGTCTTGAAAGTTTCGGGGTGACTCGGCAAGCGGGGGCTGAGAAATAAGGGAGGTCCCAAAACGTGTTTTCTCCATGTTAATTTCCATAGGAAACTTTGGACACGGCTACAGCCCGAACTGCTGATCTGAATTACACCAAATTTGGCAAAAAGGTAGCCCTTGGTTCAGAAAGAGACATTTTGATATTTAGAGGCGCGGTGGATCCGCGCACCCTGCCGACCACGAGCTTTATTCTAATTGGCTGTCAACACTCCAAACCAGGAAGTGTTGGCAGCCATCTTGTGCCTCGGTAACCGAGGCACAAGAAAACAGGTAAAGAAAGGAGAAAAAAAAAGAAAAGGGGGCAGGGTGGAAATACCCTGACCCCCTAGGTCTGCTCAGGGGGTCCCACAAGGACCCTCGGGCCCAAAAATGTTTTTTGTTTATTTTTAAATCGTCAAGATTCGCGCACCCTGCGCGAATTTTGGCCAAATATGTAAAAAAAAACGAAGCGTGGGCTCCCGCGCTTCGTTATTATTTAACCCCCAGGTGGGCCAAGTCCCGGGGCATTCAAAAATGTAATTGCGGGGGTCCAGGGAGGCCCCCGCAGCCACAGGGACTGCCACCCCCGGGGCTTTCCATAAGTATTTGCGGGGGGCACACGGCCCCCCCGCAGTCCCAGGGACCGCAACCCCCCGGGGCTTCATATTTTTGTGTGGGTGCCTCCAAGACCCCCGGGGACCCTCACCCCCAAGGCTTTTATTAATTATATTCGTGGGGGGCACATGCCCCCCCGGGGACCGCCACCCCCGAGGCTTTTATTTTTTTGACAGATAAACCTGTGTGGGGGCTCGAGCCCCCCACACACCCTGGGGACCGCCATCTCCCCAGGGCACTAATATTCAAATTTGGGGGTCCGTAACGGACCCCCGAGCCCCGGGGACAACCACCTCCCCAGGGCTATGGACACGTTGGGAGGGGGTCGCCCTCCTGGAGCCCTTCATGGCCCTGGGGACCGCCAACCCCCATGGCTGGCTCCTGCAGTGTCCCGGGGTGCCCACCCCAGGGACACTGCTGTTTACAATGACAGGGCGGGAGCCGCGCTGCTCCTGCTTTGCTTCATTGAAGCAAGAACAGGGAACAAGGGGAGCTGCATGTTAGCAGCTCCCCATGTGGAAAAGCAATGCCGGCTCCCGCAGGAGGCGGGGAGGCGGCGAGGCGGCAGGGACCATGGTCCCCAAAGGAGAGGGCCGGCCCCGGGGGATGGGGTCCCTGGGGCCAGAAGTGACCCAGGAGGGGAGCCACGCGGCCCCCCTCACCAAAATTAAAAATAATAATAAATAAAGCAAGGCCGGCCCCGGGGGATGGGGTGCCTGGGGCCAATAGAGGCCTCAGGAGGGGGGCTCCCCTCCATAAAAAAATAAATAAATAATAATGTGCCCATGCCCCGGGGGTTGGGGTCCCCGGGCCGAATATGGCCTCGGGAGAGGGGTCATGCGTCCACCTTCCAAATAAAAAAAAAAAAACAATAGGGGTCAAGCCCTGCGGGATGGGGTCCCCAGGGCCCATAAAATAGGAAAGGAAGGGGAGCCACACAGCCCCTCTTCTTAAAAAAAAAAAAAAAAAAAAAAAAAAAGACGTGATCGTGCCGGAGGCCCCGCTCCCTCCAGCAACACTCTGCAAGAGCGCCCTGTGGTGTGTTTTAAGTTGGAGAATCAATTCCCCTTCAATACTGGGGGTCCCTGGTGGCCAACTAGCCCACCAGGTACCTCCAGTAAGCGCCAAATGGGCTGTGTTGCAGAGAGGTGGTCTAGGTCATGCCCCTTTTTTACACCTCTCCGCAACGCAGCTCTGTGGCGCTTACTGATGTAATTTGAGATGTCATCAGTGATGTCACTGACCATGTCATGAGTGATGTAATATGTGATGTTATCAGCAGTGCATTGCGGGGGCGAGAGTTATAGTTAGCTGAACGAACTATAACGGGGGAATTTCTCTGGTTTTGTTCGAGTGAAATGTCCAACTAACTATAACTTTCCCTAAAACCTATGGTCTTTTCAGTGAATTTCTAAGGTTTTTTAAATGCTAATTTCTAACTATAACATGTGTCACGGAGCACCAAATAAAGTCCCAGAGAGAGAGTTAAATGCTTAACCGGGTTTTTTTTTATTTAGAATAACAAAAGCAGTCTGAGGAGTAGTTCAGATCCCTTGTTGTTGTCTCCAGGGCTCGTCTCCCTCCAGAGATACTCGTCACCACCTCTTATGGCGCAGGACTCCAGGATGGCTGGACAAATAAAGAAAAGAAAGAGGCACTTGGATTAGTGCAAAGGCTGAGGCCAAAACGAGGGGAAGGAGTGAGGAGCACAACACCTCCTACGGGAAACAGTGCGGGATGGGAAAGCCGTCACCAGGGAGGTTAAGGAAAGCAAACGGAATATACGTGCGGCCGGTCTCCAGAGATTACAGACTCTGTACCATACGATTACCAACCGTTTGTTCTGAGACCGACATACCCACCCGACACCCAGATCCCCTAAGGCGTGCACGCACCTGTTGAAGCCATGACCCTCCTGGGCCGTGGCGGGGCGGTGCATCCTCCTTGTGGTCCTGGGGCTCCTTCGGCAGGTAATCGTCCGGTCCTCCGCTCCTCGGAAGTAACGGCTCTCGTCTTTGGCGTCGTCAAGGGTTCCGCTGCAGGCTCGCTCTCCCTTCCGGCATTCGACACACCCTCTCGCATCCTCCCAGCTGATATTGCTCTCGGTGAATGGCCCGTCCGCCCTCCGGGAGGTGTGTCCCGAATCCTCTGCGGAGTCCTTAAAGGGCCAGCTGCACTTTTGAACGCAGTTTTCCTCAGCCTCGGGACCCGGCAACTGTAGAGGAAAGAAGAGACCGCTAGGTGGAAGTGTCTCTTGTTCGGGCTCCAGAGGCCTTGGAGTCCGACAACGTGCCTGAAACCTATGTTTTTTTCAGTGAAATATATATATATATAAATATATGTGGAAGCTGCTAGTTTAGGCTATTGGAACACACCGGATTTGAGTGTATAATCACAGTTTGCATCCTTAACTATTTTTACATTTTAAAACGTAGGACAGTATCGGTCCCGGCAGCCAGAGTTGACAATCGAGGATTTAATGGCCCTTACTTACAGGGAGGTAAAATTACGTTTTGTAACTCTTGAGGCACTGCTTTATTCTAAAAAATGAAAAGTGCACTGTGTGCTATTGAAGTTGCATATTCAAGCTAGCGATTTCATAGCCATGAGAGCAGTGGTTATAAGCACTGAAAATGTTTAAATGCTGAATACGCAACAGACCACTGTTTATCTAAAATGTTAAATGTAGCTCTGTTTAAGTGAAAGAAGTCAAACCACTTAAAAAGGCTAAAGACTGGTGTACTTTAAGCCATGTGAGTAACGTACAGGACATAAACTGCTATTTTTAGCAAGATGTTCTATTTAGTTAATCCATTAACTCTGAACATGTGTACATCTTGAAACCTGCAGTGATCATTGGGTTGGCGTTTGTTGCTTACCAACTTTGAACATTTCAAATGTGCTTTGAGGGCAAGGTACCTTTAAGTATTTTGTCTATGTTCATACTTTGTGGTGTATATAAATGGTTTTAAAAAAAGCGCGCATCAGGTGACAAAGACTGTAGAGCACAGCCAAAATGCGTCCTGTCCATTGTGGCCTGATGGAATAAATGGATTTCCTTGCATCGCAGAGTGCCGTGTCTTTCTGATATGGGACAGGAGTTGTGGTTGTTTTTTAAAAAGTGCTGCGGTAGCCCATTAAAACGAGCACCACCAGCGTTCTGGTAGCCAGCTGTAATAACCGCAAACTAGGAGTAAAATATATATATATATATATCAACAAACGGTTCGCTGATTTCCCTGCCGCTTTCACGGTGGCGGGCTCGAGCGAGGTAGCGATCCTCCTTCAATTAGCACACATCAAGCTTTTCCGTAGTCAAGAAAGCACTCTCGAGCCCAGCTCCATATGCGTGAGTTCTTTATTTACAAAATGACAAACAAACGCCCAACGCGTTTCGGTGCAGCCGCACCTTGGTCACGGGTAATCAGTAGTTTGTAGAGAGGGAAACATATAGTGAGTAAACAAAACATAAAAGTAGGGACAGGTAGTCCTACTTTCATGTTTTGTTTACTCACTATATGTTTCACTGTCTACAAACTACTGATTACCCGTGACCAAGGTGCGGCTGCACCGAAAAGCGTCGGGCGTTTGTTTGTCATTTTGTAAATAAAGAACTCCTGCATATGGAGTTGGGCTCGAGAGTGCTTTCTTGACTACGGAAAAGCTTGATGTGTGCTAATATATATATATATATATATAATATAGTATTTTAGTTACATTTATGTAGCACGTCTTAGTCCCTACAATTGTGTGTGTTTATAAGCGGTACACATATTAATATATGGGCACTTGATTGGAACCAATATCACAACCACCACCATCATCATCAGTCAGTACCAATATAAAATAACTATCATCACCACACTAATACCCCTAGTCTTTACCACCACCATTATCACAATTATCAGCACTGTCCATACCACCACTAAGACCACCACCGCCTAAACCACCAAGCCACTAATATCACACCATCACTAGTACTACCACCGTACCCACTATTGAGCCAAAAGGTCAGATTTGAATGTACTGCTGCCTAGAAACATTACGGATACCCGCATGTGCAAACATTGTCTCTATAAACCCAGCCATACTAGAATTATCAAGGTTTTTTTTTTTGGACTCTATTAAGTTTTCGTTTTTTCTTTCCAGTATACCTTGCAAATTGTAATGCATACAATAAGCAAAACACAATATAATACTTATCTGTGTGCCGCACATTTGCCAGCAAGTACCAACAAGAAGTAGAAGGCCTAGGTCACAGAGTGAGCAAGGGAAATCTAAGTATTAGTCCGCAGTAGAATTCAACAGTTCCAGCATACTCGGCCAAGAAACAGATAAGGAAGTAATAAAAGGAGGCTGATAGTCGTACCACCCTATGGTGTTGGTCACCAATCAACAGGAAAAATCAGTACAAATTCAGTTATCGAAGACAATCCATAACAATGACCAAGGTAAAAACAATACCTCAGTGGACTACACATATGGAGACCCAGCCCTCTTTCACCCGAACATAGCAAAAAACTCAGCAATCAGGACCTGATGACTGTATGCACGATTATATTAGCCTCCCATGGCGCGTCAGCAAGGATATTCTGACAGACCATAACAACTGATAAAGTATCCACAGGGATGGTGAATAAGTGATCTGTGCCCCATACAAATAGTAGTGAGTGGCGGAGCAGTATGCATCCGCAAAGCATCAACAAACCAGCAGACATCACTGAGTGGGTAACGTTACCATCAAAGAGGTCAGTTTGGTTGTGATAAACTCGCACTCCAAGGTAACGAAACGCTCTAGGCTTCCAATCCACCTGTATCTCATTCAGACGAAAATGTGGGTTAGGAAAATCTGCTGTGAAGGGGAAAAAACAAGATTAGACCAATTAACCCTCAACCCAGAAAGGATGGAAAATGTGTCAAGTGTCAGGGCTATGGAAGTAGCAGTAGTGTGTGTGTGTCCCTAAAATAAAGTAATATGTTGTCAGCATAGAGCAATACAATATGAGTCCTATCCCCTAAAGGAATGCCCCAGGCCCTCCACTGAGCTCAAAGTGCCACCGCTAGTGGTTCAATTGCTAATGAAAAACATTAAGGGAGAGAGAGGGCAACCCTGTATTGTTCCTCTATACATGTAAAGTGGGCTGATATAAGAAGCCTGGTCTTTACCCAGATCAGCGGTACAGAGCAATCTCATCAGCCCAAGAAATCAGGGTCCGATTCCATAGCGAGGCAACATGTCTAAAAGGTAGGGCCACTCCAGTGAGTTAAAGCTCCTTTCTAGGTCTAAGACCATATATCCAGCACATGGCTATTCTTGACCAGAGTAAGTCGTGACACGAAAAAAGCATCTTGGATTGAAGAAAGTGTTGCGGGCTGGGACAAACCCATTCTGATCTGAATAAACTAAACACAGGACCAACAGCGCTAAGCAATCTGCAAGAATCCGGCTAAAATTTTGTAGCCTGTGTTAGTTAGGGCTACGGGTCTGTGCATATCCAGCAAAAGTGAATCTTTATTTAGTTTAGGGAGTGATATGAGGATTCCTCCCTCTGGGAAATGGGGAGCCTATCAACAGAAAGAGCCTCCTCATACAGTGCCTGAAGTCTTATAGCATACAATGGTGCATACGCCTTATAAAACTCGGCAGGGAGACTGTTCGGCCTGGGGTCTTGCTTTTTGCTTGTGCTCATATCTCCTCCTGAACCCTAAACTGCTTGATGGGCTCGTCTAATTCCATGCGTTCATCAGAGGTGATAAGGGTCATCAAAATTGTAGAAAAAAAGGAGTCAAAGTCCTCAGGGCCAGTTTTTGAGACTGATTGATAAAAGAGCGTGTAGTGGCGTGTTATTTCATCATTTATGGCTTGTTGAGTTCATAGGAGGGTGCCAGCAGCAGATCGGATTGACACAATGGGGCTTTCTGGCCTTATCCTGTCGGATAAGCCAGGCCAATTACCAAGTGGATTTTTCAGCTGTGGCATGTGTGCGGCAGAATGAGCGGCATAGTTGAGATAGCACAGATGTTTCAGCAGGCCAACATGCTCACGCCATACGTGCATCAGTCAATTGTTCACTAGTGTTTGTGTCACGCGCCGCCTGCTGTTCATAATCTAAGAGATTATGTTCAATATTAGAAATATCCCTAGTGAGCATCCGCCGCATGTATCATTGTAGCCCCAGAGAGTGACCTCTTATCGATACCTTAAACTCGTAGCATTCAGTCAACTTGGCGGAGGATGTCAGCATTGTGTTCAAAGTAGTCCACGATGCTCGAAAGGGAGGGACCTCTAACACTGCTGGTTGCAGGCGACAAGGGAGTTATCTGATGGGGAGTGGCATTTCATGCAATTTGTATGTACTGTGGGTTATGATCAGAATGTGTACTTTCCAAATAGCAGATGTGCAGCACAGATGGGAGCAGACAAGATGCACCCACAAACCTATCTATAGGGATGTGAAGGTGATGTTCAAGGAGGAAAAGGAGTACACTCTCACAACGGCGTTGCGTGCATGTCAAATATCAACTAATTGCCAATGCAACAGCCAATCATGCAGCACCTGGGCATTAGCCGTCACTAGCGTATGTGGTAGCGGAGCATTCCAGGGTGGTATTAGGTGCACTATTAAAATCTCGCTCATGATCCACAGCAGCCCACTCCAACGAGACTGCGCTTCAGATAAAGGTTGGTCAGTATTGGGAGCATATATGGAATCAAGGAGGACTTGGTGGCCATCAAGGTGGTCCAGCACAAGCACATATCTACACTCAGCGTGTATGACAGTGACTTCAACCACAAAAGGGGTGTTTGGCTTGGCCCACACAAGGACGCTCCTAGCATATTCGTAGAAGCCAGTGGCCTATACCTGTACCCACCAGCGCCTTTGCAGTCTGACAGCTTCTGCATTAATCAGGTGTGTTTCCTGCAACAATGCAATGTGTGTGGAGCAACGTTTCAGGTATGAGTACACCAAGTAATGGCATGTGGGGTGTGCATCCCATGCACATTCCAAGTGAATGTGTTAAACTGCGTCATGAGCACAGCGAGAGAGGGTAGAGTAAAGAACAATTGTGTGTTCTGTTATGTGAGTGTGCCCGTGGGATATCAGGAGAGTAGAACTATGAGAGGGAGGGCTCGGACATGTATAGTCACAACAAGAAAAAAACAGTACCATCTGGATCATTATCAAGGTTTGTGTTGGAGCCGGCCTCGTGGCGTGGTCCTGTTCCCCCTCGCTAAGCCGCACGAGGTCCCATGCACCTCGGGGCTCCTCCATTTTGGATTATACGTCACTCCACGCGACCACCTACGTGACCCCGCTCCACCCGGCCTCTGTCCCACCCTGGCCCGGGGGATACCACGTGAACCCTTCCCACTCCCGGCGGAGGGCATTATCGATTGGGACCCCCAACCGTCCTTCCACACCTAGGTGCGATCGCCCCACAGCGCTCTGGGGCCTGGCGCCTCTCCTGCTGGGCGTCTGGCCGCTCCCTACCCAGCCTCTCCGCCCCCTCCGGGCGCAAGGGTCCGGACATCAAAGGGCTCCAGTCCTATATCTGGGGCGACCCGACAACAGGACAACAGTTGTATCCTGGAGTCAAGAGCCCTGCTGATCGGATCGCGGCTGACCCTACGGAAGAAGACTCATCCTGAACCCACACTCTGAGCCCTGCTGACGACGTCGCGGCTCCACCGTGCTTAAAGACCTTCACGAACCTTTGGGGCCCTGCTGACGCTGTCGCGGCCCGACCTTGTTGAAACTTACCATCAGAGCCCAGCTGACCTCGTCGCGGCTCGACCGAAGCGGACCTACCACCGGAGCCCTGCTGACTGTGTCGCGGCTCGACCCAAGCGGAACTACCACCCGAGCCCTGCAGACGCCGTCGTGGCTCCCCACGTCCGAGCCGCTCTGAGACCAGCACTCAAGGTCTGGCGCAGAGCCCTCCCGTACCTGGTTGGTACTAAGACTGTCCCGCTACCCTATCCCTCTAACAGACATTGAGACTCTTACTGGATCCCTTGATCCCGCTGTAAATATTGAACGTACTACTGCTGATAAAGAACCAAGTCAAGCAACTGATATTGAGTCCTGTGTGGTGGTATTACTGGGCCTAGTACGATCATAGGAGAAAGACCTCCCCGAGGGGGCTTCTCAGCGGCGCTCGGCTATAACTTTGCGGTAGGAAGGTGCCCCGGAATAGTCTCCCCGACTCCCCGGTGGTCCTCCCTCCAACAGTTTGATATTATTGAATCCCATAGAGGAGGCCAAGAAGAAATGAGACAACACAAGTACAAAGTTTGCAGTGTCCTTCTGGATTGCACCCTGCTAATAATCTGAATCTTGAAAACTTTAAAATAATTGTATGTATTAATTTTTCCTAATATGAAGAGGGAGTATCCATCATAGTTTCAGGAGGGCTGGATTTGTCGAAGAGTTTCAGGATAAAAAGCCATGAAAATATACCTACAGTTAATCTACGTGCAACTCGTTAACACAACCATTGGTGCCCTAAAAATCTGATCTGGATCCAACCTTCATGCCAACACCACTGTTTTACATACAATCACACGCTGATCACGATTACGGGGGAGCCAACCTCAGGCAAATAAACCATTGGGCCTAACATGTAAAATGATCAATATTTCACAGTAAATTCACTACATAAAAAATCTGACTAGATAGTCGGGTCCCACTGTCCACAAACAGGACCTTTTTAGTTGGTTGCATCAATGTATTTTACACATATTTGTTTAGCCAAGACCATCGATGGGGAAAAAAGCAAGTCATTCCATGTCCTTTGCACTGCAAATGTTCCAAATGTTAGGAATTGTGTTGTGAACCCTCTTCCCGCTTCTCTTCTCAATCTGGTTAACCACTTCAATAGCAATCCGTCGAACAGAGGAGCTAATTGTTAGCAGGATGTTTTGAATAAAGTCATTTATGTTTTTAACTCATGTACTTCTCTTTAAAATACATCCTTCCACCCACAGTCTCTTATATGTCCATCCATAAACTCATGTATCATGTTTGTCATGGTAAACCCACTTGTTACAATGCAGGATTGTCCACTGTTGGTCAGTGACATGGCTTACAGAGTATGTGATTATGCTAAGATTAATCAATCCAGGAAGCAAGTCTGTTTCCAAGCCTTTAATTCATCTACCAACAAATATGCAATGACTGAAAGTTGATTCATCTACCAACAAACCGCACAGCCACTCGGAGTGAAGAGACACAGCCCCTAATTCCACCGCTGTTTTTAAGTCTCCCAGCATTACTTATGATGTCAGCAGAATATAAGGGCTAGGCTACAACAGATTACCTTGAAAATGTTGTGCTATTCTGCTGATGTCTCTGCTTTATGCCAGCACAAGATCGCCTTAAAGCGCTAGGAGTTTGGAGAGATGGCAACAAGGGACCAGCAGACGGGAAAGGATGGGGGATGATGAAAGAAACATGGGGAATGGCCCAAGCAACAAAGGAAATGGGCCTTTGGCAGGGAGTGGTGCTCTGCAAAATACCAATCATGCGTCAGATCCATATTGAGGCTTCCTGACTTTGATTTGCCCCCAAAACCAATGCTGGGAATCCCAGTAATCGGAGTCCGCCTTGTTTGCTTGTAGGATTACCACCTTTCTCAGGAAAGAAATGCGAGCCATTTGCGCATATTTTCCGGGTACCGGAAGGGTCAGTAGCTGACATTTGAGTATCAGTTTGCATGCATTTTGTGTCTTGCACAACCACTCTGCATCAAAATATTTAGGAATAGTGTAGATAACAATAGAACTATTTTGACTGTTTTTTTCATTTTATAGTGTTTGCTCTCACTTTAGATTCCAAAGGTGGAAAATCGCAGATTGTAAGGATTTTCCTGATATTTTTACACCGGGCTTGTCTAGAAATTACTGGCCGCGCTGGTACCAAATGGGGAACCCCACTCTGTTGGAGCAGGTATTACATTTTTCACCTGTGCTTTTGGTCTCTGTTCCGGCCTGTTCTATGCTGCATATATAACCAGTGGGTGCTGTTTGCCATGTTGCCCCTTTAGCCAAGGACCATGTAAGTCATTGTGCCCCAGGAAGGTTCTTTCTGGCTTGACACTTTGTCCTTCCTTTTTACTATCTTCCCCAGTCTGTTCTTTCAAGGCTACCCTGTGCGCGACAATCCAAGGGCTTTAAAGTCATGGTAGAGTCCTTGCTTAGGGACGTTTGAGTTTTTCATTCCTGTTGTAGATGTGGTCACTTTCACAGCAGTGGACGATGTATTTTTATGTCATCAGGGACGACGTTTATCAAAAAATGCATCTTCTCGATCTGTAGACTGCACATGTCTGCTTTATGGCCCATTGACAATGTTCCTCGGCATGCTTTAGAGGATTTATATAATGTGCTGCGCGTGGACTGTGGAAGATAAGGAGAGCGAAATAAGAGATCGGATATTATTTGGTGCAAGAAAAGCAATGAAAACACTTTGAACGGAAGGAAGAAAATAAAACCTAATATGATACGTAAATAAACCAAAGTGCTGAAAACTACTGCATATGCATGTGTTTGTCTACAAAGCTCTTTGTAGCGTGCTCACCTGGTTTACAAGTGGAATCTGATCCTCTTTCAGTTAATCTGCCACTTTGAAGAATTGTGGAGGATTGTAAAGGACGCTGTGCTTTAGGGAAAGGTTATCATTAATTCAGTATGCCAGCACTTACTTTCCATAAACCCTACTTGAGCTCACCTCTGCCTCCTGCAGGCCTGGTTGCTGATTGCAGTTTGGAAAGCAAGTGCTGCTCCCTACCCTGATGAACTGTCATGTCCCAGTGGCAGGCCCTGGTCCCTGTGCTTCTCTTGTCTAAGGGCACAGGCCCTTCTGTTGAGACACTGATTGTCACAGCAGATTTGGGTGGCCTTCTCACCTGCTGCTGAAGTCGCAGTTTGTTCAGTTTGGCAAGCCAAGAGACTTTTGCAACATGAAGCTCAGAACTGTACAACAGATTCGTCTGAATTGGGGTTCTAATTAAAAAGTGCAAACAATACAATTAGTGAATGTGGTTTTCTTGGTAAGTATTACATAAAAGTCCTGATTTTATTAAAGATTCCGATGCAAGTATTATGCTTCATAGCTTGCTGTATTAAAGCTGCAGCTAGTGCAAAGTGAAAAAGAAAAATGACTCTGTCCCCTGTTTGTTTGCGCCTTGATTTAGCTGACTTTACCACTGCTAAACAGAAGCCAAGTACACGTGTTCCACCCAAAACAAGTGGTGTGCATTGGAATTTAGTATTTGACATAAATACATTCCCTATAACTCCATGTAAACTGTGCATAAAATACACCTATGGAATGCAACGTTAAATGTCATATTTGGGCTACAGTTTGACCTTTTACCGCCCACTGATGTGTTAAAACCGACCTGGCTGCCAGGGACACCACTATGATTTGCTGGGCCGCCACTTTACATGCACTGCAGTAAACTGTGTACCATGTAAAAAAAAAAAAAAGAAGCCTATTCTCAGATATTGTTAAGTCACACCTAAGGTGTTCGTATAACCTCACGTGGCCGGGGGCTTATATATAAAAATAAGAAACACTGTTTATTGACAGTAGTGGCTCTCCCTTTGAAATACAACCCAAAAGCAAGTTTTACTGTGTAGGCTCTGCTAGACGTTTCCTTGAACTGGCCTAGTTGTGATTAAAATATTAACTGTACATCTCCATCTGGGAAAATGCTAGAACATGCTTCTCCCACAAGTAGATTGTGAGCTACTAGTACCTCTCCAGCTACCTGTAAGTAGCTCTCGTGTGTGCGTCGCTGCAGAGTAAATGAGCTTTTGCTTGGTTTTATCCCAAAACATTGATAAAAGTGTATTAAAGACGAAAATGTATGATTTTCCGAAATCATACACTTATGTTGGGAGAAAAGAGTTTGAATTTCCAAAATACATTTGAAACTGATATTTGAGTATTAAATCATGCAGCATAGGAGAGACATATAACTGTTATTTCCTTATGGCCAGGGGAATTGTAGCTATTACTGTAACGTATTACCCAGATGGAGGCATTTGAAAGTGACAGAGCCTTTTTAGGTCTCGCCTGACCTAGCGCATGTGTTGCTCTGGCGAGACTTTTTGTGAGGGTTCAAAAAATGCTACCATGGCCAGCCTAGAGCTACAGTGCATGTGCGCGGGTGCGGGCATAGGAACAGAGGCTGGCAAACCTTGTCATGCTCATTAAGCGCCCGCAATCACTTTCGCGGCGCCCCTATGATGTTCTCGTTCAAAGAACATCAAACATCAAAGAACATGGTGTTGTGTTAATGCTTTGCTGCGCCCATTTGGCTAGCAATGTGCTTTCTCTTTCCACAAACTCGATGTTTGTGTCCCTTTATTTTGAGATGCTTTTAGTAATACTGTTTTGTGACTTCAAGAACATTAAGGAAATGTTACTGTGAAACTGGACAACGTTCACAGTGTTTATTTCTGATGGCAGTGGCTGCTTCATGTCCGTTGCACCATTCAGGGAGTCCTTTCGTTGGCGCTTTCATGAGGACATGATGAGGAAGCTGGAAACTTTTGGCACATTCGCTTTAAAAGCACAGCATGTTGGCAACTGGTTAATCGATTAGACCTATGTAGCGCTTTAGATCTCAAAGCGCTATGGTGGGTGCAGCAGTTACAACTCATGAAATATGGGGTGCAACTCACAAGGAGGGGGCAAGTTTGAGTGCACATTGGCTGCAATCACACTCTTAAGATGATGGGCTATGTGTATCCATGATCAGCACTCAGTCTTCGCCAACTGATCTTGTTTGTTTTGTTGTTGTGTTAATGCTTTGCTGCGCCCGTTTGACTTACAACATGCTTTCTCTTTCCACAAACTCGATGTTTGTGTTCATTAAATTTGAGATGCTTTTAGTATTACTGTCACAAACACAACCATCACCACAACCACACACACACCCACAACCACACACACACCCACAACCACACACACAACCACACACACACAACCACACAAACAACCACACACACACAACCACACACACACAACCACACACACAACCACACCCACACACACACAACCACACACACACAACCACACACACACACAACCACACACACAACCACACCCACACAACCACACACACACACACACAACCACAACCACACACACACAACCACACCCACACACAGAACCACAACCACACACACAACCACACACACACAACCACAACCACACACACAACCACAACCACACACACAACCACAACCACACACACAACCAACACCACACACAACCACACACACAACCACACACACAGCCACAAACACACACAACCACACACACACAACCACACACACAACCACACACACAACCGCAACCACACACACACACAACCACACACACAACCGCAACCACACACACACACACAACCACACACACAATCACAATCACACACACACCACACCCAACCACACCCAACCACACAACGGCACCCACACACAGCCACAACCACACACACAACCACAACCACACACAAGCACACACACAAGCACACACACACACACAACCACAGCCATACACACAACCACACACACACACACACACAACTGCACACACACAACCACACACACAACCACATACACAATACACACAACCACAACCACACACAACCACACACAACCACAACCACATACAACCACACACACAACCACACACACGCAACCACACACACACGCAACCACACACACAACCACACACACCACCACACACCACCACACACCCACAAACCACACACACAACCACACACACCCACAAACCACACACACAACCACACACACACACAACCACACACACAACCACACACACAACCTCACACACACACACAACCACACACACAACCACACACACACACAACCACACACACACAACCACACACACACACAACCACAACCACACACACACAGCCACACACACACAACCACACACACAACCACACCCCCCCCCCCACACACACACACACCCCACACACACACACACACCCCCCACACACAACCACACACACACAACCACACACACAACCACACCAAGCATTGGCATAGCCAATAGGTCTCGCCTTTGGGACCTTATAAGTGTTTAGCCACGCAACAGTTGATGTGGTTGTACCAAGGATATTGTGCTGCATAACTAAATACTTAGAAGGTCCCAAAAGCGAGACCTATTGGCTATGCCAATGCTTGTTTTGTATTATTGCTAGCAGCACTGCGTGATGTTCTAAGGTGACCATTGCTTGTAATCTTGTATATATTGACTTTAAGTAGCTCTTATTACAGAAAAGGTTGGAGACCGCTGTGCTACAGAAATTATCCCATGTAATATCCCGCTTAATTTTCAGATGTTTTAATAGTGTTAGTGGAAACGTAACTTTAAAAAAATATACTTCGTGCTGAATGAGGTAAAACTTTCTTAAAACCACTTTGGCCTCTCATCTCACCTCCAGAGGCCAATGAGCATCATTTGGCTGGGAGAGGTAACTGCTCTGGCTCAGAAGACAATGATTTGCCTCTGAACCCAAGAAGAAAAGGGTGGTGTTACCTGCAAGCCACTAAGCAGGGATTAGCTTTGTGGGAGGAACAGAGGACAGCATTGGCGCTACCTCGTTGTACTTTTGGATTTAGAGATGCCATGAGGGTTTCTCCTATTCCTCTCCAGGACACTAATTTGCTGCCAGACTCCAGTCACAAAGATGGAGAGAAACAGCATTGACCCTGTTGGATGGGATGAGAGCTCATCTAGCTAGGAGAGTGATTGTGGAGCTGAACAGAGGCCTATTGGCAGAACGGTTTTATCATCTATCTTGAAACATGGGCTCCTGTGTGATTTTACAATAAGGCATTGAGGAAGCGCTTCAAAGGTATGATGGGGGCTGTGAGGAAATAGTTAGGATGGAGTGCTATAATTTATCTAATCACCTGCTTGTGCACAGGACAAATCTGACACCTCAACTGACTCCTTCCCAGAACATACCTGGACCGTAAATGACTGCACTTGAAGAAGGCCCTTCTTGAAAAAAGTAGACTCCAGACTCCTCCTGGGTGAAGAGAATTTAAGGACTGATTTTTTCCTGACTTCTGCTGGCACCCAGGGACTGGAGCTGTTTTCCAAGTAACAAATGGTTGACCTCCTGTTTGCCTGCTCCAGGGACCCAAAAAGCAGAATGATTCCAAACTTTAAGCTTACCAAGCTGGTCATAGAGGACTGGACCCTGCAGGATACCTGCCTTGAGAGTGACCTAGTGCCTAGAAACCTGCTCTGAGGATCTGCAAGTTGTAGGAGTTAAAAGAAAGAACCTTCTCAGCAGTTGGAAGAAGCCAGACTTTGTCATTTTTTACCGTCTCTAGATGACTGGGACATGGTCCTGAGGTCTGGTCATTAACATTGTGCCCAAGGCATACAAAACTATATTTGTCATGCTTCAAGCTTTTTGATGTGCAGAAATCTGTTTTAGTGGGACCTTGCTGTAAAGGCATGTGGTTCTGCATGCCTGGGGAGGGATACTTTAATTTAGCAGGGTTGAATGCTCTAACCTGGTCCCTGCAGGCCAACGGTGCATTCCCCTAAAATGTGTTTCAAGCAAAGCTCTTCCATCCCACCTCAGAACGTCCAGATTGAGGGTGTGCCTTTTGAGAAGGCACTCCCGGAGAGCATACACCCCCAGTATAGTGAGAGCGAGGGTGCCCGGCAGCTTACCCCTCTGTGGTCTGACCAAATGGATGTAGTCAGGCAGTGCTAGCCATGTGGCTCCATCTTCTAGTTGGTTGATCTTGCCAGTAGCAATGCGTGTTTCAGAGATTTAGCTACGCACATGTAGGTACATATGGTTTGCATACTGAAGCTGTAAATGGCTCTTTAAATCAGATATGGTTCCATTGATCGCTCCATCCGTTACTTGGATAACTGGTCATTTTGGAGCCAATATATACCAAGCTGAGATTCCGGGGTATGGTAAAAGTTTAAGACAAAGACAAGTCCTGGCATGCCTGGCCCCTTTAAGTTCTCTAGATAACCTTAGCCTGTCCCAAGGGAGAAAATACATTCGGATGTCTGCCCTGTCAGCTTCCAGTTCTACTTTCTATGCCTAGCATTGTGACCCTAATAATTGGGGAATAAGTGTTTAGTTCTGTTGAGAGAGCCTGAGAAATTGCTACCACATTCAAGGAGGGCAGTAGTCACACAAATTACTCACTCCTGACACAGACAAGTAGTGATGATGCCCTGAAACTGAAATTAATACACTTCAAATCCTTTAACATGGATTCATTGGAGGGTAAGTCTGGTGTCTGGTGTATTGGAGGGAAAGTCATGTTTCTGGTGCCAGCAACCGTGGTAATTCCAGAACACATAGAGTACATCAAAGTTGCTGCAATTAAAGACTTTGTAATTTGATCTTGGAATCAAGCTGGCTGGCTGCTGCAAAGTGAGATATCCTCTGTCCTAGCCTCTGACTCTCAACACCCCCTTGATTCTCTTAACTGAGTGTCCTGGGGTCACTTAGAAGGCTGATCCGTCATCTGTTGTTCTTCAGTTGAGAACCTTTTTTGCATGCAGTACAGTTGTAGGTAATATGACACATTTTATGGCCTAATTTAGGTCTTCACTGGCTTTTTTACCAGGGACTGAGGGCGGGACCTCTGCCACACTGATGGAGGACTGTCCTCCGTATTTAGAGATCATGCTAGGCAGAGATCTCTCTGTTGTGAAGGGAGCCACCTCAAAGGGGATTCCATTCACAGCATTTTAAACATTGAAATTTGATTTGTGTATTGAAAACATGCTCCCATGCCGCGCATGATGTTCACGGGCAGGGAAATCAGTGACTGTATGTTGGAAAACGAGGCAGCATCTGTGAGGCCTGCACAAATAACATGACTACATTTGTTCTTCACTGGGAACCAAACACCCAATTGTAGCGCCTGACTCTCAGAGGGTAGCATTGCAGAGCAGTCTAAGGCTTACTCAAGGGAGGTGGTGTGGGCTAGTAATCGCCATTTGCAGGTGCGCAAAAATAACACTCAATAATTGATTGTCCAGTCTGTACTTTGCTTTATAAAAGTAAGAATACATTTATTAAACACACACACTACTCAATTTACAAATATACATAAGCTGTTGGAATTACTTTGTGACATTGCATAACCTCTCCACCCCTCCCGCGGGGGGGTGGGATCTAGTACCATCACTCCCATGTATTCACATCATCTTGCCCCAATGCAGTTAGTTGAACATAACCTGGAGCGAGGGCCCTGCGCACTGGCACCATCCCAGTGGCGACCCACCCCCCATTATCTCAACAAGCATTTAAAATAGGTAACCCTGCCTTGGTGACACCGAACCCTGACTGAGCATTTCCTACTGACCATGACGTATACACCTCTACATCTTAAGGGCTAGCAGTCTGGGTTCTTCACGTAAGCGCAGCAGCAAGAATACATGTTTAAGCACCACTTTAGATTGACAGTACTCCTCACATTTATGGATCATTAGAAGGAATTTCAATTACAACCCTTAAAGGCATCACAGATGAAATCAGAGGATTACGCATATACAGCCAGACACCCTAGCAGGAATGTCTGGCAACATAACCCCACTTTGCTTATGACATCACCGTACACAGGTGCCATTACACCTCTTCACCTCTAGGGGATGCCCTTCCGCAGACATCCCCAAACCACAGCCTTTCACTCCTTGATGCACTTCTCAACCCTCCTCCAGCTGTAGAACAAAAGTTCCAACCCTTGAGGGGTTATCCTTTTCATGTTCCCCTGATACTTAGGGAGGGACTTCTCTTTGTGCTGGGGGGGGGGGGGGAGAGACTGCGCTTCTCCAGCAGCTCCCCCAGCACCTCTTTCACAAATGAGGGTGACCCCCCTCCTCTGGGGGCCACAAGGCACCAAAAACAATGGATTTCCCCATGCCTTGCAAGGCATTATGGGGCGCTTCAGGCTCCTTTCCATGAATATCATAACAGCGGCGGCTGCCTTCTCTCGTTGGAGGGTCCGGACCCCCAGGTGAGTGATCCAGCTTGGGGAGCACACCCCTGGCTAATAGGCGCATTTTCGAGGGCCCGGGCCCCTTTCACCGCACTCGGTCTTTCTCGGGGTCTTGGTTCCACCCGGGAATCCCGTGCCTCCGACTCGCCAATTACTTTGAAGGGTAGCCCGAGGAACCCACCCCCGGCTGCTCCTGCCGACTTCCCCCTCTGCCCGCACCTCCATGTGCAGCTGCGGGAGCTGGCGCATCCATGCTGGTCTGCCTGCACGCGGGCAGACGCGGTGACCGTCTCGGCCTCGCCGGACCTCGGGGGAGTGCGGCTGCACTCCCCCGGCCTCCTCCTTCACTTCGGGGCCCGGGATGGGGTCCCGGGCCCCGCACATCTTCCGGGGGTGCGGCGGCGCTCCCATCCATCCTGTCACTTTGGGACCCGGAGATGGGGTCCCGGGCCCCTCCTCCTCGTCACGGGGAGCTCGACGGCGTTCCCCGGCTGCTCTTCATCGGCGGTGGCCAGGGTGGGCACCTAGCTCCCCCGTGGGGAGATAACTTCATGGGGAGCGCGACGGCACTCCCTGACTTTGCTTCTGGGCCCGAGGATGGGGTCCCGCGCCCCCAAAGATCTCTCTGCAGGGGTCGCAACGGCGCTCCCTGTCTCCACTTCACCACATGGAACCCGGAGTTGGGATCCCGGGCCCCCGAACCTCCTCAAGGGGGGCGCGACAGTGCTCCCCTCCATGGACAAACCGCGGGGCCAGGGTGAGCTCCTAGCACCCTGCGTGGGTCATTTTCACCGTTGTCGCGCTCCCCGACTTTCTCTATAGCCTCGCCCTCAATCAGCTGGCATGACTGACACAATAACCCAGCGGTACTATGGCGAATGGATTGCTGAGTTAGGGGTAACTGCCAGTAGAGCCAGCAGCGGTTCCAACGATGGAAACCACGCAGTTTCCTTGACTTTATATACAGAGGATTGGTCGGTTGGAAGTGTTGCAGATTTACAGCATTCATCCAACTCCGCCAAGTACTAAATAACACTCCAAGCTTTTAGGCATTTCCTGAAGAACATGCACTTTGCTTCTCTCCTCAGGCTTGGAATGTGTTGAAGTGCCTGGGCCCTTGCTCTCCTAGTATCTTGTGTCCTCTTTTCATCAATTTGAAAGTTTGTAGGGTGATCAAATAGGCAGTCGCCGCATGCAGGATTTTGTTTAGCACATGGTTGTTAGATGTTGTCTGCAGTTAACCTGACTGGTTAGCCAAGTAGGCTTCATGCATCATTCATGTTATTGTGATTGTTGTATCGACTGAGAGCCAGTGAAGACCCCACTGTAGAGTACTTTGGTATGAAATCTGTTTGAGCCTGTGTAACATAGGCAAGAGCAGGTGCTCAGTGGGAGGGCTTTTGAAGGGTCTGATGCATACCCATCTGGAATAACATCACCGAATAAGGCTACTGTCCCGTGTTTTTCATTGCTGCATGTTATTGTACCAACTGAGAAACCATATTCACAAGTACTGCTTCATGGTAATGACGATGGCTCAGTCAGTAGGTTAAACACTGTAGTACAGTAAAAATAAGCCTCTGAGAAATGTAGGCCAGGTTTTTGTCAAACAAAACAGCCGCTTTTACCTGCGGTAAAATTGTGAATCTCTGGAATGCCTCTAATTTTCCACTGGGAGCCCTTAGTAGGTAGGCCCTTTTTCTTCAAAACAGAAAGGACAACTTTTCATATGCAATTTAGTGTGCTCCTTTTAGACTTTAAAACAAATGTCCTGAAATAATGTCTGTTCCTCGTGGGGGCGTGCATGAACCTGTTGCACAGAGGTAGACATCTAGGATGGCTCCTAGGTGTATTCCAGAGACATTCCAAATATCACATTTTATTGTGCTGTTCGCAGGTCTACAGGGAGAAACC
Source organism: Triturus cristatus (assembly GCF_964204655.1). Lineage (NCBI taxonomy): Eukaryota > Metazoa > Chordata > Amphibia > Caudata > Salamandridae > Triturus > Triturus cristatus. The sequence goes on from NC_140595.1 coordinate 666,378,875, forward strand.
TGATCTGCAGAGTGTGCGGTATCATTTATATTTTTCAGGTCACCCCGTGAAGTCTCTGGGATTCCAGAGCTTCACAGATTTATCAGAGGTAACCTACATATTGTGGTTGTTCAATATTGATTTGGGAGGCAATATCCCTTCCGCTGTGATTTGTCCTCTCACTCCTCCTAATGCAGGGTAGGGTTTTGTACCTGGGTGCCAGAGAATGCGTGTTATTTTGATTCTCTTTGCTACTCTGGCGCGGTTCTCAATGAGGCGGTGATGAGGATCCGTTTTGATTCATCAGATGATATGGCTAGGGTAGTTTATTCACCCGTGACAGTGGTTATTTGTCTAGATAATTTATCTGACTCTAGTGCTTCTGGTCGTTCATTGTTCAATTTCTCAAGACTTATGAGTGCGCCAAAGAAAATCGCCAGCTGAGTTGTCTCAAGGAGGAATCAGGGGTGTCTTGGGAGCACTGCGACAGAGCTGCGCACAGTGGAGAGCCGGAGAAGCTTCGAACCCTGCAAAGAGGGTTGGGTGAGATGATCTTACAGGCCTTAGGTGTGAAAGCCATCCGATCTACACACCCAGGCAATCGAGAACCAGAGCACCTTGCGATCACAGAAGCAGACATTTGTAATTACATTCCTGGCATCAACATCATCTCTAAATATTTATTTGATTACATTTCGTAGGTGTCTCAGTTTAAGGAGACAACCTTTGCTTTTGATGTATAATGAAGTATATTTCTTCCTTTTACAGACATTTGTAGCTGTTTCCCAGACTTTTTTCAGTACTTTTTTAAAACACATATAACGTGGGACTCCGAGAAGTAGTTTTTTGTGCTGTCTTGCAGTTCGCTATTTGGTGTAATTCTGCCTTTTAGGAAGTGGATTAGTTACGGTGCGTGATTTTCCCAAAAACCAACAGACGGTAGTCACTATTTTGCTGAACGGAGAAGTCATCTTGAAAACATGTTCCCCCCACCCCCCCACTAAGTTCAACATATTGACGATCATAAAATCTTGCCATAAGTACAATTTAAATGCACTATAATGTCTTGAAAAAATACGTAAAATAATTTTTAAAAATTTAATACTTCACCTCACAGGTGCTATAGTGTGTTTGCATGATTTACATTGCGTCATTATGATCAGCATTCCGATTGGTGCCTGATCCTAACATAACATCGCTATTGCCTCCCGTTATTTTCTAGTTAGGACTGCTTGACTCTAAGGTGGCCTTCCTGCTTCTTCGGACATTTTCTCTGTGGTTGTTAGATCTCAGTGTTTGTTATCTGACGCTGTATGTGAATGTTGCTCACTTAAATTCTCTTTTCTTGTCTGGCTTCCAGCATCCTTTTACCAGTAACACTCCACTTTTCTATTTCCTTTTACTAGCTGTGCTTCTGTTTCTCCCTCGGTCTGTGACTTCGCAGCCGAACCCCTGCCTAGCTATCTCTTTTCACAGCCGTTTCTGGTCTCGTTTTTTTAAAACCCTAATCTATCTATCTATCTATCTATCTATCTATCTATCTATCTATCTATCTATCTATCTATCTATCTATCTATCTATCTATCTATCTATCTATCTATCTGTCTATCTGTCTATCTGTCTATCTGTCTGTCTGTCTGTCTGTCTGTCTGTCTGTCTGTCTGTCTGTCTGTCTGTCTGTCTGTCTGTCTGTCTGTCTGTCTGTCTGTCTGTCTGTCTGTCTGTCTGTCTGTCTGTCTATCTATCACGGGCTATGCTGTGGCTTTCCCCTCTTGTCACATTCCATTCTTCTTTCTCTGTGATAGCTTATGCTTCATGTGTTCTGGGTCTGCAATCTGCCAGCTTTCTCCCCAGCTACCCTATCAGCCCACCACATACTTCTCACACTGCAAGAAAGGAGCTGTGCATTAGGTTACAGTACTACTGTACCGTAGTACGTGCTTGAAATATGGTACCCTCTATCATGGGATGCAGTAGAAGGACTGGGCAGCATTGACCAGTTCACACTCAGCCCTGAATAATAATAATATGAAGTATTGGTACAGGGTATTGGTCTGGCTTAAGTATACTAATGCATGCAAGCACCTACATGCATAAACATTTTTTGCGTGCGTTAGCATTTTGAAGCCATCATCTTGGCTTTTCCAGTACTTGTTTTTTTTTTTTAGAAACGTCGGAGCAATGAAAGCCCAGAATTTGAGATGTCTTATATGCAGTGATTATATTTCCTTCTGTGGTATTTCAGAGTTAAAAAGGAACAAAATGGGGAGTAGAGAGGTACCACTCAACATGAGTAGTGGAGGTGGATGCATCCTCCCGAACTTAAGTTTATAAACATAGGGATCCACCCACAGGTATGTATGTCCGTCAAAACCTCCCAGATTGAGTATGTATCCCCACAGTGGTGGAAAATACACACATGTTGTTTAAATACCCCTCACACACCAAAAGGGCCCTTGGTGTCATGCTTCATCATAAGGGTCTTATCGCCCCTCTACGGGACGGGGCGTGCCTCGACCTGCGTTTACGCGGGAGCACTGTTGTTGTGAGACAACTATGTGTTGTGTAGGGATGTGAGAGGAAGGGTCAGGAGTGGATGGGAAAGTGAATTAAAAAATACCAGGTCTAACAACAGGGCCAATTTTTTCGAATATTTATTTGAATTATTTCTATCCTCTTAGGCACTATTCTCCCGTAAAAACATGAGCGCATTGTAGTTTTCTGCTTCCGGTTGACCATAGGCAGAGTCAGCACAATCCTCCTACCCATGCGGCAACAAACAGGTGTTGCCACTAGCGTTTCACGCTATCCTAATTAACTTCAATTAACTACCGTATTTAAACCCCGTCCTGAGTACGACTCATTTATCCAGCGGAGCCGACTGGGAGGCAGCACAAGGCAGGGCATTGTCCCAGGAGTCGTAAGTACGGCATAGCCGATAGGAACTTCGTTTTAGCAAGGATATCACCTTGGATTACTGGATATTCCTCTCTAGTAAAAAAAAAACCATTTTCTCTCCTAGATAGCCTATCAGGCACTCCCACCACCCGTTCAAGGCTCATGGTGCATAATTCTTACAATTCTCAAGTAGGTTGTTTTTCTGTTGCCTTGACACCAATATAGCGCTATAAACACAGGATATGCACTTCCATGAATTCTATGGGCTCATCAACTATAGTGCATTATAAATAGAGTGTGTGCTTTATGTTGTGTGTGTGTATGTCTCTTGTCATCGTCCTTTATTTATTTTTCACGCCAGGACACTTTATCTCACTAAAAAAATAATTTTATGGAACTTTATGCCACTGATTTTTTTACAGGTCACCAATGCTCACCGTGGACCAGGTTTTTTTTGGCTTGTAAAGTACGTCTTCGTCCCCCCCGCCCCCTTTTTTTTGCAGGTTAACAACTACAAAGACTCATTGAGGCTTTATGACTACTTGCAGTAATTTCTCCTGCAATATTTTCCTTACACCTTACATTTATCACTATTGTCCGGTAGAGGGGCGGGAAGACCCTTATGATGAAGCATGACACCAAAGGCCCTTTTGGTGTGTGAGGGGTATTTAAACAACATGTGTGTATTTTCCACCACTGTGGGGATACATACTCGACCTGGGAGGTTTTGACGGACATACATACCGGTGGGTGGATCCCTGTATTTCAGGGTTAAACATAATAGTTGTGATTTCTAAAAGACTCTGGCTGGATCATGAGTTTGGCAGTCCATCGGTTGCAGTGCGGCACCACACCGGTTGTCCGACTGCCATATTATGACTTTGATGGTCGGACCGCCATAGGACCGCTGCAGCGTTTTGAGGCCTCAATATGCTGACGGTGTAGCTGCTGCACCGCCATGCGTATTATGAGTTTCTTCACTGCCCTCTTTTTTATGGCGGTGAGCCAGCATGAAAAGGGTGGTGGTGAGGAAACTAAGGGAATCATACAGGGTCCCCTGGTGCCTCAGTGCATGCGGGTGCATGCAGGGGGGCACATAGGGGTTCTCTTGTCTTTCTGCGCCCCCAATTCCTGGAACGCATGTACTTTACAGTCCATGCTGCGCTGGAACGCGCTGTGGCGGTCCCACGGTGCCGCCTTTCTAAGGCTCTCTTATGAGCCCTTGAAAGGCAGCTCCGTGGGCCAGCCGCCACAGGACTGCCACTCTGATTACAAGTTGTAATCCGGCGGGCAGTCGACTGTAGAGTTTGGCGGGTGTGGGAGCTCTGCTCCCAAACCTCCAAACTCATAATCAGGCCCTAACTTCTTAGTGATGTCATGCAATTAAATGTTACCATTCCTGCATCACATTTTAAATTAATTGTGGAGTAGACACATCATCAGCTGCTAATGCAAAATCTTCTATTACTGACATTCACATGGGATGAAAAATATATAGAATAAAGAAGAGTAATTGGCAAGTGGGCTCTTCTCCACTTGTCAAAACTCACTGGAGTGCCATAGATTTCTAGGAGCATTGAACATGCCAGGAATATATGGGAAGAAATGTTGAAAGCCACGCACTTTGATGAGGTGATGCACTTTATTAGGCATTCAGTGTCTATATGATAGACATGTCTGCAGCAAGCTGTTTTGGCCAGAAGCCCATGTAAAGTGTGACATGCCTACCAGTTTGGTTTGATCCACTGATCTAGTGCGTAAGCAAAGGCAAATTTTTAGGGCAATCGAGCAGAAGTCTTTCCTAAAAAGTGGGAAAAAATTGCAGAGAAAAATTTGGAAATGATCGATTGTTGTGGTAAATATGTGTAGTGCGAAATACTACCTGAAAAGTAACTGCTCCTTTGTGAAGTGTAGTGTTTATATCATATCAAAAACTTGTTTAGTGAGGATAAGGAAATTAATCTACAGGACATGATTTTGACACTGAAAGGTTCTGTGTACCTCGAAGCATGAGTGCCTTTCGTTGGCTCTATAATGACCCAGAACCTGGCCTATCAGAGGGCAGAAATACAAGAACCAGCCCTTAATTCCACAGTACAACTAAAGCGCCTGAATGTTAGGTCAGCTGCTGCCGTGGGAGGACCCCAGCGGGGTGGCCTGAAGTATTGGAGACTTTATTTCTTACAATTACCAGGTTCAGGAAGTTGCTGTATGACTCAAAGGACCCGCCATGATTTCAGTCAGTTAAAACAGTTTCACTTCTTCCAACCAAGATCTATTTGAATATGTTACTGGAAGAGATGGATAGTTCGCGAAGAAAAAATATTATCAAAAACAAAATTCAAAAGAAATCTGTCAAAGACACAGGCGGGGTTTCGTTAGGGATGTCCACAAGGCATTGCATGTTTGCATTAATGTTTACGGTCGAAACAGCCACAAAAATGCTCAGTCGAGCTGCATGAAATAGTCGTGGAGATTTGCACGGTGCTTGACACCACCTGGCAAGCTTTACTGTGAGAAAACCCCAAAAATCTGGTATGACCTGATTAGGGAACTTTACTGTAATATGTGGACGAGGCAAAACGCATAGGGAACGATGACCAACAAAAAATAAAATATGGCATTGAGATGTTCAGCAGGGTTGGTTTATAGCTGAACTCCTATTTAATTTCTATTTGAATGGTTTTCACTAAGCTTTGGTGTGTAGGAAGTTACATTTACCACGATCTAGCACATGAGGATGTACAGCTATTCTGTGCAGTGGTCTGGTGCTTCTTGGCCAGACGCTGATTGGCCAGCCAAGAGCATTAAATGTACATTCTGACTCTGCATCTAAGACCAAATCACAGCCAATATGTTATGGTCGTTTGTTTTTTTCCTAGACAAGTATCTATAAATAGAAGCTCACACGAGGTAAGAATATCTTTATTTCTGTGTGGTTATTAGCAGGAAGTTAACACAGCAGCCACTGTCTGATATTAAAAGAAGGGTGCCAGACATGTAACCGTGGGTGTTACCTTGATCTGACATGGTGGCTCATTAATAGATTCACCAAAAAGAGCCCATAAGGCAATCGAAGTCTGTGGAGCCATGTACAAGCACCAAGCACTTGCTTGTTTTTGTTGATGAAGACTGACTTACATTTGTTTGAATGCTCACTATGGTGCTGTATTCTGAGCTTAGGATATCGATTGCCTGAGGAAATGGTCCACATTGTAGTGGACATGTCTGCTTAGTCCAGTTACCTGAGCTCCACACTAATGTGTTCTTACCTTCTCTGGCCTGCCAGAGGCTTTCTGTTAAATATATGGAAAGAGACCTGAAGAAGAGCGGCACTTCAGTTGCAGTGTGGCTTGGGTTGCTATGCTAAGATTGGTGGAATTTAACTGATTGATGAATGTATCAATACATTATCCTTTCCAGGAGAATGGTTGTGTCTGAAAACGAAAGCTGCTGAGATGAAACATTTAGAAAGAACCATTTAATACATTCTGCAGTGACTTAGATAGCTTTGTGCCAGTGTGTCATCTCTTTGTGCTACTGCACAGACAGGTTAGGAGAGCCTTCATTTTTTTACGATTTAGATAGATCAGTGTTGGAGATGGTATTTAATACATACCTAAGGGGATGCACTTCTGTTGACTATATAGACTTTTTCTGGAGACCCTATTCCATATTTTAGGTTTCAGCACAATTTTGAATAAGAAGTGTACTATTTTTTCCACCCACGTGCATAAGATCTAGGCCATTTCAATGAGTTAATAACTCTTATAAGAACATTGGAATGTGGAGCACTCCATTGAGTACAATGGAGTGCTCAGGGCTCCTACGGGCCTGTAGAAGTCTGCAGAACAACATTCCAATGTTGTTTGTGTTTACAGCTGCTGCTGTAAACGAAGGCCTCTCAGATCCCGAGGGGATTTGAACCCCCTTGGGCTCCGAGAGACCTTTGTTTTTAGTAATTGGAGCATTCTGCCCTCTAGGAGCAAAATGTACTACTAGCCTTTGAGCCCTCCTAGCGGGCTCTACCGGACATTAATGGCCTGCTCCCTTTGTTAAAGGCCCTCGCCTTCAGCTCTGGCCTTTAATCCTGGAGCGGGCATTTAATGGCCGGTACAGCCCGCTAGGGCGGGCTCCAAGGCTATATTAGGACATTGAAATGTTAACAGGTCCATTGAAGACCATGGAGAAGCCGCAGTCTGTAAACTTTGCCGTAGGCCTACTGCTCTCAGCATTCAGCCTCTGACCTCCCTCTCCCCCGACTCTCCATGATATGTGGATTGTAGGGTTAATGGAGAAGGAGTGTCTGTCAGCGAAGGCAGGCTGTGGGCCATCCCCTCTCCCTCCTCCTGTGCTTCACAGAAGCCCTGGAGCTGCTGAAGGACAGAGGGGCGATTCTCCTCCGGTCCTGTCTCTTAGTCGATTCTCCTCAGGTCCTGTCTCTTAGTCCGCACCGCCAAATGAACAAAAGCAGTTTGTCAGAAACGAGGGAGAATCGCGAGCTGACTTCAGCCTCCTGTCACAGCTCACTCAGCCCCTGTTTGGTGTTTGTAATTTGCTGCTGCGACACTGCACACAGAACAGCGGTTATAGACACACAGCAGGAGCTGTGACAGGCTCAGAAGCTTCTGAGCCCCAGGGGTGTGTGGAAATGATGGGGTTAAAGCCCTGTATCTCCTGGGAAGCTTTTTCATTTAATTAGCGAATTCCACCCTCATTTGGGAGAATGTCTATACCTTTGTAGTCTGCTACAATGGTGAACAAAGCCCTGCGCCCTTGTTATAGGGCCGAGCCTTTGGCTCAGGCATATATTGCTAGAGCGGGACTTTAGTGTCCGGTATAGCCTAATAAAGTGGACTATAAGCAGAGCCGCTGGAATAATGCGACCAAATTATGCCGCAGGTTTGACTACATTATGGGGCAAGAAAGTTAAATTATGTAGTGTAATACTGCACTTTCTGTGACAATTTTACTGCGTTACTTTGTCTTTTTTTTATTTTTTATTTTTACATGTTAACTCAGCCTGGCCAAAGGTTCCACCTCATTAGTAACAGTTTAACACTCAAATACAGCAATAGGCAATTGAAAGGTGACTAGTCGACTTTTGTGAGGGACTTTCAGCCTCTGCTGCATTTTTAGTAACTTTTGATCCTTTTTGAGTTTGAGCATTTTTTTTTCTCGTGAAAATCTGCAAAAAAATATGTAGCAGATGATGGATTATGTGGCAAATCCATAACTATGTGGAAACACTGAGGCTGCAGAATCGCATAGTTCTATTGGCCCTGACTATAAGGCCCTGTATTGTCTGTGTCTCTGAAAAATAGTAATATAGTCAGCTGCTGCTCTGTTGTTTTCAATGGACCTTTCAGAATTCCAATGTTCTAATAATATATAATGTGAATTGGTATGCTGTATAGGTTATTACCTTGAGCTATATTGCATATCATGAAAAATAGGTGTATGGTTGATTATTACCCCAAAATGTCCTTTTGCCATAAGCAATATTCATTTCTATTTCAAGTATTTGCTCTTTTATTTACTTTTATTGCATCTCTTGCAAGCTACAGTCAATCACGTGTAACTCACACCATGATTATTGCCTTTTCTTTGCCTTGGCGACATCCTACCTTGTCCTTAGTACTTGTTTGGGTAGGTCAGTCACAGTTATTTGGACTGATTATTAATTCATACATCCACCATTTTATGTAGGTTCTGTGTCCGGTGACTGTCAGTGCGTTCTCTGTAGCAATTCTGATGGGTACAGTTATTCACCAGATGAAACGCCTTCGATGTTGGGTGTGAATGTGCTCTTTATAAAGCCCGGGCGTGGGTAAAAGGCAGTGGAGCTTTGTACAGCATCAAAGGCAAGGATGCAGCCAATGCGAGGATGGAACGGAAGCTGGATTCAGTGCTTAATTTGTGCCAGTGGTTTTCGGTGCTTAGCACCGGCACTTATTTATTAGGGCCGGATCTACGCATGATATCAGCTTACTACATTCCAGTACTGCTACATTCACACGGTCTTCCGGGTAAAGAGGTGATATCCCACTGCAAATCCATACCTGGGTTTCAGTGTTGGGCTGATTTGGCATGGATTTGCGGGTAAAATGTTTGAATTTGGATGATGCGTCCGCCTGCCTTATAATGAGGCACAAACCTCCAGAAACTTCCTGGGTGAGGTCCTTGCCTCAGCCAAATAGCAATCACAGCGCCGGTGTGCTACCAATGACTGCTTGAAAATGGATTAATAGCCCGGCCCTCTTTTTAGGTCGATGACTACCGGTTTGCCGAAGGCAGAACCGGAAGTCGGGAGATTTAATGACTTGGAGAAGAGGGGCTTGAACCCGCCCCTCTTCTCCCCTGTTCTCCATTGGCTGGCCTCTTGAATGCTGGCCAGCCACTGGAGAAGAGGTCAGTCACTCCGATCAGGCCCCGTCTTTTTCGGATCGGGGGGCGTGTTTTTTGCAAGAAGTCTCATTTTCTCCTCCAGCCAATGTGATCTAAACATTTGTGAGACAATTTAATTTACTGGCCAAAAATGCTCAAAAGAGCTCTCTATTCCCCCAGCCAAAGAATACAGGGGGCAGATCCAGGATGTAATACTAAACTGTATTGTCTATGGGGCGCCGGGCTCAGGTTTAAGGCTTATCGATTGTTTCCCTCCCTAAAAAGAATTCTTGGGCGCATCGGAAAATTGCATGCAGCGCTGGATGCCGCCTGTGGCCACCTCTCCGCACCTTCGGGCATTTCCGCCGGGGGCCTGGCCTTGTCTTCAGCCCTTGCTCCTCTCATGGGGATCGGAAAAGTTTTGGAGCCCTGGCTGGAAGCCGCTTCTTCCGGGAGGTGGGGAGCTGAGGCGACTGGAGGCGGCTCCGAGGCCAGCAGGCGCAGCACACCTGAAGCCGCAGTTGCGAGGGGGAGGAAGCTCTCCTGGGTATCGCCAAGAGTCTCCCGCTCTGCAGCAGGTAACGAAGCAACCGCTACCATTTCAGGGGAGGGGGGTGGGTGGTCCTCTCCCCCTCCCAGCCCGAGAGAAGGCACCGGCATGACAGTGCCGTTGCTGCCTCCCCCGTGCACCTCTCTCGCGTGAGTGCTACCAACCGTCACACCTTCCGTCTCTTTCCCTCCGCCCCCATATGACTGCTGTCACGCACAACTTCCCGAAGGGACTGAACTTTTCTAGCCTTTGATAAAACACAGGGTGGGCAGCGTTATCGGCGCGTCGGTGAAGGATAGTCGTTCTCCCTCTGTTTCAAATCCTTCTGCTTGCCGGGTGTTTGCTCTGGAAGGAGCGCAGCCGCTGCTGCAGGGTTGCCTTATCTGTGGAACGGAGCCGCTGCTACCCTCTGCCCGCGACCCGCCAACAGCAGAGCTGGGGAGACGCGGCCTGTTTCGCCCCCATCCTTGGCAGCCGCATCGCTGCTCACCAGACCATAACGCTATCCGAAGATCGCTACACTGCCTCGTCACCATTGGCATATATATCCTGCCTAGGAGTGTCCACAGAACCCAAATTCCCCCGTGCTGAATAAATCCTCTCTACTTTAATGCTGAACTCTCAGACCTTGAATATCCTGTAACCCCCACTCATGCTGCGGCACCAATTCAATTTTTCAACCCTCTACATTACGCTGGAGAAGTAATCACCCCCAACCATCTCAACCTAATATCTTCCCCTTTTAACTACTGCTAACTTTACTCGTATCTCACACCAAACCACTACATCCCCTGACTTCTTAACCCCCCCCCCCCAACTGGTACAGTTGCTGCACACCTAGCAGAAACTGGACTTCACTTCCCCGCCCCCTGGTGTCTCGCGGTTGAATTTCGTCGAGGAGGAGCATGAATAAGAATCTGTGAGGTAGTGAGTCTGTGAGGTAGTGAGAAGAGGCGGAGGGTGTGCTGCTTGGCCGGGGAGAGTGCGGCTGAGGCAGCGGTGGGGAGTACAGCCTGGACCCCTCCCTCTGACCATCAATGAATTAGAGGGTCCTTGCGAGCTGCGCGGGCCCCCGGTCTTTTGGGCACTGCTTTGTGTGTCCTCTGGTCTGTAAAGGAGGAGGAGCGGCCGCTCCATGAGCTGCACGGCGCTGCTGGCGAGGGGGGCCGGGCCGCTGAGGTGAAGAGAAGCGGTGGTATACGAGAGAGGCTGGCTGTCCCTCTGAGAGACTTTCCCATCACGGGCACCCCAACCCGTATTCTCCTTTTCTCTACCCTCCCTTCTCACGTACCTGTCCCACCCACTACTCCTTTTCCAGAGGCACATTAACATCACAATTAGTGTGGTACTTTTAGTCCAGAGATTGCCTCATACGCTCTCTTCCCAACCTCTCCATAAACAAGCATTTACAATGCAACGGTCTCGGCATTGTTAAAGTTAAAGCTATTGGCATTGCTCATGACATTATTTTTGTTTATGTTTTTGTTTTTAAAACATTTAAAGAAACGGCATTGTCATGAGCAATGCCAATAGCTCTAACTTTAACAATGCCGAGACCGTTGCATTGTAAATGCTTGTTTAGAATCGGCAAGTGTTTCCTCCCGAGTCGGACCAATGCGGATTAGTGTCGTCACTTTTCACCCGCCTCAGCGCAATGCGCAGCTGCAGCACAAGTCTGTCAGCTAAAGAAGCAAGCAGAGTGTCACGCAGCAGCAGCTCTAATTAAAAGTTTTGAAACAAAAAGGCACTAAATAATGATTTAATTTTTCGTAACATGCGCAAGTATGTCTTGTTTAATGGTTGAGTTATGTGCCCAGAAAAGTGTAACCTCTCATTTCTTGCGCTTGTCTTTACGTAAACGTCGCTTAAATTCATTTGCAAATTCTGCTGCAGATGACCTGCCGTACAATCCTGAGTGCAGGGCTACACGAGTGATGATAAATAATGTGTCTGCATGTTGTTGTTTCTCCTACAGCAACCAGGTTTCCAGCTTTCATTTTTAGGTCTCGCGAGCCAAAGGCTCGAAGAGACATTTTGTATATGGGCTTCAAAAAGTGCTACCAGGCCAGCCTAGAGCTACAGTGCATGTGCGCGGGCGCGCGCTTGCACTGCTTACTTTCACTTTCTCGGCCGCTTTGATCGCGATCACGATCACTTTCACTTTCGCGGCTTTGCTGCGCAGACCCAGCCTCCTCTGCCGGCACACCCACTGTTTTCATTGATTCACCTTCAACGCCACTTGTTGCTTCTTACTTTCCTACCCTTTCTCCTCTACCTTCCTCTCCTTTTAATCTGCCTTCACCGTATATCTTTTGCTCTCCTCCCTTCCTTCTTTACAACCTTCCTTACTTTTTTCATCCTTCCTTCATCCGCTTTCTCGTCTATGCCTTCCATTCTTAAAATGTACGCGGAGTCTGCGCAGTGTCTGTGGGGCTCATGCGCTTCGTCCTCTCCAGCATCAGAGCGGTCTGCTTCAGACGGAGAACGGCTCTCACCCTCTTTGTCCACCTCCATTATTGTGCGTGGTTTTTGACATCCGCGTCACCACCCATTTGGCGATTCCTTCATATTTATCCTTGGATATCCCTTGTTTCCCTTTGTGTGTTTTTTTTTTGGGTCAGTCCCCCCAGGGCACAAGCAGGCATCCACTTCTGTCTTTTTTGCTCCGATCAGCTGTCCTGACAGAAGTGGATGCCTGCTTGTGCCCCGGGGGAACTGACACCAAAAACCGTATTTGGTCAACTTTTTGATGAGGAACGGGGAAGGGGCCTTTCATTGCTGTTATGATGTATGTTACTTTATATTCTCTGAGAAGATTCGACATTTATTTCAGGGAATGCAGAGATTTTTTCGAGGAGAAGTGAGCAATAACACCGCTCCTTGTCAGTCTGTAACTGGGCGTTCATTATGAAAGAATTTAGATTATCCAGTCGCGATTCTATCTTCTTCACGTTCTTTGCCAGGGACTGTAATATTACAATCTGAGAGTCCATTTAGTCAGCATGCACCATTGCCACCTAGCCCATGGTTGTTAGTGTGGTGTCAATGACCGACCACCAGTTCTGTATCTGTAAGTTCATGACTGGTGTGTCAAAGGTGGACTTTTCGTTGTTAACCACTGAGCCAGGGTTATCCACCCTATCTTTCTGTACCAAAGGGGCTTTGTTGCACCTGAGAGATTCTGAGTCCAAGCGGGATCTAGGCTCCTTCTGAGACCCTCAAGTGGGTGAGTGATGAGATTGTTAATTTTTCCGTTTCGTTGTTTTTAATTTATAACGTTCATGACCACTATTACTTGACTGGAGGCCTAGTGGGTCCGTTACCGATAACAATTCTTCATCTCTTATGTACGGTTCCTCAGGTCTAATGAAACTAAAGTCTGTGCCATTGTGTTTTGATTAGGATTGCACGCACACACACACAACCACACACACACAACCACACACACACACCCCACACACACACACACACACACAACCACAACACACAACCACACACACAGAGAACCACACACAAAACCACAAACACACACAAAACCACAAACACAACCACATACAACCACAACCACACACACAACCACACACAATCACACACATACAACCACACACACACCCCACCACACAACCACACACACACAATAACACAAACACATAACCACACACAACCACAACACACAACCACACACACACACAACCACACACACACACACAACCACACACACACAACCACACAACCACACACAACCACACAACCACACACACACACACACCACTCACACACACAACCACAACCACCCACAACCACACACACACACAACCACTCACAACCACCCACAACCACACACAAACCCCACAACCACACACAACCACACACAAACCCCACAACCACACACACAAACCCCACAACCACACACCCACAAACACACACACAAAACCATACACACACACAAACCCCACCACACAACCACACACACAAAACCATACACACACACAAACCCCACCACACAACCACACACACAATAACACAAACACATAACCACACACACAATAACACAAACACACACACAACCACAACACACACAACCACAACCCACCCCCCCCACACCCACACACACAACCACAAGCACACACACACAATAACACAAACACACAACCACACACAACCACAACTACACACACAACCACAACAGCACACAACCACACACACACACAGAACCACAAACACAACCACTTACAAACACACACAACCACACACACACACACACCACCACACACAAACCCCACAGCCACACACACAAAACCACACACACAATAACACACACATAATCACACAAACACAAACCCAACCACAACACACACCCAACCACAACACACAACCAACCACAACCACACTCAACCACACACACACAACCACACAAAACCACACACACACACACACCACCACACACACACACACACAACCACACACACACAACCACACACAACCACAAACACACACAACCACAATAACACAAACACACAACCACACACACACAATAACACAAACACACAACCACACACACAACCACAAACACAAAACCACAAACACAACCACAACCACACACAACCACACACGACCACAACCACACACACCCAACCACACCCACACACAACCACACACACAAACACAACCACACACAATAACACAAACACACAACCACAATAACACAGAACCACACACACAACCACACACAAGCACACACAATAACAGAAACACACATCCACACACACAACCACAACTACACACGCAACCACAACACACACACTACTACACACACAATCACAACACCCACACACAGCCACACACACAACCACAAACCGTTTTCTGGCTGTCAGCATAAATACGCTGTCACCAAACACGATGAACACCTTGGGAAAGTTTGTGAAGTCACCCCCAACTTTGAAACCCCTTGTTGTAGCGGAGTGTGTGCTGTACACATGGCAATACCTTGACACAGCGGACTGTTGCAAGGAATGCTTTGAGCCTCGGAGGCTGACAGACCTCAGTCTGTGCATTAGTTCACCCCGTCTTGGCACTGCATAAAAACAGGATGCCCACTGTCCAACATGAAGTGAGACATTGTGATCGGGGCTGGAGATGCTGTTTAGCAATCTGCTTAGAACATTGTGTTTCATTTAGGGCATTAAACATAAAGGAGCACTGGCAATGCTGATAAAATGGATTTCATTTTGAGTAGTGACTAAAACTTTTTAAAAAGCCTGCTGTACTGAAACAAGCATTTGCAATGCAATAGGTCTCGCATTTGCAAAAGTTTCAGCTATTGACATTGTTCATGACAATGCCTTTTTAATCTATTTTATAAAACAAACACATAAATAAATGGCATTATCATTTACAATGCCAATAGCTAGTGTTGCATTATTATTAACAATGCCAACTGCTCACACTTTTATAATGCGAGACCTATTGCATTGCAAATGCTTGTTTTGATTCGCACTGTGTTGTGTTCTTTCTTACCGTATTTTACAGAGATCTGAAAAAAGCATGACGAGCCGAGAGCTAGGGCTTTATAAATATAAAGAGAACGTGAAACCAATGGTAGTAGGGAATGAGGAGGACGAGTTTGCTTGAAACGTGGATGTTAGAGATTGCAGATTTGTGACATAAGGATTTATATTACTAAATAATAAACCCCGTCATAATTGCAGTTAAGATTTTAACTATGTCTATGAAAGAATTATATTTCAATATATATTATACAATACACACATTTGATAGATGTGAGTGCAATCGAGTATGCCAAAAATGTGTCTTGGAATCGGTCTAATAAAATTGCAGCTCGTTACAAGGCAAATGAAATACATTTTTTGCACAATTACGCCCACATTGTGATTAAGACAAAGGCTTCAGACTCCGGCTCTACAGTGTCGGGTGTAGTATAATTCCCAAAGAAGTGTTTTCCCCAGCAATGGTTATCATGTTAAAAGTGTTCCCCAAACTATTCTTGTGGTTTATTCGCCAGTTCTGAAATTTGTGAAGGTGGGCAGCTGGGTTGATCACCAACATCTGATCGAGTGAGCCAGCTTTTTTTCACGATGCCCACCACTTACGGTGCTCAGAGGCATGGTTAGGGCCTTCGTTCATGCAGTTCAATACATGGTCCATGTAAAGGGGATTTGGATGAATTCTTGTAATTTGCGAAGCAGGACTCTTTTTAACATCCCATTACATTCTGGGATCTGTAATCTTGGTTTACTTTAATTGTACCCATTGTACTAAAACGAGTTTACATAGTTTACTAGAATAAAAGAACATGACTGGATTAGCCTTCCCTTAATGACGTAGAGCCATCAAGTAAATACACAACAGCGTCCTTTTAGATGGATTTTTAGAAACACCAGTAAAGTACCTTGGTTTCCATGGGTGACGTGGGGGTGATTTTTCCCTGCGATTAAGACAAACCATCAATTGATCAACTTTTGCTCCGTACAAAACCAGAGCGCACGTCATGAGCATCATTGTTTTTTTAACCAGCATTCCACAGGAGCAAAGAGGGCAGCAATATTCTTTACAAAAATGTTGTTATTGGCAAAAACTCTTTCTGCCTCCATTCCTGTGTTTCCACCCCTTCTTTATTTTGCCTATCCATCCACTCTTTTCTATACGTCTTTCTTTACCAGATCAATTTTCCCCAACTTTCATTTTTTTCAACAGATGTACTCCATTTCCCTCTTATTAGATCCTCTTCCTCTTTCTCCCTTATGTCTGTCTCTCTCCTTTGCTTGCACCCTTCATAGCACTCGCTCTGTCTTCATCCATCTCATTACTTCGATTTCTTTCTCTTCCTCATGTTTGTCTCTCTCTTTCAGGCTCTGTCTTCTCTCTTGCTTGTACTTTCTCTATTCGCATTCTATGCTTCTACCTCATTGTATCCACTCATTCTGTTTCCTTTTTTTCATTCCATCTTTCTGACTCCCTTTAATCCAGTTTCCCTCCCATTTAGCTTTGTGTTTTGCTTTTTCTTTTGCAGTACACATCTGTGTATCCTCTTACATTAGTTGTACTTTCAGGTACCCTTTCTGGTCCACATGTTGTTGAAGGTCTTTCAGCAGCACTACACCTACAGAGTAAGAAACCCTTTGCCTACCCAGCAGTGGAGACGTTTTAAGGCATGGGCAAAGAGGGTCCCTGCCTTGGACCCCAGTCTTTCAGGGGTCCCCCTTATAAACCTAGCTCTGTTCTGCAGAGAGTCCTGCCCTGATTACCATGACTAATTCTTTTTTAAACAGATTGTTTTAAATACTGTTTCCCTTTTTAATGTGGGTGATATGTGAGAGTCTATTATGGACATTTTCGAGAGATATGCTGTTTTTATGTTTCATGTAACTTCTATAAAAAAGTTTCTTTTAGACCAAAGCAGTACCTCTCAAATGAGAAATGGGAAATTAGTGTGCTGCTGCTGTGTTAAATGTTTAAAACACGAGTCATAATCCCTGAATATTGATGTAAACATTTGGACGAATTTTCCTTGATCACATAACATGCCTATCCCTGAGGCCTGCACTACTGGGCACTCTTGTCCTCAAAAAATGCATGTGCCAAAGGTTTGAAGCACTGGGCTAATATCAGCTGGCTATTTAATATTTATATGCCAGAGGCTTGTGGTAGTGGGCAAATATCAGCTGCCCATATGATGTGCATACACAACTTGCCATATATAATATACCAACCAAACAGAAGACTGCACAAGTGGACATTTCCGACTCGGGTATGTAACATTTGCAGACCTCCATTATATGCCCTGTAATGCTTAAGTCATCTGCACATCTGAAAAGTGTAATTTTCAGATAGCATACTACAGCATTACATACTGTGCATATGCAAAGGGTCTGCATGGTATACTATAGGCATATCTGTGACATTACATTTTACATGAGCATATGATATCTGCATATTTTAGAGACCTGATATAGCATATATTCAGAGGTTTTAGATGTCCATATTTGGCATATTACAGGACTGAATGATGTACATGAATCAGTTACAGGCAGTGCATATGCCAGAGAGGTACATACTGTGCATCGAGTCCAATATTCTTCATGTGATAGATGCCTTCATAGTTGGCTCGTACCTCTCAGCTCTATAATACCATATATTTTTTGGTAACAAGATGTACATATATCAGTGAAAAGCAAATTCTGTTATTCTCAGAGCAAAATAATTGAGAAGTGTGTAAGGTGTGGTACTCTCTTGTACTAATAGAGTGGTCCGGGGCAGTTTAGGGTGTTATTTGAAAATCAAGCCTGGAGAGAAACAAAACACAAGAGAAGTAGATATTAATTCCAGCATTACTTTAGAGTAAGGCCTTTCATGGTCAGAAAATGTTCATTATCTGCGATTCCAAAAGTTATGACATCCAGTCTCTTTTGTGGGTTTGCCTTGATTGTATTAACAACGTGTTTTGCTTTAATTCAGATCAGTTATTACATCTGGCTTTCAGTGCCAGTGCCAGTGTAGGATGTGGGTGGGGCCAATATAGTAAATGGGTGGAGCCAGTGGAGGAGGTGGGTGGAGCCAGGGAGTGGGTGTGGCCTCCTACAAAAATTTGAGCACCTGTACTTAGTATTTTACAAATTAAGCGCTGGCTGGATTGTGATGGGGGAAGTAAACTGCTACTTCTCAACCTATAGTAGAGTGTTAAAGAGCTGTGTTTTCAGTTCCTTGTGAAATTGCAGCATATGATATGAGATATGATGTGATGTAGGATGTAGTTATCCAAATGGATAACCAAAGTGTGGAATTTGTACACTTGACTCTCCAGTGGTAAAACGTTAACCCAGAGGTAGCAGTAAACCTAAAGGGCAGTTATTTTTCCAAACTAAACTATATCTTACAGTAAGAAGCATATATTCATTGTTGTGACATTACAATAAGTACTACAACATTTACAAATCCATAAACAGAAACCATTTCGCAGGCTGAGTCAGTATCAATGGGTGAAGACTCGGAGGCATTACCCGTTGATCACTCCCTGCTACACGCTTGGTATCTTTGCACCCCTACATCGGTAAACACGACTGGTATGGACAAAATCACCCTTCACTTCATGGACCTATTTATTGTCCCCTTGGTTTCTCACATCTCCCCTCCTGACCCATAGGCTGACTAGTCAATAGTCACACTCCGGTCCCTGACTCTTCTCCAGGTGTCAGTGTCTTCCCCCCCCCCCCCGGGCCCCAAATACTTAAAGTAGCAACAGGAGGAGTATAAACCTTGTCCGTTTCCATGATTCTTGCTAATTCACAGTCTCACTTCGCATAATACACGCACCCCTTCACTGCCTCAAGTTGCAGGACAGAAAGTTCCCTATTATGCCCAACACTCCAAACAGTTTTATTCGGTAAATCCAATGCGGTATTTTGAATTGATTAAGTCTGAGGCTTATAGTCCAGTTCTTATCCATTTGAGATGGCTGCTGATCTGTACAGAGTTTGGCGCCAACTAAGGGTGAGTGCCATTTCCAATATCTACAGCTGTGGCCAGCTCCAATATCTACAACCTGGCTGAAGAGGGGTGAAACCCCGAAACCGGTCCTAGGATGCTTGGTTCCGGTCTAGGGAAGACATGGCTTGGCAGTTAGGGCTGGACTGTTCCCATGAGGCACAGGGTCAAGATTGATTTGCATATGGCCATGTCTGAACTGGGGTGGCATGGTGAGCAAAATAACGATGGATTAAACCCAGATCTGTGACTGGGGGTGAATGTTTTGCCAATGTGCAACATTCCGTCCATCATCTTGTGTGTTTTGCTGCAGCAGGGCCCATATTCCTCAGTTTTATTAGTGCTGAACAAAAGGGGGCAATGTAGGGTGCAGCAGGATGAGGATTTGAGGAAGTTTGAAAAGAGGTAGCTTGGTGTTGCGCAAGTCTGCAGACACATTGCCAAAATGGAAACAACTGTTTCAGTCAGCCCTTTGTTCTTCGTCAGGGCTCAGGCCTGGTGAGGGCTAACTGTGGATTCCCTAAAGCTTCCCAGACACAACATACACAGCCCAGAACACAGCTACCTTTCCACTTGTTAGGGACCAAACCTCGTTTACACAGGTAGGGTCAGTAGCCTTCTCTCACAGGGGTCGAGGTAAAAATGCTTGTGACCACCTCTGGAATCTCAGCTGTAACTTCACTGAGTCTCCACAAGGGCAGTAACTTCCCAGTGCTATGAGTTGAAGTCCTTTTGTCATATTTTCCACTCAGGGCAGTCTTGCTCACTGCGGGTAAAATGTTCAAATACATGGAATACTCTCACTGGACTTGCTGTTTTGCGAGCACACTAAGGGAAACCGGGTCGGCTAGAACTAGGCCTCCTGGTCACCGCTATAGTGATATGGGTCTCTTTGCAGTCAATAACCTGCATGCCCCGCCTTCAGAGTTGGGAGGTTTTAAAAATGTTTCATTGCATACGGTGGCGTCTGGCCCATTGGGACTTTTCATGTGAAGCCCCACCACTTGTCAGTTGTCATCCATGCAATTATTCACTATGCTGAGATCCTGAATTCATTGTGTACACTTAGCAAAAGAAAGCTTTGCACATGGAAGAATGGCGATTGTGCCTTCACCCCATGCCGAGTTTGTGTTAACAAAATGCAGCTTTGCCTGTATGAAGAGTGGTGTAAGTACCTGCCCTCACACAGCGAGTGTACTCAGTCTCCTGCCTCTTCTGCTGATTGGCTCATTCGGCCTATTAAACTTCGCTATGGGGCGGTGAAGTAGACTTGCTGTGGACAAGTGGGAACTTCCATCATGACCGCTTCCTCTTGCGCCTGCTTCCATGCGGATCCTGGTGGCTTTCTAGATGTCTTTGTTTGTGGCGGCTCTGGAGACCTCTTCTTTAGCCTAGAACGGTGTCTCTGGCATCATGGGGCCCACCTTGACAGGTCTGTGGCTATCCTTGACCCAATGCAGCCCTCCATGACATATTGGGGGATCCTGGGCTTAACTGTCTCTAATGTGATGGTGGCCTATGCATAATGGTGTCCATGTTTGCGCGTTGAGATTTTTAGTGCATAGTTCAAGGGCCTGGCCTAATTGCACCCATCTTTAAAATATAGTGGCCATTCTTCATGATATTGAATTTGTCCCTGGCATGAAGGTGGCCGTAATGAGCTTCAGGGTAGGTGTTTACCTTCCACCAATTTGAAAGGTCAACAGCGCCCATTGATCGCCTCCAACACAACACACTGCTCTGTTTTCAATTCCCTCTGTGCTTTACCGTAGTATTGGATTCCTTTCTTTAACACATGATTTTGGCATTATGTATTACAGCTGTAAGAACTGCTTGTCTCATCACGGTATTATGGTCATATTCAGCAGTCATATCCACTCCCACCTCCCCCCTCAGTCCTCTCATTTTTGCATTTCACCTGTGTTTTCCTCCCTATACTGTCCAGAGTTGATTCATATTGTAACATCAGGTGAGTTACAAATGAGCAGCGGTTCAGTCGCTCATATCCTCATTTGCAGAGCCTGCTGCTATTCCTGTCAAGAATGTCCCTGAGCTGTAATGTCCCTGAGCTGTAATGTCCCTGAGATGTTGTGCCCCTGAGATGTTGTGCCCCTGAGATGTTGTGCCCCTGAGATGTTGTGCCCCTGAGATGTTGTGCCCCTGGGCTGTAATGCCCCAGAGCTGTAATGCCCCAGAGCTGTAATGCCCCAGAGCTGTAATGCCCCAGAGCTGTAATGCCCCAGGGCTGTAATGCACCTGAGATGTAATGCACCTGAGATGTAATGCACATGAGATGTATTGTCCCTGAGATGTATTGTCCCTGAGATGTATTGTCCCTAAGATGTATTGTCCCTGAGATGTAATGTCCCCGAGCTCTAATGTCCTTGAGATGTAGATGCCCCTGATCTGTAAATGCCCCTAATCTGTAAATGCCCCTGATCTGTAAATGTCCCTGAGGTGTAAATGCCCCTGAGGTGTAAATGCCCCTAAGCAGTAATGTCCCCGAGCTGTAAATGCCCCTGAGGTGTAAATGCCCCTGAGCGGTAATGTCCCCGATCTGTAATGTCCTTGAGATGTAATGCACCTGAGATGCAATGCCCTAGAGCTGTAATGTCCTTGAGATGTTGTGCCCCAGAGCTGTAATGCCCCAGCCCCGGAGCTGCAATGCCCCCCGAGCTGTAATGTATCCGAGCTGTAATGTATAAGAGCTGTAATGTCCCCGAGATGGAATGCACCTGGGATGCAATGCCCCAGAGCTGTAATGCCCCAGAGATGTAATGCCCCAGAGCTGTAATGTCCTTGAGATGTAATGCACTCGAGCTGTAATGTCCCCGAGTTGTAATGACCCTGAGTTGTAATGACCCTGAGTTGTAATTACCCTGAGCTGTAATGTCCCTGAGCTGTAATAGACCCGAGATGTAATGTCACTGAGATGTAATGTCACTGAGATGTAATGTCACTGAGATGTAATGTCCCTGGGCTGTAATGTCCCTGGGCTCTAATTTCCCGGAGCTGTAATCCACCTGAGATGTAATGTCCCTTACCTGTAATGCACCTGAGCTGTAATGTCCCTTACCTGTAATGTCCCTGTGCTGTAATGTCCCTGTGCTGTAATGTCCCTGTGCTGTAATGTCCCTGAGCTGTAATGTCCCTGAGCTGTAATGCACCTGAGATGTAATGTCCCTTAGATGTAATGTCCCTTAGATGTAATGTCCCTTAGATGTAATGTCCCTTAGATGTAATGTCCCTTAGATGTAATGTCCCTTACCTGTAATGTCCCTTACCTGTAATGTCCCTTACCTGTAATGTCCCTGAGCTGTAATGCACCTGAGAAGTAATGCACCTGAGCTGTCAGGGGGTACAGTAATCCCAGAGCATTTTAAGATTGCTTCAAAGGCAGTACTTAAAAGTGTGGTGGATGGAATATGCAGTGACGCTGCAGCACTATTACTGCGTGTTTTATCACCTATTTTATTTTTGCGTTGGAGTATTTCAGTGGCAGAAAATACGTGGCTACAACGTAGGGCGGCTGGGATTTAGCAGCAACGTGTGCGATGCTTCGAATAGCGCTTCTTTTGGAGACGAATTCCAATAGTCCAGAGTGTTCGAAGTGTCATGCATAACGTAAATGACGACCTGGAAGTATGCTGAGGTACATAAACCTCAGAATCGTGAGACGTCAATTTACCTGGGATATTTCACAATATATTCGAACGATCCACAGGGAGCATGTTTAGGGCCCGTCTTTCATGTCGGGATTGACGCTTGTTGTTTCATTGCTTACAGGTGGTGTCTTCAGATCCTGCGCATTTGTGGGACCGCAAGGGTGTGGGGGGACCTAATGGAAGCCATGAAGCTCGGCCCCTTCCGGTGGTTTGGTAGAACAAATCATATTACAAAACGCACCCAATAATTGAGGTGCAGTGGGCCCCTCCGATCTCTGGCCCCGGTGCTACTGCACCTGCTGTACTACTGATAGCTTTGCCCATGGAATTGCCACATTTCTGCATAGGAACTGACAGCGCATGCGCGCAGCCTTTCTGGTTTTCATACAATTTCAGTAACAATCTGCATCGTTCCCTTTGTGGGGCAGTGTGACGTGTACGGCTTTGCTTGAGAGGGCGGGGCTTCTGCCTGTGACCGCGTGTGTTTTTGCATTGCAGGAGATGAACACCGTGCTGAAGAACATGTTCTCCGAGTGGTTTTCCGTGGGGTTCCTGAACCTGGAGCGCATCACCTGGCAGTCACCTTGCGAGTTACTCCAGAAGATCAGCCAGTAAGTTCCTGCAGTGGTGACCCGCTCAGTGGGGTTCTAGTTCAGACATGTGCAGCTCTCTGTGGACTCCTCGTGTGTCTTTCTCTTGCCCTGACTGTATAGCAAGCTGTAGATTCTCTTCCTGTCCCACTCTTTCAGATTTATAACTCATTGGGATGTGTGCCCAGATGCATTTGTGCTTCCACTTTCCTCTCTTGGTCTATTGCTCTAGATCTCAATTATTTTTGGCTGCTTTCAGCATGTTTTTGCAGATCTGTATTATATCATTCCTTATAACCTGATTCAAGAGATGAACAGTAGATGGGGATCCAAGGTCGAAACAGTAAACTAAGGTTAAATAGAAGCGAACACTGAACTAAAGACAACATTTAGGAGCAAATTGTAGAATAGAATCTAAAAGTGGTTTCCAGAGATGAGTAACCAAAATGGCGTGGGTGTCACAGCAAATAGAAGAGAGCTGTTCATAATTTCTAGGTTGTGCCAATGATTCGATACTTTCAAGTATTACAGAGGGGCCCAGTAAGGGGAGTGTGGAACGCGCAGGATAGTGGAAGCAGAGCATTGCCACTTCTTACTGTCACATTAGGAAGGATAGTGGGATGTTGCATGTCTCTCTTGGGTGATTGTCTTCA
The DNA here is from genome assembly GCF_964204655.1 of Triturus cristatus. Classification (NCBI taxonomy): domain Eukaryota; kingdom Metazoa; phylum Chordata; class Amphibia; order Caudata; family Salamandridae; genus Triturus; species Triturus cristatus. Next base: position 666,403,098 of record NC_140595.1, read on the forward strand.
TTGCTTCTTCTAATGACCGTTTGTGAACTGGCATTCAATGATATACTGCCCACGCAACTTTTCCTGAGATGATTGGGAGCTACAGCCACCCTCAGACAAACTTTTTCCCCTTCATTGAACTCGCCTCCGTGGATGGAAGGAAGGCTCTTACTGCTAGGGAGGGAGTTTAGTCCTTTGATACTCGTCCACTTGCTCATACAGGGACGTTAGATGCCCTACAAGGATCTTCTACAGAGCCACTTCTTACCTCAGAGTGTCCCTAGTTCTTCCGATGGGGCAATCTGCGGCAGCTATTTTACCTGCAGAACCTGATGTTACTGCTTGGGTAGGTAATGGGGAAGGAAGAAGGCCGTCAGACATGCAAGAAAAGCTACTAAAAGATTGGGCAGAGACTTCCTTTAAACGGAAGATGAACCATTTCATGAAGGAAACAGCCTCCACCCTATCAGGAGTTCTCTAACTACTAGTGGGTGAGGCAAGGTTGTTACCAAGGGTGGGGGAACTAAACAAGAAAGAAAGAGGTTCCCCCATTGCCTATGTAAAGCTGGTTAGATCATTCCTTAATGACTCTGACTAGACCCATATAATTTCTGACAGGTTTATGGCAAATGTGGGAGTAAGTCCACAAGGGAGGGTGTTGAATACATGCATGAAATAAGTGGTACACTATATATTTACAGAACTAGGCATAATTAAAATATTTATTGTCCACCGTTGCATGGGAAAATTTTAGACAAATCATTCAAAGTTATTTTCCACTGAATTTTCAAAAGAAATCTGATTTAGTCTGATTGAAGTTGATTTTTTATAATAGTGGAAAAATGAAAAGTTAAAAAGTAACTTGATAAAAATGTATATTGGGCTGCCATAGTTGTTATAAAAGCAGTTCTATTAATAACCAAACCTCCAGAAATGGAATACATATACTTGGATGGGAGAAGTAATGAGTCTGAAGATTTTGGCCTGCCTCTGAGCTCAGCAAACCATGGTGATGTTAACTACTGGCCACTTAGCATGGATTAGCCATCTTGGAGGGGTAGAGGAGAGCTGGCAGAACAAAGGGCAGTCCTCCAAACACATCTTTTGACTTGCTGAGCCCAAATATGGCTGCCAGGACTTGCTACCCCTCATTCTTTGATCACTCTTTTACCCTTTGCGTCCAGCCCTAGAGGGAGGGAGAACCATTTGTGACCATATCAGATAGAACCTAATCTAAACAGGGGAGTGTCTAGGGGGCTGGAGCGAAATCACTCTAGTAAAAGAAGAGTTCTGCCACCTTAACACAGAGATGTCTGGCTAATTTTTTGGCTATGCTTAAATTTCAGTTTCACCAATTAAAAGATGGGTAATTTCCCGTAATTTTATATTGCACTCATGTAGCAAATTCACCTTTTCGGCTTTGTCACCAAAGGTTTTCATTTTTTCTGAACTCTGTTTTTTCTAGCTTTAGGACCCTGCACCAGTTCTAAACAGTAGTTAAATGCCTGTACTGTCCCACTAAATTAGGTGTTGCACATTGGAACTGCGTATTTGGCCTATTTAACTTTTGTATATGTCCATTGTCAATGGTGCCTTATGTTCTGCTATAGCATGGACAATAACTCATCATATGTGGGCTGCAGTGTGTATTTGCATTACCCACATATGTGACAAAAATATATTTCTGCCAGGTGCACCACTGTGCTTTAGTTATGCTGCAGTTTAATTGCACTGCAGTGACATATGGCAGGGAAACATGTAGTATAATTTAATTTACAGGCCCTCGGTACATATAGTACCACTTTATTAGGGACTTATTTGTAAAAATACATTTGCCAATTGGATATGAGCCAATATTACCCTGTTTAGAGGTAAGAGCACATGCACTTAAGCACTGATTAGCAGTGGTAAAGTACTCGGAGTACTAAGGCCAGCAAAAACGAGTTCAGAAGAAATGGAGGAGGAAAGCTAAATATTGAGGGGAAGACCACCCTAAGGCTAACCAGTCTAGCAGAAATCTAGACTTCTTTATATGATTAACAAATACATCCCCATACGAAATCTTCGCTCAGCTCACAAAAATCTACTACTCATCCCTCATTTTAGACTCAAGCGTATCGGTGGTGCCAGGTTTTCTACCTTGGCCCGGTATTTTGTAACTCTCTTCCCTCCGAAATTCGCTTCTGTATCAACCTTCTTGACTTTAGAAGTCTCTTAGAAAACTTAGCTCTTCCGACAGGCCTTTTAAATCCTTCCTTTATGGCTGGGCTTGCAACCAAATTAGCGACATGAAACCTCCCAGGTGTACGTGCACTTTACAAATTCATTTTAACATAACATAACATTTACCCGTCAATATTTAATTTTCAATATTCTGTCCTCAATATTGTGGTTTCGATATTCAGGGGGCACATCAACCTGACAATAGGTCTTGCAACAGACATCACATGTACTGTTTAGTAGGCAAGACCTAAGAAGCAGTTGACAGGGCCCAAAACCTGTAACTCACCTAAGGTGCCAATACATCCCTGCTCCTTCATGCTTCTTTCCTGTCTCAGTGCAACCTCCCTTTTCAAGCCCGAAGACCTTCTAATGCTACAAGCTCTTTTGGGTCCTTTCGAGTGTGTTCTCTCTGTACAGCCACCTTTTTTTAATAGACTTGTGTTTTCAGTGAAGAAGTCCTTTGAAGAGTTTTTTGTTATGTTATTGAGAATAGTTTCTATTCAAACTGATACATTATGGGAAATAGAAACAGAACCTGTTGCCTCCATGACGGTGTTCTGGTTCTTATGTTGGTCTTTCCTAAATACATTGTATGCACACATATGCTTTAGCTGTTTGCTGTGTATATGCGAACTGTTTACTGACCACACGCTGTTTCAGAATTCTGTTTTTAGTATTGTTGGTTTGTACTATGCTATTTGGTGAATTAAGCTGATGGCATCAGAGCTACATTGTACCCCAACTCTTATCATCTTTTGTTCAGGTCCGAAGCCGTGCATCCTGTCAGAAACTGGACTGACATGAAACGCCGTGTGGGCCCCTACAGGAGGTGTTATGTCTTTACTCACAGTGCAATGCCTGGAGAACCGTTAATAATTCTACATGTTGCTCTCACCAACAAAATCTCCAGTAACATTCAGGTACAAAAGAGTTGATATATGGATAGTTTCAAGTAAAGTCAAGTCTGAGGAGATGAAGAATAACCTTGTAATCTGCACTTTAAGTGGTAAAGGCCCAATCCTGTAGAGGGCAATGTTGTGTCAGGAAACAAACAGTATTGTCTCCAGTAACTCTTCACTGCTAAGCTAACCAATCCAGAGAATAGGCCCTTGTCACCAAAGTAGGAGTAGGCATCTTCTGTCTTCATTGGAATCGTAAGACCTTAAAGTTGTAGAGGGATAGCACAGAATATGTTGCTCCTGAGGGGTCCAGTGAAGACGAGACCCTGTGTGCCCTAGCTTGCATGTCGAGTTATATTTCAAGACAAGTTCCCAGACTGTGTTTTCAATTTGGTACTTTTCCCCCCAAGTTCATGTAGATAAGCTGGTTTGGTGTTGATGTGGGAATTGATGAGTTTTCAACCACACACAAGTGCCAGCATTGCAAGATTTGTGATCATGGTTAAAGGATGTGGGCATGGGGTATGTCATATTACTAGTTAACAATGATGCCTACTTTTTCTTCTACATTAGTTTATTTTCTTTCCATTGTTATGTTGCATTTACTCTAGTAGTATATTTGAGGGATAACTCATTTGCAGACCTCTCTTTGGTAGTGCTAAAGTCAGTGTACTATTTTATGTATTTCATTATGTGCTGAGCCCCACCCATCCCCAAGTGGTGAGCCCTTTTTTTTATGTTTAGGCAGTTTGGGATTATACTTTCATAATTGTTTTTTACACAAAAAGGTATCCATGCCAAATTTGCATCCTTTTTACCTACATGTTGGGATTTCTAAAGGTATCTCCATGATATTTCAGGGAACAAAATGCTGGAAAAAAGGTGCAAGAAAGTATGTTTTTTCTAGAAATGGCATCAGGAAAACGTCTGCTTTACTAAAATCACGCTCTTTCCATCTTTCAGGAGCAGGCAGAGTTGTAAAAAAGTAATCGTTTTCTAACTCGGAAAACTGTACATTTCTAAAAAGTAGATACCATTCTGGATTCAGCAAGGATTCATTTGTGTAGGCGGCTCAAGGGTTTCCCAAAGAAATTCATTACTGAAATAAAAACAACAATGAAATTAAATAGGGTAAAAAATAGAAACGAGTGATAATGTTTTAATCTATGATCTTTTGCTACAGTGACCTTTTTACAAAAGTAACATACTGTTCTGTCCCTCAGACTCATCATGTCGCAGTGTATAGTGATTTCTGGTTGTTCATAAACATGAGAAACCTAGCTGCAGCTTATCATTAATTTTCTTTGTGTACACACTACTTACATTTGGAAGCGAGGTTTGAATTGAAATTCAATAGATAATAACAAATGTTCTACTGTTCTGTATTCGTGCACTTCTTCTGATATGAATAGTACCACACTTGTGTAATCAAACAAACTGGCAGTTGTGGCTCTGCTACTCAGCATGGGCCTATATTTTATTATTAGGGGTGGGCGAAGAATTACGCTCCACTGTCGGAGTTCGCATAGTTTTGCCCACTCGGTGCTCTGTGCGGAGTTTTGCAAAACTCAGCGAAGTGATGCTGAGCAGAGTTTTTCCTCCTGCACGGCTCGCTAACAGTAAGTTGGCGAGCACTCCAGAGAGAAAAATTGCACGCTAGACCTCCTCTCTGCAAGATTTTTCAATGTGGGCAGTCGCGGCAGGTCGCAACAGCTCGCGTTGAGAAATCTTCCGCTCACTTTGAGCAATCTGCAGGTCTGGTAGAACGTCTCCTTGAGTGGCAGAAAGCAGCAGCGCCCTCCGACGTGATGCAGAGTGCCATTCATGCTGGTTTAACAGCATGGGACAAACTCCCGATGTTTAAAATCAGTGCGAGCCACGTGACTTGTGGTGGAGTTTTTCTGTCACTGTGCGGAGTTCCACGAAGTAGAACTCCGCGAAGTCCACCCAGGCCAACTTATTATGTCAGAAAAGTGCCCTGTCCCTGGGATCCAACTGCCATCAAACCTCAATGTCCACAATTGTATTTAGTCCAATGAAGGGAAGGCAGCTCCATTATTAGTATCCTGTCCTAGTCAAACAAAAGCCCAGCTAGAGATCTTATATTGATGGGCAGGAGTCATGGTGTAACATTCCTTGTTGACAGGCAATAAGACACAACATAAAAAAGCATAGATTTCGAATTTCCACTAGTGGTGAACTCATGACATTTCCCCACTTCATTGTTGTATGACGTTCTATTTCCTTGACTGTGTGATGGAAGCTATGTAGGAAGGTAGACCCTCACCCATGCATTGTGTCATGCTCTATTATCAGTCAGTCAGTCAAGGCTTTATTTCGATAAAAAATATATCATAAAAGCATTACAATAAGAAAATTGTTCATCACAGCTTTAAAAATCATCATTATATTTACATTAAAAAGTGAGAAATGTCATAAATAGGTAAAAACGTATTAAACAGTTATTTTAAGCCTATTAATTCTGATACGCCATGCCCAAGATAAATATTTGGAAAGGACACAGGCGTAGAGTGGCCGAGAGTCAGACCTTAAAATACGTAGGGCCTCAGTGTGCTTCCGGGTGCCTAACAAGCGGCACAAATGTTTGAGCCATCTGTTTCTAGGGAGTACATAAACCTGACATTCAAATAGAAAATGTGCTACAGTTTCAGGTCTATTGATACAGAAAGGGCAAAATTCTGTGGTCTGTGCAGGGAAATTCCAGCCAGACGTAAAGGCATAGAGTGGGAGGGTCCCAGTTCTAAATTTAAAGTAAAGGGTCCTATCAAACGGTCTCTCTATAACATCTAGGTAAGGTTCCCGGAACGGCAGGTCTTTGAAGCTCAGAAAATCCTCCGTAAGTCTGCCCAAGGCATGATTAGAATTCTGCTGGGATGCAATCCAGTTCCAGTACAGAGTTTTTAGCGTAGCTTTCGGAGGGGAAGACCTGCTTTCCCATGCTGTACTTAGACCAAGATTGCAAAGGAGGGTTTTCATGTCTTTTAACCATTTGATCTTGTACCATCCGGGAAGTGACAAGACTTCAGAGAGGCCATTAGCGTATTTTACTAATTCCAGGACACGCCATAGTCGGGCCCATAGCAATAGGGGGCGAAATTTCGCCAGCTCATCAATTGGGCGGCAGCCCAGATCAAGCATCAGTGGGGTCGTAGGAGTACCCTGGGGGAGAGACATAATGGCCCTACAGAACTTTCTCTCCGATCTTGCCAACTCACTAGAGTTACATGAACCCCAGAGTTCAGACCCATAAAGGGCGGAGCTGACGCCCCTTGCTGCATAGATTTCCATAAGAGGGGCTATAGGTCTAATTGCGCAAGAGCGCTGCTCCTTTAGGAGTGCCCCTGTCACCCTCTTATGTGCTAACAGCATTTTACATAAATGGGGGGCCCAAAGCATGTTGTGTGAGAGGCGAATGCCTAAGTAATCAAACACATCCACCCTCTCTAAAGGTACATTATTCAGCCTTGGAGGACGTACAGGTTTCTTGGGTGGATTCATCACAAGGAATTTTGTCTTGTTCGTGTTAATTACTAGACCCCTTTCTCCACAAAAGGACTGGAAGTTGTTTAATAACTTTTGGAGGCCCATAGGGGATTTAGAGAGTAGGAGTGTGTCATCCGCGAAGAGGAGGGTCGGAATACGATCCCCAGCCAGGGAGGGTTCGTCTGCAGGATCTTTCAGCAGATGCTCTACCACACCATTCACATACAAAGAGAACAGGGTGGGAGCCAACACACAACCCTGGCGAACCCCCCTCTCCACCGGAATTCTATCAGTTTTTTCTCCATCTCTGCCCCATCTGATCTGTGCATAGGTGTTTTCATGCATCCTGATGACAATGGATAAAAGGTAATACGGGACCCCTAAATCAGTGAGTACTCTCCACAGGGTCGCTCTCGGTACGAGGTCAAAGGCAGTCTTCAGGTCGATAAATGCGAGATAAAGACTGCCCTTGGCCAGGACCACGACCTTCCAGTACACTAGCAACAATCTAAAGGCCTGTTCGATTGTGCCAGTACCTGATCTGAAGCCTGCCTGGAGGTCGGAAAGGATGCTGTTTTCCTCAATCCAGTGGAGTAATCTTACCAACAGCACCTTACCGACGACCTTTTGCGTTACATCGAGGAGGCTTATAGGTCTGTAATTAGATGGATCATCCCTAGCCCCTTTCTTGAAAATGGGTACGACCTCTGCACCTTTCCATGAGGCGGGAATGGGTGCACCTCTGTTGATGGCAGTAAGGAGAGTGTGGATCAATTTCCCCCATTTCTTGATGTCAAAGCGCAACAGGTCCCCAGGAATGCCATCGGGGCCAGCGGCTTTTTGAGGCCTGATGGAGCTAATTGCATGTTCAATTTCTTTAATGGAAAAAGCATGAAACACCAGCTCTGGCCCTCGGGCAATACAAGGAGTAGGCGGGGATAAATTGCCGGCGGGATGATCGAATCCCCTAGAAGGGGCAACAGAGTTAATACACTCCAACAACTGGACTTGTTCTCGATGAGACGGAGTTGAGGCAATATCACCATCATGGTTGGAATATAATTTGGCAAAATGAGTAGTCCAAGCCTGGCTAGTGATATTGCAAATTATAAGCTCGTTGTCTGGTCTGTTTCTGGTTCTAATTATTTCCCAAAAGCGTCTAGAATCCTTCCCGGAACTAGCCTCTTTTAACGTAGACCAATACTCTGAGTCCCATTCTTTTTTAGCGTGTGCCAGGAATGCATTATAATTTTTCCTGGCTGCCTGAACCTCTGCTTGAATTTTGCTTTTGACAGCCTGGATTAGAATAGTTTTGGCCTTTCTGCAGGCAGGTGTGAACCATTCCTGCTTACCCCTAGAATTTCGCACTACAGTTTTCTTCCCCACGCAGTTTTTTTTAAAAACGTTTCCAATAGTTTCCAGAGTTCCCTCAAAGATAGATGTTGTCCTCTCTATATGTGAAGGGGCTGGGTCAATAATGTCCAGTTCAATTTGAGAAGCCATAAGCATTGCATTAATAGAATTAAGCTTGGCTTCATCCCCTGCGACCATTTTCCACTTTAAGCGCCTCCCGCACGGCGCGACAGAGATAGTATCTGACGACCTGGAGGATAATTTAGTCGCTTCATTAGGCCAGGGATTCTTAAGAGAAAGGGAAAGCGAATTATGGTCGCTTTCAATTGTGGGCAAAACTATCATGTCCCGTACAAAGCTCCAGAGGGAGAAATCAAGCATAATATAATCAATTCTTGAGGTATGCTTGTCTCTGTTGTATGTGACCGCTCCCATGGAATCGGAGTTTGTGCGGCCATTAGCAGCTCTTAAACCGAACTCCAAAGTAAGAGCATTCAACTGGATTGCTGCTTGTGTCCATTTTCTAATCGGGGGGATAGATAGGGTTGGAATACCCCATCTAGCATCGTCTTCACCGGGGTCAGAAGAATCATCCGTTGTGAGAGGCTCATAAGTACAATTGAAGTCTCCCGCGACCAGGATTTGGGTTGCAGCTATGTTGTTCCTGAGTTCCCCTTCAAGGGAAGCCACTGTCGGGGACAATGCTCCATATTTAGTGCCTCTGGCATAGACATTATACAAATCAAGGCTGGGACCCAGATGGGGGCCTCTTAGAGAAATGCCTAGGATGTCTGATGAATTAATCTTTTTCCTGTCTATTCGACAATTCAGGGCGATGTTTACCCATATAAGCAAGCCACCAGATGGTCGGCCTTTGCCATTCCTGGGGAGATTGGCTGGGACAAAGTATGTAACGTAACCAACCCGATAGGTCGGTTCGAGAGACCATGTCTCCTGGAACAGGCAGATCATGTGAGACTCCACAAAAGCACTCCAGTCGGGTAAACACAATTTCCTTTGAATGCCCGCTAAGTTCCAACTTAAGATCTTTATCGTATCCAAAGGATAAGAATAAATTTTAGGGAAGCTAGGACAATCATTGGAAGGTATCGGGACAACAGCTGTTGAAGTTGAACATGGACTTATGTGTGGAACCTGCGGAAGATCATAAATAGCAGGGTTCTGGATCGAGGGGATGAGATTAATATCTGTAAAAGTATTTTGAGGGCCATCAGTAGACAGCGAATGGCTGTGGGGGATATGGTCAGAAGCCACCATGCCCTGTCTTATAGATGGTGATGGTCAATCCACCAAATCCAGGCAACTATATCTATTGGTCAAAGGCAAGTCACTCCAGCCTAAGTTGGAGGGTACCATCCTGCCCCTTTGATCCTGCCAGCTATCCCACGCCCTACTGCCAACCCTATTGGAGTCCTCAGGGCCATCCCTTCCTGAGTCAAGGTAGCGATTAGAGGGGGGATAAAAGAAGGAAAGCCTTCTTGTCTCAATTCCATCCTGCTTGGCACTTAAGCCACGGCGGCAGATAAATTCCGCCGTGTATGGGTTGTCAAAATTTACAATAACACAATCCCCACAGGTCCGTTTTTTTCCACTACCTACCCAGGACACCCTTCGTACCATTAAGATTTTACTTGCGCAAGAAGGCGGGAGCGGTCTGTTATGGGTAAGCCAGTGTTGGACCTTATTTTTTAGGGAGCCCAGGGGTTCCTCCGTATTAGACCTTAGGCCCGGGACACCTGTCAATATGACAACGTAGGGGTCAGCTTCAGGTGGTAAGTTTAAGTGCTGACCATTCAAATCCCTATCGTTGTCAGGATTATTCATTCCCCCAGGAGATTTAGATGGTAAGGAATTCAAGTGTACCATTGGGGGTTGGGGTTTGGCTGATTCGACAGCCTTCTTACGTTCACCCACAAGTGGCTCAGATCTTTTATTCGAATTGTTAGGTGGTAGTAAACCCGTCCCAGTGGGTGGATTAATGGGTTCCCTAGATACAGTCATCTCGCCTCCTGACCCTGCATTAAGAGGGATAATCGACGAGGATATGTTCCTAGATGACAACAATTTTTCAATGTTCAGAAGTGACAGTTCTACAGGTCGTAAATAAGATTTAATAAGTTCATCTATTCTGGACAAAAGAAAGTTGTTGGCCTCACAAGTCTTGCACCCCTCTCCCAATCTTGTAGATACCCCAGGTATGATTGAATTCAAGGTGGAAACTGGGGCATCCATCGGTCCTCCATGTGTGAGAATACTATTTCTATGTTGGCGAGTAGTAGGGGCTTTTTTGACAAGTTTGCGTTTACGCTTGTTTGCCTCCCTAGCCTTCTTGGTTTTAGGGATAGCACCTTCCCCATTGCCCCTTGATACATCGGTAGTCGGGGGCGCCTGGCCAGGGCTCCTAAGGAGGGCTGGCGTCCTCGCGAGGGTCATGCTAGATTGCGAGTCTAAGGATATCAAAGATGCCGAGAGATCGACGGTATTAGGAACTCCATGTGTCTCGGCCTGTACTAACATTAAGGGCCTAGACTCCCTAGGGTTTACAGGAGACTTGGATAGAGCTAATGCACCTAAAGAAGAGCGTCTTGCCATGGCCAGATCTTGGGACACCCTACGTTCTAGAAGTGATATGCCTTGGTTGATAGCCTCATTCGCTCTGGTGATATATTGGTCAATTGGACCTGTTACGTGTGTTAGACCATTTTTGCTACCCCTCGTCATCATTGTGCTGCTTTACTTGGATAAGCTGAGACAGATCTGACTCAGAGAAGGGATAACTAAACACCAAATAGGAAGTGGCAATCAGTAGAACAACAGTTGGAGGAATAGTACTTCCAAGTTAGAAGATTCAAAAAGGATTATCAAAAAGGAGTGTCCGAAAACAGTCTTACCCGAACTTCTGACGGGTTTAGGCAAGTCCACTAGAAGACAATACTTGATGGTTGATACGTCTGCAGGGCGCTCTCTTGCGTCAAGAGTCGTTGGCGCTTTTTGGAAGACAAGCTCCCTTAAGGAACCTGACTCAACCTCTGTGCCCACAGTGATGGCGTCGCTCAAGTCCCCTTTTGTGCACAAAAATCGTTGAGCCAACGTTAGAGGGATGGCCCAGCCCAGTCTGGTCCGGTCAGGGACGGGCTGCGGTGACACCTGGCGGCCTAAGTAGTGGTCCGGCGCTGCCAGGTGTCGTCACCGCAAGCGCCGCTCGCAAGGGATGCCGGGATGGTTAGTTCCGAAGTGCCGTTCCCCTCACGGCGTCTCTGAAGGCGTCCGCCAGCACAGCGGAGGAAAGAGGCAAGGAGACACCTCGCTAGAGCAGCCGTTCCCCTCACGGCAGGTAAGTAACAATGGCAGCAGGCAGGTCCCACAAGGAAAAGCGTCCCGCGCTGCGGTGACACCTGGCGGCCTAAGTAGTGATCCGGCGCTGCCAGGTGTCGTCACCGCAAGCGCCGCTCGCAAGGGATGCCGGGATGGTTAGTTCCGAAGTGCCGTTCCCCTCACGGCGTCTCTGAAGGCGTCCGCCAGCACAGCGGAGGAAAGAGGCAAGGAGACACCTCGCTAGAGCAGCCGTTCCCCTCACGGCAGGTAAGTAACAATGGCAGCAGGCAGGTCCCACAAGGAAAAGCGTCCCCTATTATCGTATTCTGCCATCTCACACTGGGGAACTTCCTTTTGTATTGTCTGACCTTTATATAGAACGCAAGTGCCGTGAGAATGGAGAGTTTTGAGACTGCCCTGTATGCGTGGTTGGAGAGGTGTGTATAGTATGACCTATGTCAGTAGTGGTGAGTGTAGTGATCTCGGTGTTTGACCTCTCTCTTAACCATCTCCCTTCTACCTACCTGAGGTGGTTATGAAAATAGTCTAAGGTAAGCTTTGTTTCTGTCCCACTCTGAGCCCTGACTGATATTGTGTGCGTGGTCCGTTGAACGTTTACTAACATTTACTAACATTTCCCCACGGCAGCCTGCTTAGGCTCAGTAGGACATGTCTAAATCTTGCCCCTTTAGAGTGTTCACTGTGCTTGGCAGGAGCCCTCCTTAAGGTGGAATTTGGCTCCTGACTGGCAGTGTCACTGTCAGAAATGTAGTCAACAACTGCCAAACCCAACTTCTACTGCATGGTAATAATTTGGGAGTGTGCAAGGATAATCTGTTGACACATTCCTCGGACAATGTAAGTGTATCTACAGATTTGAAAGATGCTGTAAAAATCCAAAGGAAAACCTCCTAAGTTGCCTATAATGCATTTCCTTTCCAGTAAGACCTTGGAGTTTGGTGGATAGGGTACCCCATCGAAATATGGCAGATGCCCCATCTGCTGATACGTGCAGTGCAATTGATTAAAATGCACTTATAATACAGCAGACGAACCATCACATTTTAAGAAAGGATAAAGGTAGCAAGCTGGCCACCAGCATGTTCAATGTGTACCTAGTTAGGAGAGTCAGCGAAGACACATTGGTCAATTCAATTCTAATTTGTCAAGAAAAACAAGTATGGATTATGGTAATTCTTTAGGCGAGAAAGATTTTCCAGCTTAATTTGAACAATTTGAAAGGCTGCTTAGGCAAGATAAGGGAAGGGCAATTGAAAGTATGTATTAATGCATGGCTATTTAAAGTCACATACTAACTCTTAAACTGACTGCTGCACTTTAATCAGTTTCCCAGAACTTCATGCTGTCGAGGTATAAAATGAAGCAAGTTGAAAGGCACAGGCCTTGCTTAGACCAACATTGACAGCAGTAGTAATGAGCCTCCTGCCTCTTTCCTTGCCAAGTATAAGCTCCTCATTTGTGATATGGTTAATTATTGTTCGCTGCTGTTGGATTGTGGCTTGCAAAGTGTTGTTCCTGCAGCTTTGCAATGTGCTGCTCAACAGATGAAGTAGACGCATCTGCTTCTATAGTAATGAGGCTAACAATAATGGCCAACTCAAAATCAAGAAAGGACATCAGTCTTCTATGGTAATCTGATGATAGACAAAACATATGCATTGTATGATGCAAGTGGATCAGGTTGATAGCCACCTTCTTTTACTGTATGTGAAGTTTATAGTCGCATCGTGTGTTTGAAGTAGCTGGTCAAATTTATCAAATTTATCAACTGCAACCATGGACATAAGCAAATATACAGTTGGGTTTATGCAGTTCTGCCAACTGACCCCAAACTGTGACCAGAACATTGTAGTGAACACATTGCAAGGCACAGCAGACCTTTTTGGAGCTTGTTTTCATTGTGTTTTTTTTTTTTTTTACAAACAAGCTTTTTTTGTTTTGCAAACAATTTGAAGTCGCCACAAGGAATTCTTTGTGGTGACTTCAAATTGTCTCACAAGCTACAGTGCCAATATTGTACAGTTTGCTGAACAGCTCTATCCTAGTCCCTGTCCAGTAAGTTTTCAAAAGCAAGACAATTGATTTATTGGAGCATGTAATGCGAAAATCCATACATTTTCCCTTCATTTTTATACTGTTTCTTTCAATGCATGTAAATGGAAGCAGGAATACATGTTAAAACTGAAACGTGTAGATAATTACTAATGACTAACGAGCAGACTCCTATAACTTTCTAAAATCCTTGCTTCATTTTGCCAACTTCAAAACAAGGCTACGCTTTGCTAGCATGATTATACATGCAATATACATACAATATTGCAATTGATTAATACAATGTAATTGCACATGTTAAGACACATTTGAGTGTTAGCATTTGCATAATAAATACAAAGCATTAAGGCACATATGCAGGTGAATTCACTTTCTCACCGCACATTCTTGCCACTAGTTTCTTATGAGGAGGTGCAACCAGCAGCATTCGTTCTGGCATCCTTTCCAGTATACATGGTCAAACTGTATGCATAACATGTGGACCTCTCACACAGCATATAAAGCTTGCTTGGTATGTACTACCTGGACAGTAGCCGCCCTTTGCAAAGGATCAAAGACCACCCTTATTCTTCCCTGAACTATAAAGCTCAGGAGACGTGGCAGAGAAATGTCAAAGAACTTTTTTTAACAGTTTGTCAAGAATGTAGATGATTTCATGGCAATGCTGCAGAGCTAATATTAAAATCCAGCATACGCTGCAGAATAAACAAAAAACTCTGCCCATATCATATTGGAATTTGGGTGGTGCCTAAACTAGAAGAGAAGACTAGTGTTGGAACTGGGGTCTCTAGTTGGCAATGGTGTGTACCTTCATCCAAATAGGGACCCTTTCTTCTAGTCAGGGAAAGGGGGATACACTCCTAAAATAACCCCTGCTCATCCCTTTGGTAGCTTGGCATGAGCAGACGGGCTTATCTCAGAGGCAGTGTGTAAAGCATTTGTGAACACATACAGTAATACAGGGGAAACACTACAAATGGACACCACATCAGTTTAGAAAAATAAGTAATCTTTATCTAGACTTAACACAAGACCAAACGACAAAAATCCACAATACAATATTAAGAATATGACTTTCAAATGGTAGAAATAGCTTAGTTCAATGTAGATGGTAAATGCAGCACCTTACTCTCAAAGTACCTTCGATGAGTTACGCAAAGTAAACAAAAAGGGTCGCAGGGAAGGTGATGAGCTGTTCCTCACACTCGGAAGGGGAGGGGCGGGGTGGATGCATCCGTTTCTTATTACTGCGCAGGGGAGTTGACGCGCCCCTTCCTTACTGTGTGGGGAGTTGATGCTCGGTTTCTTACTGCGTCCCAGTACGATGCGACAAGATGGCGCCTTGATGCGATGTGACGATCCGGTGTGATGCGACAAGATGGCGTCTTCAATGCGACAACTTGGATGCAATGCGTGCATGCCTGATGGCTGTGCAGCGCACACGGTGGATTCTTGAGCCGCGACCGGCCCTGAGACACGTTTCTCCGGTGATGCGACGGCAAACACTGCAGCGGCGATACGCTTCTCCAGCGATGCGACGCACTTCTTCGGTGATGCGTCGGCAAACAGCTGTGACGGGCGCACGCTTCTATGGCGATGCGATAGCAACAGCTGCGGTGGCGACACGCTGCTTCCTCATTGCGTCGCGCTTCCAGCTCCCTGCAACACTAAGTCTCTAGAGGTCCCAAAACAGCAGCAGGCACCTCTCTGCAGGTAGAATTCCCAGCAAGGAAATTCAGGGGGGCTGGTGGTGAAGCCTTTGTACCTTTGAGACTTCAGAACAGGAGGCAAACTCAACTTGAAGCCCTTGGAGATCGTCCTCAAGATGATAAAGTACACACAAAGTTCCTCTTCTCCTTTCCTTGGCAATAAGTAACCACTGCAGGCCAACCCCAAACAGCACAGGGGTAGTCTCCTCCTTCAGCTTTTTTGGTTTCTCTCCTTGGCAAAGGTTTGTCTTGATTCCCAGAAGTGATCTAAAGTTCTGGGGTGTGGGCCCCAATATTTATACTACTAAATCCTTTGTTCTCTGAAGGCAGAGTGTGTCTGTACCTAGTCAAAACCAGTTCTGTCCACCCTGGTGCAGCTTCCTGGCAGGAGGTGGAGACCGCATTGTTGAAAGCAGACCTGGCCAAGGTAGCTGAAAGGAAGTCTCCTCCCTCTACTCTCTATTCAATGTAGGCTCAGGCAAGTTAAAGGAAATCTACACCCCCTACTCTCTATTCAACCCAGGTCCAATTCAGCCCAGCCCTGACCCCTCAGACTGCCGGAGCCAAAGCCCTCTCCAGCCCCCTGTCACTCAAAAACCAGACATGGAATACACAAACCTAGCAGAGGCATACTGGATGGTTATGCAAGACAATACCTACTGTCTAAAACTGGTATTTTCAAACACAGAATGTAAAAATCAACCACACTAAAAGATGTATTTTAACATTCTGAGTCCAGGCATACTAAACTTGTTTTTCTACCTTGTTCCCTGGGTCAGTTAGAATTATAAGATGTTAAAATCAAACTGTCCAGTCTGGCCTGTGGGAACAGATAGCCTTGCAATAGTGAAAAACAAAATTGGCTGTAATTCATGATTAGGACATGCCACACACATCAGGGCATGTCCTAACTTTCACATACAATGGTCCCTGCCCATAGGGGTACCTTGGGCCTACCTTAGGGGTGACTAACATGCAGAAAAGGGAAGGTTTAGGGACTGACAAGTGGGTGCACTTGCCAGGTCGACATGGCAGTCCCAGACTGTACACAGGCTCTGCAATGGCAGGCCTGAGCCACATTTTACAAGCTCCATAGGTGGTGTTTCTGCTCTGGTGATACCAAAGTAGAGTAAGAAAAAAGTCAGCCGGCTCCCCCAGAACGGGTGCCTAATAGAGATATGTATGTCAAATATGATATTTCTTCCATAATGTACCGTCCACTGTGGAACAAATACACAAAGAAAGATTCCGATCTGCTATAGCCAGTGAATGGGTCATTTGATCTTAAAAAGGTTCAATATGTAGAGCAGTGTTTGTTTAAAAGAAGAAGTCGAAAGGATATGTTTGATAGTGTGCGTATGTGTGAGAAAGAAGTGCGAGAGAGAGCGAAGAGAGCAGAAGCTATAGCAGAAAAAGTACAACGTAAAACGATATATCAAAAAGCGCTAGAATTAAAAAATAAAGAAAATAAGGAAAAAACTGAAAAAGAAGATAGAGAACGTCAATTATAGATAAATCGCCAGTATCCTATTAGGTGCCCTCTCTATTCCCTACTTCATACAACTTAGGATGATTGCATCCTATTGGAACGTCCCGCACCCCCGTATAAACCTCACGCTCCAAGTGCCCTTGATGAGGCTTCTGACGACAAGCATTTGTCTTCAGACGACAAAGAACAAGATAAGCAAGATGGGCGCCAGACTTGCTCTACTTTGACTAAAGCAGAAAAAGATAAATTAAAAACCGCTGGTAGAGAGGAGGCTCGTCGGCCTCACACTGTATCTGTCATCGTAGCTATGGTTCGACAGTGGCAAAATATGGAGCAATTTTATTTTGTAGAAAAATGTGTTTGGAAGGTAATATTTGATTACAGACAAATTTCTCAGGAACTATAGCCAGCTGATATAAATACTGATTATAAACGATTAACAGAGGGAACTTTTCCTTTTTCAAACCTATCTGATATGATTAGACGAGTGGTTAAAATACGAGACGCAACATTGCGTTTACGAAAGGTAGAAAACAGAGAGGTATAGAAGCAGGTCAATCTCAAGTGCAGAATGTAGATGCTCTGGTGGAAGAGGCTGCACCTAGTAGTACTACAGTTACTGTAAAACCTATGCATGAAGCTGCACCCCTGTATGTTCCTCTGAAGGGTGCGGGAACCAATGATGATAAAACTTCGGATGATGGAAAGGGATATTTGATATATTATTGGGTTTACGCTCCTTGGAGTAGAGCCGACGTGATGGCTCTTAAAGCTGCTTTCCCCGACCCCAGGAAAAATCCTGCTGCCTTTTATGAGGAGGTGGAAGGAGCCA
This sequence comes from Triturus cristatus, assembly GCF_964204655.1. Taxonomy (NCBI): domain Eukaryota; kingdom Metazoa; phylum Chordata; class Amphibia; order Caudata; family Salamandridae; genus Triturus; species Triturus cristatus. Next base: position 666,420,495 of record NC_140595.1, read on the forward strand.
TTAGCTCCTGCACTATGACCTTGCCAGATATTGATATGTTCTTTGGGCTTATTTTGCCCCCTGATATGTGTAGAATGATACGTAAAATAGATGACAATGTAGCATATGGTGATACTTGGGAACATTTAGAACAAATAGATGCGGAAAGGGAGCCTGCGCAGAAACCTCAGAAGGAGCTATTAGATCTTCCTAAAGCTATTGTGATTAAGTTAAAGACTCTCATACCTCCTAAGAAAATAGATTGGACTACATTAGCATCCTGTGAACAGAAAACGGATGAGTCAGTTTCTGATTTCTTTTCACGGTTTGAGGAAACATTCCATGATTTTAGTGGTCAGTCATTGGCCGATGATACGGAAAGCATTTGTTTGTTGATAAATTTGTCGCTAATATGTTACCGGAAATAGCTAGTCATTTAAAGGCCAGTGAGAGTTCTTGGACTAAGTCTTCCCAAGTTTCTCTTTTGACTATGGCCCAATATTATGAGCGACAGGAACAGGAAGCAAAAGCCAGGGAGGATAAGAAGGACAAAGCCTTAAAGACAAAAATTATGTTCGCTCAAATATATGGTTAATTATTTAGGGGAAGTGGAAGAGGCAGACGAGCAATGTATACACCTGGAGCACCCCCTCTCCCTCGAGCAAATTTGATCCCTGATCAGTGTGCTTATTGTAAAGAGACTGGACACTGGTGTTCTGAATGCCCTCTTTTGCGAGGTCAGCAGTATCAGCGGGGAAGGGGCAGTATGAGAGGATGCCCAGGGAATTCAGGAAACAGGGGCGGTATGGGAGCTCGTCCCAGGTTTGAGGCAGTTGAATTACTCTAATACTTTTGATAGACGAAATCAATATCAAATGTCTGATTATTCTGATGAGGTCCATGCAGATTCTGATTACGCATAGGGATGCCTAGGACGGGGTCCGGAACCGGTTGAGGTGCCAGTAGATCAAATGGATCCTTATGTTGATGCAAACGTCTTGGAATCTACCGATTGGTTTCTGGTTGATACAGGGGCTACCCGTAGTGCTCTGTAAAAAAAAACGGTTCCTAGGGCTCCCCTGTCTGGTGCAATGATAACGTTGATAGGATTCGATGGGACACATACACTTAGCCCACTTTCACAGCCACCTGAATTCAGACTTGATAAATTCACTGCAGCATGTCCATTTCTTACCACACCTGACAATATTGTGGGTATCGATATGGTTAAATATTTTCATGCCACAATACGTTGTTCTCCGGAAGGTGTGCGTGTTATTTTGAATGACAATTATCCAATGGTTGAGAAATCTTGTCTTATCAATGAGGACATTGCCCTGGCACTCTTACCTAGTACTTTGTGGGCTAAATCAGATACTGATGTGGGTCAAATGGTTATTCCACCTGTACATATTCAAGTAAAGGAGGGTGATTCATTGCCTCGCCTGCCCCAATACAAAATATCTTGAAGGTGAAGAAGCATTGGCACACATTGTTCAGGATTGGATTAAAGTGGGGGTAGTGGAAGAGGTCCCTTATAACACTTGCAATAGCCCTATCCTTCCTATTTTGAAGAAAGACACTGACACTAAAATCTACAGATTCATTATTGATTTGCGAGAAGTTAATAAAATTTTAGTGCCGCAATATGCGGTAGTTTCCAACATCACTACACTTCTCACTCTGGTCCCTCCTACTGCCACTACATTTTCGGTGATGGATTTGAAGAATGCTTTCTTCTCGATACCCATTCACCCGTTATTTGTTCGGGTTCACCCTGAAAAATAGATCATATCGGTTCTGTAGAGCTCCACAGGACTATACAGAGAGTCCCAGCATTTACAGTCAGGCATTAAAAAGGCTGTCATTCCTTTCTTGTTCCCAATAGAGGTGGCCCTTATCCAATACGTCGAAGACAACTTGTTGGCTGCAGATACCCCCTGAGCAGTGTGAAGAAGGAACACTGTTATTGTTATCATTTCTTGCCTCACAATCAGAAAGTCTTGCGAAAGCAATTGCAATTTTGTAGACAGCAGGTTACCTATTTAGGTCACCTCCTGTCTAAGGAGGGACATGCACTTACACCAGATCGCATTTAAACCATTTTAGATACTCCTGTGCCCTGTACTCAAAAGGATGTTTGTGCACAGTTTGGCCTCACTTTTTTCTGTAGGCAGTGGATCCCCAGTTTTTCGTACATTATTAAACCTTTATTGGCCCTTTTGACTAAAGACACTCCGATGCCCCTCCCATGGACTACTGAATGTCAGAATGACTTCCAACAGTTACGCCAAGCTCTTTGCTCTGCACCAGTATTAGGAACTCTAGACTACACTAAGACCTTCACACTTTGTGTACACGAGAGGCAAGGTTGTGCCCTCTCAGTTTTAACACAGACACCCGGTGATAAGCAATTTACTTGTGCCTATTTCTCAGCTGTTCTTGATCCAGTTGCCCGCGCGCTGCCTGAATGTTTCCGAGTGGTGGCAGCATCGGCTGTATCAATACGGCAGAGTGAAGAAATAGTTTTGTCACATAAACTGCTTGTGTTAGTACCACATTCTGTTGATGCCTTGCTAAATCAAACAAAAACACAGCATTTCACTAGTGCCCGCTTGACAGGATATGAATTGACACTTTTGGCCCCTCATATTACACTGAAAAGATGTCTGACCCTAAATCCTGCTACACTATTGCCATTTCCAGCTACTCAGTCTCAGTGTCAAGAGTTACATGATTGTATATTCCTTACTGAAGAGCAAACAAAGGGCTGTGTTGACTTACAAGATACACCTCTCTCTAGTGTTGATGGGGAGTTATGGGTTGACGGCTCGTGTTTAAAGTTGCCTGATGGCACTACATCTGCTGCCTATACGATTGCAACACTTCAGACAGTAGTGGAAACAGCTCGCATCCCACAGAAGTCAGCCCAAGCGGGCAAATTGATTTCACTAACGAGAGCATGTGAGCTTAGTACAGATTTGCTTGTTAATATTTTTACTGACAGCCAGTACGCTTTCGGGGTGGCACACAATTTTGGCCGCTTATGGAAAGAAAGGAGTTTTCTCACCTCACATGGGAAATGGATAGTGCATGGAGAGTTAGTACATAATCGTCTTAATGCTCTAACCAATAATAAGAAAGTGGCAATTGTTAAGTGTAGTGCACACAAGAAAGTGACTGATAAAATGGGAGCAGGTAATGCCTTTGCAGATTACAAAGCCAGTGAAACCGCAATGCAGCGAAGTACCACATCCATGTATGTAGTGAAGTTACAAGCTGAACGTTGGCATGATGCCAGGCAAGAGGTACTGGACATGCAACAATCGGCCTCCACTGATGAACTAGACCAAAGGTCTAAGGAGGGAGCACTGGATGATGAGGGTTGTTGGAGGAATAAAGATATGACCAAATGGAAGTTACCCACAGCCTACTTATACCCCATGATTCACATGGCACATGGGCCGGCACATGTTGGAGCATCCTCAATGGCAAAACAACTTATGCAAATTTGGGATCATCCTGATATTGCCGGCACTGCTAAAAAGATGGTCCAGTCTTGTTTGGTTTGTCTTCAGTATAATCCTGGAAAGGGAACGTGAACTCCAACAGGAGGGTTTGCAACAACAACTCCACCTTTTGAGGTCCTGCAAATGGACTACATTCAGTTTGAGCACTGTAATACCTTGAAATATGTCCTGGTGGTGGTTTGTGCCTTCAGTAAATGGGTGGAAGCGTATGCTACGAAGGATAATACAGCTTTCACGACAGCGAAAGTTCTCCTAAAGGAGTTCTTTCCGCTTTTGGCATTTGTCGGGTCTTATGGAGATACAACGGACCTCATTTCATTGGGCAAGTTGTCGAATATGTCATAAAAGGGTTAGGGATTAAGCAGAAATTTCATGGCACTTTTCACCCACAATCAGCAGGCTTGGTGGAGCGTTACATTTCCACTCTGAAACTGAAATTGGCTAAAATACAGGTTTCCACGTCTTTGAAATGGCCTGATGCCCTGCCCCTAGCACTACTTTCTATCAGATCAATACCCCATACACTATCTGGCCTTACGCCATATGAGGTTGTGTTTGGCAGGCCCATGAATATTTGGGGCATCTCTAAGCCTCGCCAGACACATGATGTACCCTATGTGTTGATGAGTGACTATTTGTCCCAGTTAACTGATAGCTTTTCTTCTATTTATCAGCAGGTACTGGAAGCCCTTCCAGACAGGTCGCAGGGAGATGGCCATGATCTGCGGCCTGGTGACTTTGTCTTGATGAAGTCCTTCCAGCGGACCAATTCTTTGGCACCCTGTTGGCGTGGACCGGAGCAAGTCCTCTTGGCTACCAGAACTGCGGTACGAGTGACCAACTGGAAGAATTGGGTGCACACCACCCACTGTCGTAAAGTTCCGCATGTCCTCGTGAGTCAAGCTTCGTTGACAGATCACCGCGACATCCTGGTCACCGAGAAAGGATGAGCTGTGTCACCTGAAAGACCTGAGGAAGTCTTCCCAGACCACACGATCCCAGGTACATCTAGATGATATCTGCTTCGATCTAGGAAGAAAGACATTTCATCACAGAAAGAGACTGTTTGAGCCACTGTCCTGGGTGGTTAAAGACTGACTACCAAGTGGGGTAGCCTTTTATTGACTACTCGTCTCAACATTAGTGAAGAAACCAACGCCTGCCCAGGACCTTTACGGCACCATCTGTTTTGTTGTTCACTGACAAAATGAACATGCCGGAGGAGAAGAAATCGAATGCTGCAAAAATCTGTAGTAATAGTATATTGTTTGCTATTGGACTAAATTTGACTGTTGTCATCATTGCTGTTATTATGTGGGTTCTGGAGGATGTAGCTCCGGCTCGAAACTTACTGACTGCTACTACTCCTGTCCCCACCGAACATTATTATTTTACTCTTCCTTATCATGAGAAGAAACACCGGATGTCGTATCTTAATAACACTTTCATTCAAATGTTACATCATACTCATAATGCTACGAACACTACCAACTGCTGGGTATGAGGAATGAAGCCGGCTCATCAGAAGAAGGGAGGAACGCCTTTCATTCCCTTGCCATTCTCGCATAATGGCTCCTGTAGAGCCTGGTTCGCACTGTTGTGGGCCTCTGAAATTGCTAATATTACTCTAGCTGATGTAGTAGGACTTAATGCAAAACTTAATAAAGTTTGTTACCCCAATGAGGAAGGGGACCCACAAGCCAAAGAAATTGTATGGGAAATTGAGGAGTATCGCAAAGGAAATTTCTCCACACATTGTTTTTCCCAACACTCGAATGGCCAAGGGTAACGGGCCTTTTGTTATCGCTGTTACTAGAGCCCAACAAATCTTTGTGGGAGCAGTTTTGGTAGTATCCCAGTGGGAAAAAGAGTGACTGTACTACAGTATTGAACATTACTGGAATGAACAATAGCAGTTTCCTGTCCTCACACAACCAGCCGCGGTCGGTAGTAGGAGTAACTGCAGGGCGGTGACGTGGGGAGGGGGAGGGGTAGGGTGGGGGGTAGTAAACTATGGATTACGGAGGTTTACAGGTAAGTTAACATATAAATTAAATTAATAAAACGAATTTCGTTGCGTGCACTGCATCCCCAAATGCGATGCAGTGCACGCAACGAAATTCGTTTTATTAATTTATATGTTAACTTACCTGTAAACCTCCGTAATCCATAGTTTACTACCCCCCACCCTGCCCCTCCCCCTCCCCACGTCACCGCCCTGCAGTTACTCCTACTACCGACCGCGGCTGCACACAACACTTATTTTATTTGTGGGAGTAAAGGCTACTATCATCTACCAATTGGATGGCTGTAACCTGTTATGTGTCCTTTTTGCTTCCTCCTGTGTTCTTAGCACCAGCATCTTTTTATAAAAATCAAACTGTTTAATGACATTTCTTTGAACCGATTCAAAAGTAGTATAAATTATGATGAATTGGATCAAACTGATACTGCATTACGAGAAATGTGACTTTGCAAAACCGAATGGTGCTAGACGTGGTTCTAGCTGATCGTGGTGGAGCATGTCGCATTATCGGGAGCAGCTGCTGTGTTTTTAACCCTGATCATGCCCCTTCTGTTTATGATGCCATTTCCAAAATGCATAAAATAGCCACTGAGATACATCAAGATTCAGGAACATGGACTTGGACTGGATGGTTCTGGAATGTATTTTCTGTATGGGGATTGAAAATATTATCGTCCTTGTTCATAATTATTGCAATTCTCTTGTATTGTTGTTTATGTATCCAATGCGGGCCGATGCTTTGTTCCCTCTGTATTTCCACTTGTACTACTTGTCTACCATCTAAAACGAATGTTCAAAATGTAAATGCCTGTTTAGCAATAGACCGAGTAGTCAGCAATATGATGCTGATTGATATACACGATATTTATCGTACCCCTTTTAAAGCATAAGAAAATGTCTTGGCTTATGCTAAAAGGGCCGTCTGTGGAAAACGTGTAATATTTTACTTAGCATAAGCTAGAGCCATTTTGGCTGTGGTGTCCATTTCGTTTCCTTCGTAATTCTCCCGTCCTCTGCTGCTCGTCTTTTCACTCTGCTTGTGTTATCTGTTATAGTTGACTTCCTGACTTAGCTAAAAGCAATGTATGTGCTAAGGGTTTGTAGCTGCCATTGCACCTGGCTATATATGTTAACTGTCGACCATTTACTGCTGCCATAAGCATTTCTGCTCTCCCTCCTACTTTGCTGACCACATGGTTATTCATCTGCCCTTGTTTGCTGATAGCTATTCCTAAAACTTGCTCTTCTTATTTCTGTTTACATGCTTACATTGCAGAAAACCTGTATAAAAGACCTGTGTTCTGTGACTTCAGTGTACTACCTCATGCAGCACTTGAGAGTGCGGTGTGGATGTGGTCCCACTCATGAGTGATTAATAAACTTGTTATTTATTCCAACTCCAGTGCTGATCTCTATTTTGTTGGTCTTTGAACCCGTGGACAAAAGGGTGACCCTGCACCAGTGTACCCCTGAAAAGGTACATTTCCACACCTCTATGCTCATAAAATGTTTAGCATTCAAATTTGTTCACTGCACAATGTCTCAAAGGAGCACATAATTGCCAAAGTTTGAAAATAGCCAATTGGCAAAGATTTGCAGTATTTACTTTAAATCAATCATCCCTATTGAAAGGAGTAATTAGAGACTGGAGTCTAATACCGGACTAACAATTGAGCACTCTTTCTGTGCTTTGCTCAATACCTTCTTTACTCTGGGTTGTGCTACATGGACACTGTCCCTAAGCAAAGAGATCCATTTGTGAAAGAACATCATACCTTGCTGTGCTGCATGGTCATGTTCTTCAAAATCACTGGAAGAGGAAACCTCATTTGATGGTTCTTCACCAACTGTCCCTCAGATGCAGTCTCCGTATCAGCACCACCACTTTTTGACTTCCCGCCTGAGCAGTAGTCATCCAATGAAATTCCGTGTCTGTTTCCTATTTAAGCCTTTTTTCCTCAAGTACTTTGTGCTAGTAGCAGTACACAAGTTTGGCTTTGTCTCTAGTGCTGCACGATAGTTCCCCTGACCTGCTTTTCCTCTCTGAAATCTGGGTGAACCCTGAATCTGACATTGCCACAGCTCTACGACACAGTCACCCTAAATGGCACTCATCTACAGACCACCAGGACACGCACCAACTTCACAGCGCCATCATGGACTTTGCCACACCACTCGACCTTGATGCTTCCAATTACATCCTCCTCTAAGACCTGAGCTTCCACCTCTTAGGCCATGCCAACCGCAACTCAAGAGCAGACATTGGAAGCCTGAGCCACAACTAAATGAGTAAAGGGGCCTACATATGTCACCAGACACCTCCTGGACCCTATTTTCTATAACCTTAGCAACATCAGAGTCTACAAGCCCACATTAGTCCCCTGGACAGACCCCACCCTGGTCAGATTCAGAATCCTGGTCCAGCGATTCTGCACAACTGCCAGACCAGGCCATTGAAACTGGAATAGCATCACTGACAAGGACTGGAACACTGCTCTCGGCACCCACCAACCCAACACAGCAACAGCCTCCCCAAAGCCTCAAGAATTTCAATAATTGGATCACATCCTGCTCCGACTCCCTGCCCCTATCAAACACCGTAATATAACAAGATCCAGATCCCAGGCCATTTGGTACATAGAAAAACTCAGATTGATGAAATGCCACTGCAAACAAGTGGAACAAAAATGGAGAATGAGCCAGGACAATGCAGACAGGAGCACGTTTGAATCCGCCCTACTGCCCTACCGCCAAATGATCTGGACCACCCAGCATGCTGCTCTGGTAGACCGCATCGATGCCAAGACCAACAGAAGCAATTAAATCTTCACCATTTTGAAAGATTCTTTCCTCATTATCAACCGCCTCCAGCTCAATTCCCCCATCGCATTACCTCTGCAACAATCTCTCTCAATTTTGAGCAACAAAATCACCACCATTTGCAGTAACTTCAATCTGCAATCAAACCCGACAGATCTCATCAAACACCTCCGGAACTTATCCAAAAGAACCTATCCTAACCATATGGCCCACCATCACCCCAGAAGAAACCGCAGCCACCATGAAGTCCCTCCACTCGGGCCCCATTGGATCCCTGTCCCCACCACACCGACTCCAGAAGACTGTAACCCATCAGCGCCATGCTCATATCCATTCTGAGTGACTTCACCTCTTTTGCGCTCTTCCCAGATGCTTGGAAACACACAACTGCCCTCCCAATGTTGAAGAAACCATCTGTGGACCATTGAACGCTCAGCAACTACAGAACGATCTCCCTGCTACTATTCCCGGACATGGTCTTACAGAAAATCATCAATAGACACCTCACCGAATACCTCACTGACCACCAAGTAGTTGACACCAGTCAGACTGGTTTCAGCCCCAAGAAGAGCTCGGAAACTGCCCTCAAGGCTGCCACAGATGACATCCAGATAACTGTGGAAAGAGGAGACATTGCGACCCTCATCCACCTGGATCTCTCTGCAGCATTTTACACAGTCTCCCAACCCATTCAACACATATCTGACATCAAAATCAAAGGACATGCACTCTGATGGATCTGATCCTTCCTGACTGGAAGGACTAAATCAGTCAGCCTAGCACCATACACCTTGGATGCCCGCAACCTCTTCTGCGGAGTTCCACAAGTATTTTCCCTGAGTCAACCCTCTTCAATGTATACATGATCCCTCTATCCAGCATCATCTGCTCATGCAATATCAACAGCCTTGCCAATGCCGATGACTCACAACTCTATTTCTCCCTTACTTACAGGATGCCCAGTAGCCGGATCAAGTTTAATGCCTACATGACTGAAATTGGCCACTGAATAAAGACCAAACTGTCTAAAGCTGAACACAGACAAGATTGAAATTGCAAACTTTGTGAAGAGCACATCACCATGGGACTTCACTTGGTGGCCAACAGAACTAGGACCGACACCCACCTCCAACACCCACACCAAAAACCTCGGGATATTCTTTGACAGCAATCCCAACATGAAGGCCCAAGTCAATGCCGTTCCCATCTCATTCTTCCATACCCAAAAGATTCTGAGGAAGATTTTCAAATGGCTTCCAATCAGCTCCCGGAAAACTGTCACAAACCCCTTGGTCACAAGCAAGCTGGACTATGGGAACACCATCTATGCTTGGATCACCAAAAACTCACCAGAAGGCTTCAGCACTCGGGTGCCAGATTCGCTCTCAACCTCCCACACCGCACTCATATCACATCACACCTGAAGTAGCTTTACTGGCTCCCCACTCACATATGAGAATGATTCAAACTCCTCCCCCACTGTTTCAAGGCACTACGTAATTCTGGCCCACCATACCTCAAAAATCATATTTACTTTCACAAACCTTTCAGATTTCTCCCCCATCTGGACTTCTAATTGCAGAAATCCCAGGCATACGGAAAATCAGATCTGGCAGTCGAGCCTTCTCCATCATTTGTAAAGCTGTGAACGACCTGCCACTACACATAAAAGCCTCCTTCTTCTCACTTCTTGAATTCCGCAAGCAGCTGAAGACCTGGCTTTTCCAGTAGTCCCAGTACACCCAAGGTGTGCCTACACTTACATCTGCTCAGCACCAGGCTACACTCCTGGTAAAAGTGACACTGCAAATCTGTGTTTGGCTGACGAGCTTTCCCAGTCTGTGTACGTGGCATCTTCAGAGATGTTATGTGCATATGTATACACTTGTAATAAACTGTGTGGCGATAACCTATGTAAACCCCTGCAATTTATTTTATTAGTTCTGTTTCAGTGAGAGATTTACTTAGTTTAATACCAGGAGCCTTTTGGAAAAAAATATCCTTTCCACCAAAAATAAATCCGTGTATGTCCTTTTGGAATATTCGGTATCTTTGTCTTTCTAAAGCGTGCATTAGGATTCAATAAATCAGAGATGCAAAATGTTTCAGATGCATATTGAGTGCTCTCTTGTAATATTGCTACTTTGAGAACCTTGAAATTAAAATTATCAGAGTGAAACAAAGCTTTTTCCTGAAAAAATATGAACCATTATTTCCCCCTGTTTGAAATATATTGAAATATGTAGAGTTTTACTTTCCTTCAGACAATAATTGCATCTAAAGCAGTTGGTCTACTGAATTTATCGAATTCATCTGGGCAAAATGTTCCCTTGTATAATCAGTGAACACAGTGGTTGAGAGGTTAAAGCTGGCCAGTCAACTTTATCAAAGTGTCAAGAGCAGCATTGCTTTATATTTGCAACCACATCAACTAGAAACATATTGTTTCCTTAAAATGTACAGATTATGTAGCACAGTGGATTTATATTGCCACTACGATAGTCTAGAGATATCCAGAAAGCTCAGAATCGATGACACGCTAGAAGATTTACTAGGAAAATAAATATATTTGTATCTGAACAGTAAAAATATTTCCACTTATGAATTGCATGGCTAGTGTACGAGCGATGGTTAGCAGAGCACAGTTTTTTTTTGTAGTTTATCATTTGTTGTGTTTTTTGATGTACGGCATTCACTTGCCATGTACATGTTCTGCGTTGCCTTTGGCTGCACACGGCAAAGGTTATCTGGAAGTTGTCCCCCTGCCAAGTTAGTTGCCCAGCAAAAGGTCAGGATTGCATCCAACTTTGGCCATGTGCCACGGAGATTGTCCTCTTGCCGGAGTTGGGCAGAGAACCAGGCTGAAGCACTGTTGCCATCCCGGCCAAAGGCTGTGCACAACCAGGAACAGGTATATGGAAGGTGAATCCGTCATTAGAAAACACCAGAAATCAGCAAACATAAACTCAAAAAAGCACATAAATTAACCAGTTATTATATGGAATGCACACCCAAAAAATCTCACCACGCCTGCCATGCTCAGTGCCTTCTGCTGTGCACAGTGGGGTTTGGCCCCAGGGCCTGGCCTTATGTCAAGCCAGTCACCCAACCCTTAGCGCCAGCCAACCGCAGCTGTGCATGGCCTTGGGTCGTGCGAATCAGGGGGTGAACGCAAGACCTGACAATCCGCTTCCGTTATCTGTGTAGGGCCTATTAGAGAACAGCTATTGTATTGTGTTTTTTCGGTGGCTCATTAACCCAACATCCTTGGTGTGGTTTTTCCCCTAATCTTTTGCCTTCAGACCTCCTGTTTTTGATGACTTCATTTTTACTGGCCTTATGACTGCACACTGCTAACCAGTGTTAAAGTGCTTGTGCTCTTCCCCAAAACATGGTAACATTAGCTTATACCCAATTGGCATCTTTAAATTACTCGCAAGTCCCTAGTAAACTGGCACTACCTGTGCCCATGACCTGTAAATTAAGCTCTACTACTGCGCCTGCAGCACTGATTCTGCCACCTAACTGGCACTCTAAACATGTCTCAGGCCTGCCATTGCAGAGCCTGTGTGCAGTTTTAAACTGCTATTTTGACCTAGAAAGCAAACCATTTACCAGGCGCAAACCTTCCTTTTTATACATAAAGGTCACCCCTAAGGTAGGCCCTGGACAGCCCATAAGGCAGGGTACAATGTATTTTAAAAAGATGGGCATGTGCTTTTAAGTTTTAAATGTCCTGGTAGTGAAAAACTCTCTCACTACTGCAAGGCCTAGCTCTCCAATAGGGTTACATTGAAATTACATTTTAACATTTTATAAGTGTAATTTCCAAAATGGGTAAATGTAACCCTTTCATGTTTAGTGTCCCTGGATTTGCAATTTAAAATCCTAATTTATGGTGAAGTTCAATTCAAAAATCTTTATTTCGGTCAGTTTCGACCATAAAAGATACAGTTATAAAACACTTTAGTTTAAATACAATTGATATAAATATATAAATTACTGTTGAACATAGTAGGAGGATTTTAATAAAATGGCAGTTAGATTACCTATTTCATCTATCGCCATTAAAACTTGTATATTACAATAAATACAATAAAAGCTAGGCAAAATTAACAAAGGCAACATTGATTTAAAAACCATAACTTTTTCTTTTGTATATACATCAATTTCTATTTGGGTGAAGGTTTCTAATTACAAATTTTTCTTTATCGGTTCGATCATTTCAGAATCACAATTTCCCATAAACACCCATAGATCGTAAAGTGCAAGTGCAATATTCACTAAAAACATTTACAAAAATATACATAATCCTAACCTGTTATAACTTCAGCCCAGCTTTGGCTCTTATGAGCTCACATTGAATAAATATCTACTTACACTGAAAACAATCAATTGTGAGGTGTCAGTCTTCAATATACGTTCAGCCTCACTACAATATCTAGTATTCAGGTTTTTTCAAAATGGCTTTATCCACCTTTTCCTAGGTCTATCATATGTGGGACAAAAGAATAATATATGTAAGTCATTTTCTTTATTGTTATTTGAGCATAATACGCATAGTTCACTACTTTTGCAATCATGAATGTTGCTCCATCTTGATTTATTGGCATTTGTTTGAAGCACCCCATATCTAAACTTCATGAACAAAGATTTCGCTAATTGCGGCCATACCTCGTCCAGAAAGGGTTCAAACTGTGCTACATCTTTAAACAAAAGAAAAGTAGATGTTAATGACCCAATAAAGGGGTTATGTAGCACGCTATTGATGTAGGCCCAAAAGGTGGACTTTAATAGTTTCTTGCAAGCTAGTGTCAACTGGGCGGCTTCTTCCCAGTAGTGCGATAAGCCCAACTTCGACATCCACAAAGCAACATGTTTAAGCCATGGGATGTCCCTTCTCTTATCGTTTCTCATAATGTCTTCTAGGCCTTCCTTATAATGTAGCAACTCTGGGGTTGACCATATCCTCACCCAAAATAAAAGTGGTCTTAATAAAGCATGGTGGTCAGTGCGTTTAATGTTTAAATGAATAAGAATCGGAATTAGGTGAGTTCTAATGGGAAGGCTTAATAGTTTCCTTAAAAACTTGTTTTCTCCCAATTCAAAATTCTTTTTGCAGTAAGGTCCCCATATTTCAGCTCCATAAAGGGAGGCAGATTTTGCTTTATATTTGAATACTTCTAAGGCACGGGATACTGCCTTTGAAGTGCTGTCCCCATGTTTCTTTAAAATAGGAAGTGAGTTTTGAAGCAGAATTAACTTGTTTTTTTCCAATTGCGGCTTCCAGGATAGTTTGGTATCCAATGTGATGTCTAAATAATTAAAATTTTGCACATATTCTAATTTTGGATTATTAAGCACTAAATTCTTTTTAAATGATCTATGAGGATTTATTGACATGTATTTAGTTTTGCTGGAGGTAATTTTGAGACCTTTCATAGTACAAAATTTATGGAAGGAGTCCATTAAACATTGCAATCCTTTTGGGGTTTGTGAAATTAGGATAGTATCGTCAGCAAATAGAAGCGCTGGCACTGAATCACCCCCCAGTTTAGGTGCGTCATTCTGGCAGCCATTCAAATAATTAGGGATGTCATTTACGTACAGAGAGAACAGGGTGGGCGCACACCCCTTCTCACCGGGATGGCCTTGGTAAGTTCACCCCTCGGGCCCCATCTTACTTTAGCAAAATTATCATCGTGGAGCCTGATTATTTGTATGAGTAGTTCACCTGGCACCCCTTGCAATCTCAACCAATCCCAAAGTAGATTTCGGGGTACAAGGTCGAACGCTGCCTTTAGGTCTACGAAGGCAATGTACAAGTAACCCCCTCTTATGTGTATGTATTTCCAGCATAGACATGTAAATCTAAATACTTGGTCGATCGTACTAGTTTTGATTCTGAATCCTGGCTGAAATATTGAGAGAGCCTTATTCTCTTCAATCCACTCATTTAATCTATTTAAAATATGCCTAGCAATTTTTTTTTGTAAAATATCAATTAAACTGATAGGGCGATAGTTTGCAGGGTCATATCGGTTGCCCTTTTTAAAAATCGTCATAATTTCTGCCCCTTTCCATGTTTCGGGTATCGGTGTGCCTGAGGCTATTGCGTTACACAAATGATTTATGTATGGTCCCCAAACACTAATATCATGTTTCAGTAAGTCTCCCGGAATTTTGTCAGGTCCGGGAGCTTTCCCCGGTTTAACTGCTTCAATTGCCACTATTGTTTCCTTCATGCTAAAATTTAAGTTAGGAATCTTTGGAACAAATGCCAAGTCTTCAATAGTGCCAGATTGCAAACATTCGGTGTCTGTATAGAGACGGGAAAAGGGGTCAGTCCAGGTATTGGTGTACAAAACAAGTCCTTCTTAACACTTTGTGACTGATTCCCCTTCGCTATTGTTCTCCAAAAACCGGACTGATCCTTAGACTTGGCTGTACTAATCAAGTCTGTCCAAATATCATCATCCCATGTTTTTTTCGCAATCGCAAGAGTTCTCTTATATTTTATCCTTTTTTCCCTAGTTACAGTTATGTTGTTATTTTAAATTGCCTGGATAAGTTCTGCTTTTGCTACCCGGCAACTTTTGTTGTACCAGCGATTTGCCACTTCGTCCCTTTCCTTTCTTCCAGTAGTACTCTCCTTGGGTATGTTACTTATAACCGGAGTTAAAGCATCTACAAGGGTGTTATGTAGATCTAGCGTTGAAGTTTTATCATCTAGTAAGTGGAGGAAGGATGTAATAGTGTCTGCAAAGATGTTATAAATGCATGTCATGGACTGGCTGTTCCCCAAAATATGGGGCAACTTTAGGGCACGTTGGTTGTTACTTAATATAATGTCATCCACAGTAGTACTGTTATCTCTGATACCCCAAGAAGTAGAAAGGAAATATTGAGACACTAGCGA
The DNA here is from genome assembly GCF_964204655.1 of Triturus cristatus. NCBI lineage: Eukaryota > Metazoa > Chordata > Amphibia > Caudata > Salamandridae > Triturus > Triturus cristatus. The sequence goes on from NC_140595.1 coordinate 666,435,769, forward strand.
CAATTGTAGGGGACGATGGTCACTCTCAGTTCTTGGATCTATTTTTAGATCGAGGACATGTGACCAGAACTCTATCGACACCAATATGTAGTCTATATGACACCGAGAGCTGCCTCTACAGAATGTATATGCATTTGGCCTATCGGAGGGCAGACGGGTGAAGTTCAGGTTTTAGATTACTATTCTGAAAATGTCATTTTTAGAAAGTTGGCATTTTCTTGCCTTAGCCATTTGGTGCCTGCAGCCTGTCTCTTGGTTACATGACTGGGTGTGGATTACAGTTGAGCTTTGTGTATTCCTCCTAGACAGCCACACGCAATGGGGAGCTTAGGTGTCACTGGATGGGCCACCAGTGGCGGGATGGGAGGGAGCAGCTGGACCCAGCCCCACTTACACTTGAATTGGCTGTGTCCTGTGTCCAAACATAGGGCTTCCAACCCCTGTAGTTAGTGTGGAGCTAGGGCCAGGAAAGAAGGGCACCTGTGCATTTCAAAGGCATGCCTCTAGAAGCTTCTCCTCACTTCAAAGGCACAACTGGGTATAAATACTGGACCTCGGACACCACCACTTCAGTACACTTCTGGACCTGTGGATACTTTGCCAGGAAGGACTGCTGGGCTGCTGAATGGACTGACACTTTGTTGAACTGCTGCTCTGATGGAACTGCTGCCCTGCTGTGCTGACCTGCTGGCCTCTTCCCTGGGTGAGAAGGACTGGACCTGCATTTCTTGAACTCTGAATGACTCCAAAAGCTAGTTAGCTGCCCTTCTGAATCCTTAGGGACATAATGGGCTTTCAACAACCTTGCATCTGCACTTGAACTCTGTGATTCTACCCTGCCAAGTGGTGCCACCCCAGTTCTGGACCCATGGAAGTGGACTTAAGGTGCTCTGCCATCCTATGTTGATGCAGCAGAATCGATGCATCTCCTCTGCTGTACAGCACAACCCCCAGTAGAACCGACAAATTGCCACTGATGCATGATTGGAACCGTCGCAAAGACCTGCATTGCAGCTCTTTGGGGCTGCCACATCGCCCCGACTGCACGATATATCTTCGGTGCAGGCCCTCACATCCCTCATCGATGGCAGGCTTGAAGATGACAGACTCTGCATCTCAGCTAGTCAGTTCTTCAGAACCGATGTATCGCCACAACTGCACATTGCATCCTCAATGCCTGACTTCGCATTGTAAATCCTGTTGAAGGGATCCTCGACCACAACTCAGGCCCTCAGACTACAGCCTCACCGCATCTTGAAACCGATGCATCGCTTCGGCAGAGCTGCACATATTCGACGCAGATCCTCCCAGTGCTCTGCTATTCAGGATTTAAGGTACCCTGCTCGGTGGGCCGGACTGTGTCCCCGTAGCCTGTTCGTTGACAGCTGAACTTGTGACTTTGTCCTGGTCTGGAAAGACTAGTTATCCACAGTTGGCACGTTGTGCTTTTGGATCTATTTTCACAGAAATCTTTGAAATTGCTTGTCTCTGGTTCTACTAGTTGAATTTTTGTTGTTTTAGTCTTGTTTTTTTTAATTAAGTTCTATTTTTCTAACTTGGTGTGAGATCCTTTTAGTGTGGTGTTTTCACTTTATTACTGCCTGAAGATTTGCACAATTACTTTACACATTGCCTCTAAGTTAGGCCTGGCTGCTCTGTGACAAGCTTCCAGAGGGTTGAATTCGGTAAATTTAGGTATGGCTTGTGCCTTGCCCTGGCAAGGATTGTGGTAGCTGCTTGACCAGGGCTCACCCTCAGTCAACCAACAACCCAATTTCGTACAGGAATTTTAGGAGGGGTTCATGTTTTTGTGGGGTTATGTTTTTTTTTCCTTGGATTTTCAAACTATTGTAAACAGCCTTAGTAGAGCTGTTTAAAATAAAAAAATATATAACTAATGTAGTTTCTGATTGTGGTCTTCCATCATTTGGTTCCCAGGCCTAGGATTCTATTTCCTGCACCATATGTTCTTCTTGCTCCACATGCCATATAGAGCAAAGATGCTAGTTGGAGGTTGGTCTCCCTTGCTTCTTGTAGCACGGTTTAACATGGTATATGTTAAGAAAAATGATGTAGCCGTAATAAAGCCCTATGAGTCCTCTAGAAATTCAGTATACTGCGAGACCAACTGAGCATGCCGAAAGCCATAGTGCTCAGTGAGAGCAGAAATGTAAAACTAAAACCAAAAATTGTTTTCGAATTCCGCTGTTAGTTGTTTTTGAAAAAAGGTCAAATTGTTCCCAGCATACGGAGAGCCAAATGTTTGTGTTCTGTGCGGGAGGCGCAACATCAATGTTGCCTGCCTTCACAGACGACGGTCCCTGAAACACCTCTTGGATCAAGTCAATGGAGCAAAGATGATCTTCTCCGGTTTCCACAGCCGTTGCTGAGGAAGCACTTGATGCCTGTAAGCCTGGTACAGTGCCAGTGTCCATTCCAAAAGGAGCTGGAGCATCCCGTGGTGGCTCTAAGAATGCCAACATCAGGATTGGAACACGCTGACGAAACTGCACTACATGGGCCTTTTTCTCAGGTCCAGCAGTACATCCACGTCCGGAAGCGCAACCGATGGAAGTATTAGACAGATGTCCAACACGCATTCATGTCCACAGAATAAACAGCAGCAGAGTACAGGCTGGACGCAGTCTACCCAGACTGATCTGTACGATAGAAACCAATGCTCGCTTAGCTCCCGAAGCCAAAGTGTGCCCAGATGGAGTGCCATGCGTTCATGGCAACGTTGCTCCAAGAGCACTTTTTCCACCTTCTTGGAATTGGGGAAGTCCACTGCGTAGCAGAAAAATTAAAACCAGGTTACCCACTATCAGTAGCAGGATCAGTAGAAGCCCTCCAAAAAATGCTTCCAAATAAGGAGTGTTAGACCTGGCACTATTGTCGTGGGTCTCCCCAACATTTTTGCCTTTGCCTCCTGTGTTTTTGCTGTGTGTTGGACTAGATGCTTTGGGCACTTTGCCACTGCTGTTCAGTGCCAAAGTGCAAGTGCCCCCTTAGTGATTCCATGATTGGCATATTTGATTTACTTGTCAGACCCTCGTAGTGCACTGTGTGTGCCCAGGGCCTGTAAATCAAATGCTGCTTGTGGCCTGCAGCACTGATTGTGCCACCCACGGAAGCAGCCTGTAAAATGTGATTCTGGCCTGCTATTGCAAAGCCTGTGTGTCGTCTGGACTGACATGTCGACTTGGCAAGTGCACACACTTGCCAGTCCCTAAACCTTCCCTTTTCTACCTATTAGTCACCCCTAAGGTTAGCCCAAGGTACCCCTGTGGGCAGGGTGCAGTGTATGTGAAAGGCAGGACATGCCCTGATATGTGCGGCATGTCCTGATAGTGAATTACTGCCAATTTCGTTTTTCACTATTGCAAGGCTGCCTGTTCCCCTAGGACAGAATGGGGAGTTTGTTTCTAACACCTTATAAACATGACCCTGGGAACAAGGTAGGAAAATAAAGTTTAATATGACTGAACTCAGAATGTTAAAGTGAATCTTTTAGTGAGGGTGATTTTTACATTCTGTGTTTGAAAATACCTTTTAGAAAGTCGGTATTTTCTTGCCTAACCATCCAGTGTGTCTCTGCTAGGTTTGTGTATTGCATGTCTGGCTTTTGGATGACAGGGGCTCCAGAAGTCTAATGAGTCGGGGCTGGGCTGAATAGACCTGGGCTGCATTTAGAGTAGAGGGAGGAGATTTCCTTTCACCTGAATGGGCCTGGTCCGCCTTCAAAAATGCTGTCTCCACCTCCTGACAGGAAGCCTCACCGGTGAGGTCAGAACAGGTTTTGGCTGGGTACAGACACACTCTGCCTTCAGAGAAAAAAGGATTTGTGTGTTTTTAAATAGGGGGCCCAGACCCCAGACATTTAGATCACTTCTCGGAAATCAAGAGGAACCTTTGCCAAGGAGAAGAGCTGGAGAAGCTGAGGAGGAATACTGCCCCCAGTGCTGTTTGCTGTCTGAGGTTGGCCTGCATGGGCTACTTGTTGCCAGGGAAAGGAGAAAAGGACTTTGCTACTTGCTTTGTCCCCCTGCTTGAAGAAAGGCTCTCCAAGGGTTTGAACTGAGCTTGACCCCTGTTCTAGAGGTCTCAGGAACAGCAAAGCACCCACCGTGTCTGTGGGCCACCATCTCCGATCGTCTCAGCAGAAGAAAAGGGTAAGCCACTCTGTCATCGAGTCCATCACAGAATTCTGTGTCCTGAAATCCCCGCCAAGAGCAATGCCTCGCTACGCAACGCAACCCTGGTCTCACCGACTCCGTCAACGAGCCACTGCTTGCACCGCGTCCTGAGGGCACCACACTCTGCAACGCTTCTCTACACGCTGCAAGGACGTCACTGACTCTGTCGCTGCCTGACCCGAACATCGACCAGCTCTGTCTCCACACCATGAACTGCCAGCACCGCAGTGAGCACCGTCTCACCCTTCAACGCAAGTCCTGGTCTCACCGACTCCTTCAACGAGCCGCTGCCTGCACCGAGTTGTGTGGACATCGTCTGCCGCAACTCTCCGCTTCACAACGCAACCCTGACTTTTGCCCTGACCGACTTGCACCAACGTGTTGGTCGCAACAAGAAAGGTACTGTGTCTGAGTTTGTCGACGCTTTAGCGGGCCCGTATCGACATAGTCAGCTGGAATGGTTAGACTCTGTTGTGTTCAGTATCGCGGTAGCCTCAGGAGGAGCTACCGAGTCGGAAGAACTGTGTTTTTTTATTTTCCTGCAATTTAAAGTTTATTTTGCACAAGTACTATTTTTCAACAGTATTGAATGTTGGATTTTTATTGTATATCGTCTTGTTGGTTTAGATAAAGATTTACTATTTTTCTAAACTGGTGTGGTGTCCATTTTTAGTGTTTTCACTGTATTACTGTATGTGTTCACAAATGCTTTACACACTGCCTCTGAGATTAGCCTGTCTGCTCGTGCCAAGCTACCAAGGGGGTGAGCAGGGGTTATTTTAGTAGTGCATCCCCCTTACCCTGACTATAAGCAAGGGTCCCTATTTGGCAAAGGTACCTACCTTTGCCAACTAGAGATCCCCATTTATAACAAGGAGTTAATTAAAAATGGAATAACTCCGAAAACCATCAGAAAGGTGCTTAATAGCCCAGAACCAATGGTCTTAAATAGGTGTACTATCCCACTCGTATCAAGCACGTTAAAGATACGATGTACCATTTCTCCAAAATGGATAAGGAAGTTAGTTCAGACTAGAGCCTGTATCTCAGCTGAAGACCTTGCAACCTGAAGATCAAAAGTCTCTCGAGCTGAGGTTAAGGCCACCTCCTTCTGTAAAAGTATGGCTTTCAGTCTGCTCAGAGAATCAAACTGTATAAAGGAAACATACAACGAAGGCCATAGCGGCGCCTCCCTGACTGTGTAGGTCGGGGGAAACAATACTTGCATACAACAGGTAACCCTGGAAGTTACTGTGACCAGATATGCGATGCCCGGACGCATCCCGCAACAACCTTGATCATTCAACATCAGATAACTCCCGTTCGAGAGTGATTTGAACACTGGATGTATCATGGTAGCTGGGAATCCTTTCAAATGACAAGATAGGTTTGCAACCGAAGCATTGCAAGCTCCGTGAAGCATATTATCCTGACAAATTAGAGACCCTCTTAACGAATTCTCGCAGTCTGAACCGCTGAGAAAAACGTCAGTGTCCCCATTCCTGCATCTAAATCTGTAAAGTATCTCCCAAGATTCATGGATGTATTCCTTCCCTAACGCTTCATACCTGCCTACTTGATGATACTCTAAGCAGTATTGAAATTGGAAAGTTGTTACTGGCAAAGTGAAATGTGGCCATACATTAACCATTCTGTTGTATGTGACTCAGCCACGGTGACAGGTAATTCGTCTAATTTTTCAATGTGCAGCATTGTATATTTTGCATCTCTCTGTGCCATTGTTGTCTGCCTTCTTATTAACTTATAAGTTGAAAACAGAGACGTACTGCTAATATATCACCAGGTTATGTGACCGGAATGCAATAATTGTAGCGTCCAGCTTAAAAAATAGAATGGATCATAACTGTGATTGCCCATGTTGTAGGATGGACATAGCCTGTTCCATTATATCTATAGCAGAAGACACAATGTTGCCCAGTGAATAAATCCTGGATGTTAGTGTTGTCATGCCATTATAGACCACTGCCAAAGCCTTTTCTAGGTTAATCCTTTCAAGTGTATGCAACCTCTCTGTAGCTTCCTGTTGAGAGATTTTCCATACTTCGTTGTAAATGGCGTATAAGAAGCGTTTATGGTGTATTTTTCGGGGACCTAGCAAAAAATCCCTTAAATCTATGTTATCTGATAGTAAGGACAGGTGTTGTTTCACCTGGGACAGTGTTGAGGTTCTTCGCCAATCTAGGCATAACTTCCCAACACTGTAGGAAGTCAACACCCCGCATGTTCTTGTTGTACATAGCATTGGTCCAGCCTATGGATATTGAACCCTTCAGTGATACGTTTGAATCTTGATTGACACCCATTTGTGTCGATAGGCCAAAACAACCCTTCCAATTGGGGTCTGAAGAATTGTATGAACCTTCATGTATAATGTCATTCAGTGTATTCTCACTACATGATGTATAATTTCACCAACCCTCAAAGTGTGTATGTGAGGGAATCTGAGGTGTGTGCAAGTCCTTAATTTTGGCTAGTCCAAGACAGGAAGTTTGTTGCACTGTTTTGTTCAGGAAAATAATTTGCTCTGGTAGGAGGTATGCTCTAAATAAAGCCTCTGTTCCCTGACCTTGGCAATCTTTAGTCCCCCAGACAGATTTTGTCTCTATGGTGTCCCTCTAAAAGTCAAAACCCTGTAAAGACAGTTTAGAAATAAAGGAAGCAGAATATATCTGTTTTGTGTTGGTAAGCATATTTTCTTTGCAGGTGTAGGTGCAACCTTATAGTTATATGAGGTCAGGTCTGAAGTGTTAAACCCAGAAAACTAACCAAGGTTATGTGCAAGGGTTTGTGAACTACCCTTTGGTGGTGTTGGGCAATGTTCCCATTGATGGTAAGTAAAAACATTACGTGAAATACTTGTCTTATGCAAGAAATTATGACCATAGTGTTGGTAACAATACATGGTGCCAAAATCTGAGGTTCATCACACAATTTGTTTTTAGAAAATGCAGCAGAATGTTCTAAATTAGACAGCATACTATTCACAGTTTCAAAGTCCCAATCATCAGAGAATGTACTGGCGGTGATGATATCATTCAAAGAAATGTTAAATACATGTGGTATTTTGAAAAGTTCAGTGGGACCAAATACTAAACCCTGTCCCAAACTATTCCTTCAGGAACTGTTGTAATGTTTACAAAGGACAAGTATCGTCTTTCACGATGAGAGGACGTATGAGGTTTCTGGACCAAGTTCACATGTTGTACTGCTGAGCATTCTGGGAGATAATGTCCATTCAGAAGCAGGAAAAAGACAGTCACAACACCTATCCAGAGGACTAGGAACAGTAGACCAAATGCTGTAGCCAGGGAGAAGCAAAGTTAGTCTTTTTCAGCCAAAGGTAGATATTACATACTTTTTCTTTGCGGGAAACAGAAGCTGGCGGTGACTCAGGGAAACTCTGATCCAGAGAGAAGGTATCAAAATTGATGAAGTAGCTAAACTCAGTTCGATCTGTCTTTGGTAGTTAAGCAGGTTTTGTTGAACCTGCAAATAACTAATTGTGAGACATATTCACATATATGTCGGTATTAGGCCAAATAAAATCTGTGTTTCATTTGTATTTTGTTGTTGTTCAATTTCAATAGGCACAAGTTCCATTCCTTTTTTGGCAACTCCGTTACTTTGCAGAGTAGAATCTTCAAACGTTATTGGTCTTTCCATCTGAACTTCCTGTATGGTAGCGAGAGGAGATGGGCGACTACCCAGGAGCCCGTGCTGGCTGCTATTCAGTGTCAGCCACATAGTGTGGTTTGATCAGATCAATGGAGACCAATCTCTCTTTTTTTTTTTGTCCGGCAAGAGGCGAAAGTAGTACTGTTCTTGTTCCTCGGGCAGCCAGGATAGGTACAGTTGTTCTATAATACGGCCCAAGTTCTTTTTTTTGTCCACAATCTTTTCTCTGACCAGGTCCCCAATCTTGGGGACCCAGGCAGGTCTTGCTGAAACTGTTTTAACTTCCCCAGTGGCAGTGCGTTTTACTAGGATGATGTTTTGTAATGCTCGGAATTTATTAAGTTCCTGTAAAAGAGCCAAACGATCATTGATGTCAAATGCTTTTACATCAGCCACTGCGCTGCCACCATTGAGGTCAGGTACCCACATTCTCGTCCCAAACAGGACCTCCTATGGAATACGGCTTCCCAGGGAGCTTCTTGGCATGTTATAGGTGATTGACCCAACTGCCACCCGGGCCTAATACCCTTGCTGTTAAGGATTGCTTTAAGTCTCGGTTTTTCCTTTCCACAAATCTGATTTCCCTCTGGATGATACGAAGAGGAGTATCACAATGCCACACCCAAACTTCCCATGACTTCCTTGTGAGCCCGAGAGCTGTACCTGGGGCCACGGTCAGGATATAATGTGCAAATTGCATATGTCCCTATGAAGACTCGCAAATCCTTTATAACAGTTTGCGGGTCAGCCGAGCGCTGAGGCCAAACCCAGAGGAATCTAGAGCATAAATCCACTGCCACCAAGATATAATTGTAAGCCCCATCAGCTTGTAAGGGGCGCAGTGGTCCAAATAGACACATTCAAGAGGTCTGTCTGAAATCAGTAGTGGTGTTTGTGGTGGATGCGCTACAGTGGAACCCTTCATCTGTCTACAGATGTTGTATTTAAGGACAAAGCCCTTGGTCTGCTTGGTAAGACCTATCCACCAATAACATTGTTTCATTAGTGAAACCGTCGCAGTAATACCTGCGTGTGCTGAGCCCAGACCCTTGTGTGCAGCTAGTATTAAACCTAACCTGTGATCCATGTTTGGTATTACTCTATACCCCACTCCTGGAATTTGAGTATATGGAATATTTTGTGCATCTAACTTGTAGGAGTACTTGAGTAGAAAACCTTTTGGCAAGGCTGTGCTGTTGTTACACGAAGTGATGACAGCTACAATTATCTGTCTGTCTATTCTCTTGCGAGAACGAGTGATTTCAGCTATGGCAGCAGTTTTCACTGTCGCCTTGGCAGCTTCATCAGCCAATAAATTGCCTTCAACGTGCACGCCAACACGTTGATGATTCAGTGTATGAATCACGTGAGTCCGCAGCTAGCCTTTTTTCAGCTCTGCCACTTGTTCCCAAAGCAGTTTATGCTTCACTGTGCAAACTTTGGAATCTTTGAATCCATACTAGCCCCATTAGTGAAGATATTCATTGTATGACTGGACACAATAAAACGAATCGCACACAATAAGTGTGGGGAATTCTCGATCTGTATTTTTTAGTGCCCGTATCGGAGCTTTTAGTTCTGCCAGCTAAGCCAAGCGTTCTCCTAGAGACTGCGTCTGCTTCTAGCTGGGATGGCAAGTCTGTACTGCAATCAGGGTTTTTTCAGTTGATGCGAAACGCATTTCTGTGTTTATGTACAAATGTGATTTGTATGCAATGGGTACAGTTTCAACTTCATTGAAGGTGAGGTAAGTGTTCCCGGCTTGACCCGCAATTACACAGATCACCAAATTTGTAGTGTTTACACGTGTGTGTAAGTATTTGGAAGCTATCATGTCAGCTTGTGGGAACGAAGTTTCTCTGTGTATTCCTGTGTCCAATGTTGAACTGAGAAATCAGGTCTAATTAAGTCATAGAAAGCTTTCACTCTTTCTGCCTAATCCAAAATGTATGTTCTGCCAAAATTTAGGAATCCTAAAATGGTTTGCAGATTTTTCAGAGTCTTTGGAGGTTGGAGCAGCGCACACTTTTCGAAAACGTTTGCTGCAAGGCTTTTCCCTTCACTTGAGAGCTCATATCATAAAAATAGTACATTGAGATGGGCAAATTTTTGATTTTTTTAAAGTTACATTTGTAGCCCTCAGAGGTGAACCCCAAAATGATGTTGTTCACCCTGGTCAAATGATTCAATATTTAATTGTCCGCCAGATAAATATTAGGCCTGGGCTAAAATTCCGTTCCGGTCGCGGAAATTGCGATAATTTGACATTTTCGCACTACGCGGAGAGCACGAAAATGTCAAAATTTCCGCAATCCGCATTTTACCGGAAATTTTTTGCTTGCTCGCGCTGTAAAATAATACATTCTCGCGTGTGCGCGATTGCCTTACCTGAATCCCCGCGTTCGCCGACAAGTTTTCCCGATCCGGTCGCGTTCTCCATGAGATGTTGGATTGTTGGTAGCCATTTGCGCTGTCTCGCGACAGTTCGCGCATGCAGTAACGTCATTCGTCGCGCGATCACGTCTTTCTTCTCGCGATCATGCACCGCGAGACAAGTGAAAACAAGATGGCCGCGCCCGCGAGCAACCACATGGGTAAGTTGGTGAGCCGCGACCATGCAGAAAATACCGCGAACGGGCGGGACAAAAACTTCCGCATCTTCGCGATATTTCTGCGTGTTTGCGGAGATTTTTAACATTTTCGCGATAATTTGCAAAAGTGAATTTCGCAAATTCCGCCCACCCCTAATAAATATCATCTACGTAAGACAATGCCTCTTCATCAAAATTTTGAAGTAACTCTGATACTCTTGCTGAGAACCACCCTGGGCTATTCTTATTCCTTTGGGGCAGTCTACACAATTGATGCTGAGAGCCTAGGGCTAAGAATGCTGCTAAATTTGTGCTCTCAGGCACTATATTTTAGCAAAAGACTCCATTTGAGATATCTAGTGTTGTTTTGTATTTGTTCCACACAATGTTATTCCTTAATGCGGCACTGTGTGCATTTTGTACTGCAAATGTTTTCATGCATGTGTTCAAATGTCTGTAGTCTAAAACTAGAGGATGTGAATTATCGGCTTTCATTACGGGAAACCAAGGATTATTCATGGAAGTGGTGCAATGCTCTATTATACCTTGTTTTTCAAGTCGATCTAAGATCTCCCTGACTTGTTTTTTTGCGTCATGTTTTATTGGGTTCTGTCTCTGTGGAGATAGAGTATTTTTTACTGAGATGTTATGGTGAGGTGACTCAGCATCCCACCCTACATGATTGTGGTATAATGCAGGAGCTTATGCTACCGCCCACTCCTGCGCGTATGAATGTTTCAGTGATTCTGAAATGAGTTTGGAGAAGGCTGGTAAAATTACAGTTTCCCCCTTTGGCCATAAACTCAGGCAGATAATCTTTTTCTGCTAAAAGGATGTTGTATCCAAACGACAGGTTCTCCTAAAAGAGACCTTTAACTTTCAGGGGTATGTACCCCTACACATGGAGTGTTATTTCATATAACTGGTGTGGAACACTTACCCTAGTATCAGGTGTCTCCACCGTGATATCTTCATTCAACACCGCTGTCACCAGAAATACCATCAGGGTCTGGTGAGCAATTACTTCTGCTGTGCTGTCTAGCATCGTCAGAGCCCATTCCCTGTTCAGAAGTTGTGTCCTCAGCAGCCTGGGCATTTCTTATTCTAAGGCCTGCTACTTTCCTATTTTTAAATTGAGGATTTGATTTCTGTTTATCTTCTTTTTTGATATTCTAGTCTGAAGTGCAATGTGTGTCTCTTGGCTTGCTCTTCTGATCTGTGTTCTGACCGTCCTTCCCTCTCAGAGTTTTTCGATGAACCCTGAAAGGAACGAGAGGAACGTCTATCAGTATCCTGATCCCTGTCAGGTTTTCTAATGTTATCATGGTTTCTAAGGTTATACCTCCTGTCGGAGGGCTGCTGTTGAGGAGACACACCCCATAATTGTGATGCATTTTGCTTATTTTTGTTGCTGTTTATTATCCCATTTCTTTTCAGAAGGATCTGTTTGCTTAGAGTTATCCTTTTCAGGATGTCCTCCTACTGGTGGTTTCATAGGTCTAGCTCCCAAATTATCTCTACCTAATTCAGCGTATGTATCTTCGGTAATTTTCGGTAAATCCCGCTCCTATTGTGCAGGAGTGCATTCCCTCAGGCGTTGGCGTATAGCCACCGGTGCTGCCTGCCCTTTTATGTTTGCTAACATAAGTGTAGATACCTGGGAAAAATTGCCTATTAATTTTATCCCTATGTTTAGAGCATGTTCTGCTCCATACTCATTCTGTGTTTGCCTTAATACTTCTGGTATTACTGCTATTGAAGGGGTGCCATGAGTCCTGGTATAGATGGGAGTTATCCCCATTGGCAAGCGGATTGTCAATATTCGGTGTTTTACTTGTGGGCCTGTTTGTGGAAACAGTGCCTCTAATTGTGCTATTATCTGTGCTATCCTGAACGGCGTTTGCTCACGTTTAGTCGGCATTATTCCCATGACTGCGTTCAGTGTTTGTGGGGTAATTTTGGTGGCGGTCCCCTGTAGTTGACCTACTGGGGTAAGCCTTGTAGGTAGAAGTGTGAGTGTTGTCATAACGAACTGTCAGATTTCTGTAACGTTTTATTGTTTCTCTATGATGTGAATGTAAGTCTGCTATTGGCAATGTGTCAACTTCTCAATGTGATGTGTAAGCAGAGTGAACCGGGCAAGTCGCTCCGTCTCTGCTGAGCGGACCGAGTTTCACTTTTTCTGTGGTGTGTAGGAGGTCACCTTTAAACCAATTTATATGCTCTTGGTACGTGAGCAGAAATTCTATGCCCTGGAATAGACAGTATTCTTCTGGTATTTCATCCAGGGTATAAGAATTAAATAGATTTGTGTGTGCGTCTGCAGGTGGGAATTTGACCCATTAAGGAGAACACCTCTGTACTGAATGACTTGTGTGCCTCAATCACGAATGTTACGGTTCCTCCTAGTGCCGAGAGACCAAAATTGTCTAATTTTGCGGCCAGCGAATTTCTGACACTTTCTGAAATGTTTATTGCACCTTCCTGCTCTGCCTCTCCTGCTGCTTTTGCATGTAATACTGCTCCTGCGTTAACTTTTGACAGACATTGTTAAAAAATTGTTTCAAGGAAAAATAAGATAAGGTTTTATGCATGATTTAGGGAACTACAATGCTTCAAGCCTGAATAAACCTACAGCCAATGCATAGGGTATACCTACTCGGCTGCAGCGGATTTTTCCGTTCCCACTCCAGACATTTCTGGGTAGATGTGTGTAGGGGTCCCTGAGAAAGCAGGAATACTCAGATTTGACTGTTAAATAAGAACCAAACCAATGTTGGGCGCCATGTTGTGTAGGTCCTACAAGTCTGTATAGAATCTGCGCGTTTAAACAACATAAACTAAGGGAGTGGTGTCCAGACTGATTCCAGACACCATCGGAGGATTTGTTCTGTAGGATCTGTAGACCAACTAGCTCCCAGTCCCACTATAAGCCCCCAACCTTACCAAGGAGTGAATAGTTTCTGGCAGCTATTGAACATGACAACCCTGACCCCGCAGAGATCTTGGAAACAGAACAGTACTTTTGTCTCAGTCATTCGTGCTTACTTTTGTCTCAGAGAGATATACAGAATAAACGATGGGGACGTTTTCAAAAAAGATTTATTGAACCAGCATCATTCTAGTATGAAATACGTGTGCTGCAACAACCATGAGACAGAAACAGATGTATACGGTTATAAGCACCAGCAGAGTAAAGAAAAGGTAGAATTCTACCATAGTGCTAAAACAATGAATATATGTAGGCATATGGATACATCACAGTAATAATACGTACTCCTACGATGCAAACCCTAACTAGATGTACCTAAGTGTACCTAACATGTATGTAGGTGTAAAGGCAAGAATCCCCTTAGGATGGGGCCAACCCCATTACCTGATGTAAGACAGCGAAGGACCCCGTCTTGTTCTCCAGATGGACACCCCACAAGGGATGTCAGACCACTGCGTGCTGGAGTGTCTGAGTGCAGGAACCTCAGCACTTCGCGTCAGCATGGGCGTATTTTTCTTCTCTGGTTTGCCCAGCAAAGATGTAGTGTTTATATATCCAAAAGGTACCCTTAGGGGTTCTATCCAGAAGTGTACTATGGGCATGTCGGGCAAGGATGACGCTAGAGGTGACCCTTGTACAGAGTTAATATGCAGAAGATGGTAATCCTGGTAATCCTGCTGTGATACTGAGAATCCTAACGCATAATGCATGAGGCTAGTTTTCGGAGAAAACCACACAACAGTCATGTAGCACCTAACTAGGTAAAAGGTCAGCGTCAGTTTTGTTATGTAGAACAATGGTAGGACAGATGTAGGTAAAAGGTTGTGTAGCGGCCTAGGCATATAGTGGGGTACATTGGGGTTCATACCAAGAGCTCAGCATAGCTGGCTTTACCGGCCATTAAAGGCCCACTCCAGCAAGTCTAAGGCAGGCCACTAATGGCCGGTAGAGCCTGCTACGGATGGCTCTAAGGTTATTAGAACATATCGCCCATAGAGGGCAGAATTTTTGAATTTGTCAAACTAAGGCCTTGACGGGCCAGAGGGGCTTGAAATACCCTCCGGCTCCGTGAGGCCTCTGTTCAGAGCAACAATTGTGAACAGACATTGGAATATTGGAGCTCTGGGCTTCTACTGGCCATTAGAAGCCCGGAGCACTCCATTTTTTGTAATTGAGCTCCCAACAGTCCAATGTTCTAATATAAAATATATCACCAGACGAGGATCACCAAAATTGAAGGCTGAACCCTTCAGGTTAGTATTTAGCATAAGACTTGTTGCGAAAGAGGTAGTGAATGGGAACACCAAATATACACTCATCCCTCACATGTGGTTAGAATCTAACTATTCTTTTACTATACATTGGCTCTTGTATGCCCTGCTGACTACATGGCACACTGATTATATTTATGTGGATGTGTAGTTCTCTTCAAAACTACTAAATAAGAAAAGAACTTTCAAAATCATGGTACAGATGTGTCCATGACCAGAAAGGGATGTGAGTTGCGCAAGCTGTCTGTAAGTGTTACACTGATCAACTTCATGCCTCCTTGTATGGTACTTGGGTTCCTAAAAATGAGTGATTCGTGGAAGGGACGCATTTTAAAACTTTGGCTGTTTTGACTACCTGTGAATTGACTTTTAGTGCTAATTGAAGTTTTGGATTCTGTTCTCCGCAGGCCATAGTGAAGGAAGTCTCCACTTTGGAAACTGAAGATGAGGACAAGATTTCAGCAGCCATTTTTTACTCTATCAGCCTGGCTCAGCAGGGCCTACAGGGAGTGGAACTGGGAAATTACCTCATCAAGAGAGTTGTGAAAGAGCTGAAGGTAGGTGAAGGTGCTCTCGAATGAAGCTACACCTGTCCTAGGTCAGAGACCAGCCAACATATTCAGGT
Organism: Triturus cristatus; assembly: GCF_964204655.1. Classification (NCBI taxonomy): domain Eukaryota; kingdom Metazoa; phylum Chordata; class Amphibia; order Caudata; family Salamandridae; genus Triturus; species Triturus cristatus. Next base: position 666,451,140 of record NC_140595.1, read on the forward strand.
GAAGTAAGTCACTAAAGTAACCGTGGGAATGATGCTCGGGTATGCGTTTTTCAAACGGGTTCGAACGAGTGTCTACAGTGCTTTCCCTTCTTTTCCTATTCTTTCACAGAGAGCGATTTGAAGCTTAGGATATTGGCAATTGAGCTTGGAACTTGAGTTTAGTTTGGGGATGAAGTTTGGAAGATGCACATTACCATACATTGTTCATCTTTATCTTTTGTTCTAGTTGATATAATAGTGTTTACTTATTCTGAACATTACCTAATGCCAGACTTGTCATCTGTAATTTTAAGATAAATGTTGACGTACTGCAGATGTTGCTTTGTGTAGTTTAATTTTTTTAGCAATTTTATGTAGTTCACAGTCCGAGATCACCTCAGCTATGTAACATGGACATAGACATTTTCTTTAAAGGAAAATTAGCATTTATGAGTTTCCGGCAAAACATGTCCTCAAGGCAAATGAGTGGATCTTCACTGTTTTTCAGCAATGGGGAATCTTGATTGACCCCAGTGTGTCTTGAATGTAGATTATCTACAGACATAACGAGCCAGTTTCTTTGCCTAGCCTCTCAGGCTCGTCATCATCCTAAAAAATGACCGTATTACCAATAAATAAATGTTATACTTCCAAGAGTAACACTTTTACCATTTTAAGGAGCGGAAAGATGAAGGGTTTCAAGCTCATGCCTTGCAGACAACACTCCATGTCAGCAGCGTGCACTTAACTCGCTGAGCCATCCGTTAGGACGGAGGTGGGATCCAAAAAAGACTGAGGGCCCGATTACGATGCGGGCTGGAACGTGTCGACCGTTGGTCAGAGCTCTTCAGCCCGCATCGTGATCAGCTGGTCAGATTCCTTTCCAACTAACCCATTTCGATGGGGTTGGTTGGAATGTAATCCGAATAGCTTTTCCAAATGGTCTACGATGGGCTCAGAGAGCCCGTCCGCCATCCGGAAACCCTACTGTAATCCCTCGGCTGGCTCTTTCCGGCCGAGGGATTATGATGGCAGATTCCCACTGCCTTTCTGTGCCGGCCCTGATAATCTGTTTTTGGGAGCCCCCAGCAGGGGCCCCATGGGTGCAAGGCTGCCAAATGGTGGCCTAGGGAGCACATATGGTGCCCCTCTGATGAGCCCTGCAGGTGCCTGCCTCGGGGTGCAGGGATGAACTGCACCTCTGCTCTTTGCAATGCCTTTGTAAAGTATAGGGTCGCATCCTAATTCCTGGGCTGGATCCGGGGACAGGAGGTCGTTCGGTTCCAGTTCCAACCGATGTCGGAAGGACTCCGGTCAGTCTGAAATTGGAATCGGGCCCTAAAATGTTAACATTTGTGCCAGTTCTCAAGTGTTTGAGGCACTTGCTGATTAAGAGGGTCTCTGTGGCCCTCATTGGGCTGCCACTTCGTCTTCAGCATGGAGAGTGCATTTCTTAATGCAAGAAGCAGCTGCCTTCTCCCCTTTGTATCATTTTGAAGCTCCAGGAGCTGAAGGAAAGGTGCTATTTTATCATAGTGGGCAAGAAATAAACGGGAGTCCGTAATCATCAGAAACAGATGCGCCTCCTCCTAGTGACCTCCCTTTGTCACCTGTGTACCTCTTGAGCTTTGTAGAGACCCCCTGCACTGCATTGCCTCTTCCCAGTTCAGCCTGCACACGACAGATAGACTACAAGGCCCGTATTGTACCTTTCTCATTTAACTTTGTGTTAACTTTCAGTGCTTAATTTGTAAATGAAAGACTGCTGGTGCCTAAAGCTCTGCTCGGGTGCCCAGGGCCGATGCCACTAGCGCGCAGAATACCAAAGCTGTGTAGTCTTCAATTCACCTCATGCCTCAAGCGGCACTCCCTCCCTCCCTCTTTCTCTCACTCTTGCAGGTTTCTGCGGTCCCCCTTTCTGACGCCCTTTCTGTCATTTTCTTCCGTCTTTCCGCTTTGTGTGTTTTTTCCCTGGGTAAATGTTTGGTGGGGAGAGTAGGTGCTGGTCCCCAAATATAGGAGCAGGAGGCTTCCACCGGCAACAACCGGCTCAAATTAAGCACTGCCTTTAAATGTGTTTCAACAGGAAAAAAAAATGAGATATCCGCCTTTGCCACGTCATGCACCTCTTCTGGAGGCATGTTATGCAGCGCATTGTAATTTTGTGATTACGGTGAAAAACCAATATTTGCAGCCTTGTAATTGAGGCCGTTTGTCTCCTGCCACCACCGCAGAAGTTCTGCGTCGGTTCTGGCTTGGAAGGCTTTTACATCTTGTTAAGTTACCAGCTCTCTCGGTCTTCTGACAATTATTTAAACACAACTCTGTGTCCCGTTTTGTGCAGATTCCATGCAGGCACTGAGCATTGTATTTGAAAGATTCTTGGGAGGATCGTGGCCTAGCTCCCCGAAGCCCCTGCGCCCCGAGGTGCCCAAAGGAACCGACCTTGATGGAGCCGGCATGGGGCAGGAATGAGTGACCTTGTTTCAACTGAGATCAGTTCACCCTGGATCAATGAGCAGGTAACGACCGTAGCTAAAAATCCCGTTTTTGGCTGGAGTATCCTTTAGTGTAGCACACATTCTTCGACATGGTTGAAAACACGAAATCCAGTCAAGAACAAACACTGCGCTCCTTCAATATTTCCAGGCGGTAGCATTTCGCGGAGTTTTTCTCAGACATCAGAGGTGCCCTCCTGGACTTTTATCCGGCCCTCCTGGACTTTTATCCGGCCCTCCTGGACTTTTATCCGGCCCTCCTGGACTTTTTTCCAGCCTCCTGGACTTTTATCCGGCCCTCCTGGACTTTTATCCGGCCCTCCTGGACTTTTATCCAGCCTCCTGGAGCTTTCGTTTTTCTGTCGATTTACGTTTTAGCCAGACACCTGGTGTGCTTTCAGGCAGGCCTCTCGGCCTACAGTGATGGATGGAAACGCTTTAATCATTAAAGCTCTGGGCCTTCCCGCGGTAGCTCTCCACTGCGTTTCGTTGTAGCTTCTGGACCCTTCTACAGTGGCCCAATTGAGCAGAAAAATGATACATGGAATGTTTATCTGTTTGCAGTTTCCCTGCTTTGGAGGCCATGTTTAGAAGGGGCCCTGAATGTGCATGGTCACAGGCACGAAGAGCTTCTCGCAGCAAGGTCCTCTGGGATCAGATCCCATACGTTGCATCTTTAGTTGCCACGCAGGGGCCTGTGGCGCAGCAGTTCCACCCGCACCGCTCTGTGAGGTATTGTCTGTAAGAGCACCGACAGGATAAAAAAGAAGAGCTGGAGGGAAATGCCGCCCAGCATAATTCCCAGCGCCTAACGCAATTTCATCCATCACTTTTTAATCTTCTGGAATTTTCCGACTCATGCCTGACCTTGCTCGTTACAGATGATGATGGCACGGAGCAGCCATCAAGGCGCTCTCGAAAGGTAAGTTTGCTTCCGTCCTCAGGCAAATTAAAAGTCCAGTTGGCAGCGAGTTAGGGAGAGCCAGCCTCCTCCAAAAAACCTCTCAGAAGTTACTCTGTGAGGAGCCGTGTTTACCGGTGGAGAAGGGTGATCTGTAATTCACAATCCCTTCTTCCTCTGTTCTCTTTCTTGGAGTTTGATTAGGGTTCGTGGAATTATGACAAAGAGCGCGTTTAAGGCAGAGGCTTTACTCGCTTTCCCAATGAGGCTTTGCGGTCGAAAGGCTGTTTTTCTCCAGAGGGTTTCTTGCTCGCGCCACTGCACACCCTCGTTCATAAATATGACGCGCGCCTGTGCCCCGGTCCGTCTTTTGCCCTAAGTGGTATGTTTAGCTCATTAATATATGTTATAACCATCGACTGTTTAAAAACAAAACAAAGGTGTGCGCAGCTGACTCCCTGGAGCAATCGATAGAGAGACGTAAGCGGGCGCAACGCGGTGTTCAATAATAAGAAACGAGAATGGAAGGACACTGAGAACAGAGGAAAAAGGCCCTTAGTGGAAGGAAGTGAATGTGTATGGCTACTCTGCTTACTGTGCCTCCTTTAAGATTATTTTGGAGCAGGGAGATATGTCTCAGTAACTCAGCTTATTGTCCTACTTCACATTTATCACATGACATAACATTTGAAGCACTTGGACATGTATTTATTATAAAGAACTCTTCCATTGCCAACCTATTTCTGTCTACCACCTCTTGGCAAGCCTGCAATGGCTTCTCAAAGGAGTATCCCCGTGAATGGTACCATGCACTTGTCCAGACGTGTATACATCTACGCTTCAGTCCACCGACACAAGTGCACTTACCTTGCCGATTCTCTTTTTTCTTACTGAGCAGGCTGCACTAGAAACTGCATTCCTGATTGTTGGAAAATGGTCCTCTCTTAAGGGTCACCCCAAACTTTTTACCTACCTCCGATTTTTCAGACCTCCCTTTTGTTGACTTTAGGACTCTGATCACTTTACCACTACTGACTAGTTCTGAAGTGCATGTGCTCTCTCTCCTCTAAACATGGTATAATTGGTTTACACCTGTTTGGCATATTTGATTTACATGTAAGTCCCTTGTAAAGTGATATAACAGACAACCACGGTTTGTACTTCAAATGCTACTTACTAGTGGGCCTGAGGCACTTATTGTGCCACCCACAGAAGTAGTCTTTTAAAGCTGTCTCAGGCCTGCCACGGCAGAGCCAGTGTGTGTAGTTTACTGCTATTTCGACTTGGCATTTACAACTAATTGCCAGGCCTTAAACTCCCCTCTTTTTAAATTTAGGTTGGCCCTAAGTTAGGCCCTAGGTAGCCGTAAGGGCAGGGTGCTATGTAAGTAAAAGGTAGGACATGTACTTTTATGTTTTGCATGTCCTAGTGATGACAAACAGCCAAGTTTGTGTATCACAACCGTGAGGCCTACTCCTCTAATAGGTTAGCATTGGGATCTCCTTAATACACTTTTAATAGGCAATTCCTGATCAGAGTGGAGTAGTTTTTTCATGTTTCAAATGTTTGGAATGGTAATGTCAAATCCTCCTTACTGTTGAAGGTGAATTTAACGATACTGTTTTAGAAATGCCACTTTTAGAAAGTGGACATTTCTCTGTGCTTATAACTGTGTGCTTTGCAGCCTGTCTCCAATACACGTCTGGGCTAGGTGACAACTACTCTTTGTGCATTCCCTCTTGACAGCCACAAACACAGGAAGGGTGAGGCTCATCTGCATTTTGAGCTCTCATCTGCATTCTGATGGGTCTTCCTGGGCAGGGAGGAGTAGGAGGAGCGGATACGAACACTTCAATAGATAGTGTCCTGTCCACAAAGAAAGGACTGATTGCACCCCCACAGATACTCTGGCAGACAGGACTAGGTTAAAATGGATCCTTATGCACTTAAGAGAGCTGCTTTGAAGTTACCCCCACATCAAAGACAGTTTTGGGTAGAAGTACTGGGTCTCTGACCTCCCTAAAACCAGACACTTCTGCAATTTGGACTGAATGTCTGTCAGAAGGACTGCTGTGCTACTTAAAGGACTGAACTGGACAGCTTTTCTACAAAGAACCTGCATTTCTACTTGTTGCCCTGCTGCTCCCTGCTATTTGACTCTGCTGAAGAAGAGCTGGACTCTGCCTTCCTTACAAGTGATCTCCAAGGGCTTGCTGGTTTGCCTCCTGTTTTCTGAAGTCTGAGGGACACAAAAGACTTTCTGCAATTCTGCTGGTGTTGCTGGACTCTGCATTCTGTGACTCATACCTTGCCTGAGGTGCCTCCTCCAAGTTTTGTGTCTCAGAAGTGTGTTCTGCAGCTGCTTTCTTCAAAACCGACTCATCGTCACCACTGCGCCGATCTGAACCGATGCCTCGCCTTTTGGCACAGTGGCTGTTTAATGACAGCGGTTCTACAGTCCGTGCAGCCCAACGAGGCTCTGCCCAGCTCGATAACAATGCATTCCCTTCACCTCAGCGAAGGTAGATGACGACATAAGCACCCGACTGCGTGGAAAAGATCGCTGCATCAAGCCCACAGTGTCGACTTTTTGCTCCATCCAAGGTACTTTCTCTGAGGGCCTTGCGTGGGTCCTGTAGCCGGCCTGTCCTCCATGGCGGTCAGCCTGAACTTTGCATTTGCACCAGTCCCTCACGAATTCAAGTAACCTCTTGTCCGCTTGTGACCTCTAAGCACTATTTTTGCATTTAATCTTTAAATATTCATATCTCGACTTCTACTGATTGGATTTTTGTCAGTTTGGTCTTATTTGGCTCAGATAAATATTCTTTATTTTCCTTAACCGCGTGGAGTCTTTTCTTGGTGTATTCATTGTGTTACTGTGTGTGTGTGTTGCACAAATACTTTACACATTGCCTGTTTAGATAAGCCTGATTGCTCTGTGCCAAGCTACCAGAGGGAGAGCACAGGTTATCTTTTAGTGTGTATCTACCTTACGCTGACTAGAGTGGTGGTTCCTGCCTGGCCTGTGTGCATACCTCAGCCAACCAGGAATCTCATTTCTAACACTGATGCCTGTGGAATACTAAACCTGGTTGCCCTCCTGGTGGAATTGCCTAGTTGCTCTTGTCGCTTATCCTTCATTTAAGCTTAGGCAGTCTCTAACTCTGTGCTGTGCTATTCATTCAAACCATAAGGTAAGTTTCACCAGACTTTTGCAGCTGTTAACTTAATGTATTTCCTGGTTCGGTAACAGCTATGCAAAACATGTTTTGCTGTCTCAGCGAATATAATGATGAAGTATCTCAAAGCCAATTGCTGTGTTTGCAGAATTAAAGACGATTCCACACACTAGCAGGTGTTTTTTCTTTGAAATGGGACTTTGAAATATGCACAGGTGCTCAGAAACTGGTCAAGGTGCTGAGTGTTTCTTCTGCCCATGAGGAAGTGAGGTCACCAACACTGCCTGGGTAGAAAGAGTACTTTACATCTCGAGAAGCGTAGGCTCTTGACCAGTACAGTTTTTCCTGTACCTGATGTCATGTGAATTCGCCAATTGTTAAAGTCCCTGGAGGGAGTATTTTTCTCCTACAAACAGACAGGGCTTCCAACATTATATGCTCCATGGCTCATCCAGTGCACTTCATAATCGTATCAAGCGCATGAGGCAGCTAATCATAGCATGAGAGAATCAAGCAAATGTCTTCCTCTGAGCCTGGTTACACCAGACCACTCTATTGAGAGATCAAGCTTTCCGGTTCTTTAACTCTGGCATGTTGGACTGAGAGTAGTCTTTTGACTCCCAGCCTGAACAGGCCACTCTATTCCTGGTGACTCCTTCTTCTACCCAGTAAACATGTCTCAATTTTAGTTCATTCACAAAGGTTTAGAGAAGTCCCCAAGTCAGTAGGCACAGCAAAAAGGAGAAAAGTCCTAGTTCTTCAAGGTGGTCTCCAGCACCACCCAGTAGATCTCTGGTGTGTAGGAAGCATATAAAAATGAACATGCGTTGGATACATCAGCACCATTTCAGTCCAGTTATTCAAGCAGCCATCCACAGCTATCCACATGGGTCCATACTACAGTTTTTTACCTGTGTTATTGCACTTAAGAGAGTGTGACCCCTACCTCTTTCCATCCCTCAGGAGAGTGTGACCTCCACCTCCTTCTATCCCTAATCCAATCCTATAGGATGAGCATGGCAAAGATGTTATTTCACTGTTGACAATTCACTTCTTTTTTTTTTTTTTTTTTTTTTTTTTTTTGGCAAAAGTTTTTATTGAACAATAATTCGATTACAAGTATGGGCCTACAACCACCCGGGCCGGCCGCTAGGTACATAAGGAAATATACACATATCAAAGCTGCAATCCGTTCCCAGGGCACTGCCCCGCAGTGGCTCAAGATAGTCCTCGAGGAACAGCAAGCGTCAGTCCAACAATAACAGAAACAAAAAGAAAAACAATAAAAACAAAAGGCGAGTTACGAGGGATACCAGTGCGGTTCAGGCTGCCCCCGGGAGACTCCAGTCAGAACATTTGAGCAATCCACTAAAGAGAGGAGTACCGGGAGGCCGGGGACGGAGGGGGGGGGGGAGGGGGTCAAGGGAGATGAACGTCCGTATGTGGTTGTTACAAAAAGCGCCAGGAGCCGTCAAGGGTCAGGGGGACATGGCGATATCAGTGTCTACCAGGGGGGGCGTACAGATGCCTCCGCGATACGCATTCCATTGACCCCAAATTCTACCCCATGCCCCCGGCTTGCCACGGGCCACATACACTGTCTTCTCCCGAAACATACACCAGTCCATATTCTCCTTCCATACAGACACGGTGGGCGGCCGTTGAGCGCCCCAATGTTGCGCTATATCCCTCTTGGCAATCATGTTCCCTAGGGCCGCCCACCGAGTCTGAGCCGCGTTGTAGTCATTGGGCTCCCACACATTCAGGACACAGCGACGCACCTCCGGCAGCAGCACAACCCCGGTGACCTGTCCCATAACCGTGTGGACCCGGCGCCAGTAGTCCGCCACCTCGCGACACTCCCAAAGGATATGAAGAAAGGTGGCGCTGAGCCCGCAGCCTCGTTTACAGAGTCCGTCGTCGGAGAATCCCATCGCGACCAAGCGCGGACCCGTAACATACACCCGGTGGAGAATCTTGAGCTGTACCAACCGGAGACGAGCCGGAATGGCAACCTCCTTGGGGGACGACAGTGCAGACTGCCAGTCTTCGTCGTCCAATTCAACCCCATCCCCAGTCCAAGCCTCCCGAAGGCGCACCAGGAGATCCGCCCGGTGATTAATCAATTTTTTATAAATTAAAGAAATAGTACTATCAGGGACATGTCCGTCAAGTACGCGGTCCTCGAGGGGCGAGGAAACAGGGATCTTGGTCCCCTCCCCGAAGACCGAGAGCAGGGCGTGTCGAACCTGGGCGTAGCGGAAGAACTCCCTGTCGGTCAGCTCGTATTCGGCCTGGAGCACCGCGAAAGTCTTGACCGCGCCCTTGTGCCACAGGTCCCCCACTTTGCTGATACCAATCGTGTCCCACTGGTCAAACCCCTTGGTGGTCCACAAGCTGCCCAGGCGGTCGGAGGCAAACAAGGGAGTAGCACATGTCATTCGCTCACTCCAGCCCGTGGCCGCAGTGGCAGCCCTCCAGGTCCGCACAGCAATCTTAGTAGGACCCGTAAGGGTCCGGTCAGCCAGGCGGGAATAAAGTGCCCTGTTGTAGTTCCCGCCGGGAAGCAGGAACTTGTCCATCTCATACGCCGGATTCAAGCCGGGCGCATACGTGGCGTGGTTAATGGCAGATAGCTGCGAGGCCCAATAGTACCTGCGAATGTCAGGAAGCGCGATGCCCCCGTCATACCAGGGGAGAGTGAGCTTGGCAAGAGCAATACGCGCCCGGCCGTTCCACACCAGTCTCCTCTGCAGGCTCTCCACCTCCCGAAAGTAGGCCCCTGGGATAACGTCAAAGGAGTTCTGGAGTGCATAGAGGAACCTGGGAAGGGACATCATTTTAAACAGCGCGGCCCGACCCAGCGGGGACAGGGGCAGCCTGCACCACCGGGCCGTGTCCTCCCGCAGCCGCCGAAGTGGACGCAGAAGATTCTGCTCGTAGCGAGCCACCGGGTCCAGCGAAACGTATATCCCCAGGTACTTAAAGCCGCTCAGAGATATTTGAATCGGGAGCCGAGGCGGCAGGAGAGGAGGACCACCAGCGATGGGATAAACGCAGGATTTAGACCAATTGATCGTGAGACCCGAATTGTTCCCAAAGGAGGTCAGAACGTCAAAAAGGACGTTGAGTGACTGCCGCGGTGAGGTGAGGTACAGGAGAATGTCGTCCGCATACAGCGAGACCCGATCTTCAAAGCCCGGGCCCCACCGGATCCCTCTAAGCGAGGGCTCCCAACGGAGCCAGGCAGCGAGTGGCTCCAGGGCGAGAGCAAAAAGCAACGGGGACAACGGGCACCCCTGCCTCGTGCCCCTGCCAAGGGCAAAGGGCCGAGAGACCCGCCCATTCACCACCACTTGAGCCATGGGTCCCGTGTAAAGGAGCCTCACCCAGCCAATAAATCCCTCTCCAAAGCCGAATTTATCCAAGACGGCCCAGAGGAATGGCCACTCAATAGTGTCAAATGCCATCGTGGCATCCAAAGAAACCAGCACGGCCGGTTCGGAGAGAAGCTCCGCCCTGGCGAGGACCCCGTGCAGACGCCGCAAGTTAAGAGCGGTGTTGCGGTGCGGGATAAAGCCGCATTGGTCCGGATGAATAAGGTCGCACACTACACTCAACAATCGATTGGCCAGGACTTTCGCCAGGATTTTAGGCTCCGCATTGAGCAGTGAAATAGGCCGGTAGGAGGTACAGCGGTCACGAGGCTTGCCCTCCTTGGGAATAACGACTATAGTGGCCAAGCGCTGGTCGGCAGGAAGGGAACCCGCCGCAAGAGAGTCGCGGAACATGCGGCCGAGGAAGGGCGCAAGCTTATCAGGACGCAATTTGTATAGTTCAATGGGCAGACCGTTAGGACCCATAGCCTTGCCCGAACGAAGGGAACGAATCGCGGTCGCTATTTCATCCGACGATAAGGGGGCGTCCAACCGCTCCCGGTCCTCAACGGACAGGCCGGGCAGAGCAATATCTCTCAGTAGGAGGCGAGAGTCATCCTCGTCCCTGTCAGTCACCGGGGAGTACACCGCCCGGAGGTGATCAGCGAAGCATTCCACAATCTCATCCGGCTCAGTCACACACACACCATCCGTAGCACGCAACTCGGGGACCACACGATTCACTCTCTCTTTTTTGTCCAGCCACGCAATCAACTTACCCGCCTTGTCCCCCGCGTCATACAATCGGCCCTGCCGCTCCCTATACATAGTTTTGGCCGCGTCAGTGACCAGGGACCTATATTCGAACTGTTTCAGGCTAAGGGCATGTAGTCCGTCCGGAGTAACATTCGCCTCCAGGGCCGACTCCAGCCCCGAGATGTCAGTCTCCAGCTTTACCACCGCCTCGCTCCTAACCTTCTTGGCCACCACTATCTGGGCGAGGGCGTGTCCGCGTAGCACAGTTTTAAAGGCTTCCCAAAGGGACAACGCAGACGACACCGACCCCTCGTTTTCACTAAAGTATTGGTCCATGGCCTTAACCAGGCTGTCCCGAGTCACAGGGTCCCGCAGGTACCAGGGGTTAATGGGAGCTATCCGACCTGCGGACCGCGACCCGGTGTCAAAGAGAAGCCACAGCGGAGAATGGTCGGAGATACCACGCGCCAGGTGTCTGACCTCTCGAATCCGACCAGTCTGCGCCGCGGGCATGAGAAAGTAGTCTAACCTGGAGAGACTCCCATGCGCCCCTGAATGAAAGGTGAACTGGCACTGGGTCGGATGCAATAGTCTCCAACTATCCACCAAGCCGAAGGTCTCCAACATCCCACCCAGCCATGACTGGGCAGCGGGGAGGGTCCTAGGTGGGTGACGATCCAGTTCACCCGAAACCACAGAATTAAAGTCCCCGCCCATGAGCAGGAGGCCGTCCGGAAGGTCAAGCAGCATTCGACCCAAGTCAGTGAAGGTGGAGTTCTGGAGGCCCGGGGGGACGTAGACTGAAACCAGGGTAAGGGGCTGCCCCTCCCACCTCCCAGTCAAACACACATAGCGCCCCCTGTCATCAGAGACTATCCTCGTGATCTCCACCGGAAGGGAGGTTCGCAGGAGAATGCCCACCCCCCTGGAGCCAGTTGTGAAACCAGAATGGGCTACGAGGCGGTATCCCCCCCTGTTCATCGCATGGCAGACATTGCCGACCAAATGCGTCTCCTGGAGAAACACCACATCAGGAGTCAAACGACGCAAATATTGCAGTACAACACCCCGCTTAATACGGTCCCCCAACCCATTGACGTTCCACGACATAATCCTCAACCCGTCTCCCCCCATCCCATCCAATAGCTCAAGAAGCCCCCAGCCCGCAGCACCGCTCCCAAATATGGATAAAAATCAATACCTCGCCCTGTAAACAAAAAACACACAACTAAACAACCCCTCTTCCCCCCCAACCCCACCCCAAGTCCAACGCCCCCCACCCTGCACCCCTGCGGGCCAAAGACCCCCCCCAACTTGCAGTGTGCCTGTCGCCCCATTAACCCCATTCTACAAAAAGACCCCGGAGGAGGAAAGGGACCCGTACCCGCCCGCACCCCTCACGGGTCCTGGTAAAGCACAGTATGCAAAAGAAGTAAGACCCAACTGTACAGTGCCAAGCCGCAGAAAGTAAAGACCAAAGGTCAGTCTAAGGGGACCCGTCACCTGCGGTGCCCCCAGAGGGCCCGGGCCGGCCACCCCCGTCCGGCAGCGAGTCCAGCCAGTTACTTGCGGCCACAGGAGAGTCAAAAAAGGCTGTCCGCTCTCCATGCTCCACTCGAAGTTTCGCCGGGTAGATCATTGAGTACTTCAGGCCTAGCTCGCGGAGACGGCGCTTCACCCCTTGGAATCCCATCCGCTGTTTCTGGACCAGTTGCGTGAAGTCCGGATAAAAGTTGATGGTCGAGTTCTCGTAGCGGACCGGGCCACGGGTCCGTGAAGCCTGCAGAATAGCATCGCGGTCCCTGTAGTGGAACAGTTTAGCCACGATAGGCCTCGGGGGGGCCCCCGGCCGCGGCCGGCCGCCCGGAACTCGATGGGCCCGCTCCACAGCGAAGAATTTGCTTAGGCCAACCGGGGACAGCTGTTGCAGGATAAGTTCCTCGACCACGAGGTCCACCGGGCGGCTGTCGGAGGACTCCGGTACCCCAATGATGCGGATATTGTTGCGTCGGGCCCGTCCCTCGAAGTCCTCAAGTCGCCGGGCCATATGGTCGTTGACCACTCTAATGTCCCCAAGCGCGGCCCGCAGATCCGACACCTCCGCACCCAGGGTGGAGGTCCGTGCATCAAGGGCCTGGACCTTCTCGTTGGTTTTAGAGAGGTCGGCCCGAATCAAGGTGACGTCGATCGCGACAGTGTCGATCTTACGGGCCAGGGCCTCATATTGCGTCGCGATAGTTTCCCTGATGCCCTCGATGGCGCCCATAATGTCCTGCAGGGAAGGTTCCGCAGCAACGGTCGTGCCTCCCCCTGCAGCATCCGGGGAGAGGCCAGCAGCGCCAGGGGACCTCCTGCCCTGGGTATAGCGGTCCATGTTGTTGCTCTGGACCGCTCCCCCGCGCAGTGAAGCCTTGGTCTTGCGCCCCTCCGGACCCCCCTTGCCCGCCATATGAGCACAGTCACTTAATGGGACCTCCGATCAAGGGGTGCGCGGGTGCCAGCGAAAGGACCACAAACCGTCGGTGTAGGGGCCGGAGGCGTCAGACCCGCCAGTAGCAGATGAAAGCAAACCTCGGGCAGAGGCCCAGGAGGCACCTCGCCACCTTGAGCACGCACGCCAGCTGATCTCCTGAAGGCCAAAACCGAAACCGAAAGTGCTGAATCGGTAACTGGCACCGCGCTGAGGCCGCTGTTGTTCAATTGCAGCCCGGCCCCACGGGTCACCTTCACCCCGGCCACCTCCGTCGGGTGGGTCCCAAAAGTTCCGGCGACAATAACTCAGGAGCCCCAGGTCCGATTAGAGTTTTGAAAAGAGATATATGATCAGCTGGTCTTCATCTCCCAGATTCCATACACCAAATCAGGATAGTCTCAGGATATATTCCGAGGAGCAGAAAGGGTCCGGGGAGCCCTGTGCTCACGCGACCATCTTGGATGCGCGCTAAGCTCCTCCCCCAATTCACTTCTTTTTACTGGTGCTTTCTAGCAACCTAGGGCTGGCTTTAGTGCTGGTGGTGCCCAGTGCGACAATCTTTGTTGCCCCCATCCCCCCAAAAAAACCTTCTCGATGAATTCCCTCACTACCATTTTCCACCCGTGCCCCATATCGCTCCATAGCTCCTTTCTCACTTGCATTTCATTTGTTTTATATCACTACTCATACCAGTGTAGGGTGTCTGAGTACTTTGACATCACACGCACATTATACAGAGCCCATGAATCATACCTGTATAGATCGGTCTATAGGAAATGCGAAGACAATGAGGATTGCAAGGTGTAGGAGTCACTGACACTAGGAGGCCGTATATTTTAAGAGTGTTTGGCCCGGAGAAACACAAACTCAGGAATTAAAGCATGGCACACTGGTTGGCTTTAATAATAAGAATGTATTTCTCCCCAAGTTAACCCTTTTTAGCAACATTAGGTTAATGAAAGACTGCAGAACTATTTTGAAATTGTTATTGTTGCTTGAAAACTGCTGGGCCCACAAAGAATTCTGAAACAGGTGCTTTTTAAACCTGTGTTATTTCTAAACACGATGCCCCCCATTCCCGGAGGTCAGCGCTAGGTGCGGCTGCATCAGTCGCACTGCCCTATAGTCAGCCCTAGAGCTATCCTTGGGCACCAATGAGCCACCTCCACCCACTTCATTGTTACTGGAGTCCGCAGTGACTGTCCTTCTCAAAGGTAAGGCAGTCTCCATATAAGATGTCCTGTTTGTTCCAAACACTTAGAGCAGCATAGGGAGCAGCAGGAGACTAACCTGGAGATGAGAGATCCAAGTCAAGATGCTGACTATGCTACCTTTTCATCTTCTCTCCTGATTCAGGTTCTTTATAGGACTTCTTGAACACAATCTAAAGTTATGCAACCATTCCCCCTTTTTGGATGCCTCAATACCGTGGACAGATCATGGACTATCTCGATCTATCTCACCTTTTTACTTGCCACATGTTTCCATCAGCACACCTCCCTATCACACTGAACAGAACAAGAGGCCATTCTAAAGTTGTACTAAGAATGGCGAACTTGTGTGTCTTTGACTAATCTCTCGCCGTAAAAAGACATTGATTATTCCCAGCTGGCGTGAGAGGGTAGGTCAGTAGCTGGTTGTCTTTAGGGCTGACAAATGAACTCTCACTACTAGAGAGGAAATGTTGCACCATAGTATATTGAGAATAGGTTCTGCTTTATTAGATTGTATAGAGAACCCAAGAAGCTAAGGGTAAAAACCAGAAGAATCCATTCATTTCTTAAAAATATGCATGACCAAATATATCACAAATATTTTTTTTGTATTGTCTATTAGTTTGTCTCACCAAAAGCAAATGAAACCAAAACCATCACAGGACCTCTATACCCATTGTATGTTTATTTTTCAGATTTTAGATGACTAAATGTGCTTAGCCTTTCAGGGTGATGGTAAGGACATGCTCATGACTGACTCTCCCACAGTCTTGAATATTGATAGGACCCTTTCAGTGAATTCTTCCCTTTACAGATTTCAAGTGTCTTCCGCCTCATGAAGTAAGGATGGGATTTATCCTGGCCACTAGATTCAGTCCTGGTAGACCAATAAAGAAGATTGTAGACAGGATTACACCTCCTATCACAGCCATCATTAACTCCTCTGAGAAAACAAGACAGGATTCTTTCCTTCCCCTGTTTGGTGCTGTTGACTTTCCGGTTCTAAAATGCCCACATCAGACCACATGGATTTGGTGAATCTTCATTCAATCTCCAGCTTGCCATACTTGACTAAACATCTCTCCAGACATCCACTGAAAATGAAAGCCACCTTGGCTCTCTCCAGTATTTATCATCTAGAGGCATGGAATAGCTATTACTAGCACTGGTAGTTGATTGCGGGTGAGGTAGGTGTGTCTGCCACTATGCCGATGGACCACTATGAAGCATTTGACACTGTGATATCTGCACCCTGCTTCATCATTTTAGGAACATGGGTTGTGGTGGCAGAATCCAGGACTGAAGTACTTTCCACTAGACTGACAAGAAACGGAGGGAGATGGCGATTTCTTTCTGCTCTTCTCAAGGAAGTTGACATGGCATAGACTTCTCTTCTACCCAGTATTTACATGTATACTTTGGCCAATCTAATATCGCAACCCTTGGCTTTGTTTTTACACATTTCTGGATGATACCTGATAGAGCTGTTTGTTGCCTCTTCCAGCCCTGCTGCAGCACATACACCAAAGGTTTGACTTTAGGAAGTTGATGTTTGGATGCAGTTCAGCTGGATAGCAACAAGAGAGAATTCACACCGCCCAGTCACTCTCCCATTCATCATAACAAGGGTCAACGCGCGACCCTTGAAAACACAGGGGACATTTGAGTTCCGTCGTCCATTCTGTTTTCACATTCAATTCATAAACTGAGAGCACCATCTTACATGGGCGTGTAGTATATCAGTTTGGCCTTGGGTTTTGCTCCATTTGCATGATATAATCTTTCTGGATATTGGTATGTATCCCTATTACTGTTATATTTTGTTCAAAAAATAATCACAGGAGATAAACACAATTTTGTGAAGTCAAAGGAAAGGAAATTACTGACATGCTGTTTTTGTTTTTTTACTTTCTTTTCCTACTACCTCCTTTTTTGGTGATTGCTCCCATCGACCTAATTTCAAGCCTCTCTAACTTTTAATTTCCTGAAGTAATGAGTCCGCCATCTTTAACCTGGCAAGGAACGCGGGAACCAATGAGCGGAGGACGTGCACTGGGAGTAGCCCATGAATCAATCTCTCGAACAGAGGGCTGTGAAACTCCAGGGGCATTTCCGTTTGTAAAGCAGTGTCGCTTGGTTTTGTGACCACAAACGTAATTTTCTGTCTGAGACTTTAAGCCGGTTTTCTCCTTGTCATTTGTTTTCAGTAGTGACTGCTGACATGAGTAATCCTGAAAGCTTTTCCCGTATTCTTTCCCACTCTCGAGCAAGCATTGCCCAAGCTACATGAAACCACCGAGCATGACACTGGGCAGCTGCGTAGAAATTACTGTAACTTCGTCAATCCCTGTACAACTAACTGTTGTCGCGGCCATTTTTTGTTTTGCACCCTTCGTGCCCCTCCTTTTTGTGCTGCGCCTTCCCTTTTAAAGGACGTGATCTATTTAAGAGTAACTTAATTCGGGATTACTTTTCTGTGCGGAGTGACATTGTAATTTTTAGGTCTCGCCTGGCCCAGCAAATGCGCTGGACTTGCAAGACTTTTTGTGAGGGCTCAAAAAATGCTACCATGGCCAGCCTAGAGCTACAGTGCATGTACGCGGGCGCGTGCTTAGGAGCAGAGGCTGGCAAACCTCGTCATGCTCATTAAGCACCCGCGATCACTTTCGGCCGCGATCACTTTCGCGGCGACCCTTTGATGTTCTCGTTCAAAGAACATGTTGTTGTGTTAATGCTTTGCTGCGCCCGTTTGACTTACAATGTGCTTTCTCTTTCCACAAACTCGATGTTTGTGTTCCTTTATTTTGAGATGCTTTTAGTACTACTGTTTTGTGACTTAAAGAACATTAAGGAAATGTTACTGTGGAACTGGACAACGTTCACAGTGTTTATTTTTGATGGCAGAGGCTGCTTCATGTCCGTTGCACCATTCAGGGAGTCTTTTCGTTGGCGCTTTCATGAGGACATGATGAGGAGGCTGGAAACTTTTGGCACATTCTCTTTAAAAGCACAGCATGTTGGCGACTGGTTAATCGATTAGACCTATGTAGCGCTTTAGATCTCAAAGCACTATGGTGGGTGCAGCAGTTACAACTCATGAAAAACGGGGTGCAACTCACAAGAAAGGGGCAGGTTTGAGTGCACATTGTCTGCAATCGAACTTTTAAGATGATGGGCTGTGTGAATCCATTATCAGCACTCCGTCTTCGCTAAGTGATCTTGTTTGTTTTGTAGTTGTGTTAATGGTTTGCTGCGCCCGTTTGACTTACAACGTGCTTTCTCTTTCCTCAAACTCGATGTTTGTGTTCCTTTATTTTTAGATGCTTTTAGTATTACTGTCACACACACAACCACAACCACACACACACAACCACAACCACAGCCACAAACACACACAACCACACACACACACATCCACACACCCAACCACACATACAACCACACAACCACACCCACACACACACAACCACACCCACAACCACACACCCAACCCCACATACAACCACACACACAACCACACACACCCAACCATACACACAACCACAACCACAACCACACAAAACCACACCCACAACCACACACACACACAACCACACTCAACCACACCCACAACCACACACAACACACACACAACCACACACACAACCACACACACAACCACACACACAACCACACACACAACCACACACACAACCACACACACACAACCACACACACAACCATACACACAACCACATGCACACATAACCACAACCACACACACACAACCACACCCACACACACGCACAACCACACACATGCACAACCACACACACACAACCACGCACACAACCACCCATGCACCCACAACCGCATCCACACACATACACACACCCACACACACCCACACACACCCACACACACCCACACACAACCAACCACACACAACCAACCACACACACAACCATAACCACACACACACAACCACACACACAACCACACACACAACCACACACGCACAACCACACACACCCACACACACACAACCACAACCACACATACAACCACACACACGCACACAACCACACACGCACACAACCACACACAACCACACACACACATACAACCACACACACACACACAACCACACACACACACAACCCCACACACACTCAACCACACACACATAACCACACACACACAACTCCAACCACCCACCCCCCCCACACACACACACCCCCCCCCCACACACACACCCACACACACACACCCCCACACACACATAGCCACACACACAACCACACCCACACAACCACACAACCACACCCCCACACATGCACCCATGCACCCACACACACACAACCACACACACATAACCACAACCACACACACAACCACACACACACACACAACCACCCACACCACCACACCCCCACACCCCCACACCCCCACGCACCCATGCACCCACACATCCACACACACACACCCACACAACCACACACACAACCACACACACATAACCACAACCACACACACACAACCACACACACACAACCACCCACACCACCACACCCACACAACACCACACACACCACCCACACAACCACACCCACACAACCACACCCCCACACACCCACACACCCACGCACACACAACCACCCACACAACCACGCACACAACCACAACCACACACACACAACCACACACACACAACACCACACACACACCACCCACACAACCACACCCACACAACCACACCCCCACACCCCCACACACCCACGCACACACAACCACACACAAAACCACAACCACACACACACACAACCACACACACCCACACAACCACCCACACAACCACCCACACAACCATCCACACAACCACCCACACAACCGCACACACACAACTACACACACAACTACACACACACAACCACAACCACACACACAACCGCACCCACAACCACACACACATACACACACCCACACCCCCCCACACACACACACACACAACCACACACACCCAACTGCACACACAAGCACACACACACACATGCACAACCAACCACACACATGCACAACCACCCACACAACCACACACACACATAACCACACACACATAACCACAACCACACACAATAAAATGAATTTTGTTGCACGTGCTGCATCGCCAAATGCGATGCAGTGCACGCAACAAAATTTGTTTTATTTATTATTATGTTTACTTACCTCTAAAAGGCCATAATCCATACTTTACTACTTCCCACCCTGCCCCTCCCCGCCCCACATCAGCACCCGTTAGCACTCCCACGACGGGCCGCTACTGTGCCCAGGTTCCCACAGAGATAGTGTGTGATTATATGTCCATGTCCCCACAGAGATGGTGTTTAACTATAGTATTACCATGGTCATCAAAGAGAAGGTGTGTGATTATAGACATGCCCAGGTTCCCGCAGAGATAGTGTGTGATTAAAGACATGCCCCGGTCCCATGGAGATAGAGTGTGATCAAAGATATACCCAGATCCTCTCAGAGATAGTGTGTGGTTGCAATCATTTTCAGGTCCCCATATAAAAAGTGTTATGATAGTCATGCTCAACTTCCTATATAAAGAGGGTTATGATAGATATATTCAGGTTCCTCGAGAAATGGTGTTTTATATAAGTCATGCTCAGATCCCTGCAAAAATGATCTGTGATTATAGTGAGTCGCAGATAGTGTGTGATTATCGTCTTGCAGAGATATTGTGGGATTTTGGCGAAGCACAGGTCCCCACAGACATAGTGTGTGATAGCACTCATGTTTAATTTCCCACAAAGACAGTGTGTAATGGATTATAATGATGTCCTGGTCCCCAGAGATAGTGTGTGCTTATAGCATTACCACTGTCCCCAAAGAGATAGTGCGTGATTATTGACATGCCCAGGTCCCCACAGAGATGGTGTGTGATTATAGAGCTGTCCAGGTCCCCACAGAGATGGTGTGTGACTATAGTATTACCATGGTCGTCAAAGAGAATGTGTGTGAATATAGATATGCCCAGGTTCCCACAGAGATAGTGTGTGATTAAAGAAATACCCTGGTCCTCACAGAGATATTGTGTGATTACATTGAAGTCCAGGTCCCCACAGAGATAGTGTGTGATTATAAACATGCCCCAGTCTCCACAGAGATAGTGTGTGATTATGCACATGCCTAGGTTCCCACAGATATAGTGTGTGATTATTGGGATGTACAAGCCCCCACAGAGATAGAATGTGATTATAGACATGTCAAGGTCCCCACAGAGATAGTGTGTTATTATGGACAACCCCAGGTCCCCACAGAGATAATGTGTGATTATAGGGATGCACAGATCCCTGTAGAGAAAGTGTGTGATTGTAGGTGTGCACAGAGAGATTACACAGACATAGTGTGCGATTATAGTTATGCTCAAGTCTCCACAGTGATGTGTGTAATGATAGGGATGTTGAAGAACCCATACAGATCATATTGGTCTGGCGGCTTATTAAACTAATGAATCTTCCTGACTGATGTGTTTGACCTCTCTCTCACATTTTTGGATTCTCGTGTTTCCACTCAGCCTTTCATACTTGCAAGGTTCATACAATAAGTACCATTTACTTGAATAACAATAAACATATGGTAGTCAACACCAGGATATCCATAGATGTGAATGTGTACTTTATATATACACATGAGATGATGTGATGTGATAATAGTGGTACTTAAGCCACCACCAGAGATAGACTGGAACTATCCTGTATCGATCAATCCCGATTCAAGCACAGCATTTACTGATTTAAACTGTGTACCTCCAGAAAGGTCCACACTTCCTTAAAACTCAAAGTATCTGAATTCTTATTCTCTTTTCTAGCTGCCATATTATGAAATCTAGTCTCCATCAGGACGATAAAACTGTATTTCTGATTGCAATAAACTCCCCATGCTGATTCTTTCCGACCCTTTAGGATTATTCCAATTGAGAAATAGATTTACGAACTACCACACCTTTATAATTTCTGTCTCTATAATTCAAGAAGGTAATGGTCCTCTCCTCGTAAAGCTCTTGTTTCTCTCAAAGAATTTCTTCTACCTGCTCTTGGGGCTCTTTCTAGCTACCCAGGCTCACACTCAACAAGTATGTATATATGTTCATAAACCTTGTTTAACAAACTTAAAATATTTACTGTGTTTGGAACCATGAAATCTGTAAGTGGGTTTCCAGAATGGGGTGCCCTGTCCTTTGTGCAAGAGTAGAAAAATGTCACGTTGGCAGTGCTACATCCGCCTTTTTATGGTAAAAGACACATTCTCAAAATGTGCCCCGATGAAACATGGGAAACTTTCACAAAGTTGGAACATCCTTTTGAGAACCAACCTTTTTATATTTGGAGTGTAGAATAGAAATTATCAAACCAGGCTTGTGTTTTTTGTACCAGAGTAGAGAAAGGTAGTTTGGCCGCGTGGTGCAACAGCCTTCTTCATGGAAAAAGGCACCTTCTCAGAAGTCAACTACAACAGACCTTCTCAGTGTGTAAGGTCTTGTTTGAAGGCCAAATCATATACAAGAGTCTTACAAATTGTTTTCCTGAACTGAACTTGTATGCTCCTTGTGTAAGTGTACAGAAAGTTACTTTGGCTGATGTACAGCTGTCTTTTTCATTGGAATATACACCTCAGAATGCTCCTACTTTAGTTATAGGAGTCTTTTGCAATGTTAACAAAAACATTTTTGAGGGGTGAGGCCAAATGTTGTACATCGGTGTGTGTGGGGTATACAACTAGTTTTCCTAAAAGGGGTTGGTGAATCCTTTGTTCAGGAAAAGAGAAACATGATTTGATAGTCATGCACTAGCTGTTTTTGTGCGAAAAGAATCCTTAAAATGTGCCCATGTTAAAGATAGGAGTCCTTCACAAAGTTGAAAAACATGTTTTCAGCAGTGTGCATTTTGTACATAGAGTCTTAAACACACATTTTTCAGTTAGGTTTGTGATTTCTTTTTACCGGAGTAAAGAAATTCACTTATAGTTGTATAACTATACTTTTTAAGTGAAAAGGGACATTTTCATAATGGGCGTATGTTAAATATGGTCAATGAAACACATATTGATTCCAAAATATGTGACATAAACATGTTATCAAAAATATCACCTCTGTAAAAATATAGTGGGACAGAATATCAAAAGTAAGAATACAGGTTTTATCATACCATTATACAATACTGTTATGAAGAAAATTGTAATTAATATTATATTTGTAATAAACACTGATTTTAATTGAATATGTATATACTAATAATAGAAGTATAACTGTCTTTTTTTAATACAGTTTGTAATTTTCATTGAGTAATTACATTTTTTTAATGTAATTAGTAGTTTGTAATTTAGTAGCGGTTATTTAGTTTGTAGGGTAATATGGTGGTAAGTTAAATACATTTTAAATAATTGCTTTTTAATGTTAAGTAATATAAGGTAAATTAAATACTTAATTGGTTCTTATGTAAATGTTTACATTTTTTAATTGTTCTTTCATATATTTGGGTTTAATTTTGGATTTTTAATTACAATTTTGTATAGTAGGATTAGTCATCCATAATTTAATAGCATGTTGTATGGTTTGTAGGGGAATAGAGTGAGATATTATTTTAATTAAAATAGTTTTCTTTGTTTATTGTTATACAAATATTTAATTTGTAAATCATTATATAATTATTTCCTTGATTATTTAATATGTAAAATTGTCATTTTACTTAGACTATGTAAGAAATATTTAATAATATTCATAAACAAGTCCATATTGTATCTATCATTTATTATTTTTATATGTTTCTTTTATGTTAATTGCATTCTTGTTTTATTTATATTTCAATTTATCATTTTGGTGTTTGCGGTATTTGTTCAGTAGTGGCAAAAGAAGTGAATTCTATGTATGTTTATTTAAATATTTAATTTATTTATACATTTATTTTGTATATTTATAATAAATGTTGCATCTTATTTAAATTTGTCAAATATATATTTTTCAGTTTAAATATGGTTAATCATGTTATGTTTTTAGATATACATTTTTTTCCCTCCCTAAATCCAAAACCTTCCCTACGTTTGCCTAGACCAGAGTGGGAATAGTAATTCCAACCCTTCTGAAGTCCAATACTTTCCGTACTGTTGCTTAGATTAGAGTGAATTAATAAATGTAGCGTCTCTGAAGTCCAACATTTTTTCTTGGGTTGCTTAAATACGAGTGGGAATACTAAATTCAACCTCTCCGAAATCCAAACATTTCTGTACTGTTGCTTGGATCGGAGTTCGAAGTCCAACATTTTCAATGGGTTTGTTTATGTTGATTGGGAATAATAAATGTAACACCTTTCAAGCGAAACACTTTTCATACTTTTATTTGAATTTGAGTTGGCTAATTTATTTTTGCTGTTTCTTTTACTTGCTGTTACATGTTTTAAAATTATATATCTCTATGTTTATTATTGTTTAAAAAATCTATTTTATTTGAAATGTATATTTTTGTTATTTTTATTTATTTACCTAATTGTGTTATATGTTTTTAATAATTTCTACAATTATTTTCGTTAATGTTAATATTATTCATGTACCTGAAAATGATTGCACTACTTAAAAAAAACGTTCAGTTCACCCTAAACTCCTATAGAATATATAGAAATGTCTAAAAAAATCTCCACCTATTACCAGTTAAATAAAGTGGTAATAGATAGTGAACATCAATAAAACCTAATACTTACCTATAAGTATCACCCTAACCCAGAATGCAGTGAAACACAGACTGCAGAGACCAGCAAAACTATGATAAAAACTACATGACTGCTTTTTACCTTTGGTAAACACAGAAATTAGCAAATCACATATGCACTTCAAAGCCCCTGTACTGTTGTATTCCGTGAACATACCACGGTATAACGCGGCACAATATATAAGTACATTTTTTTTAAAGTTAGAAGTTTAGCGCTATATACACTATTTACACTATTCCACTTTATGTCAGTCCATTATACACCACTACACTGTATGCTAATCCTCTATACACCATTCCACTGTACTCCACCCCACTCCACTCTAGGCCGCTACCAAAAATGAACATTTACACATCAAAATGTATATTCCTGCCACGTGACATTTACATTCATTCACACACTTTCACACTACGTCTGTTGCAATTAACACACTCCACTCTGACACCTCACTTTACACCACTCCACTCGACACTATTCCTCTCTACACCATTCCACTTTGTCAGATCATTATACACCACTACATTGTACGCTAATCCTCTGTATGCCACTCTTCTAAACTCCACCTCACTACACTCTAGGCCACTCCATGCTACTCTGCTCTTCTTTATGCTATTATACTATACACCCCATTATTCTATTATACTCCAGTCTATGCCACTTTACTGTACCCCCTCCACTGTACACCTCTCCATTGTCCACCATTCCCCTGTATGCTACTCCACTCTGACAGTACATTCTATGCTACTCTATGCCATTCCACTCTGTGCCACTTCATGGTACATCACTCTACGCTATTCTACTAGATGCCACTCCACTCAACGGCACTCAACTATACTCAACAGCACTATACCCCCATCCACTATGCCACAATCCACTGTATACTACTACACTGTACAACACTACATTGTACGTCACCTCACTGTATGTCACTACACTCTAAGCTACTACAGTCTAAGCTATTCCACTGTATGAACCTGTACTCTATGCTATTTCACTATATGCCACTCCACTGTACATCACTGGACTTAATGTCTCTAAACAAAACACTACTCCACTGTACGGCACTCCACTCTATGCTACTTCACTATACTCAACAGTAGTCTACGCTATTCCACTCTTCCACACTCTAGTGTATACTATTCTGCTGTATGCCATTCCACTGCACGCCACTCTATGCTACTCGACTTTATGCCACTACACTGTACCTCACCCCACTTTATGCAAGTCCACTCTACACTACTCGACTGTACGCCTTGCCACTCTATGCCACTAAACTGTATGTGGGTCTACTCAATCACACTTCAGTGTACACTAATGCACTGTATGGCATTCCAGTATACGCTATTCCAATGTATGCCACTACACTGTACAAAACTCCAATGTATGGCACCCCACTGTACGCAAACCCACTCTACACTATTCCACTGTATGCAACTCCACTGTACCACTCTCCACTGTATGCTATCCCACCCTATACCACTCCACTATATGCCACTCTACTATACGCTGTTCCTTTGTATATCAGTCCACTATATGCCACTCTGCTGTCCGCCACTCTACTCTATCCCACTTCACTGTTTGCCACTTCACTCTTTGCCACTCCACTCTATGCCACTACGCTCTATGCCACTTTAGTGTATCTCATTCCACTCTACGGCACTATACTGTACAAAAGTATACTTTACAACACTATCGTCCACTGTTCTGTACCACACTCCATTTAATGAAACACAGGTTAAAGATAAGATATAGTTGGGAGAACTTGATTTTTTTGCACACAAACCAAACAAACTACACAAACATTAGAAATTCTAAAGTTAGAGTTACAACTTCAATTTGTAATTTGCGCACCGCGTTCCAATTACTATACGTCATAGTTATAACTCACATTTATACTTACGCACCACCTTCAAATTTCTAGAAGTCATGCACTCTGTCTTGTCACCTCATTCAGACTAATGCACAAAAAAAGCCCTGAACACCACATGCATACTCAATGTCACTATACTATAGTAAAAAATATGGCATGTGCCACCACTGCTTTATGTGAGGCACCCATGACAGGGTCAGTAGTCCACTGTTTATGAGGCCAAGCACCTCTTCAGAGGGCAGAATATGTTCCTCACATTATCAGGGACAGGCCTAAGCCTCTGCCATCACACCAGGACCAGAAGACAAGTCAGGATACCAGTTTCTTCTTAAACTGGGCACTCAGGCAGGAGATATCACCTGTGAACGATTCAAGGCGCCTTCTCGTCCCAGCACCCATACTCAGAACCACCTCACACTGGAACACCTGTCTATCTCAGTAGAAAGCCTAGAAGTGAATGAGAGACCACCAGATGTCACGGTCTCCTTCCAGACCAGGTTTTATGTGCAATGTTGGTAGTATAACACCCCATGCCTTCTATCCCCTCAAGCTCTAGGACATTCATTGTGACTGCTTTGATTCCTTTCAACAACTTCGAATTGGTAAAAGTGGTTAGAGCCATTCACTTTCACAGTGCATACTTTATATAAAAAAAATGCCATATCTCTTGTCATGTGTTATGATGCCTGCAGTAATGTAGCTAATGTTAACCCTGGGCGTGGTTGGCGTAGCGGGGCTATGCGGAGGTCCACGGAGTTGCGAACAAACTCTGCGGAACTCCGCTCCGCTCTACCACCCGCCTCCACCCCCCAATTAACAATGAATTCTACATTAATTAAAAGTACATTAAAAAACATTTACCTATACTGTGGTGTCCCCGGGTTGCCCTCCTCCTCTTCCTCGCTGTCTCTGGTGATCCTTGAGAAAACTGTGCATGCTCGTGCACCCACGCATGCGCATTTCTTGTGAGAAATGCGCAAGCTTGGGCGCGTGCGCATGTGCAGTTTTTGTAAGGATTACCAGAGACAGCGAGGAAGAGGAGGAGGGCAGCCTAGGGACACCGCAGTACAGGTAGGTGGTTTTTAATTTACTTTTAATTAATTTAGAATTAATTGTTGAAAGGTGGGGTGGAGGCGGGGCTGGCCAACTCCGCTCTGCTGCCGAGTGTGCGGAGATGTGCCTTCTCCATGGAAAGCGGAGTAGGCAAATCTCGGCACACTCCGCTAGCTAAGGTGACATGGGCTCTAGTGCGAAGAAGAAAATAGGTCCACAGGATGCTACTTGAATGATAAAGTAGCACAAAAATCAAGGGTATCGATCTGACTGCTAGATTACAATACCGATGGTCGGAGCAATTTGGGCGGGTAGGAAGTCCCCCACATCCGACAGGCTGGAGGAGCACGTTGGGGCCACGGCAGTCAGATCTTAATCCTTACAATGAAGGCATGCCTGCAGAGGCACCGCCGTAGCAATTAAGATGTCAGTTTCCGACAGCCTTTTCATGGACTTCCTACAGGCATACAAAGGCTGTCAGAAATGGATTCTGGCGGCACCTAGCACAGCCTCAGTGTGCCTCCGCTATGTGGGCAGACTGGTGATGCCCCCTGCAACATCCATGCACCGTGCATGGATGTTTAAAAAAATGCCTTTTACTACTTGTGCTGCAGCCCTTTTCCAGGCCTCAGCACATGCCACAATAGTAAAAGTCATGTTTCTGACCGCCTGCATGATGGTCGTATCGCAATTGGGCTACTATAGTATTAATTACTAACATCAATGTAAAAATTAAAATATCCATTAAATTTAACACATTAAACTTAAATAAAATAACAATTAAACAACATACACAATTAATAATGCATTAAATATTACATAAACATTTTATTAAGATTAAAATTAAATTAATTACAAGTGAATTAACTTCCCACCCTGTTTATCTACAAACCCCAAACCCTGCTACTTCAATATAAATTACTAATTAAATATCATAAAGAATCTCACAATTTAAACCCTAGATGGTCTGTACCACGATATTTTTGCCCATTATTTATGGTACATGATAATTTTAATCTGATGTTTGTGTAATTTACCCAGCAGAATTTAAGATACACTAGGACTACTGTGCTGAGAACGCCTTCAGCGATATGAAGCCAGAGAGAAGCTACTAAATTAGCTTGGCAACGTTTCAATGCTGTGATGTGGAGACATACACTGAAAAGAGACTCTAAACTGTGATGCACGGTACTTGGTAGGGCTAATTGATTCATTTTTAAAATATTTTCTCTTAATAAAAAATATCATGTTAAAAAGGCAAACATGCAAAACGTCCTTAACTGCCTGGCTTTGGAGTCAACCTAGGTGGTCCTCTTATATATGTGCTAGACCTGGACACAAACTACAAAATACAACTTGGCGATTCCTGAATTGATCCCAACCAATAATAACACCAGGCTGTATTCTAGTCCATTGCTATTACCCACCATACCTTTCTAGACAGAGGACCCCTTATCTAAATCAGTATTGACCCTGCTCCACATGGGAACAGTATATTCCAAACTGGCAGGCAGGGTCCCCTACAGAATGGAACACAAGCAACCCCTACACTGGGTTCAGCCTACTTCAGAAGGGTGCAGCTTGAGTCTCATGGCACAGTGAGCATGGGATCCATGTCTGGGCATAGCTGTCAAACTTGGGGTGTCAACTACAAAAAACAGTACAGTGATGAATAGAATGTCTGAATTAATTTCAGCCACCGGTGATCGCTCAGGGTAGCATTCTGGTCTATTAATCACCTGGGCATGAAGCATATGATAACACCACTGAAACCTGTAAGATTCTGCCTAGGCCTACAGGGCTGTATATGGCATATGATGGTGGCAGCTTTGCACATAACAATATATTAGCTTAGGCAAATGCATGTTACTCATGCCAATTTGCTGCATTCTATCAAAAGAAAGCAGGCATGATCAATGTACAGTTGTCCCCTATCACTTTTTAATGTCAGCCATAGCTATTCCATCTGTTTTTTACTAACCGCTGCTCTGCCAAACCACACTTACAAATTATGGGCCAAGTTGGGGTGAGATGCTGCTAAAGGGATTTTGTTTTAATTCCTCATTTATTTGCTCCCTGTTGTTGCTGCAATAAGGCTAACACTTTCTGCTATCATTGCAGTCTTCAAGTACCCATCATCTGTTCATATGTAGCTCTTTTGCAATGATTTGTATGCTCAACATTCACTTAATAGATCAATGTAACAAGAGCTAACCTGCAGAGTCTTTTCCTTTCATCTTCCATCATATCTTTGTAAAATTACACCTATATGTGGAATTATATCACACACTTCTATCAACCTAATGGGTTGATGTACAAAGCCATTCAGTGGTTGCAAACCTTGCAATATGCATGGTGGGCAATCGCTAAGGGATTTTTTGAGAGGTTGAACTGAACCCTAAAAGGTATGATTATGGGTGTACCAAAACCCATGGGGAGTTAAGTAGGATGCCCTCCTGCCATGCCTTTTGTTTGCACACAGAGAGGAACTGCAGAAAGGGGTTAAACATCTGTATGGGCACACTGGGAGAGGGCTTCTCGGTTTGGTAAATGAGGCCTGGGAGCAAGCTTCTGGGAGAGCCCCCCAGGATGTGGTCAGCTACATCCTACCCCTTTGCAACCTAATAGACTGGTTCCGGAAACTTGTCTAGGAAAATCTGAAACCTAGCCAGGAGACATGAAACACTGGTATGGCCATAATGCGACTCTGGCTGGGTTTCAGACTGGCCAAAAGTGTGGGCAATGGAGACTGCAGAGCCCTGTGCTCTGCAAGACCACTGGTCTGGGCCCTATGAGGTGAAGGAGCGCATGAGCGATGTCACCTACTTGGGTGACCTTAAAACTCCTAGGAACTCCTTTAGGTTCCTGAATGTTAATTGCCTCAAGCCCCACTTTGAGAGGTCTGAGATCACCATGCTCTTGGTAACGGATGATGGAGCAAGATGGGCCAGTGGAGGGTGTCGGTCTCTCCCCAACACTGACCCTAGATCAACAGGAAGACTATCGCCAGCTCCTGGGGCAGTTTGCCTCCTTTGTTCTCCCTTACCCCAAGACTCACTTCATGGCGTCCCCATGATATTGATCCTGGGGACAGCACACATGTACAGAACAAACTTTGCAGGTTGTCTGATAAGGTGAGAGTGAGCATTAAGGAGTAAGTCTCCAAGATGCTGGCATTAGAGGCAATTGAGCACTCAAAGAGCCCATGGTCCAGCCCAGTGGTGTTGGTCCCCAAGGCTGCCCCTCCAGGTGTCACACCTGAACTTAGGTTCTGTGTGGACTACCATGGGCTCAATGTGTTCACTAAGACTGATGCACTCCACGTCTCCAGAGCTGATGATCTCATAGATCGGCTTGGAGCTGCCAAGTTCCTCAGCACATTTTATCTGATATTGGGGTACTGGCAGATTGCCTTGACCAATGGGGCTAAAGAGAGATCTGCATTCTTTACACCAGAAGGGATCTTCCAGTTCAGGGTCATGCCCCTCTGGTTGTAGTATACCCCTGCCACCTTTCAGAGGTTGGTGAATCAGGTCCTGGCTGGTTTGGAGAACGTCTATGCCGCTATCTAGATGACATTGCGGTCTTCAGCTCTAGCTGAGAGGAACACCTGTGCAACCTCAGAGAAGTGCTTCATGCCCTACAGAGTCCAGGCCTGACTATGAGGGTCAGAAAGCACTAGATTTGACAGGGTTCTATGGTCCACTTGGGTCACAAAGTGGGAGATGGCAAGATTGGGCCATTCTCGCTTGGGAACCACCCCAAGACCCAGACAGAAGTGAGAGCCTTCATAGGCCTTACTGGTTATTACAGGAGATTCATCAAGGGGTATGGCACCATTGTAAACCCCCTGTGACAGAGCTGACTTCTAGGAAGCAGCCACATCATGTGATCTGGAAAGAGTCATGCCAGAACGCTTTTCACACCCTGAAGGAGGCCATATGCATGGCACCTGTGCTCAAGGCTCCAGACTTCTCCAAAGAATTGTTAAGACAGACACCCCAGAGAATGGTGTAGGGGGCGTGCTCTCACAGCTAAATGAAGAGGGCTGGAACAGCCTGTAGCCTTCATTAGTAGGAGGCTCCTTCCCAGGGAACAGAGGTGGAGCGCAATAGAAAGGGAAGCCTTTGCTTTGGTCTGGACGATAAAGAAGTTAAGACATACCTGTTTGACACTCACTTCTGGGTTCAGACAGACCGCAGTGCCCTCAGAATGTTAGTGAAGTTGAGGGGTGAGAATCTCAACTATGGAGGTGGTCCATTTCTCTACAGGGAATGGACTTTATGGTGGAACATCGTTCTGGAACAGACCATGCCAATGCTGATGGACTCTCTGGGTTCTTTGCCCTTAGTGAAGAGAACTCCCAAGGGGTGAAGTAGCTCTCCCACATTCAGCTGAGAGAACATGTGTTAGATCTGGCATCCTTAGGAAAGGTTTCTTCAGACTCTTTTGCCCTCTGACCTCCTGTTTTACTAATTTCATTTTTGCTGGTCTTAGTGCGCTCAGATTACAAAAAGAAATTATGACACAGAAAAAAGGTCACTTGGATTTGAACATAATACCTACTTTATCACATCTCTTTGAAAGGACTTATGGTTTCACTGTCATGGTGCCTCCTAGCGAAACACCTAAATATGTAATAGTAATATGTCTTAATGGAAAAAGGTGCATCCAACGGCTGTATAACATGAACACAGGATAAACTCGAGACACATTTTTAAACAGAAATAAGCGCACATTTGATCACCGGTATGTATGTTCACCTAGGCATGGTTTCCATGTGCGACATAAATGTTTTACAGAAACTATTGTAATCTAAGAGGTAGAAAGAACAGCATTAATAAAATGGTGTGCATGTATTAAACGGTGTTCGTGTATCACATATGAGAACACCCATTATTATGAACAGAATTGGCTGAGTATCCTGTGGATTTTCTATATACACTGTATTGTGAGTCACAATGTCAAAATTGCTAAATAAGGCACTCGAACGGGCTGCATAGTTTGCCTTGATTTGCATAAGATGCCTCATTTTTGTTGCTGCATTATTAGTCTATTCATGGCTCAAAATTTGGTGAAGCCTGATGTGAATCTTTCCTCCACAGTATCTTTCCTTCGGTGGCCCTGTTTATATGCTCTTTACACTGTGTTCATTAATTCCGCATGCAGTTCTGTCTAATGCTGCTCTGAGAGACGAGCTCCTTATTGGACATGTGGAGCATCACATCAGGCCTTCTACACATCTTATTAATTATAAAGCAGAATATATAACAAATCCTGACTGCCCCACGTTTAGCGACTAGCTAATATTGTGTGAGTGTACTGTTAATAAAGCACAAAATAAAAATTACATGTTTTTTTCATTTTAATGAACATTTTATTGGCTAGGAATTGGAAGAGGGGGACCTGAGTAGCAAAAGCACAAGAGAAGGCTACAACTAATCCAGCAAATATCCTGCAATTATTTTTGTGATAAGCAACAGAAAATGTTCTTTGCGACAATTTCACATCACGTGACCAATATTGGGTACGTTAGGACTTCTGACTGTAAAATACTAAGGACGTGTCCCAAGAGTTCTCCCAGTGATAAGAAGAGTATGTAACTCACAAATGTGTCAATGTCAGCAGTAAAGAAATACAAATGTTAGAGCAAAGAGGCTTACAAGCTGGAAAAATAAGAAGACATTCTGGCTTCTGAAGAATCTGAGTTAACAAGGGACTTCTTGACAAGTGCCACTGGGCTTGTGAGAAGCTGCACCAGGAACTGGAGAACCTGAGCTTAGGGGGACTGACAGTCAGCCAGAAGAGCACTGAAAGTCTGAAACAGACTGATGCTCTGGTTTGGCATCTGAAACTTTGCCTTCCCTGGAGCATGAGTTTGAGTTCAGATTACCCAGAAGGACCTGCTCATTTTTACAATTCCAACACATTTGCAATAAGTCTACTGTGCCTTCCATCCCACTCCTTAAATAGTCTTACCCTCTTGCCTCAGCCCAACTATTGAATGAAAATTGTAACTAAAGTATGCAGTGGTTATGAAGTTCTTCTGCACCTATTATTGAGTGTCGCACATTCCTTTTTTCTGCTGGTGGGGAAATACAACGACTTTGCTAAGTTTTCTGATTTCAACAGCTTTGAGAAAAAGGCGAATATTTCCTCAAAACATTTGTAGAGACATATTTATCTTGGGAATCATTTTTCCCCATGAGAAGGCTTACATAAAAACAATTTTGGCATCAACTTCTCCAGCTAAAGTAGGTTTCTAATGGATACTGCTCAGTAGATCCCTTAAGTGAACACCCCCGGACACCAGAGTGAAATTCAATTTTTTTGTTGCGGTTCAGAGACACCAATATCAGTTAGGGCACACGGTGTTCCAAACAAAGTCTTGTGACCCAATGGAAAGTGACATATATTGGGTATGAAAGGCACTCGGCCGTGGGTGACAATAGGCCTTTTTTCAATGTCTCCATTGACTTAGGTTCCAATGGAACCAATATTTCTTCAGTCCTATTTTTTGTCTTTACTTCAAATTTGGGGAAATGTCCAATTTGATGTCTTTGGACTTCAAGGCCTGTGCAGCCGCTCCTCATTTATGGATCCGCAGTAGGGGGGAGATTTCTCATTTTTTCAATTTACACAATGGAGCAAGACACCTTGCTGCGCTGCACTGTGTGAAAGGCAGAGGGCAGGAATGTGCCATATCTCTCAAGATATGGTGCATTCCTGTCCTCTTCTTGCACTGGTGCACTCAGTGGTGCCTATCACTAAAGTAGGAACCCTTGCACCATAGTGCAAGGGTTCCTGCTTTATAGGCAGGGTTGTTTTTGTGTAGGAAAGGACACCTTCTTGCACAAAAAGAAATCCTTAGAGACCATTTCCTCTTCCTGAGTGTGCTGCAGAACACTTAGAAAGAGGAAACAATGAGGAGAAAAAATTATATTTCTCCTTGTTACGCCTCTGGTGGGAAGGCGTACAATTCTGATGCATTCCTAGGTCTACCTGTGTTGGCAAATCTGAGAATTCATCAGCATGAATCGTGGATGCATGCGAATACCCATGCCCCACTCATGTAATGCCTCCACTACACAAGGCAGGGTGCCCTTCCATGGCTTTGAATTTAGGTTTTGTGTTGCCCTGTGTCACCACGCTGGGGCAAAACAAAACATTTATAAATCTGCATCAAGGAGTGGATTCGACATCTTGAGTACTGTTACATTTGCCTCAACTGTTCTTTCAGATCAGATCAAATTTAACTTTATTTATTTTGGGTTGCAACCCAAGCCTAGCAACACCATATATTCTCTATAAAATCAATTTAAATCAAAACGGAAATAAAAGCAGTTATTTACATGACATTGATAGGCTTTGATTTCCGAAGTGAAAAAGATTATTAATCGTCATTGATAATTAAAAATATCCAAAATTCATTAATAATGTAAAAGCAAAAATATGTTTTTGCTGCCAGCCATGCTAGTAAAATATGACATACATACTGATTTTAAATAGGGGTGGGCCTAGATGGCATAACCCAGCATAATTACCCGTAATTACCACGAAATTACTCATAATTATGAGTAAATATGCAAGAAGCATAATCCAGCACTAAATGCTACTTGACACAAATAGCAGTAGCCACTCACTCTGTCTTAGTTTGCTATTCCTGTGCTCCTGGGGTAGACGTGTTGCCCAAAATTACGTAAGCTAACATAATGGCGTAATTTTGCATCACAAGAATAATGCATAATTACTGAAATTACTCTGGCGTAATAAAAATTTTGCTCAGGCCTAATTTGAAACAGAATCCTTTATACAGAACAATCCATTTCTTTCCTTTTTAACTGCTAAATTCATACATTGCAGAATATATGTTAGTATCCGTGGATGTAGGAACAGAAAAAGTGCATACAGTGGGAAGGAAATCCTACTAAATGAAGACAAAATATTCTTAAAGCTGGCACACACACCTACAATTTGGGGTTAGCCAGGTTACACTCTTCCAGGTTCTATGTCCACAACCTTGGTGAAGAGAAGGCAGTAACAATAGTTATTGGCATTACGTAAAGTCTAGCGGATTCGCTTTTGCTCGATAGTCCCCATAGGCCTCTGACTTACTTTGGGGGACATGGAACCAAAGTCTGCTTCTTGTGTGAGTCAAAGCAGGCACTGAACCTCCCAAATGGAAGAGGACAGAAGCAAGCCTAATTCTATTAACAATCAAAGAGAACAATGACTTGAAATGGGGAACAATCCGAAGTGTAAAACATTGGGTTATTTAGTTTTTGCTTTTGCAATTTTTCTTGCTATGAAGACTTTAGCAATGTTTAATTTGGTAGGGAGTGTACGGGACCAAAAACATAAGGAAGATCACTATGTTTGTGACACTTAGAGGTAGGCAGTGGCAAATGACTGAATATGATCAGGGGGCTCAACCCACTAACCACACACCAAAAATGTTGGCACTAATTAAGAAACACAATATAGACATGAAATTCCTAGAAGAAACCCATTTGGGGGACCCAACATGGATGCCCCTGTCTCCATTATTTTTTAGTTTTATAAATAGAGCCTCTAGCATCTGTGATAAAGCAGAACACATATATAGTAGGCATTCCTTTCGAGTGTGAACATAAGATTAGCTTATTCTCAGATGACATGCAAATTAACTCTGAGGCAGACCAAAAGAGGATGAAGTACAGAGACTGTCCTTCTCAATTCTAATCCTCGAATGCATCCAAGACAACAAACGTAGCAATAATGGCCAAACCTATCTTTTTTTACGGCAGGCACCTGGAAGGTAAGTAAACGCTCAGCATATATGCTGATAATATAGGACAGAACCCATACATAAATCGTCCCCCCACTACCCCACTTGTTAGGGAAGAGGTGTGGCGCAGCAGCCAGGGCGACTGACACCGGACGCAGGGGATCACGGTTCAATCCAGGGCACCAGCGGCAGGTCAGCCCAGCACCATGTGACTCTGGGCAATAGCTCGCTTAATCTTCCCGACAGCCCCCAGCACTGGGATGTCTATGGGTAGCTGTGCGCTTTACAAATACTGGATTTATATTTTCGTTACACCATCCCCTCCCCTATGTTGCTTTGCCAATCCCCCCCACTCCCCAGTGTTGCTTCTGTTCATCCTGCCTGCCTGCTTTAAAAAAAATACTTTTGGGTGTTTTATTGTCTATTTACTTACCGATTCAACTTGGATTGTTAACTAAAAAGGCAGAAAATTGTCTGAATCATTTATAGGCTAGTGCATGCGTCGTGCATCGCACATGCTCTTCAGTTCAGCTAAAAACCACTGGAAAGGTCAATAGGTTACAAATGTGAGACCTATTGACTTTGCCAATGCTTGTTATACAGTGCCACCATACCACCTTACAGAACACTCAGAGGACATAGACACGTCTGTCTACAGGACGCAGTCACTACAATGTTATATGGAGCACTTACACTCCCTTGAAAAC
This sequence comes from Triturus cristatus, assembly GCF_964204655.1. Classification (NCBI taxonomy): domain Eukaryota; kingdom Metazoa; phylum Chordata; class Amphibia; order Caudata; family Salamandridae; genus Triturus; species Triturus cristatus. The sequence continues at coordinate 666,487,660 of NC_140595.1, forward strand.
ACAGCTTTCCTAGTGTTCGGACATGGCTCACTTTAAAATGTACTAGTGATGTTTAAAAGGTTGATTACAATCTGCGATGAAGAAAACTATAAGCCTGCATTTTAAAAGAAAGTGCCTCTATTGATTCAAACCGAAGCACGAAGAACAAAATAGGCCACTTAACCTGTTATCATTGGTGTGGAACTTTATTCACTGATTGTTTTAGGAGTTACTGGGATGGGAAAGTTTTGGATATAATAGCTGAAAATCAGCTTCCGACGGGCTCAGAAACATTGGAAGACATGTACCCTCACTCATTGCATCCTCCTTATATAGATGCAGCTGCTAAAGACACATTCTTTAATTCTAAAATAACTTCTGCTACAGCAACAACGTCTTCGGAACCGTTTGCTACTTGCACTTCTAAACAGATATATTGTTTTATTTGGGAAATAACTCTGACCAGAAGCCATGGATCAGAGAAAGCCCCTGCTTGGGCGCTTCAGCCTTCAGGCTGCTCCTCTGCAGAAAGGTGAGCTCTTTGATGAGGGGCCCATCCCCCAGGTTGAAAGAGGCATGAACTCCAGCAGCCGTCAGCGCGCAGGTCTCTTGTCCTGCTAATGCGCCTTTTGTTATGCGCAATCGCGCATTTGCAAGTCTGTGGCCCATCCTGAAGCCTTGCCTCGAGTTTGTTTGCAGGCAAGCAAGTGTATTCGTCCCCTCTCCAGACACAGAGGAAAGGGCGAGGCAAAAAAGAGACGATTCATTTCCTGTCATGGAATTGTTTCTTCGTTTTTGCAGAGTCGTGTTTACACTTACACCACCTGTTCTTAAAGGAGTAGCTATTAACAGGCCCGAATTTCAAAGCAAGGATTTCAAGTTCGAAAGAATCCTGAACATCATGCATCTCCTTTTCATGACTGGTGTGAATGTTAAAATGTTTTTTAATGCGACTCGCATAGATATCACACGCACATTGAAGTAAAGTGTGCAATAATGTTCTGCAGGGTTGTTTAGAAAAGATGGAGGTGCTTCCAGAGGCCCTACAGTACAGACACTCGGAAATTCATAGACTGGTTGATTTTGATGGCAAGGTTACACAACTAGGATGCGCATGTACTGCATTGTATTGTAATTGCATTTATGTGGGGCTTGCTACCCCTAACGAGGCATCGAAGTGCTGGGTGCACTTAAAATCATGTTCATTACCTTCTTTTTAATTCAGCATAGATTGCAGTAGATTAACACAAGATGCAGGTGCATTAAAAAAAACACATCAGAGAGTTATATCACAGATGTTTAATGAGAGCGCATGCATTTGCCAATCCCAGTAGAAACATAGCACAACACTACAATCCCACCACTGTAAAAATGTAATGGTATAGTGTTTGCTTGAAAGACGTTTCTATGCTCAAATACCTATATTTACATATGTCTAAAAAGGACATCACTTATTTATTTGCTTTGTTTTCAGCTCATGGCCTACTCTCTAAATATAAAAACAAATGGTAGTCAGGTGCACTTTCAGCAGGCTCATTCTTGTAGAACTGTGATGGGGTATTCATTCATTTATTTGCTATGGCGTAGCAAAGTTGTCATGAGCCCTGATGCAGGCAAAAAAAACATCTTCCGCTTATCAATGGTTAGGTTGGAAAACAGCCATAATCAGAGCCGCTGGAATTATTTGGCAGGGAGCACCAAATTATGCTGCAGGGTTGGTTAAATTATGCTGCCAGAAAAAGCAACGTATGTGGTAAAGTGCCACATATTTATAGCACTACTTCATTATTTTGTAATTTTTACACATGGTAATGCTGTTTCAGCAAGGATTTCACCACATTAGTACCAGTTTAACAACCAAATGCATTAATAAGAAACTGAAAGATGAGCAATTAACCTTTGTGAAGGGTTTTGCAAGATGTGCAGATAGTAAATCTGGATCCGTCTGAGCTAGAAACAAATTGGTTTGTTAAAATCTGCACAATATGCAGCTAATGATGGATTGTGTGGCAAATGCAGCAGATCCTTAATTATACGGGGAAAAAAGCCAAAGCTGAGGAATTGCATAATTTTCGTGTCCTTTGCCATAGTTGACAAACAGTGAATATTTCACACCACAGGGTCTTGGTACCATAGCATGTGCTGCACTAATAGTAGCTCCGCCCTTGTTTATTTGGCTGTTATGTGGATTATGTTAAAGTTCTGCCATGTACAGTTTATTTAATATGTTGCTTACACATTCACCTCTATAAATGTACCATACTTTAATTTCACAAGAGAGTCTCTGGCAATGTTAAGTCTTGAACCCCTACTTACACATAAGCCGTGTTACATTCAGCCTGTGCAGTGATTTGCATCATGAGACGATGTCACTCGGAGAACCCGTCAGGCATCACTGCTTATTACTGCCTCCCCCTGGAGTCATTTAGTAGAGTGCAGATGGTCACAGGTGAGCCAGTTAGCCACTGCAGGTTTTAACCTCACAGGTCCAGCAAACATACTGCACAAATGAAGAGTCCAGCCCCCACTCACATGTTCTTGCAGCCAGTAACAGAAATCTATTTTAAGATTAACATTGGTTTTAGAACTTGGGCTTGAGTATCCACGGAAAACACAACAGTGAGGGTCTGATATAACAGGTGCACTTGCAAGTGCGAAGTGCAGTTCAGTCCCAGAATAGAACTGCAGGATGTGGGTTAGTGTTTCTTGGTGTGGCAATCCTTAGGGCTCAGATAGGACCTGCAACAGGTGAAGAACAAACCATACATTCTAGGTCCAGTGCAGTTCCTGCAAGCATCCCCACAGATCACTCCAATGTCAAGAAGGGGAAAGAGGATCACCTAAAAGCTCAGGGGAGACAACCAGGCATGCACACTCATAGACAGAGGCACAGGGTTAAGCCCAGAGTCCTGCAGGTCTGCTCCTTCCAAAGGCGTCCCTGAGCAATCATAGCTGGTAGGCTAACTTAGTCCATTTCTTTCTGGGCAGTAACTCCACAGGGCTAGAGCCGGATTCTCCTCTGGGCAGACTCCTCTGGCAGGGACACCTTCAATGTGTCTCTCATCCAACAGGGTGACTCTCCATACAAGTGGGTTCTCAGTTTCTCCAGAAGCAGATCTCAGGATGTCACCTTATATGACGGGGAAGCTGGTTAACAGTGTCACCAGCTGTGGTCTTCAACAATTCCTCCATTGTTTTGTGGGGAAATGCATCCACTTGTCAGCAAGACGTCCTGGAATGCATGCTTCCGTTCTCTTACACTCATACTTCAGATGGATATTGTGCAAGGGCGGGCAAGAAAAGTAAGAGAACAAGGGCAAGCCAGAGAAGGAAGAGTGCAAGGGCAGGCGAGAGAAGGAAGAGTGCAAGGGCAGGCGAGAGAAGGAAGAGTGCAAGGGCAGGCGAGAGAAGGAAGAGTGCAAGGGCAGGCGAGAGAAGGAAGAGTGCAAGGGCAGGCGAGAGAAGGAAGAGTGCAAGGGCAGGCGAGAGAAGGAAGAGTGCAAGGGCAGGCGAGAGAAGGAAGAGTGCAAGGGCAGGCGAGAGAAGGAAGAGTGCAAGTGCAGGCGAGAGAAGGAAGAGTGCAAGGGCAGGCGAGAGAAGGAGGAGTGCAAGGGCAGGCAAGAGAAGGAAGAGTGCAAGGTCAGGCGAGAGAAGGAAGAGTGCAAGGGAAGGCGAGAGAAGGAAGAGTGCAAGGGCAGGCAAGAGAAGGAAGAGTGCAAGGGCAGGCAAGAGAAGGAAGAGTGCAAGGGAAGGCGAGAGAAGGAAGAGTGCAAGGGCAGGCGAGAGAAGGAGGAGTGCAAGGGCAGGCGAGAGAAGGAGGAGTGCAAGGGCAGGCGAGAGAAGGAAGAGTGCAAGGTCAGGCGAGAGAAGGAGGAGTGCAAGGGCAGGCAAGAGAAGGAGGAGTGCAAGGGCAGGCGAGAGAAGGAAGAGTGCAAGAGCAGGCGAGAGAAGGAAGAGTGCAAGGGCAGGCGAGAGAATGAAGAGTGCAAGGGAAGGCGAGAGAATGAAGAGTGCAAGGGAAGGCGAGAGAAGGAAGAGTGCAAGGGCAGGCGAGAGAAGGAAGAGTGCAAGGGCAGGTGAGAGAAGGAAGAGTGCAAGGGCAGGCGAGAGAAGGAAGAGTGCAAGGGCAGGTAAGAGAAGGAAGAGTGCAAGGGCAGGCAAGAGAAGGAAGAGTGCAAGGGCAGGCAAGAGAAGGAAGAGTGCAAGGGCAGGCGAGAGAAGGAAGAGTGCAAGGGCAAGCAAGAGAAGGAAGAGTGCAAGGGCAGGCGAGAGAAGGAAGAGTGCAAGGGCAGGCGAGAGAAGGAAGAGTGAAAGGGCAGGCAAGAGAAGGAAGAGTGCAAGGGCAGGCGAGAGAATGAAGAGTGCAAGGGCAGGCGAGAGAATGAAGAGTGAAAGGGCAGGCAAGAGAAGGAAGAGTGCAACGTCAGGCAAGAGAAGGAAAAGTTTCAAGGGCAGGCGAGAGAAGGAAGAGTGCAAGGGCAGGCGAGAGAAGGAAGAGTGCAAGGGCAGGCGAGAGAAGGAAGAGTGCAAGTGCAGGCAAGAGAAGGAAGAGTGAAAGGGCAGGCGAGAGAAGGAAGAGTGCAAAGGCAGGCGAGAGAAGGAAGAGTGCAAGGGCAGGCGAGAAAAGGAAGAGTGCAAGGGCAGGCGAGAGAAGGAAGAGTGCAAGGGCAGGCGAGAGAAGGAAGAGTGCAAGGGCAGGCGAGAAAAGGAAGAGTGCAAGGGCAGGCGAGAGAAGGAAGAGTGCAAGGGCAGGCGAGAGAAGGAAGAGTGCAAGGGCAGGCGAGAGAAGGAAGAGTGCAAGGGCAGGCAAGAGAAGGAAGAGTGCAAGGTCAGGCACGAGAAGGAAGAGTGCAAGGGCAGGCGAGAGAAGGAAGAGTGCAAGGGAAGGCGAGAGAAGGAAGAGTGCAAGGTCAGGCGAGAGAAGGAAGAGTGCAAGGTCAGGCGAGAGAAGGAAGAGTGCAAGGGCAGGCAAGAGAAGGAAGAGTGCAAGGGCAGGTGAGAGAATGAAGAGTGAAAGGGCAGGCAAGAGAAGGAAGAGTGCAAGGGCAGGCGAGAGAATGAAGAGTGCAAGGGCAGGCGAGAGAAGGAAGAGTGCAAGGTCAGGCGAGAGAATGAAGAGGGCAAGGGCAGGCAAGAGAATGAAGAGTGAAAGGGCAGGCAAGAGAAGGAAAAGTGCAACGTCAGGCAAGAGAAGGAAAAGTTTCAAGGGCAGGCGAGAGAATGAAGAGTGCAAGGGCAGGCAAGAGAAGGAGGAGTGCAAGGGCAGGCGAGAGAAGGAAGAGTGCAAGAGCAGGCGAGAGAAGGAAGAGTGCAAGGTCAGGCGAGAGAAGGAAGAGTGCAAGGGAAGGCGAGAGAAGGAAGAGTGCAAGGGCAGGCAAGAGAAGGAAGAGTGCAAGGGCAGGCAAGAGAAGGAAGAGTGCAAGGGAAGGCGAGAGAAGGAAGAGTGCAAGGGCAGGCGAGAGAAGGAAGAGTGCAAGGGCAGGCGAGAGAAGGAAGAGTGCAAGGGCAGGCGAGAGAAGGAAGAGTGCAAGGGCAGGCGAGAGAAGGAGGAGTGCAAGGGCAGGCGAGAGAAGGAGGAGTGCAAGGGCAGGCGAGAGAAGGAAGAGTGCAAGGTCAGGCAAGAGAAGGAAGAGTTTCAAGGGCAGGCAAGAGAAGGAGGAGTGCAAGGTCAGGCACGAGAAGGAAGAGTTTCAAGGGCAGGCAAGAGAAGGAAGAGTGCAAGAGCAGGCGAGAGAAGGAAGAGTGCAAGGGCAGGCGAGAGAAGGAAGAGTGCAAGGGCAGGCGAGAGAAGGAAGAGTGCAAGGGCAAGCGAGAGAAGGAAGAGTGCAAGTGCAGGCGAGAGAAGGAAGAGTGCAAGGGCAAGCGAGAGAAGGAAGAGTGCAAGGGCAGGCGAGAGAATGAAGAGTGCAAGGGCAGGCGAGAGAATGAAGAGTGCAAGGGAAGGCGAGAGAAGGAAGAGTGCAAGGGCAGGCGAGAGAATGAAGAGTGCAAGGGCAGGCGAGAGAATGAAGAGTGCAAGGGCAGGCGAGAGAATGAAGAGTGCAAGGGCAGGCAAGAGAAGGAAGAGTGCAAGGGCGTGGGAAAGAAGGAATAGTGCAAAAGTAAAGTAAAGAACGAAGTGTGTAAGCATGGACACTAGGTAGAAAGCAAGTGTGGGGCAGAAGAAGATAGCAATTGTGAAGTAGTACGAGTTCGAGGGAGGTGGAAAGAAGACCGAGATGGTAAAAGAATAAAATAAATGATTGAAGGCATGGGGAAATATGCAAGAAGTAGGGCAGTGGGAAGGTGTAGAATATGATGAACTTTGAGGGACAAAGTGGGCCAGCAGTACTAGAAGAATGTATAAATAGCATGATCTTTGATACACAGTACTAGAGCTGCCCTCACCTCATTTTAGGAAAGTCTGTATACCAGTTCCACGAAGGTCGACATGGAGCTTAATCAAGAGGGGATTCTGAAGCATTCCCAGATTAAAAAATACTGGTAGACCTGAGAATGCATCACAATGGTACACCTTCCCAAGAGAGGCGTAATAAGGAGAAATATATTTGTTTCTCCTCACTACTTTCTCTTTCTATGTGTGCTGCATTCTCCAGCACACACAGACAGAGGAATATGCCTCAGGGAATTGTTTTTGCACAGGAAGGTGTCCCAATTCATAATATAGCGCAGGCACTCTTGCATCATGGTGCAAGGGTGACTGCGTTGGTGCTAGGCAGCCTATTGGGCATCCGCGCTGAGAAAAGAAAGGAATACGCAGTATTATGTTTTATGTTTAATGCGGTGCATTTCTGCCCTGCCACGCAGCGCAGCATGGTGACTTGCTGTGCTGCGTGACTTTTTGGTAAAAATGCCCCTATATCTGTACGTTAGGGGCAATAGGTAGAATGCTATAATAAAACCTAAAAAGTAAAACTGGGGATTGCATGCGACCTATGTTTTTATAAGTTGTCCATGTTTTCTTTCTTTTTCCTCTCAATGGTGCTGGCATTTTCATTCAAGGAGAATGTGCGTAATTATAAAGATTACGAATATTTTCATTTTTTAGACAGTTTAGGGGTTAGACATGGATTTGAATTAAAATCGAAGTAGCTTTTGTGTATTACAATAATTTGAAACGCTGTGGCCTGCAATATATATTCTTAGCTGGCATGTTAACGTATTTCTGATTGCACCATCAATTAAACAAATATTTGCCTACAGTTACAAAATCATTGCGACTTTGTTCAGAGCAGTAATATTAGTTGAAGCATACTGAAGAGGTCACTGTTTTAAAATGAAATTTTCGTCACACTGCAGTAGCAAAGTGCATTTTTAACTGCTTGTTAGGCTAAAATACAAATAGTAATGTTTGCAAACATGTATGTACCTGAAAGCCCTTATTTCCGACAGGATATATACACCTGCCAGACTTCTCTGTGGAGCTCGCTTTACACCGCTCCAGAGAGGCCAAAGGCATAGTGCATCTTCCTGTCAATGCTTGGAGATTCTGGTGGGGCCTGGGGGATGGGAGCAGTTGCTCAGCAACTATAGATATGTTAATGAAATCGATTAACTTTTACTTTGTGCTACTGCTGACAGTATGGTGTGCCTCACAGCTCAGGACAGGTGAAGGAATGTGCTAGTTGCCTTTTTTGAGTGTAGCTCTCTTGTGCTGTGCACTGGGGTGCTCAGTCATAATGGGGTCGCTTTCAAACCAATTGCAATTTCAAGGAATCCTAGCCTTTTAAAAGTCGCATACTCCAAGAAAGGCCAGCCCCATTCAGGAACATACCTGGAACATTTAAAATAAGTTAACCATATTTCTTTCTGCATTATATTTCCTTTAAGGTATTAGGGCATCTCAACAGCAAATGATTAAAATAATTCCGGTTTATTTACATAATATGTGTAAACACTTACAGAATATTTAAGGGCACCTTATGAGGGGAGTCCATTATACTTGGATGTTATGCTGGCTTCCCATATGCAAAATAGCCCGCCATTATAAAGTGGGGAGTACTCAGATGAAGGGAGATAGCATAATTATCGAACATTTAATTTAAAAAATGACAGATCATTAAAAAAGTCAGCCCATTTTTGCCAGTTAAAAATAGTGTGTACAGTACCCTGTTGCACTCGTATGGGTTTATGGACACCCACTGAACGGCTGCAGAGAACATTTGCTTTGATTTCATTTGTGTCTTGCAACTGCTCGACATCTAAATCTAGTTTATTTTATAAACTGACAATCTAGCTAAACTAAGCTTTATTTATTTTGTCTAAACGCAATAAGCTGTGTTTGGTTCCCTGTTTTGCTGCTCTCTTTTGGTCTGACGTTGATGTGTCCGTTGAATGTGAAGCAAGCTGATGAAGATAGGGATATTGTTGATCCAGTTCAGTGGTAACCGTTGGTTTGTACTGAATGGTCGGCAATGTTGAGAGGGCAACATTGAGGATGTGGCCTTTGGAATAGCTTTGCTCAGTGAAAACTGAATAACCATGAATTTCCCAAAGCGGTTCACAATGGTGTCAAATGCTTTCTTTGTGCTTTGTCTGGGAGTTTGAAGTCACTGAAGAGGATGGCACGGTGTGTTGACTGGATAAGGTAGTGAGAAGGACAGGTTTTTTCCTCTATCGGAGAGCTCTGTAGGTGAGATAAAAGGTGCTGGATTGGGTTGTGTACACTGGGAAGTGGTGTGTTAAGAGCATTCATTATTTCATTTTTGTTATTTACTAAGGTTGCAGGGCCAGGCAGGGTTTGTTGATGTCCTCAAGGCCTCCTGCTTTGTAATGTGCATGTTGAATATTTTAATCTCTAAGTAAGAGGATGCATAGGATGTGTGAGAATGGGGCCAGGTTTCAAGGATGAAGAATGTACTGAAAATGTGGCCTGTGATAAGGTCTGCAATGTCTGGAGCTTGGTGGGCACCACAATGTGCTTTAATGAGCATGAGTCGAGATGTGTGTTTGGTAGTATGTGGGTGTGTGGTGTTAGTAAGATGTATATGTGGTTGGAATTGTGTGCTATGTTGGTGTGGTATGTCTATGATGTCTTGATGTGGATGTGATAGAGGGGATGAGTAGTGTAAGTGCTGGGTGAGGCACATCAGGCAGGCGCTTGGCGCTGTTGAGTTTGGGGCAGTGACTATGGCCCTAGGGCACACCAGGAAGCCTGGTTGAAGGGAGAGTGGGAAGTGTTTATGGTTTCAGTGTACCTATGAATGGCATTCTAATGCCAAACATATGACACATTGAATGATAACACTTTATAGTGAGTAAAACCAAGAAATGAAGTGCATGTAAAGAGATACATATCAGAAATGAGACACTTTTGAGTATTGAAACGCTCTAAAAGGACATTACAATTGCTGAACCTCCCCCCAAAAAAGAAGGTCACTAACCCACTTCCCCTTTCTAAGATTATCATACTGAAAACAATTTGCCATGTTGCCAATGAACACTGAGAATTTTACACAAATTCTTTCTCACCTACAGCTTTTGACCTTGCAGAATGGCTAAACTTAAAACAAATGGCTGCTTTTTTTCTGCTAAACCTGGGTGTATTTCAGCATTTCACAAGTCAGTGACAGGGCCCTAGCTGGGTGCACTAAAAAACTTTACTTCTTGTCTTTTTTATAAAATCTGTGCATGATTCAGTTAGCTGTGAGTATGAGAACACCTCGGTACATGGGTCTCTGGGGGATATATCTGGATGTCAGTGTCCTTACTGCTTCAGTTTACCACCTCTGTCATCTCTAGTGATATTGTGTGTACTTGTAAGTGTCGGGCTTGCCTGGTGGTGCTGATGTTATTTGAACTGGCCTCTGCAGAGCATGAAAGTCGCTGCCTGAGTGCTGCTGAAATTGCTGTTGAGAAGTTGTTCAGGCTGCAGCTTTATAAAAACACAGCTGGCCTTGACAGCCCTAGGCCGGTCATTGTAACTGGGAAAGACTCTTACCTGTCTGGATAAAGAGATGAAGGCCACACATAATCTCACTGTCAGGCCACCAGTAAGAAATATGTAACACAAATATCCTGCACGTCGTGACTGCCCTGACTGCATGATCAAGTGTTCTGCAGCAGGGGGATATGGCTGTCTGTATGGAGTTACCGCCACAATGTTTGTTATTATGATCCAATGGCTCTGTCGCAACATCCTATGGGTGGCAAAAATGCTGTACTGCGCTCCGTTGCATGACACGAAAGGAGCAGGAGAGCACCATATCTATAGCGAAATGGCTCTCTCCTCCACTCCACCTAGCGCCGGCACAGAATTTTGCTGTTGTGCGCCACTTTTGCACCAAAATGCAAGGGTGCATAGAGAGTCTAGCATAAGCTTTGTACTGGAATGATTCCCTTCCAGTACAAAATACTATGCTCAGACCAGTTTTCAAACTTTTACTACCTTGTATGTGTGCTGTACAGTGCAGCACACATGAAAAGTCAGAAAAGAGAGTTGAAAGGAAAATATTTCTCCTTTTAACACCTGCTTTCAAATAATGTTAGTTTTTGATGCACAATACTGTCTCACATTTTTGGTGAATAGGGTTTTTGGTCAAAAAGCATGGGTGGTTGCATGGGAGAGTCCATGTAATGCCCCTTTACGCGAAGTAATGCAATGCAGTGCATGACATTACTTTTAGGCAATTTCGAACACAAAACTTGAAAGTAAATATTAAGAAAAACATTGTGCTGGTTTCGTCACTTTTGTGATGAAAACAAATTGCTATAAATGTTGGTAAATTTGCTCCTAAATGTGCACAGTTGCAAGTGCAAGAAATTAAGGCCCTCATTTATGGGGATTTGGTGTAGGGCAGCAAAGCAAGCCAGCTTGCTGCAGTGCTCTACGTCAAAGCGAAAGGGTAGGAATGTACCGTATGTATGCAATACAGTGCATTCCCGTCCTTCCCACCTGCACTGGCACCGTTTTGGCAGTCTATCTCCAATGCATGCACCCTTGCACCAAGGTGTAAGGGTGCTTGTGTTGTCAGCAGAATTGTTTTTCTGCAGGAAGTGGCACAATTCTGCACAAAAATAATCCTAAATGGAGGAAAAAATCAGGAGCAATAAAGTTATTTCTCCTTGTTACGTCTCACCTCAGGAGGCGTAAGATTTTGGCACTTCCCCAGGTTTACGCGCTCTAGTAAATCTGGGAAAAATTCAGCAAAACCGATGGAACGCCTCCTGAGTGCAGAGTAAGACAACTCAACGATTTGTGCTGCCTTGCATTACTCCATAGCTATGAGGCCATTCAAAGCCACGCATTGTGGGTTTGTGTGGCCTCATAAATATGATATTGTGATTTACACCACTAGAGCGTCACAAAAAAGTGACAGTCCGGTGACGCAAGGGGCTTGTAAATATCCCCCTAAGTAAACAAGTCCAGCCCTATGCTGACAGGGCTGTACCCGTAGCAACCAGTCAACTCTCCTCCAACTGGGCCCGGCTCAGATATTTAACCTTTACCATGATTTTCTTTTTACCCTGCATGACAATTACCTATCACTATTTACCACACAATAAGTAATACGCAGGCAAATGATGCTAATAGATTTTTACTCTTACCATGAATCCTTTACCACTCAGTACTTTACTTCACAGGTAAGTATATTTTTTTTAAATAGCATTATGTTATTTTAAAGAACGAAACAGGGTCAAGGTGTAAGTAGAGGTAAAGGGGTTATGAGTGATTTTATGGTTATAAGGAAGGTGCATAGTGGAAAAGGAGGCTAAGGGTTACTGAGTAGGTATAGATATTGAGGGTAAAGGTGATTTTAGGGTTAATGTGTCAGTGGAGGTAAGGTGATTTTAGAGTTAATGTGTAAGTGTAGTGTGAAGAGGTTGGAAGCGGTATAGAGAGGTGAGTGATTTTAGGATTAGGGCTGGTAGAGGTAATTGGAGGTTAGGGTAAGGTTAAGCTTAGGGTGAATGGGTTGGAAGAGGTAAAGCAAGGTAAGAATGATTTTAGTGTTAAGGGATAAGGTCAAGGGAGGTAAGGGTGATTTTAGGGTCAAGGTATGGATAGAGGTGAAGGAAGATGAGGGTGATTTTAGGATTCGGGCGCAGGTAGGGGTAAAGGTAGGTTTTGTCTTAAAAAGGGGGACTTGGGATTACCCCAGAACATACCAAAAAAGGAAAGAGGGTTAGGGCCTAACCTCCCAAAAAACAACAACATTTGATAGATATAGATATATACATCTAGATATAAATTTCAGAGTGCCAGTAGCCACTTTGTAGTTCTAGTTAGGAATCCCAGAGATAGGAATTCCTTGGAGTTTTGCTTTCTAATAACTTTGCTCCCATTTGATGAATCTCTACAATACTTTCCTAGCCTATAGCTAAATTGACTGTTGATGGCAAGTTTTGTGGTAATTCATTATGAGGGTGCAGAGAAAAAACCAAGGTCCCAAAACAGGTTTTTCCACCAATGTAATTTCCATAGACTTTGGTGTTGCATGTAGCACAAAAACGGCTGCACTGATGTGGCTGGAGTAAAGATTATGGTGTTTAAATGATCCTTTTGGGTAGTACAGATAAGTAGGGTAACTATTTCTCAAATTTATAAGGCATTTTAACTTAGTGATAACGGTGGCTGTTGAAGTTACACCAAAGTTTGCGAAAGTACTGTGGTGAATGCTAATGTCTGCCTTTACAAAATTTAAAGGCAACCATGTTGGTTTTACGTACACTTCAGCTTTTCTTATTTAGGCCTTAGATATAGGTGAGTATTAGGTTTCATATATTTTCCCTACCTATTACCACTTTAACAAAGTGGTAATAGGTAGGGAAAATTATTTGTAAGTTACTCAATATTTAAAAAAATATCACAGCACCGCATTCCTACCTAGGCATACCTGCAGTACTTAATTTTTTTAAATTAAATATGTAACAAACTTTACAATACAGTGTAGTATACTATATTTTGCAAATATGGTGTACTACAGTGCACTTTAACACGCTACTTAAAAATAAAAGATTTGATAGTATATTTTAAACACACTCTACTACATTATATTTCTCTAATATAGTGTACTACATTGCATTTTTTTTAATGTTGTAATTTTTTGTCCTGATCTACCATGGTACTTTGTTGGTTCTAGCGTAGTTCTCTATAAACTGTTTTAAAAATATAGCAAAAAATATAAATTAATTTTCACTACCTTTTACTGCTCTAATACATTGGTAATAGGTAGGGTACAAAAATAAAAAACACTACTTACCTATATCTAAGGCCCTAACCCAGAATGGAACAAAAGTGGGCTAAAAACTACATAGCTGCCTGTTATGTTTTGTAAACACAGTTGCTAGCCAGTCATATGCTACCTTGTTATCGGTATTTACCGCGTTATACTGCAATGTTACCATAGTATACCAAGGCACAGTATATAAGTAAGTATTGTCAGATCTATAACTTTAACACTACTTAAACTATTTACATCTACTACCAAAAATTACCATTTACACTGCCACATTACATCTACATCTACATCCATTCACACACTTTCACGCTACGTTTAAAGTAACGTGCCGTACTCTCTGCCACTCCACTGTATGCTATTCCACTCTACTCTAATGCACTGCACATCAGTCCACTCTACCCCATTTCACTGTACTTCACTCCACATACTGCTCTGTCGTGCCGAGACCCTTCTGAACCCATACTGTATTGGGGACAAGCTACCTTTTTCGGCTACCCAGGCCTCCAAACGGGCTAACAAGATCCTTCCCAAAACCTTTGGTGCTTCAACATGAAATACCGTGAAAAAACAAGAGACAAGAAGCTTTTGGCAAAACAGAACAGTCTGTTCTATTAACCCCTTCAGCGCGGCGCGGATTACCGCGCCACGCTGAAGGTTCGTTGCGCGGGCGGGGCCGTGACGGAGCGGTTCCGTCATCCGCACAGCGCGACCGATGCGCATGACGGAACCGCTCCGTCATGCGCATCGAAAGGGTTAAACAATGCAACCGGGAGAACTGCCACAGACATAGGGTCTGAGGACTGTCTCAATTTACAATTGGTAGAACATGGATGTTTATACAGTTCCTTGAATGCAATAAAACAGTTCTGGTGATACTTTTATGGTAAGGAATGTGAACCTCTATCTTTGGAGACATACATTAATGTATTGGATGAGGAATCCAGGTGAGCTTTGAACTTGCGTAGACACAATGCGGCCAGTGAGTAATGTGTCTAGTTGTCCAGCATGGGGAGAGCATGACCACTGTGTGTACTGTGTGTGCTGTGTCCTACTTGGCTATGTGTTCCTAACTTCATGTGGCATCTGCCTTTATGGTGTTTTGGGAGCGCACGCACCCCTCCGGCAATGTGCGCTTTATTGGGGCCAATCTCCCTGGACCATTGTGGTGTCTCTGCACCTATCTGTGGGATTGATCTGCTATGTACCACCCCACCTGTGACCTGTCAATTACTGACCTCAGACCTGTGTCTCAGGGCCTAATAACTTCATATTTCTGAGTCAGGGTTGACATGGAGTTCACAAACAGTAAATTTGACAATAAAGATGCGATTTCATTTTTATACATGAATGTGTCATTATTCATATTGACATCGGCTTGCATGTGGAATCAGTAAAGGAAATAGGGCGATAGAAACATGTTTCTGATCTGTCGCCCTTTTCAAAGATGGGAACGATAATAGAAGTGGACCAGGATTTAAGTGGACCAATGGCAGCGGCACTTCTTAGCTTGTTCGTGATAAGTGGAGCCCAAAGAGGGATTTTATTACCAAATATGTACATTGGTACTCCATCCCATCTTTGAGCCTTACTCATCGTACTCAGCTTAATTACATTTCTGACCTGGGCACAGATCTTCAGTCTGACCTAGTCAAGAGCATGCAATCTGAGCTGGTCAAGGGCCTGAAGTCTCAGTTCTGCGTAGGGCTGCAGGATGATCTGGGGACAGGTCTGCAGGTAAAGATGCACACAGGGCTGCTGTTTGCCCTTGGTACAGAGCTGCAGTCAGAGCTGTGCACAGACCTATAGCTAGAGCTAGGCACAGGCATGAAGTCTGAGCTGGGCACAGGCCTGCAGTTTCTTCTCAGCACAGACCTGCGGTTTCAGATTGGAAACAGGTCTGCAGCCTGCAAAGGGTGCAGATCTGCAGGAAGAGTTTGGTACGTGGCCACAGTTAGAGTTGGACACCGACCTTTAGTCAGGGTTGGGCATGGGAATGAATTCTGAGCTGAGCATAGTTCTACAAGCTGGGCACAGAAAAAAAAGTCAGAGCTGAGCACAGGTCTGCAGCCTCAACTGGACATAGACAAGCAGCCTGAGCTGGACAAGGACCTGCAGTCTCAGGTAGGCATAGGACTGCAGTTTGAGCTGGACACAGGGATATAGTCTCCCTTGGGCTTAAGGGCTGAAGGACTGTAGCTGGAGTTAACTACAGGGGTGCAGCCTGACTTGTATTGTAAGAAAGTTATAATTTACCTAATGGATGGCTTGCCCATGGTGGTAGAGGTGTGTGAAATTCACATAATTTCCATTTGCAAAGCTGGTGTTTAGTGCTATCTTTTAGTATGAAATGCATCCTCATGTCCACTTTGACATGCACATTGCACATGACTTGAGCAGCAGCTGCTCTCTTTCGATTCGTTCATGTTATTCCAGTACTCCCACAATAGGATTTTTCTCCCCAAATAAATGTAAAATATCACAGTGGCAAAACGGTCTAATTTCATGTAAAAAGCATAAAGCAAAATGCAGAAAAGATTATGCCGGGCATAACAACATTTTGTTCAGGCCTACTCTCTTGTACAGACTGTCTCAACATAATTGTGTAGCTCTACTTTTCAAAGTATCAAAAAGTTCCTACAAAAGATTGTGTGCTAGGAGCCCAGCTGTGGCGGCCATACTTTTGTGGACTTTGTGACAAATTATTATTTCTACATTGGGAATATTTAGCAATGATTCAACCTGGGGTGCTGTCTCTTATTTAAGAAACCAATGTCTAAAATTGGCAAACACCAGCATCAATGACAAACAGCAACATTTTACTTACAGTCCACTGCCACTATAAACCATAATAAAAGTTATATTTTACATTTGGACATGCATGTTGTTGAAAGCGAAGAGTTTGGCATCTATTATAAATAAGAATGTTTATGCAAGAAGGAACATCACTGTCAGTTTGTATGAAACATCTGTGTAGGTAGTAGCAGGTCTCAGGGCGTGCTGCGCGGTGGAAGGGCGGGGGGAAGCAAACACGGACATACGACGGTTCGGAGGAACGTAATAATTACTTTCCTCCGTTCCCTCCTATGTCCGTGTTTGCCATACCCCCACCCTACCCCTTCCCGCCTCACCACCCCACAGCACGCCCTATGCGAGCCGCTATTGGGTGTAGGTAAGGTACAGTGCCCAGAAATCCCAATTTGCCAGGACGGTTCTGTTTTTTCAGCATCTGTCCTGGCAATTTCTTTGAATTCAGCATATGTGCTGGTTTTCAAAGATGGTCAACTAAACACACAGGAAGCATGTCTTAACGTGCACCAGGGCAAGAATAGTTAATAGTCCTTATAAGAAATTATGTAATTAAAAATGATATGGTGTGTAAAAGTTACATTTAATTTATGCTCAGTGCCTCTATGTCATCCGTTTTCTATATTGGTGAGTGTTACCCAGAACCCCATTCTATGCCCATGGGCGCTGCCAAATTGTAGCTCTCCTTTTATGTTTATGGTATGCCCAAGTTTTTGGCTTTCAAAATTTGGTCAGTCTCGGCCAAGGTTTACAAGGAATAATGCATTTAGAAATATAACTTTATCATATAATTACTAATACCTCTTTTGAAATAGATATTTACCCAAAGTGCATCCAGCTTTCAGCACTGTTATGAAACATGACTGCATGACATAAGTCAATGGTATCAAGGGGAAAAGGTGGCGTCAGCCCTGCCACACGTGTAAACTTGGAAATGCACATCACATTATAATCTCTTGAGCGCATGTTCAACCACTGAGCTCCTATACCATTCTATTAATTAATATTGGTGAAACGGACTAAAGAAAAGGACAAATATTCGGAAAGTCTACTACTTACCAAAATCACTTGAGTTTGTAGTGCTTTATCTCAATGCAAACATCAGTGCTAAATTGCCTATGTACTTTACTGCATTAGAAGAAATACAATTTAGCAATTTGTAAGAAACAGCCTACTTCTACTGAGGGAAATCAGGGATCAGTTTTAACCATCTTTTAAATGACAGGTGTAGTGCACTGCCAAGACAGCATTTTTTTATAATTTTGTTTTATTTTGATATTTTAGGCTATGGTTAATGATATTAAACAAACGCATTTGGAAATATAACCAATAAATGTGTAGGAGGAAGAAGCCAACGACAAAAGTGACTTAAAAATGTATACAAATCTTGTGAAAACTTGAATTCTAAAGCAGTGCTACTTATACTTATTCTAACATGGTTAAGTAGTTACTGTGTGACTTATTTGCAACTTTATAAAGATGTCATTTGAAGGGGAATTTTGCCATTTCTAGTTCTTCTAATTTTATTGATTAAGTCTGGTTAGGATTTGTTTTTTAACAAATCGACTATGCTGCTTTTTGAAGACATGGGCAGATGTACCAACATTTTGCACTGGGTTTGCTTTACAAAAATGAGGCAATCTAGTACAAAATGTTTATTTTTAATTTACTATCTTGCTCAAAAAGTGATTTGTCATGGAAATGTGCCTGTAAGTAACGCAATGCAGTATTTTGCATCACTGCATCAAAGGAGAGTGCCATGGAGGTACATGGACATTTGCATGCAACCACCCATGTTTTTTTTATGTAAAACCCCTTCTACTATCACTATTAGGCAGGGTTTGGCCCAAAAAATAATGCATCCTGGAGGACAGGGTAAAAAACATGGAATGCTTTTATTTCCCCAAAACCTTTACAGTGCAGCACACATCTAAAGTGGGTACATTTTTAAAGTTTGTCTAGGCAAAGATCTTGTACTGGAAACCTATGCTAGACATGACACAGACCCCTTTGCACTATTATTGAAAGGTGTGTGTCTGGTTGTAGGAAGCCTGATTGTCCTCCAGTTTTAGTCGCTATGCAAACAGTAACTTAGTTAAATAATTGGCAGTTTTCATACAAGGTGAAATGTAAAGTTCCATCGTAGGAATCTAATTTTCTCTATGGCTTGGCTTTTGTGTATGAATATGTCATCATGACAAAGCAGTGCATTTTTGTAGTCTGGCTGAACATAAATGTGGTATACTCAGCCAATCAACATCTTATTTGTTTAAGTGCATGTAATCAACCCATTTCCTACAAAAGAAACCCATAATTTTCACAATTCTAACATAATACATGTAAAGGCAGAAATTCAAACATTCTGTTTAACTCTCTAGTCATAAAAAAGATGGTCAGGTGTGCTGACCTACTGCAAAGGTATCAAACAACTTGGCACAATGGCAATTCGTTCATCCCACACTGTTCCTTGTCACAAATTTCTGGTGCTCGCTCTATTCTCTGCATATTGTTCTGCTCTTTAAATCACTCAAAATAAATATTATTGTGATAATCGAATATATCTTCCAAGAAGTTAATTAATTTTAGAAGAGCATCCCTTGCCTTTTAAATAGCTACTTCCACACGCTGCGTGCATAACATTGCTTCCGTTCACTGTATGCAAGAACGTAGCCCTTAGCACAACACAGTGCTAGTCACTCACACATCTAGCCATCATCTCAAAGAACATATTCCATAGTGCATCATAGTATGTGAACAAAGACAATGCAACATAAAAACTCAGAATTCCTGATACAAGCATTAAAATGTAACAATAGGCATTTATGCCTCAAGGTTATTTACAAAAAACACTCAGATCAGTTTATATCCTATCTCAGCGCAGTGCACCATCATTCTTTAATTGCAGATACAGATCAAAAGACAATTGTGAAGTATACTGGGGTTAGAAACTGACCCTAATTGCCTTTAGCAATATTTATAAAACCTCAAACAATTTTCAGACACAAAAATTCTAAATTAAATTGCTTCATGTAAATAAAAAATTAATTTTAATAAATAATAAAATTGTTAATTTTCATTAAAATATTTGAATAATCACATGGCTATGCAGCTTTCCCTTTGAAATAGCTGCCCTTTCTGCTGCTAGCATGAGATTCTGGTGAGCAAAGTGTGTTTAAATGCAAAGTGTGTTTAAGACTGCAGTACCGTCTCCAGTCTTCGGGGGCAGAGCTGAGCACAAATATAAACACACTTGATGAAACACAGGTCCCCACAAGGCAATTTTTTCAAAAGTTGTAAAAAGCGACACAGATGTTCCTGAAGCCATTTTTTATCATTTAGAAGACATTGCCTTGTGGGGACCTGGGTTCAGGTCCCCACAGTGCACTCAAGTCCCCACAGCGTGAGTGTGTTATCACACCTAAGTCCCCACAAGGATAGTAACACAAACCCACCCACACAACCACACACACACACACACACACACACACACACATACACAACCACACACATACACAACACCACACACACAACCACACACACATACAACCACACACACACATACAACCACACACACACACACACAACCACACACACACACACAACCACACACACACACACAACCACACACACACACACAACCACCCACACACACACAACCACCCACACACACACAACCACCCACACAACCACCCACACAACCACACACACACAACCACACACAACCGCACACACAACCACACACACAACCACACACCCACAACCACACACAGAACCGCATCCACACCCACAACTACACACACCCACACACACACCCACCCACCCACCCACCCACACACACACACACCCACCCACCCACCCACACACACACACACACACACACACACACACACACACACACACACACACACACACACCACACACACACACACAACCACACACACAATCCCACACGACCACACACACACAATCACACACACAGAACCACACACACATGCACAACCACCCACACAACCACACACATACACATAACCACAACCACACACACACACTCAACCACCCACACAACCACACACACACAACCACACACACACAACCACCCACACAACCACCCACACAACCACACACACCACACACACAACCACCCCCACACACAACCACCCACACAACCACACACATACACAACCATACACACACACACAACCACACACACACAACCACACACACACAACCACACACACACAACCACACACACACAACCACCCACACAACCACCCACACAACCACACACACCCACAACCACCCACACACACAACCACCCACACAACCACACCCACACACACCCACACACACCCACACACAACCACACAACCACACATACAACCACAACCACAAATAAACCACAACCACACACACACACAACCAAACACACAACCACCCACCCACACAACCACCCACACAACCACCCACACACAACACCACACACACACCCACACACACACAACCGCACACACACAACCGCACACACACAACTGCACACACACAACCGCACACACACAACTGCACACACACAACCGCACACACACAACCACACACAACTGCACCCACACACACAACCACACACCCACCCCCACACACACACACCCATACACACACGTGCACACCCACACACCCACACACACACCCACACACAACCACCCACACAACCACACACACACACATCCACACACACAACCACCCACACACACAACCACCCACACAACCACACACACAGCCACCCACACCACCACCCACACAACCATCAACACAACCACACACACACAACCGCACACACACAACTGCACACACACAACCACACACAACTGCACCCACACACACAACCACACAACCACCCCCCCACAACCACCCCCCCACACACACACCCCCACCCACACACCCCCACCCACACACCCCCACCCACACACCCACACACACACAACCACACACACACAACCACACACACACAACCACACACACACAACCACACACACACACACGCACAACCACACCAAGCATTGGCATAGCCAATAGGTCTCGCCTTTGGGACCTTATAAGTGTTTAGCCACGCAACAGTTGATGTGGTTGCACCAAGGATATTGTGCTGCATAACTAAATACTTAGAAGGTCCCAAAAGCGAGACCTATTGGCTATGCCGATGCTTGTTTTATTTCTGCTCCACTGAGCACATTTCTCCCTGACTTTTAATGTATTTTTCAGAATGCAACAAGAAGAGATTCTTGATGTTTATTGTGGCACTTCCTTAGTGATTGTCAGCAAAGGTAAGTGTCCTCTGTTTTGTGGCAATTCCGCTTTTACAGCTTATATGTAGGGAAAATCTACTACAACATAGGATATGTTGCTCTGAGATTTCAAAGTGTTATAAAACACTTT
Source organism: Triturus cristatus (assembly GCF_964204655.1). Classification (NCBI taxonomy): domain Eukaryota; kingdom Metazoa; phylum Chordata; class Amphibia; order Caudata; family Salamandridae; genus Triturus; species Triturus cristatus. The sequence continues at coordinate 666,509,052 of NC_140595.1, forward strand.
AATATCTAATAGAATGTTGAAGTGCAGGATAAGTCATTCATTTTAGTACAAATGAACAATATGTATGATATTGTCGGTGAATGGAAATGGGGAGCATGAGATAAAAGAAACAAATTACCAATTTTTAAAAAAAGATGCTGCCTAGCGTTAAATATTTTAAGGATACTGGATTGTCGACATCAATATGACAACAGCCTAATGTAGCTCCTCGTCCCTGTACTATTTCTGTATTATTTTGTCTCGGCGTTGTGCCTTTGCCTGTGATTAATCAATGGATTGGTGGTTGTAGATCTTGCTGCATAGTTATTTGAACATACGAAGCCCAGACTGCCTCGATGTGGTTTGAGTAGCTACAAAGGCTTACCTGAATTCATGTTCTCAGAGTGCTGTAAGCTGCTGTACAGTTGGTAGCAGGCGGGGCGTTGTGACTCACAAGTTAAGGTCCAGTGTGGTGTGAGGATTTCTATACTTTGTTTAGGTCAGAAGGTGGTCTGTGGCGGCCATTGTTATCTGTTTTCATGCTGGTGCCTTGGGAACACCACAACTTTGAGTTTGGGGCGTATATGCATGTGCCACGCTGGGCAGAGGATGCTGATGCTCAGTGCCTCTTTCAGGTCTGCGTATGTAGAGTGAGCAGGTAGTCTGGGATGCCTGCCAATGATTTCTTGTAAGGTCTAGTATTTTTACCAGTTCACACAAAGCTTGCATCTCACACTATTATTGTTTTCTCCTTAGCAATCATGTGAGGGTTTATGATCCATGCTCAGTTCATCTTACTTAAACACCTTTCTATTCGTTCTCCATTCTGCTGCTTCCTCTGTGCTAATTGCTTAATCCCTGTAACCTGCTAACACGTTATAATCGATCATGTAAAAAAGGGGATAAACCTGGTTACTATTAACTAGTTTTTATGCTGAGGTGTTTTTGGTTTAAGAACATATCACTTAAAGATCTATTCTTGTCTGTTCTAGAAAATTTGCTGCATATCCTCATTAGAATTTCCTGTGCTCCCTGTCTGCTTATCAGCTGCATTTCTGAATTAACAGTTCGGTCCTGACTTCTTCTTAAAACACAGATTGCTCTTCCCTAATTCCCCGTTGTTTCCTAAATGCCTCTCTGCAAATTAAAGCTAGCTAGTAGTATTGTTATGGAACCTTGAGATTTTTGTTGGAATATATAACTGTATCATTTGAAGTTCTGACAGTTTTTTAGTCCACCGCTTCCTTTCAAAATATGGCTCAGGGAGTCACCAATAAACAGGAGAATCTGAAAATAGCTCAACAAGAAAAAGCATTCTTACCATGATTAATCAAATAAAACCACAAACAGCATGTGGGCCAGTTTTTCAATCTCCTACAGCCTGATTTAGATCTTGGCGGACGGGTTACTCCGTCACAGCGGTGATGGATATCCTGTCTGCTGAAATATAAATCCCATAGGACATATTAAGATTTATATTTCAGTGAATGGAATATCTGTCACCGTTGTGGCGAAGTAACCCGCCCGCCGAGATCAAAATTAGACCCCTAGTCAAGACAGTACTGAGATTAAAGGGTTACAAGGGGGATAATACTTCTCCCTGTTCTGTACCTACCTTGTTGATTCCCATTTTAGCATCTCCAGAAAAGGTTACAGGGTATCCTAATGCCTTTAAGTCTTTTTGGCCTGTGTCGATTACAATTTCTGGCAAATCCAATGTATTTTCAACCAGATCTGACTACCAGTCGGATTTGTCCTATCATATCTTGCAAAGGATGCCTTGCAGTGGAGTACACCACTTATTATTAGAAATAGTCTATTGTTAAATAGATATGAAGCCTTTATGACACAATTTTCTGCTGTTTTTGAAAGCTGTCAGACTATACAGGTGGCCATACCAGAATGGTTACTCTCAAGCAAAGTTCCATGGATCTTGTTAATTATAAAACTTGTTTTGAAAAATGTAATTTAAAGGCCACCTGGACAGTTGAGGCAGAGACTGTCGTGGACCAAACATCTTGTGGTTAACCTCCGGCTGCGAGGATGTCAGGAAGTCCAGGTTTTCACAGTCTTGGTCTGCCAGAGGTAAGGCCTACTCCTTCCAGTAGCCACAATGCGGCTGACACTTGAAAGTGCCTAGGTAGATAATGCCTTCTAGAAAGAGCCACCGACGGATGAAAAAGCCTGGCACTGACAAACTATGTTGTGTGTTGATGTGCTCCTTGTGAAAGGGCAGCAAGCCGTAACTCATAGTGAAGTCAGCCAATGGCTGAAGTGGGTTGACACATTGCCTCTTGATGCATGCTGCAGTAAGTGAAGTTAAAATGTGAATGACAGAACCACAGACTAATGGATGAAGTTTTGCTGATAACCCATATAGGTAACTATGTTATCCACATGATTTTAGTAAAATGAAAAAAAAGGTCTTGGCTAACACAGACTTAAGAAAGCCAATCTGTGTGGTGTTGGCTGCCACCCTCTTGCCTTTGGGAAAGATTAACATTAGGAGTAAGGCAAGAAAGAAAGAAAGAGGAAGGAAAGACAGAAAGAAAAACACAAGAAAAAAAGAGAAAGGCAAGAAAGAAAAAGGAAAGAAAGCAGGAAAGAAACAGGAAGGGTAGGGAGGAAAGAAGGAGAAAGTAAAGAAAACAGAAGAAAGAGGAAGGAAAGAAAGAAGGAAAGAAACAGAGGAAGGGTAGGGAAGAAAGATAAAGTAAAGTAAGAAAACAAAAGAAAGAGGAAGGAAAGAAAGTAGAAAGAAAAAACGAAGAAGACAAAGAAAAAGCGAGGTTTTAGAAAAGGAAAGAGGGAGACGAAAGCAAAACGAAAGAAACAGGAAAAAAGGACAGGGGAAGGAAAGAAAGAAATAGATAAGCAGAAGAAAGAAAGAAGAAAAGAAGGCTTCATCCTAAGGCTTGGCAGGAGGTCTTCAAGGATAGTTGGGTGTGATGCTTTATTAAAAAGGTGCACCTTTAAGTTCAGAGTTTTCCTCCAAATTTTCACCAATGAAGAAAATCAGATTGTTTCATGTGAAACGGCTGATTCAAAATGTACGTCTCCTAAAGAAAACTGTAAGGAATACCCATTTCACATAGAGGGATTTTACTCTCATTTTTGACAGTGGAAAAAAGATTCAGAAGAACACTCTTGTATATCTGAAAAGAGTAGATAAGTGGGTTAGAAAAGAAAAACTTCAAGATGATGGCTTTGTGCTAAATTTACCTGCATCTTTGACAAGTACCTGCACCCTGTGGTTAATGTTGTTCTGACACTAAGACCTGCACTGGTAAGTGCACTCCAAAATAGCAGTGTTTCAAATCCCAAGACTGCTTAAAACACATGAAAATGAAAGTTTAGCTGCCACTAAAGTAACAAACAAAAGTCTTTTTATCCATTGATTTCCATGGGCAGTTTTGTCCATAAATAGTATTTTTATTTAAACAAATAAGTAGTAATTCTGCCACACAACAGTGACCTCTTTGAAGGTGTGTTTTGCTATGTACAGACCTAAATTTCTCCTTTATGCAAGCAGACACTCAAATAAATACATTGCCAATTGTCCATTTCTTTTTTAAGAAGAGAGAATGTTAGCCCTACAGCTCTAGAATGCATAAAATGCTCATATTTCCAAAATTAAAATTCTCACACCAAAGATCTTCAATCCAGTTTCCCTCATCAAGGGAGTGTTCTATCTCTTCAGTTGAAAGACTTTTTCATAATAAATGTTCTACTGTAGAAAGTCAAGGTCAAGTGTTGTTAGATCTCTGTCTATTGTCAATAGGTTGGGTGTAATAATCCAGGGTACATAAAGATGTCAGGTCGAAGAACATCAATGACAGACAGACAGACACGCACACTCTCACACTCTTTCTCGCCCTCTCTCACAGTTCCATAACCTTATAAAGGACCTTGGCCTCATTCTATTATGTGGTTATGGAGCTCCTTGGTGACTTGCAATATCCTTGTAATGTACTTTATCCCTTATCTATTGTACAAAGTGTCAGTGGCCACTGTGTACTTAGTGTTAGATCTGAGTTTCCATAGGAGGAGCGTTTTTTGTTTCACTAATAACTTGGGCACATTTAGACGAAGATTTGCAAAACTTTACAAAAAAAGTTCATCCACTGTAGCTCCCTCATGGGCAGTCATGAGATGGTCTGTCAAGCAGGGGCAGAGAAAAAGGGTGGGGGTCTCAAAAATGTTTTCCCAATGTTAACTCCATAGTAAATTTGGGACAGCGATGCAGAAAAGAAGGACTCAACAGAATAACACCACATGTGGCAGAATAATAAACATTTTCTCAGAAATGTGTTTTTCCTGATTTTGTGTAAATCCGTTCAGCCATTTTCAATAAATTTGTGTCTAAAGAAGTGCGCTGGGGGGCTTAACAGGGTAAAAAAAAAAAGGATGTTTAGACTGTTAGCACTGTGGGTGTCTCGTGGTATGGTAGATTCAAGAAATTAGGATTTCTGATTGTCCAAGAGTAATTTATTTCCTTTGGCTATATCTGTCCCACAGGATCTGATTGGCTGTCAATAATCTAAACAGAAATGTTATGACTGCCTTTACAGGACAAGGGTCCTAAATTAGTAAAAGTAACTCTCTGGCACTCAAACTGGGGGACCCAGATGGACCCCCACCATGGGCCAAAAAATAACAAAGTTTTTTTTATCATGTCTAAGGGACACAGCGTGACACCTCCCATGTAGTGCCACAATAATGCCATTGGAGCCATACCGTGGAGTCCTTGTAACGTTTACTGGGTTTTTGCTGTACCAAGGATGTGACACTTGATCATGTTACCGCGGAAGTACTGCAGTGATGGGAATTTTAATAAAAAAATAATAGGGAATATACTTGTGGGGTGGGGGTCTGTGGGGTGTTTGCCATGCATGGTGGTTTGTCTGTGCACAGGTTGAGGGGAGGTTTCTGCCCACAGGGGACTGGCCAGGCCACCCTGTGGGCAACTGTGCATGGCCGTGCATGGTGGGGTATCAAGCATTCCCAAGAGGTTGGGCACAGGGTCTGGCTTCAGTCCAGGCCATGCGCCGCAGGGGGTTTGGGATGTGATGCGTCTGGTGTGGACGCTGGAAAGTGGGTTCCCTTGGGGCATTGGGGCCAGTCACGACTGCCAACCCACCCCCGCCCACAGCCAAAAGCTGTGTCTAGTGGGATGACATCTGTGATGTCACCTATAATGTCATTTAACAAATCATGAGTGAAGTAATATGTGAGGTCGTAAGCAGTGCATGACAGGAGCTTATATTATAGTTAGTTCAGTAAATTGTAATTGGTGAATTTCAGAGGTTTTTCAATGTTATTTTATCACCTAACTATAACGTCACTTTAACCTTTGTTTTTTCAGTGAGTTTTTAGAGTTTAACATAAGCTAAAAATGACCTTTCCTGAATTTCTGAGGTTTTTTTTAACGTAAAGTGAGATCATATTACCATACCTAACTATAACGTCACTTTAACCTTTGCTTTTTTTGTCTGTGAATTTCTGGGTTGTACAGCGGGATACACAGCCCAAAAAAAGTGTTTTTTTGTTTCCCCAGGAAGTGCCACAGGTATGGAGTACCCCTACCCTTCCTCTTATATCTGATTTTAATTTTAACTTCTTAAATTCTTAATTATACATAATTATTTGGTCATAGAATCGAATAAAAGCCAGTGACTGTCACCATTGTCCACTGTTTTATCAAAATATATTCATGAAAATTAAGGCTAAACATTTTAATTCGAATCAGTGCCCACTGGTTGATTGATTGACTTCATTGTATCAGATTACTTGTAATCTTTACATTCAATGGCTCCCAATACAAAAGGTATGATCCTGATTCCCATAAAAATTAATTGGATTAAATGAAATTATAAATAAAATCAGGTGCATTAGAAAATTCCTCAGTGTTAGACGGCGACCTCAGAGGAGCCCGGAAAGGGGTCCTGACTACCCTGAGACCCACCCTCAAAGTATCGTAGCCGGGCACTGGCGGGAGATTCCCCAGGGGGAGGACTCTCGCAACCAGGATCGTACTTCTGGTACCACACGACACAGAGGGACCACACTGGGTATTCTCAGAACAAGCTTTATCAAACAGGTATCACTGCAAATATGTACAAGGTGAGCACGGGCTCACGAGTCTCGGAAAGGTAGGGGGTAGCGGGACTGTCTCTGGTAACGGTTCAAAGCAGGGACGTACCCGGCGCACAGCTCACAATCCTCGAGCTGGGGGATACGTGGTCGGGGTTGGGGTCCGGCGGGACCGTGAGAGTCTGGGGGAGCCGCGAGTCACTCAGCAGGGCTCAGGTACAAGTTCGGAGGTCTTACGATCTTCAGGGAGCCGCGAGTCACTCAGCAGGGCTCAGGTACAAGTTCGGAGGTCTTACGATCTTCAGGGAGCCGCGAGTCACTCAGCAGGGCTCAGGTACAAGTTCGGAGGTCTTACGATCTTCAGGGAGCCGCGAGTCACTCAGCAGGGCTCAGGTGAGTTTCAGTTCCAGGAGCCGCGACCACGTCAGCAGGCTCTCGTTGTTCCAGCGTCGAATCTGTCGGACAGCCCCAGAGCACCCCTTGTTATAGTTCGACCCCTCTTTGATGTCCGGAGCCTGTGCAGGCAGGGGTCTTGTCACCTGGGGGTCGCTTGTCGGGATTTCCTGCTATAGTCTTTTGATCCTTTCAGGGCCGGGTCGGGAGGAGTCCCAGACACCCAGCAGGCGTGGAGCCAGCCCTCAGGGAGGCCGGAGGGCCGATCGAAACCCATCGTCCCAGGGGAGTTCAGAGGTGCGATAGAAACTGCTCCTCCCTCTCTCATCCCCGGGAAGCGTGATGTCCTCCAGCCGGAGTGGCGCCTCTAGGCCCGGGTCGCGCTGGGGCCGGGCGGCCATCTTGGTGCATGAAGTGGGCACGCGGGCCCGGGGTGGCCGAAAGGGGAGAGGCCAGGGACGGGGATGTCCGGGTCGGTGCGTGTGTCCTGGTGGGGAGGTTCGGCTGGGCCGGGGGCTTGGGCTGTAGGTACCAGGTTTCGGTGGTGCGGGGGCACGGAGGGCCATTCTACGAGGCCGGGTCCAACACTCAGGCAATATAAAACTTTGAAATAAGTCAGCTGTATAACATCTAATTTATTTAATAGCTAGCATACTGCATACTGCCTTTAAAATTGTGTTGGTAAATTGTACAGCAAAGAGTGGCTTGGGTCTTGCGTGTTTATATTGGGAGCCCGATCCGAGAGGTTAATCATAGGTCGGATCTAACTTCTCAAGACAGCTTATTTTCCTTTGGAGCATGAGTTTGTCAGTTAAAATATGACTTATTTGCCAATATTCATTATTTTTTAGCACAATATTTTAAAAGATGTTGCTTAGCAGACAAGCTTGACTATATATTGAGGCAAAATGTTAACTTCTTAGTAGAGGTGGAAATCCCATTTTTGGAAAACCGTTTGAGAAGGGTACGGCGTTCATGGATACATTCTATGTAAGAGAGACTTGGTTTGTAATTGCAGAGTCTGCAGTGCTGATGATCGGGGCAGTTTTTCCAACTGCGTCTATTGTCCTCAATGGGCAGGACGATAAGTTGGGCCCGCAGTATATTCCATCTGCAGGACCTGCATATTGACTCCTCTCAATAATTCTTCATTGAACTTGTGTCATAGGAGGAACTAATTATGGTAGCGTAACCAGCTAGGTCAAGAATTTCTAACATTAAAATAGATAATAGTTGCCCCTTTAAGTAGGTTGTCATTTGCCCCAAAAAGGCCTTGTAAAACCATTTCAGAGAATCTTGCTAGGTGTGCTTAACAAGATGATGGTATTTAGTAAAAGATTTGCACACGAAGCCCTGCTTGCACAGCCCGAATTCAGTTGAATTGGGGTTCAACGGGTGAACTAAGGTAGGTGGAAAATCCTTCTGTATAGAACACACGTCAGTTTATCTAAGGTATGTGAGAACTTTGATGGAAATGCCTGAACTCCATATGAGATCTTTGGTAAAAACGTTGCTTCTGTCACTCTTAAGATGACTTCCGCACTTGGCCTATAGATGTTTGCATTTAACCTACTCAATGCAAAAGTTAAGTTACTTGATTTTTTCCTTATATGGTTTAAATGTGTATGTTGTTTGCCGGAGTCGGATAGGTAGGCTCCAAAGTACTTGTATATTCGGGCATACCCCAGCATAACCATACCAAGTCACCATGGTCTTTTGGCTTTGTTCCTATACTTCCTAAACACTATCACCTTGGTTTTGGTTTTTCTACCAATTTATTGCACAGCTTGTATTTGTGAAGTTTATCTGATGCACACTGCTGGCCCGCTTCTGTCTGGTCAAGAATAACCAGATTGTTCACATATTGATGGATCCGAACCTTGTACAGGCCATCCGAAAGGAGAAAGACTTTGCGCTTGATGGGGCATAAGCCAGAATTCTGTCAAGTTGAAATAACACAGTGGTGTTCAGATACTTTGTCTTTGGATCGGACCTTCACTCTCAACCATGTCTCAGAGTAAAGTTTGAAGATCGCTTTAACTAGGGGTAACAGAGTGCCCTATTTGATTAGTTTACATCATAATAGTATCTGACAGACAACTCCATCAAATGACCCTGAGCAGTCCATGAAACTGGTAAACAGAGGGGATCCAAAAGGTGGTATTTGTGCCATGTATGTCTAGAGTACAGCATTTTCAATTCTGGAGCACATATGCCTGAATCTGATCTGGTGAAATTGGAATTATCTATTAACTTTCAGCCCATTCTTCTAAATCGCCTCGTAGTATTCTGGCTTATGTTTCCCCCTTTATATCTAGTAAGGCTATGAGTCGGTAATTGGAGGGTTCCGATCTGTTTCTTTTTTTATGGATGGTATGCATTATAGACCTGTGACAAGTTTGGGGATTTGAGTGTGCTGGAATGATGCAAGATATAGGGAAGTTAACCAGTGTGCCCAAAAATCGATGTCTGTGTTGATGAGTGAGCGAGGTAAGCCAATAGGCCTGGTAGCACAATTTTCTCTGATTACTTTTAACACTGATTTAGTGTCAGTTGGGGTGATACGTTTATAGAAACTATCTTGATCCTCACATTGATAATTAAACTCACTTAGAGTTACTTGGGGCACTGGATCAGATGCTGTGTGAAGACATCTTATATACTTCACCCATTTTGCTTATGTCACCCCAATCATGCTGTATCCTGACCTGTTATCTAACAAATTCACAAACTGTCAGAACTTGCTCTGGGTCTTTTGTCTCATTAGTATGTGTACTGTCTGCCGTTGATATAAATAATATTTTAGTTTTTCCTCCACAAAGTTCAGCGATAGTCTATTTATGTTTTTAATGTAGAGGCTTTACAACCTTATCGGTTGTATTCTTTTTGCAAATGTTTTGTCCACGCCTGAGATTGATTTGTTTCTCCTGTCATTGGATGTATACCATGGCTTACATTTAGGATCTATAGTTATCAGAATAATTGTTTGCTTTGAGCTAGTTTAGTTTTTAAGATGATTCCTTTATTATATTTTGACTCCCAGCTACCTAAAAATAGGCTGATCTTCTACCTTAAAGTTGGTAAACAATTCTGTTTTAGCTGCATGGAACCGGCAATGTTTTAACACTTCCTCTTTGCCTTACTTCAAAATTACCCAGAAACTTTTATTTCAGGTTGGTGGGATCCAGCTTCCACCAGGCATTCCTGTCTTTGGTGGCCACTCACCTTCCTGAGAGGGTCAAAACTGATATTCCCTCCTCTGCGACTGGAGCCTAACTGTCTGTGGTTCTGAGAAATCAATAGCAGTATCCCCCTCTGGCATCTCCAAGTCGAAGGAGGTAGTGCTAAAGCTTCCCTTTATTGTGCCAACTGTTTTTGTCCACTCCCAGATAGCTAATCTCTGCTAATTGGTCATCTGCTAACACCCATTGGCCGTTCTTTGACCCAAAGGCAAATCATAGTCCTTGGAGCCAGGATTGTTAAGTCTCCCAGCCAAGAATGTGGTTCCTAGGATTTGCAGAACAGGTTTGAATCTATTCCTGGCCCAGGCAGCATAAAGTAATTATTTATGAAGTTATTTTTCTGGTTAACTGTCAATAATATGATTTTACTATTAAGTCTGATTATAAACACTAAGCCGGAAATAACTTTGAAGCATTTTTATACCCCTTTCCTAAGCGGAAGTAAAGATTAAAGATTTGAATCCCGCCTAGGCCTAGACAACAAATTGAGCTAGAATTTGTGGCTTATTTCACTGTTAGGGCATACTCACTTCAATATGTCATGTGCGTTATTTATATACATAAGCACACAACTCTGTTGTCATACAAGACAATTTTAGCGGTGACATATATACAAATAGGCTTTTCTTGCATAGCAAAATATTTTTCCCTGCCATATGTCACAGTAGTGCATTTAAATGGCAGCATAGCCAGAGCACATTGGTGCCTTTGGCAGAAATATATTTTTGTGTTCTATGTGGGTGACGTAAATACACACTGAAGCCCACATATGATGTCTCATTTACCATGCTATAGGTGAGCATAAGGTACCATTTACAATTTACTATTGGAAGTTAAATAGCCCAACTACGCATTTCAATGTGCTGCACTTGGTTTAGTGGGAAAGCACAGGCACTTAACTACTGTTTAGAACTGGCACAGGGTCCTAAAGCCAGAAAAAATTAGAGTTCAGAAAAAGATGAAAACCTTGGTGACAATGCAGAAAAAGCAAATTTGCTACACAAGTGCAATGTAAAATTACTCAAGTTCAAATTGGTGTATCTGAAGTTTCACCATAGCCTAAAAATTACCCAGACGCCTCTGTGTCTAGACGGCAGAACTCTTCTTTTACCAGGTAGGTCTCGCTGCAGCCCCCTAGACACTCCCCTTTTTAGACTAGGCCCTATCGGATATGGTCACAAATTGTTCTCCCTCCTGCTAGGGCTGGACTCAAATGGTATAGGAGTGCTCAGGGAATGAAGGTAGCAAGTTTTGACAGCCCTATTTGGGATGAGCAAGTCAAAAGATGTGTTAAGTTTCTCTTTTTCTGTCAGCTGTCCTTTACTCCTCCCAGTTGGCTAATCCATGCCGGTAGTTAATATCACCCTGTTCTTGCTGAGCTCAGGATATGTATTCCATTTCTGGAGGTCTGAGTAGTAGAATTGGTTTTATGCCACTTCTGACTGAGGCAGCCCAATGTACATTTTTATAAAATTACTTTTCCATTTTCCACTTTTATATAAAATCTAATTTTAATCATATTAAATCAGATTCATTTTCAAAATTCAGTGGAAACTACCTTTGAATGATTTTACTACCATTTTCCCCATCCAAAGGTGGACAATAAATATTTTAATTTCTCCTCGGCCTGATGTATAAAAATTGTAGCTAAACCTACCTAAACAGCGCAAATACCATTTATGCTTGCATTCACTCTGTCGCTCACTTTTTAAATATATAGTTACCTACTTGACCTATCTGGAGCTTTCGATACGGTCTCCCATGGCCCGCTAATCAACGAACTTCCTGAAATTGGCTTACATTCTAAATCCTTACAGTGGTTTCGCTCCTTTTCGAAGGAACAGAATGCAAACAGTCCAGCTGAGTACTTTAAGATCGCGTTCTCTTACAGCCATATGTGGAGTCCCTCAGAACTGCTCCTTGAGTCTGAGTCTTTTTAATGTTTGTTTCCTCATTAGCGAAAACTATAAGGAAATGGGGTTTTGAGATCTATTTATATGCAAATGACACCCAGTTGATTATATCAATTGGGAAGAAACAAGACAAAAACCACAGTAAAATAACTGAGTGCCTCTTAGTAGCAGAATGGATGGCAGATCACTGTTTAGAATAAGCGCAGACAAAACCGAGATCTTGCTATTCGGTGGGGCCCACCGGATTTGGGACTCCTTCTGGAGGCCGACCTCACTAGGGGATATGCCCACATCCAAGAAATCAGCAAAAAATCTGTGTCATCATCGACGACTCTTTCCATGCAGGAACAAGTCAGCGGCACCTGCGGGAAATGCGTTGGCATCCTTAAACTCCTGAGAAGGTTGTTCAAGTGGCTACTGATTGCCTGGCGAAGAACAGTAGTCCAGGCCGTTATAACAAGCAGACTGGACGAGGGCAAAGCCTTGTGTATGTGGGCTTGGTGACTACCTTTTCCTGAGACTACAAGTGATTTAAAATGCTGCCGGCAAGCTGATCTGAAACATGGACAGATTCAGCTCGGCATTTGCTTGCTTGACATCCCTACATTGGTTTCCAAGGTGAAAAAGACCCAGTTTCAAGACATGCTCATAAGGCACTGCACAACACTGGGCCTGCAACTCTACAGGCTGGAGTGGATTTTTATAAAGCAGTGTGCATTCTGAGGTCTCGTGATCTCACTCTGGCCAAACCTAAGTGAATAAAAAAATTCAGAACTGGCGGATACTTGTATTTCCCTCTGGCAACGGCCCATTGGCATTCTCTACCCCTAGATCTTCGCCTCACTGACAACCATCTCTGGTTTAGGAAAAAAAGTGGGGATCATGTCAGAGAGTGGGAGCAGGAGGTGAAAAGAAGTGTTTAAATGGACAAAATAATTCTGTCTGTTGTTTGGTTGGTCTTTCACCTTCAGATAACTACATATAAAATAACTCCCACACTTTACATGAACGATAAATGCACGTTCAAAGAATGGGTGGGAAATGCACTCTTACATTGTGCAACCTCAAACGGTTAATGCACTCTGTCTGAAGATGTCTTTCTGTGTGTGGACAGAGAAAAATCTTGATTGGCAGAGAACAGAATAGTGACTTTTCTACTTATAGTTTGACGAGGTCCTATCCTGGAACTGAAAAGGCACTTTTGACATGGCAAGCCATTAATTGTATGAAAGACAGTAAAAGATAAGTGTCGCTCAAAGTGCCACACATTTGACTGTAGAATGTCACAACTAAGTACACTGAAACCATGGAAATGTCACCCATAAGCAATCTGTAAACTTGCCAGCTATGATTTTGCTTGTGAGAAAGAGTCACTCATAGTTGTTGAATGTCATTCATAACTACACTGAAATTATGACAATGGCACAAATAAGCCCTCTGAAACCTTGGCAGCTTTGTTTTTGTTTTTCTTTTTTGGGGAGTTTTACACAGCGCGAACTTGACCCGAAGGTATCAGATCGCTCTACATGATAACCAGTTGTGTTACAGATGGACTCATTCATTTTGTTAGGCACGGGGAGATTAAGTAATTTGGCCATAATCGCAGGATGTTAAGCGTCCTTGCTGAGACTCGAACCTGGTTCCCAGCTTCGAGATCGACTGCTCTAGCCGTTACACCACATCCTGTGTATGTTCTGTGCTGGTGCATCCATGCAGCTATGCTGTGGTATTTTTCCTGCTGGCATGTGCCTACACAAAAGCTGTGACAGTCATGCTGCTGCTACATACTTGACTGCCTATGCATTCGCGATAGGGCTGTGCCTGCCTGCGTGTATATGTTATGCACACTATAAACATGCTCCCTCACCCCCCCCCCCATGCCTTTGAGGCTCACATATTTTGTGATTTTAAGCACATCTCTTGGGTGTTTGCTAAATCTGCCCTGATTCTGTACGAGCGCTAACGACGATGAGCCGCCTCTTAACATTCTCGGCGCTGCTCGCCCTATGAGTTATAATTTCCAGTGCTATTCACGTCCCTTTCTGACAAAATGTGGCTCCCCGTCCTCGCTTTGCTGGCTCAGCTAATACAAATAGTGACATAGTTTCAAATGCACGCTGTATAATAAGATGGAGGCTGCAGCGTTTGATTGAACCCCCCCAGCAGCTGCTTCTTAATGGTGTGTAGTTCCTGACAGCAGCTAACTATTAATGGCCCTGCGCCAGTAGCCTCGCAAACTAATGCATCAGCTTGCCAGCGACATAAATGTGGCTTCCTCGCCGCTTCTATATATTACCCAGCTAAGAGTGCCCGTCTAGGATAAGCTGCGCACTTCAGACATTCATCAAGTGTCGGATACTCTGCGAAATCTGGGTCACTTTTCCTATTTATCTGGTGCGCGACAGGACATGCTGACTGAAGGAAGATTTTTCTGTTGGATGAAATGTTGAATGATGTCTCTTGTAGGAACACTAGAGCACTGGAAGTATGCGGCAGTGCAAAACAGAACTGGGTGACTGAATTATAATGCATTCACATATTTTTAACAAACCGGTATTAAGGAAAAATTAGATCCAGTGCTTTAGAAATAGAGAGATTTCCTAAAGAGGAAAACCGCACCAATTCAGCAGATCTGTAGAAAGTTTGGTTTACAACCATTCCTGATTCATTTATCTGGCAAATCCCGGTCCCACTCTCTTCCTCGCAATGCGGTTGGGGTTATACCACATTCACACCCATGTACTAGTGGCTGCATCTAGGAAATGGTCACTAGTAGGCCTCACTCAAGAGTCCCCTTTGACTCTTAGGAAGTAGTCAAAAGTGTCCGCAGCAAGCCCCAGGGGTCCCAGTGGCCCGTTTCAAGTCTTACCCGCTCCAGCAGCACAGAAGCGTTCAGCGTTTTCGCAGGTGCCCAAAAAATTGACATTTGCAAGTTCCGGTCCTGTTCAGATGAGCTGGGCTGCTCACGGTACATGTGGCAGCACCTGGAAGGTGTACGCCCTCTCCTGAGTGACGCTGCCGGCCTCAACAGCAATCGGAGATGCTCCCAGCTTCCTTCTGTGCTGTAACTTCAGTTTTCCCCACACGGGGGAGGGGGTTGATCTCCGTGCTCCTGATCGTATCCCAGAGACGGAGCAAAGTACTCGCGCCACCTTCCGGAATCCATGGGGTCGGTCCGGGGGCTGGTCTCAATGCATAATTTCAACCTGCATGTCGCAGCTTCGATTTTCATGGGCAGCGGGATGAACTTGGCAAAACTCACTCCTGGCAGCCAGTTCTGGCATAGGGGGTTGACGCGGTACTTGGTGCATATCTGTCTTCTCACACCTTGCACTGGGAGTCCTCTTCGTAGTGTTTCCCACTGGACCTCGCTCGCTCCGGTGCTCTCCTATCCCTCACAGGCACACTGGTCTTGGCAAGCAGACTGGCGCTGGCTCTACAGGCTCCAGGGCAGGTGATCTTGATTTCCCCGGGGTGTGTCTCCTCGCCCAGCAGGGAGAGTAGCAGAACTTGGCCTCCAGTCCTGGTCACAGGCAGAAGTCTTGCAGAGCTTTCCCTTCTTACCCAGACCTTCTTGTAGTGTCCAGGCACCAAATTTGATTTAAGGTCTGGGTCTTTGAACTTTTATGATGGGGCTGTGCTTCTTTTGAATTGTACACTCTTCTCTCTCTTCTGAAAGGTTGTCCAACACAGCAGGAGAGACTCTGAAACTGAATGCCCCACCACACAGGCAATGGGAGTAACTAGAGTTCACACCTGGATGTCAGCCACAGTGATGTGTGCAACAAAAGGTTAATCCCGGGCTTACAGCCCTACTCTCTGATTCCCTTAGCAGACCCTTCTCCTGCCTGAGATGTGCCTAGGACTCCTCTTTGTGATCGATCACTGAATCAAAGTGCGCCCTTTTGAACTATATGGGGGGGAAGTCCCTCTCTCCCTTCCTCCACTGTGTTGCACACAGCTCACAAGAATGTGGCGATACACATCTGTCTGTGGGTGATTCCTCTTCTCCTCATGTCTTCACTAGGCAGGACTGGGCATCCCAAAATGGAACCTAGGGCCCTCCATATAATGTACCATTGCAGGCACACTTGCAGTCACTGTACATACACAGCACACATACTGTCACCTCCATGTATTGGGTCACCCAGGCGCACATACATCCAGCTCTCACAATCACTCTGTGCACGCTGCTCAGTACTGTATCCCTTCTGTGTTGTGCCATGGTGTGCTATTTATAAACCCACACACTGCCAGCCCACACAATAACCATGCATGCGCTGCACAACACTTCACCCTTCCTGTATTGTACTTCTTGCGAGCACACATATCCGAAGCATATGCTTTCCTTGCACAGGCACTGCACAGCACTACATCTCTTATGTAATGTATTCCTCACAAGCATACAAACCATATTTGAACTGCACAGCTCAGAGCTGCTTTATCCCTATACTGTGCCCTTCCCAGGCACACATACACCCAGAGCACAACCACCACTTCTATGCTCTGCAGCACTCCACATCTATTGATGTAGGCCAAGAGTGAGTTAAACAACCGAATTGGAACTTAGACAAGCATTTGCAATGCAATAGGTCTCGCATTTGCGTAATTTTAAGCTATTGGCGTTGTAAATGACAATGCCTTTCATTTATCTGTTTTCAAAACTAACACATAGATAAAAGGTTTGTCATTTACAATGCCAGTAGCTCGAAGTCTCGCAAATGCAAGACCTATTGCATTGCAAGGCCACTGGTGGTGCTCAGTCCTTGTATGCATGAAGGGGCGTGTGATCGTGTGCACTGATCCCTGGTGTGTGTCCTGGGAGGGCTGCCTTCACGAGCACATGGAACGTCCGGTGTGCCAGCCGGTGGGCATGGAGCTTACAGTAGTGCTCAGCCCCTGTGTGCGTGAGTGAAGCGACAAGTGATCGTGTGCAAGGGGCCCTGGTGCGGTGTCTGTCCTGGGAGGATAGTCTTCACATTATCCACTACATGCCAGTGTGTGCTGTGTCAACCGGCAGGCACGGGAACTTACAAGTTGGCATGGTTAATGCTACATTGAAGACTTGTTTAAAGAAACTCTCCAGATAGACCTCCCGGTCGCTAAAGTGACCCCTCTTCTGTTCCACGTGCTGAACAACCTCTCGCCCCCTTCTCCTTCAGGACAGGACATCTAAGCGTGTGGTGGTATGAGTATGTGTTCCTCCCTTCCAAAACAATCTGTTTTAATAGATAGGATGGTTCCTTATTATAACACAATATAGTAGTCCAGGGTGATTTTCAATCATCACTTTATTAATCAATTTCACTTCTTTTAGATTCGGTGAAAGATGGTCAGAAAAAGATGACAGCCGACACGTGTTTCGCCCTATGTGGCAATTCAAGCCAGGGCTTTCTCAAGGCTAAGCATTATTTTCAAAGAACATGCTGTCTGACGTTGGTTCAATACATTTCAAATTACAGGGCAACATGTGAAAACATCCAAAATCTAAGGAAAAATACATCATTATTTTTATATTTATAATACATACAAAAACGTCAACAAGACAGTCCCACAAATATGTGACAGTTTAAAATCCATGTCCAGGTATCTAATCTACATAGTGTTCATATACAGGTCCATTATTAATTAATTACAGGACAATATGTGCCAAAGGTCTTTTAGGGTGCCATATTTAGCATTTAGTTTAGTTATTGCGTGGTGTATAGTTGCCAGGCAATCCTGCGTTCATTGTCAAAGTGAACAGCCTAGCGTATTTGGCAGAGCTTGAGATGTGTAGTACAGTGAAATGCCAAAACAAAGTTCGTTTGGACACGCAAGTAATTCTGATTGTGTGATCGCTCAAAAAAGGCTCTCAAGACTGACTAGCGCGTCTTAGTTATGGTCAGAAGAACGGGGGATAAAGCCACCATTCAAAGTAACTTACTTTAACTTTTCAACAAATCCCGGGATTAATCAATGGCTGAGACACTTACAGTTCGACAGTGAGAAGACGAAACGCTGACATAGAGGAGAGTGCAGAGGTCCAGTTTAACCCGGAAATGAACGTACGTCCCCTCGAGCAAGATCGATTGAATTGAGGACCAACAGTAGTGTTCGCATGTTCGGCATAATTTCTAATACTTTGTTTGTACGAATAATAAAATTAAAATGAAAAAGAAATAAAATTAATTATGCAGGGATGGAAAATAAACTATGAGTGAACAGCCGATGAATAAGAAAGGCATTGGTTCATTGAAGGGAACAGAAGTATAGGTACTAAAAGCAGCCATATGGGCTCAAAACAGACGCCATCTTAGTGTGTCCAGATAGTTAAAAACAATATGAGTGATAGTAGCGCTGGGGGTAAGTTTAGTAAGCTAGGACAAAGTTGTGTGAACAAATACGCTAGAAATCAATTGTGGAGGATACCCGACTTGATGTAGAGAATATCGATATAATTATAGCGCGTCAGGAGACTACGTGAATATCTGCAGAAGGTTTCGCCTACAGATGGTGCAGTCGCCAGAGAAAAAAGACTAGGTATATTACACAAACTGAATGGAAGTTTGGACAAACCTAGTGGGACAGAAGAGGAGTAAGACTGGTAAAAAAAAAAAATATATGGATCATCAAAAGGGGCTATAAACATAGCACTACAGGAGGATTGTCTAAGTATCATAACTTGATAATTGGACGAGCATAGTTGGCAAGGCCTCGCAAGGACAAGTTTATAGATGAGGCAGATCTAAGTGTGTGGTGCAAGGAATTGATAATAAATGTTTATCCAGCTGAAAAATAATGCAGCGTGCCTAGCTCTGCTTTTTCTCACTTCAGAATCTCGAGGCGCTGTAAGGTGTCTGAAAGGTGACATGGCGCTATGCAATGGACTGGTAAATAATAAAGGACTCCCCAGCTAAAATTAATGCACCATGCACAACTCTGTCTTCTCCAAGAAAATGAGGCGCACTGAAGGATCTGAAAGGTAAAATGCAGGCGCTACACATTTTAAAAGTTAGCCCCGAAGAAATGTAAAAAACGTATTTTATTTTGTATGCAAATGATACAATGCGCCCAGATTTTACCCCTTGCCGTCTCCAGACTCCCTGAGTGGTGTAAAGGAGCTATATCAAGCTCCAATAAATACAATTAAATAAACCGGTCTGTTTACCATAAAGATTAGCACGAGCCTGGCGCTTTCTTCCCCCCCATTCAAAACGCTATAGAGTGTATGAGCGCAACATGTCGGCACTACACAGAATACCAATGAAAAATAAATACACACACACAACTAAAGAAACGCTTCGCAAGCAAGATCACGTTATGTACCTAGTTTTTTTTTTTATCAATTGTTGCAGGCTAAGCGTATTGAAGCGCCTAGAACAGCAGCCCGTCGGTGCTACGCAAAACGGGGGGGGGGTGGGGTGGGGGGTGGAGGAGGGAGGGAAAAGGCATGGATAGCGGAGGGGGAGGGAAAAGGCATGGGCAGCGTGGGGGAGGGAAAAGGCACAGACAACGGTAGGGGGTAGAATGGAAAACACGGACAACGGGAGGGGGCTTGAATAAAGGGATCGGGGAATACAAATAAATAAACCGGTCACTTGACCATAAAGATTAACACGAGCCTGGCGCTTAGTTCCCCCCATTTGAAACGCTATACAGTGTATGGGCGCAACATGTCGGCACTACACAGAATACCAATGAATAAATAAATACACACACACACAACTAAAGAAATGCGTCTCAGCTTCGCAAGCAACATTGCGCTACGTACCTAGCTTTTCATCAATCGTTGCAGGCTATCTAAGTGTACTGAAGCGCCTAGAAAGGCAGCCTGTTGGTGCTGCGCAAAACACTAATGACTACATTAATGGAGAAGTCACGGACAGCGGGGGGGGGAGGGAAAATGCATGGACAGCGGGGGGGAGGCACGGACAACGGGAGGGGGGAGGATGGAAAACACGGAGAACGGGAGGGGGCGTGAACAAAGGGATGGAGAAAAGAAAACAGGAGCGAGGGGGAAGGGATGAAAAGCAGACACCACTTTTAACAAATATAGCTTTCACAGATGCAAACAACGACAGGGTCTTCAATCATTTGCGGGGGAGTCGGGGGCTA
This sequence comes from Triturus cristatus, assembly GCF_964204655.1. Taxonomy (NCBI): domain Eukaryota; kingdom Metazoa; phylum Chordata; class Amphibia; order Caudata; family Salamandridae; genus Triturus; species Triturus cristatus. Next base: position 666,528,769 of record NC_140595.1, read on the forward strand.
CTGCCGCTGTCGGGGGAGCCGTTCCGTATCACCAGCGGGGCAGCAAGAGGGAAGCAGCCGCGAGGCACCACGCGCCTAGCTTGGCAGTGTAGAAGAAGTCAGGCGAAGCAGTGGAACCCAGGAGCAGGCCTGGCTGCTGCAGCTCTGCCGCTCCCTGTGCGCCCATGGGCTGACCCTGCCTCACGGCAATACACGGCAGGCAGAACTAGGCGAGAACTAAAAACAAGGGGGAGGAGGAAGCTTTTATAAAATCTACACGCGAGGAAGCCAAACGGGCCTAGTGAAAGCAGGGGAGCGAGCGCTGCATTTCATTAAAGTGATCGCAGACACGGCAATCAAGCAGGATGGCTTTGTCTCCCTTCACGCCCAGGGAGGAGGGAGATGCGAGCAGAGCATCAAAGGGCTGGGTGAGAAGGGAGGGGGGAATGCAAGGGTCAAAGCAGCGAAAGGGAAAGTAATCGAGCAGAGCATCAAAGGGCTGGGTGAGAAGGGAGGGGGGAATGCAATGAGCAGAGGAGCAGCTGTGCACGTGCATGTGATCTCGTGCACTCAAGGTTTAGGCCAGCCAAAAGACTGGGTAGCACTTTGAAAATCTCACATATAAAATGTCTCTTCGAGCCTTTGGCTCGCGAGACCTAAAAAAGATGGTTGAGCTCCAGTGAGACAGGGTAAAAAGGACCTGTTCACTCCTACTGATCACTATATGGTACGCTGCCACCACCATGCTCTTGCTGCTTAACTCTTGGTGAAGGCGGTAGCCTTCCACCCCATTGTGAATGGGCTTTGGGCTCCCCGCCCAGTCCAACAGACTGCAATCCGTGAGACAGGCCTAAGTCATGGCGCACATGCATGATCCATGTTTGCCTGTGACAACAAAAATCAGCAGGGATCGAGATAACAGTACAGTTATGCACCCAGGGCAGGGGTATGTAGCTTTTACCATGCAGAGAACTTTTCTGCCCTAACACTCACAGTTTGCAAACAATTCAAATTAAAAGTTTCTCTACATTTCGCCAGAGTCTCCAGTATTCTGCTGCTTCAGTAGAAACTACATAAGTCTGCAGTCTAGGGATATCTTCATCGAGAGAGATGAAGTTCAAGACTACATTTCTGCTCAGCTTCTTTCTGAAATTATCTACTTGTGCCACATACAGAGGAGCATCAATGAACCCTGCAAACTAAGTGAAACCAAGTAAATTTCAAGTATTGGCACAACTAGGAAGTGTAAGGAAGTCAAGCACCTCGGCTAATATCTTGTAATGTGCAGATCCCACACAAGACATGCCTTATTTTTCCAATTCAACATGTTATTGATTTGGAATTAAACTAGTACAACAACTGACTGTAGCAATGTCTCCAGTAACATGTTCTCATGATGTTGCCATCCAAACCATAAACTAAAACCCCACATGCACCGACCAAGAGAGGTACTGAACCAAAGTATTCAAAATAGTACAAAATGACTGATCTAGCTGGGCTATATCATGTGTAAGATTCTCTAGAATGAGGTTATGCCATGGTTTGTTGAACCAGTACAAAATATTCTGAGCTTCCTAGGTGTTTCAGTGTTGTGTCATGAGACTTTGATACTCCCAAAGATATGTGCTATTAACAGTTTTATGCAAACGAAAATTAATCTTACATTTTCCACCAGCTGTCCAAGCCAATCGATGTTGAAGGAAGCTTTCAACCCCTCCCCCCAATTCTTTTTGGGGTTGTACATAAGTAATTTTTTTAATAATTTTCAAACATCCCTAAAGATGCTACGTCATGAAATAAACGGTGCATCATAACCCGTAATTTTACGATAATATTCTGATATGATATGGCCATATATTTGTATTGTGTATGTAATATGTCACTTTGAGGTCCAATGTCTTTATTTCTCGTGTTGGTCTCTTAACAGATCACTTGCATAATAGTTGTTAGTGGTTAGATCAAAATTTCTCTTTTTTGTTTTTTTCAGATTGAATTTTAGTTTGTATATTTTTGTTAGGTTAATTATTTACACTTTATCACAGCGTAATCGATATTATTGTGAATAATAGGTTTAAAGGATTTTCTATGGGTTTCTGATAAAATTTGTAAATGCATCGTATTAATGAATGAGATTACTGTATGATTTCTTTATTGATGTTTTGGAGCTGTTTTATGATTTTATGATTTTGTGTTTGAAAAGAAATATGCAAAATGACTGATTGATTAACTGCCTCACTGTAAAAAGAGGATCTTTCCTTCGAGAAAGAAATTAGGAGCAGTTCCACAGTGTGAAAACAAAATAAACTCGCCACTGCCATCAAGAGGAAGGCTTTAATACGTGGGTGGGATTAGTAAAATAAAAGGACACTGTTTATTGTGAGATATTATGTATGTTACCAACATTTTTGTAGTGCACTTCTACTATTTGTTTGGTCCATAGTGCTTTAAAGTATGATGTATGTTTGTATTTTTTACTATTGTATAGGTTTTACAAACATAGCGAAGAGGTCAAGGTGTAGCTGGGCTGCCATGGGCCCTATTGCAAGCAAAGTAACTGGGCCCCCTCACTATAGGTTTGGTCCTTGTCAAGTGCATGAACACAAAGACATGACATGCAAAGACCCCCCCCCCCACACACACACACACACACTGCTGCCCTCACATACACACCCCTCACTTTGTTGTCATAAAAGCACAGCTTTCAGCCTGTAGACCACTTACCGTTCACTCATTAAGGACCATGTTAATTCTGCATACCCCTCATAATGCACTCACACAAGCACACTGCTCACACTGGTACATCACTCACTAGAAAGGAGCAGAGTTGAGACAAATGGTGACATTGGAGGAACAGGTTGCGTATGTGGTGCGTCCGTCCAATAGTGTAGGTGTCGAAAAATCCTAAAAATCTAATCGACCTTACTGTAAAGTACTTGGCCCATAAACTGGTCTCATTATTTCACACTAGGCAAATATTTTATTTTGCAGAGCCACCTTTTTCTTCATGATCACATATGAAAGCTGCTGTACAAAAAAACCGATTTGGTTCAGTTTAATAGACTAAACGTTTATTCCATGCATAATAAGAATCTAGCCCACAAATAGGGTACACATGACCCCTGACTTGCCTCTTAGTTCACTAATAGCATTGCCATCAGGGCAGGGGAAGAATGTTTCTCAGTTCATCTTTAAATACTCACTTTTAATAAATATATCACTAAATCATGAGGTGGTAGTGCACTGTCATTTACAGACAGCACATTTTCCATTGAAATGGCCAAAAATGTTCCCACTAACATACAGTTTTACTTCTAAAACTATATATTTTATAAACAATCTGTGGAAATTGGGTTTATGCAAACATATTCATCATTTGCATATCACCAAGTAAAGTCTTCTGATATGTTTTCATCCCATTAAAATATCGTTTTTCATAACACAGAATTACAAAACAAAGGCATTCATAACTTCTGAAATTTATTTTGAAATATTTTACAGTTCACTTTTTAGCAATTTAAATGTGTTAAAAAAAAACATGTCATCCTACCGCCTTTCATTCAATGTTTTTTGTACAGCATGTTGTTTACTTTACAAAATCCTCTAACTTTGCAGTCAGAGAAAGAAATTTAATTGTAGATGTAAACTGACTTTTGACCTCTGTCTCTGAACACTGAATAAATGTGAGGAGATGAAAACAAGATTTAAAAGGACCTTTTATGTTCCTTCTCTTTGTGAGTGAACAGAACATCTGTTCTTTGTCAGCTCACAAGACTGGGTCGGGTAGACCCTAAGTATAGCTCGCCCTGATAAAATCTGACTCGCCATAGTGAGCGGGTGAGTAGATTTGTAGAGGCCTGACAATTCGAAGCCATTGAGATAAGCTACACTGAAGACTGAATATCCACTGAGGTGCTACATCTCCCATCAGCTACAGTTGGACCAGCCCTGCAGACTATGTGAGTCTGATCTTTGTTGAACTTTGAAGGGAAGAGTCTTACCATAAAAAAACAGACCCGCTTACCTTCTCAAAAACAAGGTGGTGATTTTCTTGTTAACATATATTAAAATAAATAATCAAATAAAGATAACAAAATAAAAAATATGCCAACTAAGGGCCCGATTACGATGCCATAGGAAACTTCTCTGATCCTCGGTCGGAGCCATTCCTACGGCATCGTAATCATTGGGTCAGTCAGAAATTAATCCTAACAGGATTTCCGAATAGCTCATGACTGGCTCGGAGAGCCCGTCTGCCATTCAGAAAGGGGTCTGCAATCCCAAGGGCGGCTCTTTCTGCCCGAGAGATTACGATGGCAGATTCCTACAGCCTTTCTGTGCCGACCTTTTCTGAAATAGAAAGGCTGTAGGAATCTGACTTTGTGGGCCCCCAGCAGGGACCCCATAGGTGCAAGGCCTCCGGATGACGGCCTAGGGGCCACCTATGGTGCCCCCCTGTTGATGCCTGCACCCGGTGGGTGCCTGCCACGGGGTGCAGGGATGAACTGCACCTCAGCTCTTTTCAATGAGAGCATGCATTCCGGCCGAAATGCATGCTCCCATTGTAAAGAATAGGATTGGGACCGAACAGTGTTCGGTCGCATCCTAATTGCTGGCTTGGAACCGCAGACAGGTCTGTTGGTCCCAGTTTAAGATCGATGTCAGTCAGACTCGGGTCCATCTGACATCGAAATTGGCCCGTAAATGTGAAAGGCAATATTGAATCCATCACATCTGGCTCTCCCCGACCTGGTTCCTCCTGATATTCTGGGCCAAGGTAGTATTTCTGTACTAGACACTCTTATGAACATCTTCAACTACATGCGCGGAAGAGGGCATATTCCTAATACTTGGAAACACGAAATAGTGAAGCTACTTTTAAAGAAACAGGTGTGCAATCCTAATATAGCAGACAGGTACAGAACCATTTCCCTGCTCCCGGTAGTGAATAAAAGATTGGAAAAGCATGTAAATAAACATCTGTCCAGTATTCTTGGAGTGCATGATATTTTCCACCCCACGCAGAAAGGCTTCCGGTCTGGCCATAGTAAGGAGACTGCACTTCTGGTAGCGACAGAGGACTTCGTTCCATTTTAGATCAAGGTGGCTCAGCTGCAATGATCTGTTGGACTTCAGTGCAGCCTTTGATACAGTGTCACACCCCATCCTTGCTCAGACGATGGTGGATGTCTGCATCACCATCAAATGGCTAGAAGTCTGTCTATTTGATGGGAGTTTCCAAGTATGTGAAGATTCATTCTCCTCTGCCATCTACTCGCTGTCTTGTGAGGTTCCACATGGCTCTGCGCTCAGCCCACAACTTTTAATTTGTTTGTATGCCCCCTTGCAGAAAATTGTACGCTCATATGGACTTGCTTTAGTGTCCTACGTAGATGACACCCAGCATATCTTGGCCCTTACACCCAATACCAGTCGAACTTCCTCCCAACTAAATTTGTGTATCAGGGAGGTCACAGATTGGATGTCTAGCAACAGACTAAGGCGTGATGGCATAAAAAGGAATTGGTAGTAGGCAATAACAATTCTAGGTGGTAGGAACTCACATGGCCAGAATATCTAGGCGAGTGTCCAAAGCCAGCCCAAGCAGTGAAAAAAGCCTATGCGTCTGGACAGACAACAAGCTCACAATGGAGACTCCGCTCACAAAATTGTCAGGCTCATGATTTTGCATTTTAAGATCCCTGAGGAAATTCTTGCAACGTTACCATTCTCCACAAGAAGGGTAGTGATAAAGAGTCTCATAAACTTTCACCCAGATTATGGTACCTCCCTGTATCTTGGAAGTACGAAATATGTGATCAATAGGCTCTAAGCTGTACAAGAATCATTCAAAACGTGCCGAAGCATCAATCAGCTAGACCAGCCCTCTTAGCCTTACATTGGTTTGCATGTATCACACACTGGGCCATCCATGGGAATGGCCTGCTTCTCATTCAGTCCCTATTTGCCCCCTATGTACCAGGAAGGGCTCTTTGGCCTAGTAATTAGGGACTTTTGGTGGTGCCCAAGATCAGAAAAGCAAGGAGCGGAGGCCTCTACTTTGTATTCGTCACTCCCAGGCTTTGAAAGGCGCTTCCGGCCTTCCTCAAAAGTTAGCATTCTGAAGTCTGTTTAAGAAAACTGCTAAAGACACACCTGTTCTAAAGTGGTCTTGAGAAAATGGCTCATCACAATTCGTGGAGGGGAGGTTTTGAAACTAGCGCTGGGAGGCCTGTTTGGGTAGCCAAACGTGATATGAATACAACTTAATTGAATTTAATGCGTTTCATTCAAAAGATTAAAAAGTAAAGCTTAGCAATGGTCTGCTATTTTGGAATAGTAAAAAAATGATGGAGTATGGAGAATACAATTTTGAGATGGTTGCCTATTTTTGATGCTTGCAGCAGTGGTTTCTGGTGCTCTGTATTAGAAAGTTGTGGTCCAGTGGCAGAGAAGCTGCTTGTACTCTCATTACTCAATTAGCACTAGTCTGCAGTTGCGGGTGAACTGCTGGGGTATGGACTAAAGAAAACCTTTCCTGAGTTTGGACTCCTATGGAACGAAGAAAAAGCAGGCAAAATACTGTTACTCAGATTAATTAAAATCCTAAAGACCAGCAGCTGTCTATTAGGCAGAGTTGAACATTGACAACAAAGTCAATGGCTGAGGAGGGGTGTTACGCTCCCCATTTGTATGTATACTGTTCTGAAGGACTGAACCACTCTGACATTCTGCCAGACCGATAACGGAAGTGGGCTTAACCAAAGACCATTTTCTCTAAGGCCGATTATATATTCTTTTTGAGAAAACATGAGGCTGGTAAGACAGCTAAAACAGTCTTTTGGTCAGACCTAAAGTACACAGAAATAGAGCACTGGGAAGCAGGAGCACGGGTGATCCTTGGTATACATGCATAAGATATACAACACTGGCCAATCTTTCCTGAAAAAACATGGAACAAGTGTGGTACTGCAGGACCAGTGCAAGTTTCATGCAAAGACATGGAACAATTGAGGTGCTGCAGTGCCAGCCAGTGCAAGCTTCCATGAAAGGCATGGAACAAGTGTGCTACTGCAGGGCCAGTTAGTGCAAGCTACCTTCAAAGGCATGGAACAAATGTGGTACGGCAGGGTAAGTGCAATCTTCCTTCAAAGACATGAAACAAGTGCAACACTGCAACGCCCATGCAAGCTTCCTTCATAGTCATGGAGCAAGTGTTTTACCACAGGGCTGGTACAGTGCAAGCTTCCTTCAAAGTCATGGAGCAAGTGGTTTACCACAGGGCTAGCCAGTGCAAGCTTCCTTCAAATACATGGAACGTGTGTGGTACTGCAGGGCCACTGCAAGCTTCCTTCAAAGACATAGAACAAGTGTGACACTGGGCAGCACTATTTAACGCCTCCCTTAGATACAACAAATATTCAGCATTCCAGATTTGGTACAAGTGTAAGGAACCGCACTGGGGTGTATGAGTGCAAACTGGACTTGTGCATAGCAAGATTTCCACACGCAAAACAGAGCACCAGGCAGGAATACACGCTTCCCTCACACACATAGAACAAACGCTGATCTAGCCAAAAGCAATTCAAGCTTCCCTCACATGGACAGCACCTGCTGCAGTTTTTCAACCCTGTGTGTACCAAAAACACACACACACACTTACACTCTCACTCACTCTTGCCATCAGTGCAAGTTCCCATCAAACACAGTACAGGTACAAGATATTCAGCAGCAGTACAAGCTAAGATTTCTTCACATACAAAAGAGGTATCGCACTCGCCTCAGCATCTAAGCTTATTTCAGGCACAGAATACCCAGAATAAAATATGAGATGGGTGAGCCACTGAAGGCTGGAGCCAAATTCCAGGCTGTAGTTCAGCTCAAGGTCCTCATGATCCCTCGAGCCCAAAATGAGCTGAGCTTTCTTTTGGCTTCTGCCTGCTTCCACACTGCAACCCCATGCACCAAGAATGAAAGACAAAGCATTAAACTTAACTTTGATGTCAAACAGGAGCAAGAAATGGATACCAATGTACTGGCTGAATTACACAAAGTGAGACCAGAAAACATGGAATCAATTCCGGCTTGGCCACTTGACCAAATTGTGTGATCCTAGGCAATTATTTTATCATGCCGTCTAATTTTTTAATTATTCACTATGAGAAAACTTTGAAGTGTGTGAGGATGTGTGCTGTACAAAAATCTTTCTTGTGTTTGACTTAACAGACCATAATGTTGCTCTATCAAAGAAGAATATAGCCCACATATAGAAGGCACATGTCCACTGATTTGCCTCTTAATTTACTAATCGTGTTTTTGTCAGGATGGAGGGTGAGGGCATGAATGTTTATAAATGCATGTTTAAAAACTAGTACTTTTAATAAATGCCTCTATGCAGTTAAACGATTGCTAACAAGATATATACTTTTTGAATTTTGAAGACACTTTACCATATTTTTACAAATTATTTATTGCACCATTTCCATGCCAAACGTTCCCATGGCTCAGCTCATTATTGGGCTTTTAGAGACAAGATGGGTCCTTAGAGCCAAGACAGACCCTGGGTTCAGCTCTCCCTGTTAATTTGTTGGCTCCCCACTTCTACTACAGTACTGCATAGAACAGTTACGGGAGTTACTCCTCTCCCACTATCTTACACAGGGGAGCAACCTCAGTTGTCCATGATTCTGTCCAGTTTCCACAGGTCTCAGAAGGATAACTATTCCTATTTCTGGTTGTAATAAGAAAGAATTGTGCATTAGCGACACTGAGAAGTTGTTTTACAATTACCTATGCATTTTTTTTAGCATAAAATAAAACCAGCAAGTCCCCCTTATAACATTTCTGACATGGTGGACTTAGATTACTGGCTGTGTACCAAGTCTGTTTAATGTGCTTGTGAGATTAAATGTTGGTTAGTTTGATGCTTAATTGGTTTTGTATGAGGTCTCATGCCTACCTTCTGTAAACTCGAATGTTGTAAGATTTATACACCAAGACAGTGTGCTCAATAGAACATAGTCATTTATAAATGCCAATTAAAATATGTTTAAAGATATAATGAAACAAACGAGTCTCAAATAATAAATGTTCCCAGTTCCAGCACTCTGTCCTCAGTAAATCTATGTCATTTCACTAACCACAGTCATTTGCCCTCCACCCATCAGGCTGACCACTGTGATTACTGTGGCTGTCTTGTCTTCAGAACCCATGCAAGAGTACAGGCATAACTTCTTCTTTGACCTCTGCTGACGGCAGGCAGTCAGGGCTGAAAAATGAGCATGCGCAGTGCTCTGCCTTTCATTGCGCATGAAATGAGGCCTTTGCGGTGCCCCCATATCTTCTTCAGTGAATACTGCTACTCTGAGTTTGACTCCTGCAGCTTAGGTGTTCAGGTGGAGCTAACAGTAAGCTCCCAGTGCTGTAAGATCTCCTGTGGCCCTAGATGGCAGCTTTGATGGAACAATTTTCAGACTATGGGTGCTTTTGTCAATGTTATATCACTACACTCAGACGGATTCTGAAAAATCCAGGTATCACACAAAGAACAAGTGATACAAATGAGCCACGCCCATTCAGCAGGAGCGTGGTATGCTTGTATTGTTATAATATTTATAAACCAAAGCACTAAAAATAGTATTGTAAGAAAAATGCACTGTCCAAACAGTTCATCCACAAAGAATACAAAGTTGTTTATCATCTGTATCAGAAGAATAGCTGTTGGTTCATGCGTTCTAATAAACAGGAACAGTGGTCCTTACTAGACCTTACTGTTTGGACAGGGCATTTTCTTGCAATACTATTTTGAGTGCTTTGGTTTACAAATATTAGATGCTTTGACACCTTTAGTAGTAAGGTGCACAAACCATTATTGCACCTCAGAACTAATCTGTGTGCCGTGTATTTGAAATTACTTTCCACTACAGATCCATCAGATGATGTGCAATATTTGAAACCACTGCTACCCGTTATTATTTTGCTGGTTGTATTGTATAGCTGGTGTTGCATTAAGAAGCACACGGTCTCAAATATATTACTAAAGCATGGTGTGGTAGCACACTGTCATTTACAGACAGTATATTTATCATTGAAATGACAACTACATTTGCACAGACATACAGTTTTACTGATAAAACTATAGAGCACACAAACGATAGGGTGTGGAAATTGTGTTCCAGCAAATATTAGTCATTTGAGCATCACTAAATCAAGGATTTTGATTTGTTTTGATCTTATTACATTTGTGTTTCCTGTGCACTTTCAAAATAATGCTTCTTTTGTGCTTTGCTAGCTGTTTACTTACTTATTTTGAAATATTTGTACAGTTCCTTTATGATATTTTATTGTGTGTTACAAGAAAAACACATCCTACAGCCTTTCCTTTTCTCACCAACAAGATTGTTACAAAGTTCACTTTACAAAATCCTCACACCGTGCAGTAAAAGAAAGACAAGTGATCACCAAACTCAGTGTTCAAAGAGTAAGCAGCTATTTGTCAAAAGACTAGACTGACATTTCATCTTTGTCTTTAAACACACAGCAAATGTGACATGAATAAATAGAAAATTCATGTAATCTTTAATGCTCATTCTGCTTCGGAACTCCAACATGGTTATTTTCGGGGTGCTACAGAACCCCCTCACCCCTACTTCTAGTGCCTATGCTAGTAGGTGCCCTCTATGGGCTAAATGGGCTGTTGTAGTTGGGCTTCCTTCCACCGCTGGAACCCAGAGCATTGCACCAGCTGCACCACCGGTAGCTACGCCGCTGGAAGAACCTGCAGGCCTTATTGTCTCCTCTGACCTCAACCAGATATCCTTAAACTACCTCTATCCCGCCCTATTCTATGAAGAGCCTTGCTTTGTTGTTTATTGGATATTTTGGTGTTTTCTTCACCATTGTATACCTCATACTGGCATTTTCAAGGTTTCCATGAGCAAAGACAAAAGTTAAGACTTTGGACCTCATTATACGTGCCCTAGTTTTATTTGCAAGGGAGTAAGGGGGCCTGATTCTGGACAATGTTGCCACACCTTAATTCAGGGCCCTTGGTATGAGTGAATGAGGGGTCAAAGGAGTTGAGTGGATGATTGGGGAACATTTGCAACTCCTCTAGTTGCACAGGACAGTTAGGTGGCCGGGTGCAGCTGCTGCCTGAAGTCCCCAGAGCACTGTACACACATCTGGGCCCAGTGTCCCTGGGCTCAGAATTACCAGGTGTGAAGTACACAGACCTGGTCATTCTGAGCCCGGGGATACTGACCTGTTGGTTGGATTGACCTGCAGCGCTATTCCCTCTGAGAATACGGCTGCAGACCATTTACAATAAGAGCTTTAAAAAGGTCTGCAAGTTGAGGAGGTAGGGAAATTGCATATTATGAAAGTCTGATGGTCCTTGAATACCAACAATATTAACGTATGTCACATCTTGAATAGTTAGCAAACGCTGCTTATATTATAAGAAATTGGAGTATTTGTTAAGGGGGCGTTAGCCCTCCTCAAATGATATTCACAATCCTTCTCCAGGTGAACTACTAAAGTCACTAAATCAACCTGTGCTCAGCCCTCTGGCAGCTTGGCACAGAGCAGTCTTGCTTGATTTGGAGGCAATATGTAATGTATGTATGCTGTACTCAAACAGTGATAAAGTGCGAATGAAACCCAAGGAAAATTCCAAGGCAGTTTCGAAAAGAGAATATTCTAATAAAAAATTACAGAAAAACCACAAAAATCCAATAAGTGGAAATGTTGAATTAAAAATAGCGATAAAAAGCGCTAAGCGCCATCTGCGGGTATCGTGTCGCGCTAGACCAGGTTAAAGTCAAATGTTAAGGCCTACAACAATGAACCACGGGTAAGATACAGAGACCAGGTTTGCCTTGGTGGATAATGTGCCTTCTAAGTCAGAAACATTTATGGAAGTAGAATCTTCGGAAAGCCCAGGTTGCTGACTGGATTCATGGAAGGGCTTGATAATGACATGGAGCCGCTGTGTGAGATCTCTCGGTTGATCAGAGGCTGCTTGGCATGGGGGCCTTGTGAAGCTGTCGGCAATGGTTGTTGACATCTATGCTCTCCTTTGAGTTTGGTGAAGCCGGTGATCCGGTGGTGCTCTGCGTAGAATCCAGGGAAGCCGTCGACGAAAGCGGTCCATTTTGATGCTCTGCGTTTTGTCCAGTGAAACTTTCAGTTATGTATGGAGGAGTGTTTTCTAACCAGAGCCATGGGTCAAGGACCTTGGGAACAGTACTTGGGGGTCAAGACTCACTCTCACAGAGGCCAGCAGGGAAGGCCATGCCAGGTTCAGTTGGCGCTGGCCAGCTGGAAAGCAAGAAAACGCTTCTGGAATCTTGCTGTAGCCCTGTAGCTCGAACAGGTCGGCCAACTGATCCTTGGAGTCACTTGATATGGGTCCTGGGTTCAAGGCAAGCAGATCCAGTCTTCCTGCAGGATTCAGACATCAGGGAAGTCTTCTTCTGTTTCTTCACAGGTCAGGTCTGTTCTGAGGAGAGTTCTATGGATGCCACTTTTATGCCAAGTGCCAGCATGTGGGTCGGGACAATCCTTTGTCCACCCTCTCAACTAGTTCTGGGCAGCTTTCCCTCCCCCACTGGGTTTGGAGCCAACCTGACTAGAAATACAAAAGGGGGAAAGCCTAGCTGCAAGCTTCATCTGCCAGTAACAAGGCAGGCATCATTTGAAGCTCGGGAGAGGCTGGAAACACTCATGTCCCTTTGTTCTCTGTCTGGGACCAATACATATTTCAGCACACGGGAACCAACGGTAGACATGTGACGGTTGGATACTGGCAGAAAGGCATTTTGGTTTAAGGCAGGATAACTTTCTAAAAACGTCTTTTCCAAAATTGGAATGTAAAGTCGGACATTATTTTTCTGGCTGTCCCTAAACTGAAATCAGCACTTATTCAGTATAATGGTGTAAACCAGTGTACGCCTATGGGTCAGACGGCATTGCCATAGTGAAAACGGTCTTTGGAGGTTTTTTACTGCCAGGACATTTGAAATATTAAATGTACATAACCAACTTTCAAGTCTTGTGCACCCTGCCCTATGAGCATTTAAGGCCTACCCTAGGGTTTGCTTAAAAGCATTAATGAGGAAGGTTTAGGCCTGTCGGAAAGAATTATTTTGACTGGTCGAACGTTTAAAACTGCACACCCACGTTGTAGTGGCAGGCCTGGGAACTGTTTTCTACATTGCTACTTTAGTGGGTGGCACAATTAGTGCTGTAGCCTACTGGTGATATTTACATTCCCTGGGTACATGCAGTACCATATAATAGGGGCATACAAGTGAATGAAATGTGCCAATCAGGGAGCATGCCAGTTTTAACATGCTTGAAAGGAAGAGCACAAGCACTGTACTGCTGATTAGCAAGGGATAAAGTGTGCAGAGACCTATGATTCAAAAGTAGGTTCAGCGAAAGAAGGCAACAATCTGGGGGAATAACATGCAAAAGATGGTCCGTTCCAGCAATAGTGTAGTCACAGTGCAAAAGTCAAGACCCAGCAGGTGACTGTAGGAAAATGGGCTGATTGGCCGAGCCCTCTTTACATGCTCTTTCTGTCACTGTGACCCCAATCAGCGACTGATATATATATTTAGCCATGTACCTTTACAATTCTCATTATGAAACAAGCTCAAAGACCGATTTTAAGACCAATGAGTTGTTTGATCCCGTTCAGGGGAAGCCACTGGGCAGAAAGTGGTTACTTGGCCCCAACTAAGTTGGTCGGGGTTGTTTGCCTATTGTGGAAACCTCCGCTGCGGGTCCTATTAAAGCAGTACACCCACAGTGCCCTCTCCTCACTCTAGGAAGTCCCCCAATGTCTACAGTAATATATGCAAAGGTACTGTGATGGGCATTGATCCCCCGTGGTTTTCTCACTGGATAGTTTGCCATTTGGTTCCTAAGTTAAGAGGTTGCACCAGAAAAGGTAAACATTGCAATGGCAGAATCCCCTTTGCACACTTAGGACACCACCTTTTAGTCTTTACAGTTGCAGGCCCTGCGTTCCCTGCTCAATGGCTCTTTGGCTCGTGTGGCGCTGAATGATGTGGTTGCCAATCTTGCACTTTGTTTTTAAAGTTTATTGACTTTCAGATTTTCTTTTCCAAATTTACAAGCTTGCAGGAAAATGTGTAGAAGGGCAAAAAAAGCAACATGTAGAATAACAGAGATTGGTATTTCAACAAGACTACGTTAATAGTATATGTTTATCAGCAAATAGGTGTGATGTTCCGGTGTGTGGGCAGGTTATTTTAACTGTCTCCTCTGTCAAAGCCCCCATGGCTCAGCCTCCGTACACGGGGCTTCTGTACAAGCTTTAGCTGTTGCATCCACCTCCCTCTGCCATTGTATATTCTACCACGGGTCCCCCGTCCGAGGCCAGCCCAACATTCCGCATCTCCACACTTCCTGTGTGCTCCCAGCCCCTGCATTCCAGCCGGGTAGGTCCTGAGGTGACCCATACGTCACGGGGCGATCTTGCACCTTTGGTGTCACCTCCAGTGGTGCAGGTTTCACTCCTCATGCAGCCAGCGGCATCAGGTGTTTTCCCGTGGGCCGTAAGGGTGTGGGCCGGTTTTGGAGTAGTGGGGGGCATTTTTAGGTCTTGCCTGACCCAGTTCATGCGCTGGTCTGGCGAGACTTATTGAGAGGGCTCCAAAAAGTGCTACCAGGCCAGCCTAGAGCTACAGTGCATGTGCGCGGGCGCGCGCGCCGCGATTACTTTCACTTTCGCGGCCGCTTTGATGTTTGAACGCGATCACTTTCACTTACGCGGCCGCACGGCCGCTTGGCAGAGCCAATAGATCTCGCTTTTGGGACCTTATAAGTATTTAGTTATGCAACTGTTGCATGGCTAAACACTTATAAGGTCCCAAAGGCGAGACCTATTGGCTATTCCAATGCTTGTTTTGTTACAGGAGGCGGTTTTGCAGCAGTGTAACGAAATACCAAAAGCAGCAGCTGGGCTGGTTTGTGTTCTCAGTCCGGCGGTGGGTGCGGCTCTCTGACAGTTCTGGCCTCTGAGCTGATATAGTTGGGTGCTTGCCTCCTGCAGTTGCAGCCTCTGGCCGAGGGCATGACTTCTGCTTTGGCAGTGAGGACAGCTCCTTGCGAATGGACACCTTGTTGGGTAGTGGCAAACACCAGTACTTCAGGCACTCTGGCAGGGTAAGCCCAGACGTGGGTCCCTTGCTCACTTTGCCACTGGATTCAAGCTAGCCTGGCAGTTGAGGGCTGTTAACCCGAAACCGGTCCCAGGAGGCTTGTTTCCGGTCCAGGGAAGACATGGCTTGGCGGTTCGGTCTGGACGGTTCCCATGAGGCACAGGGTCAGACTGATTTGCATATAGCGGTTTCTGAACTGGGGTGGCAGAGTGAGCTAAAGAATGATGATGGATTCAACCCAGATCTGTGACTGGGGGTGAGTGTCTGAAAAGTTTCAGCACTCCGTCCATCATCTCTTTGTGTTGCCTCTGGAGGGATGCCAGGGAGCACAGTGTAGTTTTGGTTGATAGCTTATTTATGCAGTTCACTACAGGAACTACAGTGGGAGAGCGGGAGACCCCTCACACTTCAGGTAGGCACCAGCCTCACTCCCACTGGTCGCTGGCTTCTTGAGGATGTGCCACATGCTGGGACTAGACTTGGTTTATGCTGCTGGACAGTCTCTTCTTGCAGGGACAGGCAGTCTCCTTAACTCTCTCAGCGAAGAGGCAGGCAGGCAGGCTTCTTGGCACTAGCCCGACCCTCAGTTTCTCCAGCAAGTTGCGCAGACACTGAGTGATATCCCCTCACGTCTAGTAGTTTTACTGTCATACAGACACCACATGTTCAAAAAGCACCCACACACTCGACATGCAAACAGAGTGTCAGCACTAAGATCTGGTTGCCACGCAGGGCACAAGTCCTAAAAAAAGAAGTGGGGGGACGCTGACGTCACGACAGGAAGTGACGTCACAAAAGGTGGCTTGCACCAGACTCATTGCGTCCCCTCGCTCACCCCTTAGATGCGGTTGCATCAGAGAAGCCAGCGCGTGAGCAGCGTTCTGAATGAGCTCCGATCTCGCCCCAGAGAGGCCAAAGAGTGAATGTGTGGCTCCAATGTCTCCAGTTATCAAGCTCCCGGTAAAATAAGTGAAGGGACGCCGTCCAACCGCGTGGTACCCTGACTCGAGCCCTGGTGCCACGTTTAGGCAGACATTTTACCTGGGCAGGGACGTTAGGCAGAACTCCTCTCCGCAACAGAAGTCTATTCCCATCTTAGGTTACAGAACCAGGCCAGGACCTTGTGTCTACCATGCACAGGCCTAGTCTGCAGAGTACACGCTAGAGCGCGATGTCAGCTGGGCTAGCAAGAATGTCAGGTGACCGGTTCACATGCACTCTGTCACTCGGGGCAGCGGTGCATTCTTATGTACTATGCAGACATTCCTGGCCCAGCAGGACCTGAATCAGGGTTGTGCAAACTCTGAGTGGTAATTACTGCTACTCCGGCTGGGGAAATGTAATGGGTGAAGCGATGACCTCCTCTTCCTGCTTTTCCACCTCAGAGTGAGGCCTGCCACGTGGAATCAGTGGGTAATCGCACCAGGTAGGGTGGTTTGGTGTTTTTTTCTGAGCAGTTTGTTCTATTCGATTTCACCAGGTTTTTCCTGGTGAAAATTGTGGAATCTGGTGATTGATGTACAACTAGGAATTACGATCCATGTGCAAACTTGCATTTTTTGAAGAATGAGAATATAAAACACAGTTTGGAATCAGGTGAAGCCTGTAGGGTTAGAGGCGACGGGGACAGCCTATAGTCCCAGAGATGTGTTAAGCCCTGTGCTGCCATTATCATGGCTGTGCGGTGCCTTTGGGTCTGGGTAAGGTGCAGTAGTGTTTATATAGTATTTCATATACCGAACAAGGTACCGAAGCGTGTTTGTGCATGGGTGGCATACTGCATCGTGGGAGTGGTATGGGTGGAAGAGTGTGTTTGCCACGCGGCCCCCACAGGGAGTTCTTGATGTCGTGTGTGTCAACTGTGCTTTCATCACTTTTCGTCACTGCACCTATGCATGCATTTGAAATGAAAGGCAGTGACAAGCCGGTTGCTCAAGCATTTAATTGTAATGTATGGATAGAAAGACGTGTGCGGATGCCGCGTGGCTTGTGTGCATGGTTAAAACCGCTCAAGCTGTGCCACAAATAAGCATATGCGTGCGCCTCCCCTGGGAGTGGGCAGATTCGGACTGCAGGGGCTTTCATTAGAATCACTCCTACAACATGAGTGCAATTTCTGTTTAAATAGTGAGTCGTGATTTGCCCCTTCTCGCACTCTGTCCCCACCATACACATGTTGCCCTTGGAAGCAAGGTGGTGAGTCTTGGCATACGGAGGGTAGCTTTGGCATGATGGTCTGCCCGCTTGTTCCCAACAGGTGATGATTGGGTTATGCAAATGTGTCCGCCATACTGTGGCTTAGGTGGTCGCATAAGTAGCTGCACAGAGTCCTTTATGGTTTAGTATAAATATGCCGCCACTGGCAAGGTTACTCCTGCTATACTTCTGTAGCTGTGCTTTATAGGTCTCGGCTAGCGAAGGCTGCGCTTGCGCAGTCTCGCTTGCGAGATTTAAAGTTTTTCAGTAGTGGGGCTTGAACCCGCCCCTCTTGTCCATTGGCTGGCTTCCTAAACGGAGGCCAGCCAATGGAGGAGAGGGGCGTCTGTCCATTTAAGCCCCGTCTTTTTCGGATTCGGGGCGTGTTTTTTTAGTTTCTTTCTCTCCTCTGGAATGTAAACATTACAGCCAATGGGAAGAGGAGAGACAGAAAAACACGCCCCCGAATCTGAAAATGACGCTGCGTTTCTCCGAGGCATTTCTGCTTGACCTCGGAGAAAGATGGTGGTGTTCGCTCTCCTCCCCCAGGCGCTCGCTCCCTCTCCTCGGGCTACTTTTTACTGGGTGACCTGCTTGTCCTTATTTGCCTTAGTGAATTGACTGGTATATGTGTGTGTGGGCAGTGCCCAATTTGTTTAAAAATTAAGGACAGGGCTTCACGCTTTAATTGGGACCTCCCTGCCTCACCCCGCACGATTTTGGAATTTCCGAATACCAAGACTGATTGGCTCATTTTGCCTATTTCTTCCACCACATCCTACGCTATTGTTTTTGCCTCTTGGTGTGTATAACTGTCGCTTGTCTAGTCTGGCAGCCTCGTACTGCAGGTTGGGCTTGTTTGGGGCTTCTTTCGGCAGGAGGTGGGTCTAGTTGCCCCGACAGGCCTGGCTCCTCTGGGCATGCGCTGTTCCTCCCATCACACCCCTTGCGCTGTGGCTGGCTGCAGTGATTCCTGGATTTCTGCCGTCTGGAGCTTATCAGCGTTCCGAGAGGGGAAAACGACAACAGGAGGATTTGGCGTTGGCCAGGCTTGTTTTTTGGGAAGTTCGGAGAAAGTTTCGGGTCCTGGAATCTTGCGTCTGGACGGACCATGGAAGGGAGAATGCGGCCGACTAGGATTTGGGGGTGAGTACCGGGATCCCTCCCAGCAGGCCCCGCCGCTGGTGTCATTTAACCAAAAAGACTCGGATTACAGGATGTTTTCAGGGCTGAACCGGGGAGTCCCTCTACCCTTTAAACATATTTTAGAAATCTCTGTTTAGTAAATGGCAGCCCTTTACATTGTCCCTCCGCTGGCTAAGAGGGTTGGAAGAACTTCAAAATAACAAATCTGAGCATTTGGCGTTGTATGGTTTGTAAAGCTTGCGTGATCTGTCTTCACCAAAAATGCATCACGATCTGCAACAAAATAATCACGTAACCCCTCCCCCCACACTCTGGAATTTTTGTATTCGAACTGTGCTTTTTTGTTAATTGCGTACCACCTTCATCATAGGGAGTCGCAAGGTTTTCTTTGGTTGTTCTATTTGTTGCCATATTTTTGCAGCCGGTGTTGGTAGCTCTATTTTGAATGCTGTGTTAGTTATTGAAAATTGTGTAAATTCGCGCAGACGGTTGCCTATAAAGGGAAACACTTGTCATTCTCACGCTCTCTTTTGGTAAAAGTTAACAAAAAGTGAATTTATGCCCACCATCGTCAAATTGGTTGCAGTGCCAAAATTTGAACCATTTTATTGGGGTTTAGCACATTCAGGTGATGCTTTACCTAGTAAATGTTCGTCTTCATGGTATAGAACAGCATGGGAATTTACAATGATATACTTTGTTGAACTAAGATAAACCTAAACCATTATCCCACCCCTCCCCGGGAATGTCCATGACTCGCTACTACTTCCATCGCTTTTTGGCGAAAATGATACCTTTCTTTATGTCTCCTCCTAAATGTGTTGCTTTATGCAGCCTTAGGAAGAATAAGGAAGGCGTTTTACAGTTATCTTGATTGTATAGATAAGTGGTGATATTCACTTGTCGCCTCTATGCGAATAGCTCTGTGTAGGTGGCTCTGTGTGGGTGGCTCTGTGTGTGTCGGTGGCTTTGTGTGGGTGGCTCTGTGTGTGGGTGCAAATGCAATAGGTCTCGCATTTGAGAGAGATTAAGCTATTGGCATTGTAAATAACAATGCCGTTTCTTTAAATGTTTTAAAAACAAAAACATAAACAAAAATAATGTCATGAGTAATGCCAATAGCTCTAACTTTAACAATGCCGAGACCATTGCATTGTAAATGCTTGTTAAATTATGTTTTGAAGCATTTTTTTCAGAGTTTTGTGTAGCGCGAACTTGACTTGAAGGTATCAGAGCGCTTTACATGAGCAACAGTTTCCTTACACAAGGACACATTCATTTTTGTTAGGCACGGGGAGATTAAGCGATTTGCCCAGAATCACAGGATGTTGAGCATTGATTGACTTTCCTTATGGCAGTGAATTCAGGGTGCATGTCTTGAAGGCAGAGGTTCTCATTAATGGAGAAAAGTTCCTCTGGACTGCTGAGCTTTGGGTGGGCGCATCTTGGTCCATCCTTAGCCTGGTGCCTCCAGTTCGAACAACTCTCATTCAGTCACGTACATAAATGAGGCCGGTGGTTATCACCAGTTCCAGCTAAAGACTGAGCATCACGTGCTGCCTTGTCTACTTGGAGCTAATGATTGTCTATTAGCAGGTGCTATCATTATTTCAAGGCTGGATTACTGCTATTTTTTTTTATTGAGGAAAACCAAAACGATATGGATGGATTGATTGAATTAATTCTTAACTACTGGTAATGCTCTGTGCTGCACTCCAGTTCACCATTTCTTTGCCCACCATGCTACCCCAGACAGCACCAGTGCTTAATTTAAGCTGGTGGTTTCCGGTGATCAGCACTGGTGATTTTAATGAGCACCAGTTAAGGACACATTCATTTATGGTGTCAACGGGCGATTAAGTGATTTGCCCATAATTACAGGATGTTGAGCCGAAGCTGAGAATCGAACCTGGTTCCCGGGCTCCAAAGTCGGCAGCTCTGGCCATTACGCCACATCCTCTCCCTACTTTCATGGTTAGTGGTTAGTAGATGGTTCTGTTTTAGTCGGCGCTAACAGGAGAAATGTCCTGGTGCAAGCTGTATCCTGATTTTTTTTTTTTTTACAAATTAACCAATAACGCAGGCCCTTGCATAAGCATAATAATTTTTGGTACATTGTGGGCACACCTATATTGATGGCACCTGTCTATGAGATAATGGCGGCAGAAACCCTTAGCATATGTTCTGCATTGCTGGCATGTGTTGGTTGAAGATTGTGCATGTAAGGCAGAGTTATTCCATGCGTGGAAGTAGATCTGAGTACTTGGTTGAAATTCCATACAAACGTTTGGAGAGCAAAGGTATACGTACCAACAATGAAAAGCTAGTATCAGAGAGCCAAAAGTAACATGTTTTTCGTGACATTGACATGGTAGGAGGAATTTTAGTTAATTCCCCAAATTTTTAAAGTTGTATTTTATAGCAAAGTGTCTATATTTCTAGAAACATACATGCAGGTGTCTGTGGATTAAATATTACATTCCTGAAATCTATTTAAAAGTGATAGTTAAGTGATAATTCTTACTTTATTCTAGAGACCTAGTGCGGGTGTCTCCTGGGTGTCTCCTGGGTGCACTTGCAGCTATAGCTGTCTATTCCATGACTCGTGTGGTTAGATTTCATGCATCGTGTTGCTGAGACATTGTATGACATTATGACAACAGCTGTTTGAGGCCTGAGCTTCCAAGATGATTCTAACATGTCAGATGTCTTAATCTGTAAGGAGTTTGTAAACTGAGATATAGCTCTGCTGTATCAGTCTATAATATCTACCTACCTCCCTAAATGGTCAGAGATTTGACTTCTGTGGAATGTGCAGTCTCCCCATCCTAACTGTTTCACTTAAAGTTTGTCAAACGGTGTGACTAAGAAACGACTTGGAAGGGAGAGGAAGGAAACATGAAAAGCAGTGAAATGGAGGAGAATGCTGTACACATATCTCTATATTGAAAAGGATAGGCCAAGCGAAAATGCAGAAATTTTTTTGTTGAACTACCTCTAAAACCAGTGGCTTTTTAGCCATTTTTAGGTCTCGCCTACGCAGCGCGCATGCATTGCACACGAGGGGACCTTTTGGAATCGATCAGCATTTTGGCCAAAAACGTGCAAGTTTTGCATTGCTTTCTTTTGCAACGTGTGCATGTCTGGCGTTTCCCTTGCGGAAGCGAGCAGTGGCGCCATTTGTTAACAATTATCGCGCTCACTCATGCAAGGTAAACGCTGCGTGTCCCTGCTCTCGGCCGCACTCCCTCCCCCTCTCCCACTTGTTTATTATTGTAGGCGGCCACTCCCCTTCCTGTATGCGACGATCGCCAGGGCCGCGTCATCACTCCTGGTTTCATTTCTTTAGATGTTCTCTGGGCCGGCATCTTTTCGTAGGCAGACCCGCTTCATTGCACTTTGTTAGAAGGCGACCTCAGAGGGGCACGGAGGGGGCCCTGACTGCCCTGAGACCCACCCTCGAGGTATCGTAGCCGGGCACTGGCGGGAGACTCCTCAGGGGAGGAACCTCGTATCTAGGATCGCATACTCGGCACCACACGACAGAGAGACACCACACGAGGAGTTCTTACGAGCAAATCTTTATCAGATTGGAGTGGTAGGATCTTTATGATCAGCACGGCAAATATATACAAGCAGAGCGTGGGCTCTCAAAGTCTTGGAGGGGAGTAGGAGGTAGCGGGACAGTCTTTGGGGATATGGATCAAATGCAGGAGCGTACCCGTCGCACAGCTCACAATCCTCGAGCTGGGGGATACGCTTGTCGTCGTGGGGTCCGGCGGGACCAAGAGAGTCTGTGGGAGCCGCGAGTCACTCAGCAGGGCTCGGTTACAAGTTCGGTGGTCTTACGATCTTCGAGGAGCCGCGAGTCACTCAGCAAGGCTCAAGCACAAGTTCGGAGGTCTTACGATGTTCAGGGAGCCGCGAGTCACTCAGCAGGGCTCAAGCACAAGTTCGGAGGTCTTACGATCTTCAGGGAGCCGCGAGTCACTCAGCAGGGCTCAAGCACAAGTTCGGAGGTCTTACGATCTTCAGGGAGCCGCGAGTCGCTCAGCAGGGCTCAGGTGTTCCAAGGCGAATCTGCCGGACAGTCCCAGAGCACCCCTTGTTATAGGGCGACCCTTCTTTGATGTCCGGAGCCTGTGCAGGCAGGGGTCTTGTCACCTGGGGGTCGCTTGTTGGGGGTTTCCGGCCATTGTCTTTTGATCCGTTCAGGGCCGGGTCGGGAGGAGTCCCAGACACCCAGCAGGCCTGGAGCCAGCCCTCGGGGAGGCCGGCAGGTCGATCAAAACCCACCGTCCCAGGGAAGCGCAGAGGTGTGATAGAAACTGCTCTTCCCTCTCTCATCCCAAGGGGAGCGTGATGTCCTCCAGCCGGAGTGGCGCCTCTAGGCCAGGGTCGCGCTGGGGCCGGGCGGCCATCTTGTTGCATGAAGTGGGCACGCGGGCCCGGTGTGGCCGAAGGGCAGAAGGCCACGGACGGGGAAGTCCGGGTTGGGTGCGTGCGAGTTCTGGTGGGAAGGATCGGCTAGGCCGTGGGTTTGGGGGCTGGTGTGAGGTGCAGGGGTCAGGTCTAGCTATGTTACGAGGGCCGGGTCTAACACACTTTTGCTACAGCGCTGGCCCTTCTCTGCAGCAAGCAGTCAGCCTCTCCCGTTGCTGTGTCGCTAGATGGTGCCCATGGGCTCTCACTGCGTAGGCTTCTGCTTGTTTCTCTTTCTATTTTTTTTCCACCTTTCTCTGAGTCCCATTCGTTTTCTCTCGCTCCCTGTTGTTTTTCCATCTCTTTAATCTTATTTCTCTCTCCCTTACTCCCTTACCCTCTCTGCTTAGACTTCCTTCTTTTACTAAAATAGGCAAACGTTCTTGAGCAGGAATGTGAGCAGCATATATATTCCTCTGGCGAGAAATGCGCATGTACGGGCGCCCGCGCATTTGTAAGGAAGAAGTCGGCGCTAGAGCAGGAAGAGGGAGCCCCGGGACGCCGCAGCTCAGGTAAGTCATTTTAATTCCTTTTAACATGCTTTTAAACATTGTAAGGGATTTTAAAAGAAGGCGGGAGGGAGGCGGGCGGTGCGTAGTGGGGCTACACGGAGTGTGCGTAGATTTCGACCCACTCCTTGATGCTCCGCGTAGCCCCACTATGCCCAGGGTTACTTAATACCCTGCGGTAAGAGGGGCCAGTCACGAGCTTTCAGGCTCCGCTTTCATCCTCGTCTCAGTTAATTATTCGGTGGTCACTGATAAAAAGCCAAGACGTTTTAGCTCTATATGAGCACACTAAAACACAGTTACCCAGCACAAAACTAAATCAAATGCCCTCAGTCGCTTGGTCTGATATTTTTACTCCTCCATCATTCTCAGAAACATCTGGAAATAGATTCCAGCGCTCCCTCCCACTCCCCCGCCCCCCGTTCAGTTGGATGTCAGTTCACAAGGGTTCACTATTGGAAACCGAGGCAGGGACAGAAAGCTGCTGTTCCCTGGCCGGGTCTATGTGCCTGGTCAGCCGCCAGCTGTGCGCCTGGTCAGCCGCCAGCTGGGCCCTGCAGCTGGCAGGAATTAGTTCCAGCCAGAAGCCTTTCTTTGTCAAACTTTACCATTGAAGTTATGGCTACTTCTAAACCTTGGAAACCTCTGCCTCATCGGCTAATTTTGTTATTTTCTGGACCCAAATTACCATACAGTGATCTTTTTGTTCCCCAACGTCTCAAGGAGGGTCTCTGCTGGTGACGTAACACCTCTTCATGAAGAGTGGTCTCTAGCCCTCATCTAATGTTAACGGATGGCTTCATGTGACCAGGGGCAGCATGTTAAGATAAACCAGAACTACCATTCCCTCAATGGTTTGGCTTTTGAATAGAAAACAATGGCTGGTAAATAATACTCAACATTTGTGGCATAGCTAGGATACCCTGGGCCCTAGTGCAAGCAAGGACAACAGGCCTTCTGAATGCTGGCTGGGTAGTAAAATAAAGCAATTGGCTGCCCCCTCAAATATCAGGGCCCCTGGAGCCACTGCACTTGCTTCGCCATTAATAGCGTTGCCACTAGTTAACATCCCTGCTCACAGAGGTTTTTCTGATTGTATGTGACTTCATTGAAATCAATTTAATGGAATACCATGACCTCGTTATTTTGTCATTTGTATAAATGTTAACACTATCTGGACAAATGTTGTACCTCATTAGAACCAGTTTGACATCCAAACACACCAATCAGCAACAGATAAGTACCAAAATTTGTTGCTGTGTTTTTAGTAACTTTTGATCCGTTTGAGCAATAATATTTTTTTTGTTTAAATCTGTAGTTTATGCATCAGTTGATAGTTATGTGACAAGTGTGGCAAATCCATAATTATGTGGAAACGCCACAACCAAAAAATTGCATAATTCCTATGGCCTTAGGTTAATAATAGCAAAAGTGTAACTACCGAAATGCAAAAAAAAAATGTTTTCATAAACTTTACAGGCCATTTATATGGGCCGGCCTGTGATTTGTGAGTGTCATCCAGTCCACAATTGCTTAATATATTAGGGTTCCCAGAACAATTGGGTTCCCTATAATGCAGCCCCGGTTTTCTCTCAATGTCTTGACTGTGTGCCATTCCATCTTGTGTTGAAAAAGTTATCCCTGCTCACTAGTTTGGGAGTAAGATGTGCTGTATTTTGTTTCTACACAGAACTCTGTTTCTGCACATAGCACTTTATATCATCCCCATTCATCTGAAACGAGCATTGTCATAGCTAATAGGTCTCGCTTTTGGGACCTTATAAGTATTTAATTATGCAGCACAATATCCTTGGTGCAACAATATCAACCGTTGCATGGCTAAACACTTATAAGGCCCCAAAGGCAAGACCTATTGGCTATGCCAATGCTTGTTTAGGGAAGTTGCCACCTTCGTGTGCCATATTTTAAAAGTTGCTTTTTGGAGGGGGACCCCTAAAAGGCTTGTGGCGGATCCGGCATGCTTAGCATGCCTTGAACTTAATGTAGTATTTCTTCCAGTACCCCTTGGGTTTCCTGGCAATGTAGGTACACTTTCTTCTCTAAAGTGCATAGTTTGCCTAGGCGATATGTCATTTTATCGGGATAGGGGGAACCTCGCCCCCTTTTACCCTATGAAGAACTCAAACCTACTTCAGTTGTTCTCTGTGTGTTTTCAGGTTAGGTGTTTTCATCAGCTGGAACTTTTCATTTGGGGAGCTCAGAAACACAATTCATGGGGGCTTCTGGAAATAATCCGTTTTCAAGAAGAAACAGCTTTGCAGCACGGAGATCTACGCCATACATTTATTATGTTCACGTTAAAATACTTTCGAGAAGCAATGTTTTGGGGTCCTCTAAATTCTCACTGGTCTCTTGAAATAACTGCTGCTGTTACAGCAATGCAATGTAAGCATATAGTGGCATGAACAGTGAAACAAAATGTTTTATAATGAATAATAAATCATTTGTTCCACCTTTTTTGCAAAAAAATGAACCTTGTAGAGATTAATTACACTGATGCAATAACTGAGGAATCTAGCCAGTAGGTTTATTAACTTTATCTGAGCCAAATTCCTAACCCTTTGGAACCAGACTACACCAGTCAGCTGGGGGAAGGTTGCCGCTACCTTCTGCCATGTTGCATTACATCCCCCCTGCACCTAATAACACTTTCCAGTTAGAAGCACATTTTGTTGGACTCCTTAGACCATGATGTAGGCAGTGAAGACCGTGGCTGCTGAATTCTTTAAATTTCCTTATGTTCAGTTGTTGCCTTCATCAGTGTTCCAACCAGATTCTCCAACATGTGTAGCTTATCAGTTGATTATACTTTTCCTATAGTCAAGGACTTCCATTCTTGTCACAATTTTTCAGGTACTGACCAATGAGAAACTAACCATTGTCCCCAGACCAGGTATTTAGTTTGTCCTAGCAAAGACGAATAATCTCTGAATAGCCTATGGACTGTTCATCTGTTTTTAAGGGCGATAACGGGTTTGAAAATGCATTGCTGAAATATGATGGCTTATGAAACCTTAGCTAAATGTAGCTGCAAAAAGGCTTATTCTGAGTGAAAGTATCTCCAAATGTGAGAATTTCTGAGAATAACACTGTAGAAATGTATATTTTGTTAGAAACACTTTTTCCTCCAAGAAGGTGTAACGGTTATGCTAGATGTAAACAATTGTTTAGAGCACAAAGGCTGCTGACCTCACAAGTTGAAAGCTGTGAGCTGGGGTACACTTTGATAGGTATTATACATCTCATATGCATAAACACTTCACATAGGACAAGGAATCAATCAAATTAGATTAATATATATATATATTTATTAATATATATATATATATATATTACCTACTGGCGATAGCCAGTAGGTAGTTATAGTTAGGACCACGTTTCCATAGGAAAACCTCAACATTCTATTTTGAATAACTTTGGCGCCGGTCGACGAATCCTCGCAAATTTTTCAAAATAGGTGGGGCGCTCCGCTCCGCTCCTACCCTGAAAGTCTCGGGGGGGATCCGTCAAGCGGGGGCTGAGATAAAAGGGGGGTCCCAAAACGCGTTTTTCCCATGCATTTTTCCATAGGACCTTTAGAACGAGCTACAGCCCGAACGGCTGAACAGAATTACTCAAAATTTGGCAGAGAGGTAGTCCCTAGGTCAAGGAAGTGCCTTTTGTAGGTTTGGTGTAAATCTGTTCAGTAGATTCTGAGAAAATAGCCTTTAAATCAATATATATATCTGAGCCAGCTTACGGTACGCTTACCGTACGCTTACGGTAAGCGTACGGTAGCGTGCGCGAGCGCGATTCTGATTGGCTCTTAGATCTTAGTAAACATTCGAATCGGCCGAAACCAGGAAGCGGCGGCCGCCATTTTGTCTCTCGCACTGAGAGTGATTTTTAAAATATCAAGCCCAAAAACATGTAAAGGGGCTGTTTTGACAACTCCCTCCCACATAGTCATGTTGAGGGAGTCCCCAAACATCCCCCAAGTGCAAAAACGGTTTTATTTTTTTTTCGGAAATTTCGCGGGGTACGCTTACCGTACGCTTACCGTAAGCGTACGGTAAAAAAATAAAAATAAAAAAAACACTATCCACACTTACCCCACCCCCTGTGCTTTTGGTGGCCGAAGGCCACCAAAAGCACAGGCCTTATGTTAAGGGCAAAAAACACTATCCACACTTACCCCACCCCCTGTGCTTTTGGTGGCCGAAGGCCACCAAATGTACAGGGCTTATTATAAGGGAAAAAAACTTAGCATTTAAAAAACCGTACTAATTCACTGAAAAAACCATAGGTTTCACACACGTTATAGTTAGGAATTAGCATTTAAAAAACCTTGCAAATTCACTGAAAAAACCATAGGTTTCACACATGTTATAGTTAGCGGAAATTTTACTGATAAAAAACCAGTGAAATTCCCCCGTTATAGTTAGCGCAGGCAACTATAACTCACGCGACTGCAATCTTCTGCTGATGACATATGTGTCTTTATGAAAAAAAAATATTTGTAATATATGTATAGCTAAAAATGTATGGAAGAAGACATGGGCAAATAAGTGTCTAAATACAGTATTAGCATCAGCAGAAGATTGCAGTCGCGTGAGTTATAGTTGCCTGCGCTAACTATAACGGGGGAATTTCACTGGTTTTTTATCAGTAAAATTTCCGCTAACTATAACATGTGTGAAACCTATGGTTTTTTCAGTGAATATATATATATATATATATATATATATATATATATATATTACCTACTGGCGGTCGCCAGTAGGTAGTTATAGTTAGGACCCCTTTTCCATAGGAAAACCTCAACATTCTATTTTGAATAACTTTGGCGCCGGTCGATGAATCCTCGCAAATTTCTCAAAATAGGTGGGGCGCTACGCTCCGCTCCTACCCTGAAAGTCTCGGGGGGATTCGTCAAGCGGGGGCTGAGATAAAAGGGGGGTCCCAAAACGCGTTTTTCCCATGCATTTTTCCATAGGACCTTTAGAACGAGCTACAGCCCGAACGGCTGAACAGAATTACTAGAAATTTGGCAGAGATGTAGTCCCTAGGTCAAGGAAGTGCCTTTTGTAGGTTTGGTGTAAATCTGTTCAGTAGATTCTGAGAAAATAGCCTTTAAATCAATATATATATCTGAGCCCGCTTACGGTACGCTTACCGTACGCTTACCGTAAGCGTACGGTGGCGTGCGCGAGCGCGATTCTGATTGGCTCTTAGATCTTAGTAAACATTCAAATCGGCCGAAACCAGGAAGCGGCGGCCGCCATTTTGTCTCTCGCACTGAGTGTTGTTTATCAAACAAGATGGCCAAAAACATGTTACGGGGCTGTTTTGACAACTCCCTCCCACATAGTCATGTTGAGGGAGTCCCCAAACATCCCCCAAGAGCAAAAACGGTTTTATTTTTTTTTCGGCAATTTCGCCGAGTACGCTTACCGTACGCTTACCGTAAGCGTACGGTAAAAAAAAAAAACACTATCCACACTTACCCCACCCCCTGTGCTTTTGGTGGCCGTAGGCCACCAAATGTACAGGGCTTATTAATAGGTAAAAAAAACTAAATTTTGGCAACATGAAATTATAAAATCGAAATAAAAAAAACACTATCCACATTGACCCCACCCCCTGTGCTTTTGGTGGCCGAAGGCCACCAAATGTACAGGGCTTATTAAAGTTGATAAAAACCGTGCACGGAACGAACTGCGTTAAGTGGGCGCGCACGCCTCGAATGGCGTAAAGTAACTTAGCATTTAAAAAACCGTACAAATTCACTGAAAAAACCATAGGTTTCACACACGTTATAGTTAGGAATTAGCATTTAAAAAACCTTGCAAATTCACTGAAAAAACCATAGGTTTCACACATGTTATAGTTAGCGGAAATTTTACTGATAAAAAACCAGTGAAATTGCCCCGTTATAGTTAGTGCTGGCAACTATAACTCACGCGACCGCAATCTTCTGCTGATGACATATGTGTCTTTATGAAAAACAAATATTTGTAATATATGTATAGCTAAAAATGTATGGAAGAAGACATGGGCAAATAAGTGTCTAAATACAGTATTAGCATCAGCAGAGGATTGCGGTCGCGTGAGTTATAGTTGCCAGCACTAACTATAACGGGGCAATTTCACTGGTTTTTTATCAGTAAAATTTCCGCTAACTATAACATGTGTGAAACCTATGGTTTTTTCAGTGAATATATATATATATATATACATATATTTTTTTTTTGGTTAGAGTTTTGTATAGCGCGACCTTGACCCAAAGGTTTCCGTGCGGCTTTACATGAGCATCAAGTACATTGCACAAGGACGCATTCCATTTATTATAGGCACAGTGAGATTAAGTGATTTGCCCAGAATCACAGGATGTTGAGCGTCGTTGCCAAGACTCGAACCCGGCTCCCTAGATTTGAGGTCGACCGCCCTAGCCCTTAGACCACATCCTCTCCCCTAATATAATGTGCAAGCGAAGGTGAGTGAGTGCAGTTTAGGCAGATATACAGAAGATTGCAAATACACAGAATATTTTAGTTACAATAACAGTTTGGAACTGCAGCTCAGCAATGAATTGTGCAGTGGAAACAGGGACCAGAGGCCTTTGGGCCCGATAAGCCCCGGATGTAAGTCTATTTTACTACCCAACCGGTGCCCATGTCACCCTTGGATCGCCATTGGTTAGAACCTCTGCTTCTGAGCCTCCCAAGATAAGCAGGGTGCATATCAGTTGTCTTAAAGATTTTTTATAAGAGGCAACAGACCCCATAAACCTTGTCTGTTCCCATTATCTGCATGCTAATATGTGAGAATGTATGCGGCTTCAGGCCTTCTCATAGAATACCAGCAGTATCCACAAAGGCCTATTGCAGAAACATTTGTCTTTTCATGGCCAAAAAGATTGGCTTTACAGGCTTTGTCTGGTGTTTACAATTAAAGAATAGGCCTTCAGCCTTTGTCAAAAACGTTTCATGAGCATGAAAACAGACTTTAGCATCATCATGAACCTAGCGTTCTACATAGTGACTAACACGCTTTTAGTCATATCTAAAACATCACTACACATTGACATGAGGTCGCCCTCTGAAGGTGTAAGCTTGTAATATACCAAGACCAAAAAAGTGCCACAATACACGTTTGCTAGAAATGATACAAATCATACCTATGGCCAGACCTAGACTCATTGTATATAAAGCTCGCAGGCTTCAGCCCACTGTCTTGCTCTCTGAGCACCCCGTGTTGCCTGGCAACCAGGACGCCATCCACATGAGAGATGTACATTTTCTATCATTGTGTTGTTTTACTGTTCATCCCTCAGTCACCGCTGCTCCTGTGTGGCCTCGAGCTCACTTGGGCGGATTCAGCACGGCTAAGTGATGGCAGAGCATGGCACGAGTGGTTCTGTTAAAGGCACAGAGAGAAAAAGGGAAATGATTATTAGGAATGATTATAATTGGCATGGACAGTTAGGGCGACAAAGTAGTGAAGTTGTGAGCAATCGGGAACAGGCCAAGGGTGTTAGCTGTGAAGAAGCCATAACGGAAATTGAAGTGGTGTAGATGTAGACGGGAATGCCTTTCATGAGGAGCATAGTGATGGTATCTATGCAGATCATATATTACAATCCAATCTGTAGGTCAGGACGTGAAATTAAACGTCCTACATATTTACAAGATTATTTCACTTGGTTAAGTTGCTAATGGAATATTATTGAATGAGTGCCTCAATTGTGGTTATATGGTGGCTGATATTTTACATATGTTTGTTATCTGCTGTTTATCTGCTCTATGCTCCAAGATTTCTAGGCAGGTGTGACACAGCTTTCTAGATCCTGCATCGATTATGACAAGGGGTGGGCGGAATTTGCGAAATTCACTTTTGCAAATTATCGCGAAAATGTTAAAAATCTCTGCAAACACGCGGAAATATCGCGAAGATGCAGAAGTTTTTTTCCCGCCCATTCGCGGTATTTTCTGCGTGGTCGCGGCTCGCCAACTTACCCATGCGGTTGCTCGCGGGCGCGGCCATCTTGTTTTCACTTGTCTCGCGGTGCATGATCGCGAGAAGAAAGACGTGATCGCGAGACGCATGACGTTACTGCGGGCACAAACTGTCGCGAGACAGCGCAAATGGCTACCAACAATCCAACATCTCGTGGAGAACGCAACCGGATCGGGAAAACTTGTCGGCGAACGCGGGGATTCAGCTAAGGCGATCGCGCGCACGCGAGAATGTATTATTTTACAGCACGAGCAAGAAACAAATTATCGCTAAACTGCGGAATGCGGAAATTTTGAAATTTTCGCGCTTTCCGGGGAACGTTAAAATGCCAAATTATCGCAATTTCCGCGAACGGAACGGAATTTTGGCCCAGGCCTTGTTATGACATACAGCTCACGCACGAGGAAAGCATGTTGGGCTATGTAGGATGGATGATGATCCTGGGTTGAAGCAAATGTTATCTATAATTATTATTACCGCCAGGCTCTGCATAGATAGAGCCTAGATCTCCCCATTATCCACTAGGGTAACCGAATAGTGGGTTACTTTGCGGCAAATCCACGATTTAGAACTCGCTTTGGGTATATCAGGGGGGCTCTTATCTATTTAAAAATTTGGTTGTATTTGGGCGTGATTCAGTTGGGACTGCTATAGTAACCTAAGCCCCAGGAATATAAATTAACCTGCTTAATCTCCAGGCACCGTGATTAGCGTGTTTTCTGATTTTAGTATAGCCTTTAGATAATGGGTCGTTTGTATTATTGCGGTACAAAAGGGGGTGGTGATGGACGGAGCATCAGAACCAATAAAACACTCACAGCTAGTCAACAGATCTGGGTTTGATCCATCCCCGTTCTTTAGCCCACTCTGCCACCCCAGTTCAGACATGGCCATATGCAAATCAGTCTGACCCTGTGCCTCTTGGGAACAGTCCAGCCCGAACTGCCAAGCCATGCCTTCCCTGGACCGGAAACAAGCTTCCTAGCACCGGTTTCTGGCATTTCAGCTGTCTTCAACCAGGCTTGCTTGAATCCAGTGGCAAAGTGAGCAAGGGACTCACGTCTGAGCATACCCTGCCAACTTATGGCGAACAAAGCGGTACAAAAGGGGGTGGTGATGGACGGAGCATCAGAACCAATTAAACACTCACACCCAGTCAACAGATCTGGGTTTGCTCCATCACCGTTCTTTAGCCCACTCTGCCACCCCAGTTCAGACATGGCCATATACAAATCAGTCTGACCCTGTGCCTCATGGGAACAGTCCAGCCCGAACTGCCAAGCCATGCCTTCCCTGGACCGGAAACAAGCTTCCTAGGACCGGTTTCTGGCATTTCAGCCGTCTTCAGCCAGGCTTGCTTGAATCCAGTGGCAAAGTGAGCAAGGGACTCACGTCTGAGCATACCCTGCCAACTTATGTCGAACAAAGCGGTACAAAAGGGGGTGGTGATGGACGGAGCATCAGAACCAACGATGGATTTAGGCCCAGATCTCTGTACTGGGGTGAATGTATGACATTGTTCTGCATTCTGTCCATCAACTGTTGTTTTTGCATTTGTCACCCCAAGTGGGACGGGTATGCTCAGACGTGAGTCCCGTGCTCTCCATGCCACTGGAATCAAGCTATCCTGCCTGACGAGGGCTGAAAGCCCGAAACCGGTCCTAGGATGCTTGTTTCCAGTCCAGGGAGGACCTGGCTTGGCAGTTCGGGCTGGACTGTTCCCATGGAGCACAGGGTCAAGACTGATTTGCATATGGCTGGGTTCAAACTGGTATGGCATGGTGAGCAAAAAAACGATGGATTTAGGCCCAGATCACTGTAGTGGGGTGAATGTATGACATTGTTCTGCATTCTGTCCATCAACTGTTGTTTTTGCATTTTTTTCGTTTGTATTATTGGCATCTCTTATTTACTTTGATGGTATCTACCTATGCACTTCTACCTTTATTTCTGTTTATATATCAATATAGCTGAGATGTATTGATGATCTTTAAACTTTTGTTTTTCCTCTGATCTACCTTATCATATGTGTTGCATTCTCCGTGTGTTACTGGTTTAAAGATTTCTTCTTCTTATATGACCACGTCAGACTTTATACATCAATAAAAAAGAATTATAAAAAGGAATATTATTAACCAGTTGTGTGTCTAATGTATAGCTATACGTTTTCTTGTTGGATATTTTTTTTCTTTTCTTTCTTGTTTTTTCTTTTTTTTCTTTGTAGTTTGCCATTATTTACAATTAGCAATTTTTGCTATTTTTAAGTTTTTATTTTCTTTTTGTGTAAGAAAGGAGATGTGTTGAGTTTACTATTGCATTTCTTCTTATGACGAAGAATGTTGCTAGTGTAAGAGAATGTATTAAGAGTAAACGGCAGTTGCTGCTTGTGTTTGTAGGAAGTCGGACGTGTTGGCCCTTCTTCCACTACTCTTCTTAATAAAGAAGTACTTACTAATTCAATCTGTACAGTCAGTCTCAACTGTGACCCTATTCCTTTGTGGTGCATTGGGAACTCCGAATGAGACTTTGCAGCAGTTGTACTACAGCCGTGTGGGTGGAGAGGCAGTTTTCCTTTTCGCTCAGCAGAACGTGATTTAGACTCTCCTCCTCCTGTGCTGTTGGCGCTTTGGACAGACTCCCCCAGTGGCAGGGCAACAATGGTGATCACTTGGGTTTAAGGAACAATTGATTTGGGACCACATATGCATAGATTTCTGTTTGTGAGTTCCCAATAGCAAATTTGTGTGATTTGCTATTAGGAAATCGCAAACAGCTATGTACAACAGTGTGGTTCACATTGTTAGCAATTCCCAGTGGGGTCTTAATTGACCGACCTCATTAATATTTATGAGGTAGGTCGCAATATGCGACTCATTGGAATCGCCAAAAACACAGGGATGGTGGCCTGCTGGGGACAGCAAACCACCATGTCTGGGTTTGCTTCTCCTTAAAGGAAAACGGGATGTGTTTCAAAAAGAAACATGAAACGTTTAAGTTTCATTGTTTAAGAGTAGGTAGTGGTCCATGGGACCACAGCCTGCCCTTAAACATTTTAGCATGCATTCAAAAAGGAGACACCTTCCCATGTGCGAATGGGTTACCACCAAATTATATTTCGTGGCAAAAAGCAAATGTTTTGCAACCGCATTTTGGTCACAAAATATTCTTACATACCACTGCGAGTGGCTGTTAGGAAGGCACTCTCTAAACACACCCCTTCCTATTACCGAATCACAAACAAAGTTTGAGATTCGGTAATAGGTTACCGAAGCGCAGAACAGGGTTTGTACATAGAAAAAGGCTTTTTTGCAATTGCAAACACCCTGGTTCTGTGAATCGGGTCGTTTGTGAGCTCCAAAACCTACATACATGTGGTCCTTGGTCTCTGCCATGACTATATAATACAATACCCCCCTCTCCCAAGCACCAAAATCTCTGCAGTGCCAAATCCCACTGAAAATGTATGGCATTGCTGCAGAGGAAGCAAATAAATGTAGTACAAAAGTGGCCATGCCAATTTAGGATGTATCTGTTCCTGCTTGACCAACTTAAGGAAGGGTTACAGTGTTCTGCTACAGGGGGCCAGACCCAATTGCTAGTGCCTGGAGCTAGGGTGTATCTTGATGCAGGTATTTATTTTTATAGCCATGTAAAGCCTCTCGCACCACTGCTTCCTTGTTGGAAAGGCGTTCGCCGGAGGGGGGTTCGAACACGTCTTGCCCACCCCTTTGACCCACCTCTCCTAAGTAGGCCGAACCAGGCGCGCACACCCTGAGCTTACACTACGAACAGAGTGACACCACACGTATTCTTTGTAGGACGATAGGTTCTTTTATTGATGATTTCAAGGGATCTTTATGATCCAAGGTGCAAGCAGTACAGCAGTGGCACAAGGTACCACAAATCGGTCGTGGGGAATGGGGGTAGCGGGACAGTCTTTCAAGATAGTGTCTCTGCGAAATACCCTGCGGATAGCTCACAATCCTCGAGCTGGAGGGTGTCGTGTCTCTGGGCGATCTCTTACCGAGTCGTCCTCAAGGGGAGCGCCGCGAGTCTCTCAGCAGGCACAGATGGTCGGGGTTCGGGAGCCGCGATTCCGTCAGCAAGGCTCAGATGGTTCAATAGCTGGGGGCCGCGAGTCACTCAGCAGGCCCAGGTGGTTCAGTGTTCGGGAGCCGCGACCTCGTCAGCAGGGCTCAGGTGGTTCAATAGCGAGAGGCCGCGAGTCACTCAGCAGGCCCAGGTGACTTCAGCGTTCAGGAGCCGCGACAGCGTCAGCAGGCTCGGATGGTTCCAGGTCTTCTCTGCATTTGTTCCTCCGGCACCCCTTGTTATACTCCGCTTGCTCTTTGAAGTCCGGGGCCCTCGCAGAGGGGGGACTGGGGTGACGGAGGGGGTTCGGCGGGATTTCCTGCCGCTCACTTCTTTGGTCTTTTCAGGTGGGTCTGGGAGGGACCCCAGACGCTCGGCAGGGGAGGCGCCTGCTCCCCAGGGGCCTGGTGGCCGATCGAGTCTTCCCGGGGAAGGCGACCCAAGGTGTGACTGGGCTGGCGCCTCTGGGTCTGGCTCGAGGGTTCCCGCTCCCTCGGTCGGGCATGCGTGGTAGGTTGTTGAGTCTGTCAAGGCTCTGGCCGGCCCTCGGATCTGGGTGGCTGGGGCGGCCGGAGTCGGAGATGTCGTGTCTTGAGGGTGGTTGGATGATTGGGAGGGCAACGCCGTGAGGCCGGTCTCACACGCGTCCACCCCAGCTGAAAGGCGTGGAGAACTACCCATCCACTGGGGGGTTCTCCTCGCCGAAGCGGAAGAACTGGGACAGGCCGTCAGCGTTGGCATGATCCGTCCCGGGGCGATGTTCGACAGTGAAGTCCATGCCTTGGAGAGAGATGGACCATCGTAGTAGCTTGGGGTTCTCCCCCCTCATCTGCATTAGCCACCGCAAGGGCCGGTGGTCCGTCTGCACTCGGAAATGGGTTCCGAACAAGTAGGGCCGTAGTTTCTTGAGGGCCCAGACTACGGCGAAGGTCTCTCGTTCTATGGTACTCCAAGGCTGTTCTCGAGGCAGCAGCCTTCGGCTGATGAAGGCTATGGGCTGATCGATGCCCTTGTCGTCGAACTGCGAGAGGACGGCCTCGATGCCGTGTTCGGATGCGTCGGTCTGGACCACAAACTCTTGGGAGTAGTCGGGGGCCTTGAGTACGGGGGCGGCGCACATGGCTGTTTTCAAGGCGTCGAACGCCTGCTGGCACTGGGTGGTCCACTGCACCTTCTTCGGGAGCTTTTTGGATGTCAACTCCGTGAGGGGCCCCGCGATACTACCATAGTTTGTAATGAACCTCCGGTAGTACCCTGTAAAGCCCAGGAAGGCCCGGACCTCCGTTTGCGTGGTGGGGGGCTCCCAAGACTTGATGGCGTCAATCTTCGGTTGGAGGGGGGCGACCTGGCCGCTGCCCACCTGATGCCCCAGGTAGACCACGGAGCCTTGCCCGAGCTGGCATTTGCTGGCCTTCACTGTTAGGCCGGCTTGGCGCAGGGCCATTAGTACTTGTCGGAGGTGCTGGAGATGCTCGTGCCATTGAGAGCTGAATACGGCGATGTCGTCAAGGTACGCTGCGCTGAACTCCTCGAGTCCGGCCAGGACCTTGTTCACCAAACGCTGGAACGTGGCTGGGGCGTTCTTCATCCCGAACGACATGACCCTGAAGCGGTAGTGTCCATCTGGTGTGGAGAAGGCAGAGCGTTCTTTCGCTCCCTCCGTGAGAGCAATCTGCAAGTATCCGCAGGTCAGGTCGAAAGTGCTGAGGAACCGGGCGGCCCCAAGGCGGTCGATGAGCTCGTCGGCGCGGGGAATAGGGTTAGCGTCTGCTCGGGTGACCGCATTGAGCCCCCGGTAGTCCACACAGAATCTTAGTTCGGGGGCGACCCCAGGGGAAGCCGCCTTCGGGACCAGAACCACCGGGCTGGCCCAGGGGCTGTCGGAGGGTTCGATT
Organism: Triturus cristatus; assembly: GCF_964204655.1. Classification (NCBI taxonomy): domain Eukaryota; kingdom Metazoa; phylum Chordata; class Amphibia; order Caudata; family Salamandridae; genus Triturus; species Triturus cristatus. Next base: position 666,566,278 of record NC_140595.1, read on the forward strand.
ACTCCAAGGGTGAGCATCTTCTGTACCTCGGTCTTGATGCAGGTGCGGACCCGGTCAGGCACCCGGTAGGCTCGGTGTCTCACAGGCGGGCTGTCGCCGGTGTCCACGTCGTGGACACACCAGTCGGTGACCCTTGGAATGAGGGAGAAGAGGTCTGCGAATTGTCTGAGCAGCTGGCGGCAGTCGTCGGACTGTTGGGGAGTGAGGGTGGTTGAAAGTCTCACTCCCTCCACGGAACCATCCAGGTCTTTAGCGCACAGGGGATCGGGCAGGGGTTTGGTGTCTTCTTCCGCCCCATCATCGGTGGCCAGTAGCAAGCTTAGTTCCGTTCTCACAAAGTGGGGCTTGAGACGGTTCACGTGGAGGACCCGGAGGGGGTTCCGTGGGGACTGTACATCGACCAGGTACGTGACCTGACTCTTCCGCTCGATCACCTTGAAGGGACCAGTCCATTTGTCTTGTAGGGCGCAGGGCTTCACCGGGGCCATGACCCAAACCTGCTGGCCCGGCTGGAACTCGACCAGGGTTGCGTTCTGGTCATACCAGCGCTTCATTTCTTCTTGGCTGGCCTCGAGGTTAGCCTCTGCGAGTTCTCTGAACTTCCTCGTCTGGTTGCGGAGCGCCAGGATGTAGCGGAACACATCAGGGGGTGTCCCCCGGGGGCTTGTCTCCCAGCCCTCTTTGACGAGGCTCAGGGGCCCTCGGACGGGGTGTCCGTATAGCAGTTCGAAAGGGCTGAACCCCAGAGACTTTTGGGGAACTTCTCGGTACGCGAACAGGAGGCAAGGGAGGAGGACGTCCCATTTCCGGCGCAGGGGCTCTTCGAGGCCCAGGATCATTCCCTTCAGGGTTCGGTTGAAGCGTTCCACTAGGCCGTTGCCCTGGGGGTGGTAGGGGGTCGTGAACTTATATGTGACTCCGCACTGCTGCCACAGGGACTTCATGTAGCGGGAAATGAAGTTAGTGCCGCGATCACTCACAACCTCGCGGGGAAATCCGACACGGGAGAAGATCCCCATGAGAGCCCGGCCCACCACGGGAGCCGTCACGGTGCGGAGGGGAATGGCCTCGGGGTAGCGGGTGGCATGGTCCACCAGGACAAGGATGAAGCGGTGGCCCTGGGCGGTCTTTGGATCCAGGGGTCCCACTATGTCGATGCCGACCCGCTCGAACGGGGTACTCACAACGGGGAACGGTTGTAAGGGAGCTTTGCGTTTTCCGCCACTCTTCCCACTGCCCTGGCACGTGAGGCAGGATTTGCAGTGTACTTCTACATTCGCTCGCATCTTGGGCCAGTAGAAGTGGGTAACCAATCGCTGATATGTTTTGTCTTGGCCTAAGTGTCCTGCCAAGGGTACATCGTGGGCCAGGCCCAGGAGGAGGCTTCGGAAACGCAGTGGTACCACCAGTACTCGGGCTGCGCCTAGCTCGGCGGACTTTTGTTCGCTGTATAGGAGGCCATTGTCCCAATAGATCCAATGGGTTCCGGTTCGGTCACCGGCGGCCTGGGCTTCGGCTTGTTGTCTGAGCCCCACGAGGGAGGGGCAGGTGGCCTGTTCCTGGCAGAACTCCTCACGGGAGGGCCCTCCCTCACAGCGCCATTGGGCCATCTCGGGCAGTTCTTCGAGCTTAGTCAGGGCCTCAGGGGCGGAGGGTTCCGGCCCTTCTCCCGGGTTAGTGTCTTCTTCTCCCGCCGAAGGAGGGTTGTCCGCTTCTGGTAGGGTGTCCCGGTTCTCGGGGACAGTGTTCGGTGGGAGGGCCTCACCGCCCTCGGAGAGAGGCAATCGCGCGGTCATGGAGCGCGTGGTGGCGCAGACCCATTCAGGTAGGCCCATCATCTCCAGATGGGCTCTTCGTTCTACTTGCCCCCAGGGGGAACTCTCCAGGTCGTTGCCCAGGAGGCAGTCTACGGGCTATGATGTTCGGACCGCTACCTTCAATTCTCCGGAGACCCCTCCCCACTCAAAAGGCACCAGCGCCATCTGATAGAGGCTCTCAGAATTGTCGGAGGATACGACCGGACAGAGGGCACCGGTCAGGATCTGGTCTTCTGAAATTAGGCTGCGGTGGACCGCGGTGACACTCGCCCCGGTGTCGCGGAGGCCCTCGACTCGGTGGCCGTTGATGGTCACCTGCTGTCGGTATTTCTTTGTGTTGGCGGGCCAGGGTGTCCCGGGGACCATTTCTCGATCCCCAAGGGAGACCAGGGCCATGGCCGCTGGTTCCCATTCTTCGGAGTCCTCCATCTCTTCCCCCAGAGCCACGGAGGCCATCTGCCGGGCCGGGGGGTTGGTCGTTGCGGTTCGCTGATACTGGGGACACTGGGGGTCATTGGCGTAGTGTCCGGGCTGTTGGCAGCGGAAGCAGGTGATCCTAGCTCGTGGACCTAGCCGTCCTGGGGCTCCGGTGCTTGCTGGGGACGGGGCTGAACCTGCCGCTGGTGGGCTGCTGGGGGGGCTGTTTGAGGACCCCCCGGGGAAGTCTCTTGGTCGGCCGTGGTTTTCTCCGCCCCTCTGGCGGGGGGGGGCCTTGACTGTGGCGGCCGTAGTCCCCCACGGGGCCCCGGGTGGCCCGGGTATTCACCCAACGATCAGCCTCAGCGGCCAGCTTCCGAGGGTCGGTGAGTTTACTGTCCAGGAGATGTTGGCGCAGTTCTACAAAGCAATTGGCCGCTAAATGTTCCCAGGCAATCAGATCAAACAGTTCTTCGAAGGTGGAGACCTTGCTGCCCTTGATCCACCCGTCCAAGGCTCGGCTGTAAAAGTTCACGTATTCTACCCACGTGGTGCCCGGTATTTTCTTGCAATCTCGGAACCGTTGTCGGTACATTTCGGGGGTGAGTCCATACCGGCCCACGAGGGCTTCCTTCATGTGGCTGTAGGAGTTCATGACCGTGGAGGGCAGATCTAGCAGGGTGTCTCTTCCTTCGCTTAAGAACCGGCCCCATAGGCCAGCCCCCCAATCCTTCTGCGGGACTCGGTGAGAGGTCATGGCGACTTCGTAGGCCTTAAACCACTGCTGGATATCGTCGTTCTTGTAATACTCCTTTACCACATCCTTGGGGATGTGGACTTTAGTTTCCCCGGTGGGAGCGGACGGTGGATTCCCGGGCGGCTGTGACTTTTCGTTTTTAGCCCGCCACTCGATCTCCTTCAGGCTGCGTTCATGTTCTAGCTGGAGTTTTTTCTCGTCGTGCTCTCTTTGGCGTCTCTTCTCCTCGAGTTCCCCTTGTAGCCGTAACTGCTCGACGGCCAACTTTTTCTCTGCCATTTTTATTTCTCCCTCGATTTTTAGCTTTGCCAGTTCAAGTTCGTGGTTGCGGCTTCTCTCTCGGTCCGCTAGCTCCTCGGGGGACAGGTTCCCCTCTGGCCCGTTGTTTCTCACCGGGATGCTTGGTGGTTCATGGGCAGAGTCTTCTTCCGTTTGGGTCGGGGGCGCCCCCGTCTCGACCCAGGTTTTCAGTACTTTCTGGAAGTCTTCCTTTGTGCTCAATCCGGTGGTAGCGATGCCAAGGTCCTTGCAAAACTGTTTTAATTCTCTATGTGTGTAATAGTCCAATTGATCCTCTCGGAACGGTGAGCTTATCTCGGTACCTGCGGCACCCAGGGAGGTTTCTCCTTCCATCTCTGTTTGGTAGTGCGTCAGTCGTTCACTGCACGCTCTCTTTCGGTGTCGGCTCGGATCCCGTCGTCTGCCACCAAATGTTGGAAAGGCGTTCGCCGGAGGGGGGTTCGAACACGTCTTGCCCACCCCTTTGACCCACCTCTCCTAAGTAGGCTGAACCAGGCGCGCACACCCTGAGCTTACACTACGAACAGAGTGACACCACACGTATTCTTTGTAGGACGATAGGTTCTTTTATCGATGATTTCAAGGGATCTTTATGATCCAAGGTGCAAGCAGTACAGCAGTGGCACAAGGTACCACAAATCGGTCGTGGGGAATGGGGGTAGCGGGACAGTCTTTCAAGATAGTGTCTCTGCGAAATACCCTGCGGATAGCTCACAATCCTCGAGCTGGAGGGTGTCGTGTCTCTGGGCGATCTCTTACCTAGTCGTCCTCAAGGGGAGCGCCGCGAGTCTCTCAGCAGGCACAGATGGTCGGGGTTCGGGAGCCGCGATTCCATCAGCAAGGATCAGATGGTTCAATAGCTGGGGGCCGCGAGTCACTCAGCAGGCCCAGGTGGTTCAGTGTTCGGGAGCCGCGACCTTGTCAGCAGGGCTCAGGTGGTTCAATAGCGAGAGGCCGCGAGTCACTCAGCAGGCCCAGGTGACTTCAGCGTTCAGGAGCCGCGACAGCGTCAGAAGGCTCGGATGGTTCCAGGTCTTCTCTGCATTTGTTCCTCCGGCACCCCTTGTTATACTCCGCTTGCTCTTTGAAGTCCGGGGCCCTCGCAGAGGGGGGACTGGGGTGACGGAGGGGGTTCGGCGGGATTTCCTGCCGCTCACTTCTTTGGTCTTTTCAGGTGGGTCTGGGAGGGACCCCAGACGCTCGGCAGGGGAGGCGCCTGCTCCCCAGGGGCCTGGTGGCCGATCGAGTCTTCCCGGGGAAGGCGACCCGAGGTGTGACTGGGCTGGCGCCTCTGGGTCTGGCTCGAGGGTTCCCGCTCCCTCGGTCAGGCATGCGTGGTAGGTTGTTGAGTCTGTCAAGGCTCTGGCCGGCCCTCGGATCTGGGTGGCTGGGGCGGCCGGAGTCGGAGATGTCGTGTCTTGAGGGTGGTTGGATGATTGGGAGGGCAACGCCGTGAGGCCGGTCTCACATTCCTCCTTTAAAAATCAGCTTCTTTGTAAGGGTGTTGAGCATGCCGTCAACCATCATTCTTGACTTCGCTAAGGCTAGCTGGATTAGGAGTCTTAAGTACACTAAATTAATTCCAAATGGGTGACTGTGTGTTTGTATACCTTCCCATGTGCACGCAAGAGCAGCCATTTTTTAAGTTTTTGTTAAACTTTATCTGCAAAAGCATTCAAGGATGCTAGCCTGTGCACGTGCATTAACAGGTGTCTATTTACTAATGTTTTTATAAAACATTATTACAAACACATTAAAAGACAATGACTTGTAAATGCATGAGTGTATGCATGCACAGGCACCGCATTTTTTAAATGTTTTTTAAAAGTTTTACAAAAAGATTAAACTCTGTCATAGGCAAAGCCAGTATTCTCACACCCAATGCCAAAACGTATTGCCTTTGCCACTGCTTGTTTCTTTTGCTTCCATGAGAGTGAATTTGTTTTTTGTTCTCTCCTCTGCCTTCTGCTTCCTTCTCACATCCCTTCTCGCCACAATATTCATGTCGCCTTCCCAATTCGTCCTTTGCTTCACCAGCCTCACCCTGCTTCTGCCTCCTGTTAGTGTTTACTTTCCTCTCTCACAGGCTCGCCCACTCTACTGTTGCTCTCCCACATTCTTTGCTTTTTATTTTTTTTTACTTGTTGCTGGCAGCTGCAATTTGCAGCAGAGATGCTCCAGTCTTAAATGAAAACATATATATAAAAAAGCGCTCTTAAACACTTTTTTGTTTTTTAATGTATGCTCAGCGATAAGTGTTCACCATCTTAAACTAAAAGAAAACAAGAACGTTTTGGTAAATGCATTAGGCTTCGCATATGTGATTAATAATAAGCTATTTTTTGGTGCAAGTTGTAGCTTGGTGAGTAGTTGTGCACTATAATTTACTAAAACTCCTTTAAAGTGTTTCTTGATAAAAAGGCACTATATTGTGCTGTAGTTGACTTATAAAATGGGAGAAGCAGTTACGGGTGGGATGTAAACATCAAGTGATCTGCAAGGGATGTATGTAAAGGACGAAAGTTCTGCAAATGCAGGCACCTTTTAACAGATCTAGAATTTTGAGATGCGATTTTCAGCTTTTGTTTTATTGTCTTTTAGGCCTTATTGTTTGTTGGTGTGTTTTTTATTTAATTTGAAAGGTAATTTTTACAAATGCCAAAATAAAGGATGTTAATTATTCAAAGGCAGCAAATGGCTACAAAGTGTCCTAAAAAGTAACTGTGGCATGAAGAGTACTTGGCACCAATGTATAAAGTCTTAACATCTTCAGTGCGTCGTATGGCCAGGAACCACCGATGCACCAGTGCTCATGTGCGTCGGATGGATCCCGACCGTCCGCGCACATGGCACTGAAAATCCCTCTGGTTCTGGCACCAGAGGGATTTCCATTTCCCCTCAACAACCTCTGGTGCTGTAGAGGGCTTCACTGGCTTCCGAGGCTGTATCTGCGGTTTCTCTGCAATTACGACCAGCGCGTACGTCAGAGAAACCAAAATTTAAATTAGATTTCAGTTTCACTTTCTACGTGCTCAGGGGGCTATCTCAGCCCGCTGAGCATGTAGAAAGACAGGAGAGGTATGATTGGAAAGGGGAGAATCTTCCCTTTCCAATGGTACCCCTCCCTAGTTGATCCCTGGGGCAATCCCCAAGCAGGGATCCACCCACTGGACACCAGGGAGGGGGGAGCGGCCTCTTGGGCAAGGGCCATTGCTTCCCCAAAAATAATTTAGGGAAAATGTCTTTTGCCCCCCCCCCCCCCCCTAGGGGGCAGAAAGCCCACTAGACGGCAGGGATTTTTATTATATTGTATTTAGGGGTGGGGTCTGCCCAAGATGGACATGCCAATGGCTCCACCCCCTGCAAAAGCCCCGATCCGTCCCCCCCGGGTGGGCAAAAAGCACATTCGGCACCAGTTGTTTATTTATGTAGGGGTGTGGGGGCTTCCCAAAATGGGTATGCCAATGTCCCCCCAAAATCCAACAGTCTTTCTGCCCCCCAGGAGGCATATGGGGGCAATAGCCCCTGGGCTGACCCTCAGGGGGCAGATAGCCCACTAGTCTTTCCCACAAAGAAATTTGAGAAAAATGTGATTTTCTTCAGCTAAATTTGAGGTTTGCAGGGGATTCTGAGTAGAAAAAAATTGGAGGTCCACGCAAGCCATACCTCCCTGGACTCCCCTGGGTGTCTAGTTTTCAGATATGTGTGGATTTGGTATGTTTCCCTAGATGGCCGCTGAGCCCGTGGCCAAAAACCCAGGTGCCCCCCCCCCCTTATGAAACCAGGTTGTTTTGTGATAAGTAATTTTGATGTCTCTACAATAGGATTAGGGCCCTTCCCTGACACGGCCACTTGGCCCACCCACACAAGTGGGGCACCATTTTTAGCAGGAGACTTTGTAGAATGCAGGGTGGGTGGAAGTTTGTCGATCCACGCAGATGTGAGGAAAATGTGTTTTTTTGACAAAGTTTGAGGTTTGCAAGGGATTCTGGAGAACAGAACCTGGTGAGAACCACACAAGTCGCCCCATCATGGATTTTCCTGGGTGTCTAGCTTTCAAAAAGGTGTAGATTTGCTAGGTTTCCCTAGGTGCCGGCAGAGTTAGAGTTCAAAATCCACAGCTAGACACTTTTCAAAAAAAGGGTCTGTTTTCACTGTAAAAATTTGGTGTGTCCACATAGCGTTTTGGCCCGTTTTCTGTTATGGGCACTATGCCTACCCACACTAGTTAGGTACCATTTTTGTCAAAAGACTCTGGGGGATGCAGGGTGGGTGGAATGTTGTGGATCCATGCAGATTCCAGAACTTTCCATCACAGAAATGTGAGAAAAATGTTTTTTTTTTTTTGTTTTACAAAGTTTGAGGTTTGCAAGCTCAGTTATTGGCTCTGGGTTCCTTAGTCTTGGTGAACCTACAAGTCTTATATATCCCCACAACCAGAAGGGCCCAGCAGATGTAACTGTATATTGTTTTTAAGAGTCTGTCATACTTAGAAGTTACAGGTAAAAACATTGGCACAAATGGCTGTTTTTTTCAAAACATTTTCAATATTTCTTACTTTTGTTAGTTTCTATAAAAAAGAACTTGAAGGCTTTACACTAATGACCCCTTGCTGATTTCAGAATTTTGTCTACTTTTCAGAAATGTATAGCTTTCCGGGATCCATTATTGCTTTCATGCCCATTTCTACCACTACCTAGAAGTAGGGTAAAAGCACAAAAAGTAGCAAAAATAGGCTATGTCCCAGTAAAATGTCAGAACTCTGTAGAAAATGTTGGTTTTCTGACAAAGTCTACCTGTCCCTGAAAGCAGGGAAGATAGTGATTTCAGCACCACAGGCCCTTTGTTGATACCATTTGCAGGGGAAAAAACAGACGCTTTCTTCTGCAGCACTTTTTCACCATTAAAAAGAAAATTCTGGGTCCCCTCCAGGGAAATACACAAACCCTGGGTACCTTTAAAATCCTCAGGATGTTGGAAGAAAAGGATGCAAATTTGTCATGATACCTTACGTGGACAAAATGTTACAGGGGCCTAATCGCGAACTACTCCAAATAGCAAAAAAAAGGCTTAGCGGGGGGGTGCCTAGCAGCGAAAGGGTTAAGCATTTGTTGTGCACCTCAAAGTCATAATTAATGAATAACCAGTGTTAGAAGCTTGGAAGGCTTTTCCTGTAAATACAGATCTGATCGCATAGTTAATGAGTCCGTGAAGTCTAGAGTGGCCTTTAAACTTTTGGAGCTTTAAATCAACATATGGGGCATCCGTGAAGGAGATGCCCAAAACAAAGTAGGAGGAATCGGGATGCCCAAACAGTTATGAAATTATACCTGAAACAAGCATAGTACGAATGTGTGCTGGGAAGATAAGATTTAAGGAAATAAATTGTTGGTCAAATCAAAGCACGCTTTCAATGTGTGCAGACAGGCGAAAATTAGTTGAAAGGAGTCAGCTTTACGGGAAAAAAAAACAGGCAACTACGTCGATAGAATGGGATTTAGAGAGAGTGCATAAAAGAGAAAGAAACTCCTGCTACAACCCCACTTTAAACCCCTGCAGTAATGAGAAACTGATTTGAAAGGCGTCAGAGAACGGACTAGGTAATGTTTTAAAAGGCGCACAGGCGTCCATTCAGTGTGAGATTTAACAACGTTCAGAGGATAAACTTTAAAAATTCATCCAACAAATGCTCTATAAAAGGGTGGTGCGACGAGATAGTGTTTTAAAAGGCATCCAAGATATTTGCTGTAAATGTGAAATGCCTTGGAAAATCCTAAGAAAACATGCAACTATTAATCCGACTTCAAATTGCCACTGACAGAAGGCTATTAAATAATTGTCATTGGCCTAAGCCAAAAAAATGCAGCTTGCCACAAGGCTTAAAAATCTGCCAGAAACCGCGCTTTAATGCGTGCAGCCAAAGTCGTCAGACAAAGCAAAAATATCAATGCCAGAAAGCATGCTCCAAATGCGGGCTGAAAGGCATGATTGTTCTAGTAAGATGAGTGGTATTTGTCATGTAGGGTGCATGCTGCAGAGCACGCCTTGTCCGCCCTATGCATGTAATCTTGTGCACCTACATGTGCCTGTTATGAACATAGGGCGCTTAGATCATGGTAAAGAAAACAGGAGATTCATGACCTCCTTCTGAGACTTCAAACTTTAAGTCACAGGTTTGAACCCATCAACTGTACTGGCCTTTCACTGTTCTGGGCTTGATGAAACGTGTGCCACTGATTTGCGTTAATTGAAGAAGCTGTTATAAACTAGTATCATGGGGGTGGAGAGGGAGTGGCGCAGCCGCCAGAGTTTCTGACTCGAGAGCTAGGAATCTCGGTTCGAGTCTCGGCGGCGCAACATGCTGTGATTCTGGACAAATCACTTAATCTGTGATCGATAATAAATTGTGCTATATAAATCTGCTAATTTAATTTAAAATATCACCAAGCCAAAAAAAGCAGAAAGAGGCAAAACTTTAATGAAAAAATAGCTCAACCAAAGTGGATGTTAACAGTATTTCGGTGACGGGAAACTGATAAGAAAAGCAGAGGTGGAACAAGAATTGGTAAATGCAGGGAAAATGCTACAGCCAGTAGAAAAGGAGGAGATGTAAGTGGCAAGCACAGGAATCAATGAAAAGCAAAGGGGCGGGGATATAACTCCTTTTAAGATTTTTATAAAAAACAATGGATTTCACAAGCACAGTGCAAGAGCTGTACAGGCGAAACCTAAAAAGGCTGACCTGTCTTGACATGCTCGCATGTACATCATAAATCTGGGGCCTCCAATGCTGTGACGCATGTCTGCACATTCATGATGATGCATGCGCCTGTATTTATCATCACAATATTTTTTTCTTTTTATTGATGCTCAATAGCATCGCTAAAAAGCACTGCCAAAGCCAAAAGTTTGGGTAATACCATAGGCAAACTCTTTTAGGTTTACCAGTGTTTGCTGTTCATTCAGTCGTTGCTCTGCTCGGCTGTGGAACACAATAAATTACTCACTCGTCCAGACATTCAAGCAGAGTATTCCATTTAGGGGTGCCTCAGAGAATATGCTCTTACACAGTTATATTAAGAAATTCATCTAGTGCAAATCAAAACCTTAGATGTGAATTCTAAGTACAGCATAAAATGAGTACAAAGAAGTGACTGTAATCATTGTACTGTCAGTCCTCAGTTACAGTGTTAACATGGCTTCAGGGTAAAACGCAAAAAGTGAAAAACCCACTACACAATATGAGTTTTATAGAAAAGGAATGGTACAGTTTCTCTCAGTACCCGATTGAATGTGCGATTTAAACAGGAACCCGATCCTCTGCTGCAGAGCTATCTGTGCATGGATTCTAGGCTGAGTCTTCTTCATTCAGCCTCCATGCGTACAAACCTGTGTTGCATGCAAGATGTTGGCCTTATTTTACATGGTACACCGTGATTGCAGCTGAAACTCATTTTAACAAGCTATGGCAATGCCAATAGGTCTTGCTTTAAAGGATAATTGTATAGTAATGTGAAGTATTACAAGTAAATAGCATGGTAACGGATATTTATTTGTGTGAAGCAAAGAACTGTACAATAATATTGGATTAGATTAAAGGGTCAAGCTAGATCTAAAAATCCTTGAAGGTTAATGACTGCAGTCCTCCCATCTGTGCTGCTGCCCAAGAAAAACAACATAATTTATCTAGCTATCTAGAACACGTCAATAGCGTTAGAATGTAATGGGATTGCCCCTAAAACACCACTTCCAGCTGGATAAACAAGCAAAGTGTTCACAGCTGTGTAGCGGGCAGGGACGTTTTTGTGGAGGGACACAACTTTTGCCCAATCAAAACTTGTACTCCTGGCTTCCAACATGTGGGCAGAGTCAAAAACCCTCTCTAGTGATGCTCACATAATTGTATGGCGAAAGGCGGCGTTGTCAAGTAAGACTATAAAAAGTACATTACAGTGGATTAGACTCCATTCATTGGGTTTAATGCCATAGAGGAGGTCCAAAATCTCACAAATTTGGTTTATGTGTAGAAGCCAGATCCCTTACACCCAAGTACTTCATATGTGCATTAAGTACTCTGAAGCCTGTTAGTCCTACAAAGTTATTACTTCAACAAGAGGAAGGGAATATCTTTACAGTATAACATGCTCAGAAGCACTTAGATTAGTAAATATCAGTGACTGTGTGCTCTTTCTCAGAATGGTTTCTGGCTGTTTGAACTAATTAGTCACTGGTATACTGATTACCTGTAAGTTAACCCAACTTGTGTTACTTAGTAGACTTTCGACAGATACTTTCCCCTACAATATGTGTTGTTGACTACTGCTGCAAACGAACAGCAAAACAAAGGTATACTGCCAAGCCTTTTATTAGGTCTCGCAGACCTACTGCTGGAGCGCACATGCTCTCCTCGCTCTGTGAGGCTTATTGTAATCGATAAGATTTCAGAAGGGGACTTGAAGCCCCGCCCATCAATCTTATTGGCTGGCGCCATTGTTTGTTAAACGCTGTGTTTTGATTGAGAATGAGGCTTTTTCGTTACTGCACCGTCTCCTTCTTCGACGGCCCATCTGGACTGGATTTTTTACTTGCGTCGTTATACAGTCTCCTTCAATTACTCTGTGAGCACTCTTTTCCTCATTCGCGCAATGGCGGCAGCTTGATTTGTTATTTGCAGCCCGGTCCTCGGGCTTGTTTATTTATTTATTTAATTTGAAGCGTGGTCCGCTGACTTTAGTGGCCGCGCTAGGTTTATTTATTTAATTGATTTGGAGCGCGATCCGCTGACTTTAGCGGCAGCCCTTGGTTTATTTATTTTAATTAATTTGGAGCGAGGCCCGGAGACCATTGCGCGTTATTTTCTTTCTCGTGTGCTAGTGGGAACGCAGCCCTGTGTGTGAATCACACTCAGCCTGCCCTACAGTGGATTGAAGAACGGACTCTGCTGCTCGCTCATTTAGCACATAGTAAGTGCGGTGAAAGGCAATACGCTGTGCAGCTACTTATGTTTTGGTCGCTTCTCCTCGTTTCATAAAATACTGGTATGTCACCTTGCACTTTTCAAATAGTTCCCTTTTTTTTTTTAGCTTTCAATCATGCCAGCAGCTCAATTTTTATAAATCCTGATTAGCGTCTAGAAAAGGAAGTGGGGCGTGGGGGTGGCAACATGACTGCAGCACAGGTTCGAATTAGCTGACTGTATGTTAACTCCCATTGGTTGCTGGTAAAAACATGAGCTTTGCCCGCTCGCCCAACTCTTTGTTTTTTTCTTTCACATTAAATAATTGGCGGGCGCGCAGCATCTTGAGCGCAACTCACCCAAATCGTTGTTTTTTTATTTTTTTACTTTCAATCATGCCAGCCGCTTGATTTTTTAAATTCTGATTAGCGTCTAGAGAAGGAAGCCGGGGTGGGGGTGGCGACACGGCTGCACAGGCTCAGATTGGATCACTGTATGTTGACTCCCATCGGTTCTGGTAAAAACGTGAGCCGAATCGGGCACACGCCCGTTGCTTCTCCTGTTAACCCCCGAGTGCAGGCTGCCGATATACAGAAAGTTTTTACTTTCTATTGGTTGCAGTTCTGCAGGACCCGGCATCTGAGGCTGGTAAATAACACAATTTCATTCGGTTTTTCAATGTATTATTAAATACAAACATTAACATATTTCTAAACTGACAGTGCTTAGTTACTAACATAAGTTAAAAATTAAGAAAATTTACTCCTCACCATTAACCAGTAAATCGCTTTAGTGCGAAAAGCGCAGCGTTTGCAAAGTACTGTGCATGCTTTCCCCAGAAATAACATGGCGAGACATCAGAGGATACACCAACGAAGGAGCCTTTATTGATGACTCAAAATGTAGAGAGCTCACGACTGACTTCCAGCGTCCTCTAGCTCGCCGACAGAATGAAGGATAAATCTAGCCAAAGCTGCCGACTTGAGACCTGGGTAACAACTTAATCACTTGATCTCCCGTGCCTACAAAAAAAAAACATTTGCAATGCTATAGTTTGCATTATTGGCATTGTAAATGACACTGCCTTTTATTTATTTTTTAAAACTGAGAAATAAAAGGCATTGTCATTTGCAATGCCAATAGCTAAAACTCTCGCAAATTCGAGACCTATTGCATTGCAAATGCTTGTTAAGATGGGCACAAGGACACTTTGCAACATGAACATGTCCCCCGAACATAATCAGGGCTCGCCAGCCGGGACATAACAAAGCAAGAGTTCAGCCCAGTCATGCACATCCGGGTTCTTCCGTGGTAATATCACATTTGATGCAGCCGTGGAGATGCATGGATTGCCAGGGTGCTGGGGGCTGCCTTCTGTGCCGAAGCTCCAGCTTTTGCCCATGCTTGCTGTCTTGCAGTGAAACAGCACATTTTCTGAAAGGTAGATGGGAAAGCTTTTGGCTCAGAGCAAGCTAATTTAAAGGCACTCATTTTCAGTTTTCTGGTTCAGCTAATCTCTAGGCAGAAAAAGTGCAGTTACAGACAAATCAAAAACATAGGAATGCATACCACATTTGCCCTTGTCGGCAAAATACAGTGCTGCTTAAAAACACAAACAGGCGACAACATCATGTGTGTTTGCTCGGAACTGGAAAAGCTCCCATTCCTTTTCCATATGTTATCCTTTCAGCAGCAAGTCTGAAGATTTTGATTGGATAAGGAAGGGATCAGACATGGGAGCCCTGATCATGTAGCCCCTCACTACCAGTGAGGTGGAACTAAAGAAAGAAACCTTGCCTCCTAGAGGTAAGCGGGCTTTCATTTTGTAGTGCTCCTTCAGCAAAGGGTTGGTTACAAAGGTGGTACCAAAGAGAAAGGCGGTGGTAGCACCTTAGGGAACCTCTATCTAAAGTCCGTGTGCCTGTAACAACAGAAACCCCTAGTCAACAGGTGCTTGGCCAACACCTGTGCCATGGCTTGTTCATCTACTCTGTACTTATGTCAAGACGTGTTTCCGATTTGTGAGTAAAAAGGCCACAATGGTGTCTGCAAGAAATTGATCTCACTCCCTCATGCAAAGAGCAGCCAGCAATAGCCTGTATCACCTTACAGACACTCTAAAGACAATAGATAAAGAACTGCTGTGCAATTAAGGTGTACAACAGTACACCGGGGGAAATGAGGGAAACCTCAGATTCTGAGGAAGGCTGAGTTAAAGAAGTGAAGTGCATGATGATGCTGCTCCGCAGTGAAGAATGAAGATCTCAGGTTCCAAAACTTTAGGATGTTAAGAATGGAGCAGTGAATAGAAGGTGTCCTAAAAGAATAGAGAGAGGCATGGAAGACCAGGGAAAGTAGAGCAGTGGTTCTAGGGTGATGTGGTAGGGAGACTGGACCTTGAGTTAATAAAAGCAGATCAGAGGGTAGCGAATGGAACTCTCCAGATCATGACCGCATCTTAAGATCCAAATGAAAGGAAAAGAGAGCATCCTAAGAAAGACTAATGTAGAAACATTGTTTGAAGCATTGTTGAGTTCAGAGAGGAGGCAGGCAGCCGTGTTTGGGGTGGATTGCAAAGGATAGATAGCTTAGTGTAAAAAACCAGTGAAAAAGAGGGGGAGTAGTCATAATGCGAAAGACAGAGGATTGAATATGGAGAACTGGTCAGAACAACAAAACGTTGTTATAGAGATGTACAACAATGCTTCTTTGAGCCAGTGTTATTGCCTCGCAGTGTTGTGCAGGAGCTGGGCATTGGCACCACATCATTTAGCATTAGACAAGAATTGCAATGACATGATCATTTGCTTTCAAAGTCCACTGAACAGTTGTCCCATCATATGTAAAGCCAGCGTGGGAATCCGAGAGCAACCCATTAATTGCAACTAAGTTCAGCATCACTTCCTCTGACATCCTCAACAGCTATTTCATTTGGTGGCTCTAGCACCTTCTAAAAGGGACCCGATGAGGACACCTAGCCGGCAACCAGGTCCTCCTATAGTGCAAATTTCAGCTTTTTGTCTAAGAACATCCTTCGAGAACACACCATCTGGGTCAGTGTACTGTGTAACCTACTTCAGCTTATTGAGGCATCCTTTTCTGCCTAGAGCTTTTATCTTTAGTGCAAAACATTGCCATTGAGAATTTGGGTTGACCTTATGCAGGGCTGTGGATCTCACATCTGACATGGTCAGTGGCTTGCTTCACTTGAGTGATTTGAACTGCAGTACTTTTAAGTCCAATAGACGTTTTCTCACCTTCCTAGCCCCCCGTATTCCGGTCACTTAAGTCTGCTTTAATACAAGTCCCACTGAAATGACCTACAAGATCGCTTAAAGGATTCTGTTATCCTTTCTTTCTCACTATACAGTTTAATGTAACCCACCTGAAGAAAGCTTTCATGGGGTCGTATAAGTTAATGCAATAAATTAGCTAAGACAATTTTTCGATTTCCCTATGGTTCTTAGCTAGTAGTCTTTTGTTTTCTTTGTCTCAAGTAGCCTTGTTAGTACCTGAAGGGCCAGATGTCGGGCCGTTTTTTGAGGTCGCAAACGGGACTGACCTGTTTGCAACAGTAAACAAAAGGGTCCTGTCATGTACAAATCCTATTTTGTGAGTCATTGACTCGAAAAATAGTGTTTGTAACGCTCACTATTAGGAAGGGGTGTCCCTTCCTAATAGCGAGTCACAATGGAATCTACCAATGTTTTGCGACAGTATATGTGGCCACAAAACACTCGCAGTTTACTACCTACTTCAAGCAGGTGGTAAGCCACACGTAAACGGGAAGGGGTCCCCAGTACACCACTTCGTGAATTGATGTGAAAATATTTTTTAAGAGCAGGCAGTGGCCACAAAAACGTTTCATTTTTCTTTTTTAAATGCATCCTGTTTTCTTGTGAGGAAAACGGGCTGCATTTAAAAAACAAAAAACTGCTTTATTTAAAAAGCAGTCACAGACATGGTGGTCTGCTGACCCCAGCAGGCCACCATCACTTGGAGTGCTAGCCATTCCTAATGGGGTCGCAAACTGCTCCTGCCTCATGAATATTAATGAGGCATGTAATTTTCGACCCCATTAGGAATCACAAACCGTGCCTAAGACACTGTCGTACATTCCAATTTGCGAGTCGCAAATTGTGAGTCGCAAAACGACACAATTTGCAACTCACAAATTAGAAGTGTAGACATCTGGCCCTTAGTTCTGTATTGCATAATTGGTGATTTTGTTGATTTCTTCATCTGTCAGCTCCTTGGGTGGAGATGAGCTTTAAACTCTGTCCTACAATTCCAGTGAGAGAGCTCAGACCACTTTGGGAATGTGTTTGGCCGCTTCTGTCTTTTAAAAGCTTCTCTCCCCTCCACCACACTTTGCATGCATCTTTGCATTGAGCTTGCTTGTCAGAACGTTTGTCAAGTTCTTTTCTAACCCCTAAGTGGTGGTGTTCACACATTTTGCAAATGTGAGGGACTAACAGTTTTGAATAGAGCAGTTTCTGCAAAGTAATTAAAATGTTAATGTCTTGCCTACAGCTTTAGCAAGCACAAAGCCCATTGTAGGAAAGTAGGATCTGCTTATTATAGTTACTCCCACTTTTTGCTTGATGTTACACTGTTTTTGACTAGTCTGACTGGGATCCTGCTAATCAGGACCCCAGTCTATCTGCTTTCTCCCTAAACTGTTATACCATGTACTTTGGTACACTCCAGATTGGATACTGGGGTACCCTTGCCAGTCCCTAGTATATGGTAGTATATGGTACACATGTTCCCAGGGCATGGGTACCCCAGAGGCCTCCCATGGGCTGAAGCATGTATTATGCCACCCATAAGAGGCCATTCAAAATGGAAGTACAGGCCTGCCATTGCAGCCTGTGTAAGATGGTGCATGCACCCATTACTTAGATATAGGCTTACTATATCTACAGGTTACTACACTTAAAATCTATCAGTCACCCCTCTAGCAGGCCTTGACAGTCCTGAAGGCAGGGTGCTGGGGTTTACATGAGAGGGTGCCCCTGCAAGAGCAGAGCACCCCTGCAGCCTTCGGAGACCATTCTCTCGGGTTGTCGGTGATTCAGCCAGACATATAGGTAGAGATGCATTATATGCTTGCTGAAAATGTGATCTCGAAAACGGCTGCAACAAAACATGCTGTGTTTGGTATCAAACACCTTGGAATCATACTTCCACACCGGTAACCAGTGTGGTAGGTATGATTACACCCTTCTGAAGCGTGCTTTGTGGGGCCCCAGGTCTTTCCGGTACCAGCCTTCTCGACCCGGACAGCACAAAATGGTTGCTGCCGACCAGAGGCACATTTCTGCCCTCCTACTGCTGAGCCAAGCTTAAGCAGGGGAAGGCTGCTCAATAGGCATCCTATCACAGGGAGGTGTGACCACCTCCCAGACAGGATTTAGTGTATTGGGGCTGAGTGGGTGCACTTTCAAAATGCCTGAAAGTCCGCACGAGGGGCACATTTGGTGTCCCTGTGCATAGTCCAGTTCAAACCAGTCCTGGAAGCCGTTGGCTCCTGCTCAGGCACAAAACTGGACAAAGGACATGGGAGTAACGTCTCCCCTGTCCTGACCCTCCCCTGGGAGGGTCCCCTGAATCTGTCCAACCTTCTCCCATGGGTACAAAATTGGCTTACCTGGCTGTAGGACCCTAGATTTGACGTGGACAAGATTCTCATAAAAAAACTACTGACCTTCGACCGTCTGGACACTCTGGACTTCACTGGACTCTGACTGGGCCCGACTTCATCTCCCTTTCCGTCCAAAGCACTGTCTGTGCCCGTGCACCATACAAGCTCCGTGCAGGACCTGTGGAGCATCAAGGACAACTGACGTTCTCTCCCTTGGGGTGAAGGAGTCACTCCCCTGCATTCACAGGCACCGTAACTGAACTGACCAGTCTGCTGATCCTGAGCTCCTGTGGACTCCGGAGGCTCCAGCAACACAGGAGGTGGGTTCCTACATTCCTTGAGGTCGAGCTGCCCTCACACCAAGTCTGAGGCCAGTATCCATCGTGGGGACCGCATAACCCGAACCCCTGTGCACGGTGTCCTTTTGCAAGTGCATATGCTTGTTGGCGTTCTCCAACTAAGTGCATTGGGCTATCGATAGCCGCAACCTCTGCGCACATTTCGTACAAAGGACTTCGCCTCCTCGCACTCTCTGCCCTGCAAGCTGTTACTTTGTGAAACTGCTAGTGGTCCCCTCGCGACTCCTGTGCCTTCGGCCTGTGGGTCCATTTGAGGGACAACACTGTTTTTCTTGGGCTTCCCTGGTTGCTCCAGGCCTGCCCTGACTCCGCTTGTTGAGTCCCCTGGTCCTTGCTGGGCCAGACCGTAACCTTCCTTGACCTTCATAGTGGGTTGTTGCTGCCAAGAATTGTTGGTTCCCCCTGCCGGACACCGACCACTCAGCACTCGACTTCCTTCGTGGGACAGCTTGTATCCGGCTCCTGGTCATCCTCGATGTCTCCTGGTCCCCTACAGATGTAGAGCCAAGGTCTCCGTCATCACATCTGAAGCACCCAACATCAGTTGGCATCTGTCTACTGAGCCCCTGGTCACTCCTGGGTGACCCAGACTCTGTCCCCTCTGCTTTCAGGTTCCTTCCATCAAGAATCCACCTGTGGGTTTCACCGGACACTTCTCTTCTTTCCATCAGTGGCATTTCTTCGAAGACTGCCATCGAGATCGACAGCAGTTTCCGACACCACTTCAACCCTATGCATCCGACTTCCCTGGAAAAGATAACTCTGGTGCTTCTGTATCCACAGATGGGGTGGCTCTCCAACCTTCTAGGTTCCAAAGGGTTTCTTCGTAATCCACTGGGAAGGGTCCTTAAACTGTAAAACTGCAACTGTGACTCTCCCATTGAATTGTACGTAGCACGCGGTCGTGTTCTCACACTGCACCCGTTCTCCATGGGGTCCCTACTTACTCACCTAGGGTGGTTCCTTGGGGTCCCAGCGATTCTACATCCTCTAGACACTGTCTTGGCTCGAGTCGTGGTTCTTATACCACTATTTTAGTATAAGGTTTGGTCTCCCCCCTGGAGCCCACTGTGTATTAGTGCTACTTACGATTGTTTTTGTGCTACAGTATTGTGTGCTTTGTGTTTATCTGCGTGTAGCAGATACTGTGAGGTATTTAAGGTGTGTTATAATAATAAAAACATATTTTTATAACTTCTTTGTGGTTCTCCTTTCATCTAACCAATACAATAAGGTTGCTTTCTGGTAAAACAAGCTGCTTAACATTCCTTCAAGACTAAGCCTGAAGGATGCTCTCCACAGCTACCACTTGGATGGCTTTCTAAGGTTATCTTTGACCTCTTAAATCACCATAAGGGTTGTTTGGACTGGGGCAAGGTGCCCACTTTAATTAGTGGACAACATATACCAGGCCAACTTCTCACACTCATCTTGCAATGCTTTTTCTTTTGCATTAAGGAAGAAAGCATTCCAAAATGGCTGACGTGCATTTGCACAACTCCTGTCTGGAGCACAAAAAGGCATTGGCAAAGCCAATAGGCCTGAGCCCTGGTTCTCACAAGAGAGACCTATTGGCTTGGCCAGTGTTTTGTTTACTAGAAAACTTTGTTTTCTGATGGATACTTCTAACTGCAGATTCCTCACCTTGTGAATATTCCTCAGGCATCAGACTGCATCCAGAAAACTTAAACAGTACTCCTTCGCACCTGTGAGTGTAGTCATGCAACTCCACATCTATGACTTTATGCTTCAGAAGTGAGGAACGAATCACATCAGAGCTCCGCATGTGCACGGACGTAAATCAGTTCCTTTCTTGAAGAGCCTTCAGGCGCAGATCTGGAACTTTACTCCATTCTACTATGATGAGGTTTTTCTTACCAGTGTGCAAGGGCTATGTCCCCTACTAAAATGTAAGGGTTTAAACCTTGTAAGCACTTCACAAACAGATGTCTGTGACTGATCCCCACCAGGTTTGCCTTTGGTGGTTGGAGTCAGAGCATGACTCCAGGGCCTGCAACAACTGTGTCCAGATGGGATTGTAACGTGAAGCTGTACGTCGCAAAACACCACAAGACTCTTCACCGAGGATAGAGGAGGGAGTTAGGGTAGGGCTGTTACAGGAAATAACGCAAGTAAAGTCCAACTTAGCAATAGTTCTAGAAGACATGACAAGGAAAAGGTGAGAGCCCTGCCGATTAGCTAACTTTGAGTATAGTGAAGGATGTAATAAGCTGCTGGCCAGGAAGGCGAAAAAGGACCAAGTGAGAAATCGAATGGATAAGGTTATATGTATACAAACTGGGGCCCTAATTGGAGATAGACGGATCGAGCAAATTTTTCACAGGCACTTCAGTAAAGTTTACCAGGAAGATCTAGAACCAATGGAAGAAGAAATAAAAGAATGGTTAGGACAAGACTGCGTTAACCCCCTTTCACCAGAAAAAGTTGGGCTTTTGAACAGAGAAATGGATATTAGTGAAATAGGAATGGTAATTAGACAGCTCAAGAAGGGGAAGGCTCCTGGGCCCGACGGTCTGCCTCAAGAAGTTTACAAGGCCCTGGGTGACACACTAACTCCCATTTTGGTAAGGTTATTCAATGACCTGTTTATCGGAGGGTCCGGTACGCCAGCCTCCTGGAAGGAAGCCACTATTTCACTAATTCTGAAGCCAGGAAAATGCCCCAAAAAGTGCGACTCCTATCGGCCAATTTCGCTATTGAATAGCGACTATAAGATCTACGCTAAGATCTTGGCCGATAGGCTGAATGGGTTAATGGCTTAGATGGTACATGATGATCAAAAGGGGTTTATATGGGGAAGAGCTCTAAAAGATTTAACTTATGCACTGGTTGGCTCAATAGATCTGGCCATGGCTTACAAGCTCCGTCTGGCCGTTGTGGCTTTAGATGCCACAACTGCTTTCGATCGGGTAAACTGGGCCTATCTAAAAGCTGTGGCAAAGTTCTTGATCCTGGGGTTACATTTTTGTAATGCCCTGGTGGATGTCTATGAAGCTCCAGAAGACAGAGTTTTGGTTAATGGCTCTTTAACTGATCCTGTATGCATCACGAGAGGCACGAGGCAGGGCTGCCTTCTGACTCTGCTCCTTTTTAATCTCTATATAGAGAATTTAGCCAGGAAAGTCAGGGAAGATTCTGTCATTCTACCTTTTAAGTGCAACGACTGGAAATAAAACTGGGTCGATATGCGGATGACATTCTCATTTATGCCACTAACTTACAAGACACCCTATCTCGTATTATGACTCTGACGACCGATTTTGGGTTATGAGATCAATAGGGGCAAGACGGAGATCATGACCTGGAATTTAGATGCAGGAGGTATTGTCAGCAAAGGTGAAATTAGATATTTGGGAGTTATGGTATCACAGGACTTTAACAAAATCCCTAAAGTTAACTTTGAGAAAGTTAAGAAGGAGGTCTGCAGACTCCTGAAGATGTGGTCCCATCTTCAGTTATCTCTTTTGAGACGGGTTAATTTAGTTAAAATGATGGTCCCCCCGAACTTTCTTTTTCTTTTTAACACAATACCCCTGCCCTTCGAGAAGGAATGGCTAAAGAAGATGCAAAGTCAAATTAGATCTTTTATTTGGTCGAATAAATGTCCCAGAATAGTGTGGAAAAAAACTGAGAAGGAGGGTGGAGAAAGGAGGCCGGGCACTGCCAGATCTGCTTTTCTATTCCTGGGCCTTCCTATTAAATAATGGGAGAAGTCTGTTTGGTAGCCCAAGTACAACCAAGATGGGGGGTATGTGGGCCATGATGTCAAGTCTAGAGCCAGGAGGCAAACTAGGGTTTCTGTATAAATACGTGGACCCGAAGTACTTTAAAAAGGTTAGGTTAAAAAAATTTAAGGGATTGGCTGAGATATGGTATAAGGTTAGGAAAGTTTTGAAAATACCATACCATAACTTACTGGCTCCTATCTGGGACTCACCACGCTCTCCGGAATGGACGTAAGATGTTTGCAGGCTTCGTACGTTGAAAGCATATAATCATAGAAGGTGATCTGATCACATGGGAAGTGTGTAATCAACAAAGAGACCACCAATTATCCAGATTTAAATACCTTAAAATGCGAAGCTGGTATCAGGCCTCGGAAACAAAAATTGGGAAACCAAATGATCTGGAGACCCGATTGATGCAAGAGACTGTATTCAAAAAGGAGCTGGCTGCTATCTATTGGATGATGATCGATCTGGAGGATGGAGATTTTACCTGGGAACATCAATGGCAAGTATCTATGATCATGCTATTTAAAATAGTCAAGCCTGCATACCTTAGAAGAAATCATCTCTTTTCCATCCACAGAGCTTACTGGTCCCCCCAGAGACTATCAGAGTTTGGGAGAGGAGGTGAAGTCGCCTGCCCGAAATGCGGTAGTATGAAAGAGGACGATGTTCATATGTTTGCGACCTGTCCAGAAATCCAGATTTTCTGGAGAGACGCGATTAGGGCTTTGTCTGAATTTATGGAGATTAATATTGAGGTAAGCGTTATGCTTGTTATTTTTGGGCATATGGAATCAATGGTTAAGATTACAAAAAATCAGGCAAGGCTGATCTTCTATTGTGTACTACTGGCACGTAGGGAGATTTGGAAACCATGGGTGGCCGTAGCTCCTCCTAATTTTGATAATTGGATGCGTTCTAGCATATAGCCTCCCTAGACATGTTGGGTTTTAGAAAACATGACTTTTGGGTCCCGATGCTGGAATGGTGTGAAAAATAGGTGCTAGTAATCAAAAAAACAGGGGTCCGATGATTAAGCCTTTTACACCTCTACTAGTATTTCTGTCTCCCCTCCTGGCTGGGAGTGGATGGAAAGCGACAAAATGAAACCACGGAAGATGGAGATTAAATCCGAGGGCGGAATAGACTGCGATCTTTCTTCCTTGTTCTCTCAACACATGGGGTTTGAATACTCCATTCAAATATGCAAGAGAAAGAGAGTATTTTCTCTCTAAAGAGGCAAATGAAGACAAAAAACAATAAAAAAGACTCTTCACCGAGACTGGTCAAAGTCAAAAGGAAAGTCTAGTTCCTGAATTTGTTCCTATAACAGATCTTCGTCATTGTTTAAATTCTTGGGTAAGTCAAAAGAAGAAACACAATGAATCCAAGCAGGAATCTGCGCCTTGCTGCCATTATCAATCTCCAGAGAAGGCTCAACAATGTGAACTTGCCACTGGTCTCGCTCACAAACTCCTAAGGAGCCGATTCAGCATCTGGTTCCAATGCACCCTGACTTTTCGGATCCATAAGAGACATTGAAGTAAGTTGAGGCCCTCACGGAGGGCTTGCTGCATATTTTCGGCATGCTTCTGGCTCACCCTGACATGCCTTTGGGCCCAAAAAAGTATTGGAGTAGGGCCTCCAGGCAGACTTATGCCAGCAAGTTCACCCTCTGAACATTCTGTGCCTCTCTAACCCCCCTTGGGTTCCATACCAACTTCAGAGCCAACTTCTGTGCCAGCACCACACTCTGCACTGGTTTCTTCAATATTGACTGCGACATCGTCGGCACTGAAGAAGGATCCACAACCGATAGTTGTCTCTGACTCTGAGACACATTCCTCTCGGCCTCAGCCACTGCTGCCCTCCGAACCCACTGGAGCACAGGCCTTTAGCTATCCATCTGATTTTGACACATTACCGTTTCCGCATGGCTGTCAATATCCACTACATCAACTTACTTTTTTGCTCAAACTCGGATCAGTGCCAGAATTATGATGATGTTGGGAACAAATCTGTCCCACAATATGATGAAGACAATTTGTAAGAGAAATTATTGGAAACCAGTGACTTAGACACCTCCCTCCTAGATACGGAATTTGCATCTCCTCGTAGTTCTGCCACTGCGGAGAGTGCATCTTTTAGTGTTGTGATTAGATGGCGGCAGAGGTCCTTAACCTGCGACTCCTCACTATGGAGGTTAAATGCAATAGAGATCCCTCAGCCTGGCCAGTTTCCTCCTGAACTGCATCTTGTAAAAAGGCTTTTAAGAATGATCGTACAGATATACTCTTTGGAACCAGGCAAAACCATGTTCTTGTTCTCTGGTCAACAGACAGGTCACTCGTCACCACAGACCAGATCCAGGTGCCCTAAATTTGTAACGCAGCATTCAGCACCAGAGGGCTTGGTGGTTAGAGCATCCGCCCGCAAAGTCCACCTTAATGCCTTCCCTACGACTTCACCTGACCGTGAATCTAAACAGATTAAAGCCTTGGGCAAGCACATGTTTTCTTCTGCCAGCCTTGCTCTATGTTAAGTAAAAGGCCAGCTGGCTCCTTGGTCACTACACCCATGAACTATGGAACATGATCTGGCAGATCTTGCCGGCGGCCTCAGGCGACCCATGGACGTCTTTAACCCAAACCATTCAGGTTGGTGGGAGGAGCAACAAACATTTTTATCTAGTCTGGCCTGGGCATGGCCGATTGCTTGAGTTGGGTAATTGGCTCGAGAGTGGTGCTTTTGCGCCATTCTTAGATGAAGTCTACAAGCTTCTCAGAGGATGCCTAAGCATCCTTAATGAATATGCCATTTGATACTTTTGCCTCTTTGGTAAGAAGGTGGATTCAGCCATAGAACTAGTTCATGCAAGTCCTTTCTTTGATCTCTCTACATTTTCTAGACCATTTCATCAACAATTTTGCCCATTTCAGGGTTATTCGAGGGGCCTGGCAAACCATCAGTTTCCGATCCTGCCACTAGCACACAAACTTCCCAGACCTTTTGAGGTTCAGGCACCATCTTCCAGAGACAATGCTCAGTACATCAGAGACGATACACAGCTCAGCCGCAGGCCAATCAAGAAACCACAACTTCAAAATTGCTTTAGTGTATCCTTCCCAGCATTCAGCCACCCTGTAGGAGGTGAGATGTGTCATTTACTTCAGGGGTGGCAAGACTTTGTCTGACAGATGGGTCCTCTAAACTGTCCAATTGGGCTATGTTCTTCCTTTTCTCGATGACTGAATGCAAGTAGACCACCACCGGATGATTGCTAACCTTCTAACACCATTAGGGTTCCCTATCAACATGCCAAAGTCATACCTGTCTCTGTTGTAGACAATGCTGTTCATCAGAGTTATCCTGGATAAAATGCAATTGTGTCCCTTTCCTGGTGAGTGGAGAGTCCAGGACATTCACACTATGATCCTAATGTTTGAGCCTCAGTCCTGGATTTCAGTGATGATGACTCTGAGGCTCCTGAGACTATTGTTCTCATGCATCCTGGTGATTGAAAATTCCAGATGGCACATGGGGACTGAAGTTCCCAAGGGCACAGCTCCAAGGGAATCTATCAAGGTATCAGAGGACACTGAAAACGGCCTGCAGTGGTGACTACTCGAATGAGAATGGGCCAGCAGCAGACCCTTCTTTCTACCAGACCCAGATCTTACGGTGGTGACCGATGCAGATGCATTACTGCCGGGTTTGGGAGGCCATTTGCGAGAGATGGAGATCAGAGGACTGATCTCTGGAGAAAGTCCAGCTCCACATCAATCTGTTAGAATTGCGTAGTGATCCGCTCAGCCTTTAAGGACTTCCAGTCAACCATCAAAGGGAGGCCGATAAATGTTTGCACAATCACCTCCACCATGTGGTGCTGCAGCAAGTGGGGTGCAGGAAACATTTTAAGCTTCTGGAAGTGGCTGAATCGCTAGTGCATTTCTCTTGTTGAGAAACAATTTGTGGGATCTCTAACCACCACAGCATACAAACTTAGCTGCTGACGGTTAGCAAATCACAGGTGTCAGTTACACCCAGAGATGGTTCGGGGTATCTTTCAGCAGTCTGAAGAGCCGTGGCTGAATTTTCCTCCACTTCCGAGAAAACACTATTTCAATACTTGTATGCACCGGAGTTCCCAAGAAGGCTTTCTCTCACAGATGCCTTCCTCCTTGGAAGGAGCTCAGAACTCCTGTATGCCTTCCTGCCCCTGCCTTGAGTACTGAAAAAGGGCAGGAGCGACTGGGTCCAAGTTATTTTAGTGGCTCCGGATTGTGCCAGTATATTGTGGTACCCGGAACTCCTCGGCATGAGTCTCTGTCCTCCAATCAAGCTGCTGCTTCTGGAGGATACTCTGTCACAGCAGGGTCTTCCCCACAGGCCTGCTCCACCTGCACCTCCACACATGAAGATTAAACGACTATGGTTGATTCCATTTGATCTCCCTCTTGAGATTCTTACTGTTATCTTGGTAGATAGACGCCCTTTCAGAAGCCAGGGTACACTGGGCACTGGCACTAGTTTGAGACTTGGTGAGGCAGCCACACGCTGGACCCATTACAGGCCAAACTGATGGGTGTTTTGTTGCTTGTTTTATCTTTTGCCCAGCAAGGATTGGCACTGGGCACTGGCAAAGGCTCTTTGTGGGCCCTTCTGCTTTTCTACAGTTGCTAACTTAGCCTCATTTATTCAGATCATCTATTGAGATGAGGTTTCTTAAAGGTTTACAACATATGTTCCCGCCAGAGCGCTTTGAAAAATCACAGTGGGATTTGAATCTGGTTCTGACTTTTTTGATGTGTACCCCCTGTAAGGCAATGCACAGTTGCCCACTACACCTATTGACCCTAAAAGTGATTATTTTGTTGTGATAATGTCGGCTTGTTGCGTAAGTGAGCTGCAGGTTCTTTCAGTTCAGATGCCTCAATCAACCGTTTTGCCAACGGAACTGGTGCTGAGGACTCAAGCTGCATTCCCATTGAATGAAGCGGCACCTTCTAATGTCGAACATGCTATCACACTGTAGCCTTCTTTGCTCCACCTCATCCCTCGAAAGAGGAGGGGAGACTCTATTGTTTAGATCCCAAGAGAGCAATCAGTTTCTACATTGATCGTATCAGAGGCTATTGGGTGGGTGATCAGCTTTTCGTGGGCCTCTCTGGAGCCAAGGTGAGGAATCTGCAGTTAGACGAAAGCATCAGAACAAGTTGCTTACCTTTTGGTAATGCTGTCTAACCGCAGATCCCTTCCCCTCCTCCCCATTCTGTGGAAGGGCCTCTTTTCCATCTAAGAAGGTCCCAATCTAGAGATCTGCTTACTGGTCATATTAATTTGCTAATGGGATGTGCTTGTGAGGTCACAGACAAGCTGGCGCGCATGGGTGGTGCTTATGTGTAGCTCCGCTCGTCACTTCCGAAGCATAAGGCCCCTCATGTGTAACCATGCAATGCCACTTACAGGTGCATAGAGTGCTCCTTTATACAGTCTGACAGCTGGGGAATATTCACACGGTGAGGAATCTGCGGTTAGAGTACCCACCAGAAGAGCAACTTATCCCTCGTCCATCCTCTCTCCTCCACCCTCTAGTCAATGATGAAAAAACGCTCCTCCTATTTCTAGTGCTGGTGTTTATTTTATTTTTTTAAGACGCACTTCCTTTTCTTTCCATTTTTTGCGCAATAGGGAGATTTATTCCTGCTGTGTCTAAACTGAAATGAACACATTGCTTTAAAGTGGATTTTTTACAGTTCTTCTCTTCCCTCTGTTTTCAAAAGCAAGGCTTTGGAGCTGTTATCTGTGGGTGAACTCTTTCAAGCAAGGAGGCGGCAGTACATTCCCCTCTTTATGGACGTTTTGCAGCGCTGTAATCCGTTTTCTGTTTGACTCTGACATAAAATCTGAAACACGCAGCAAATCATGCGCGTCCGGCGTCGATGGTGTGAAGAGAAGCTGCGCACTCATTAAAAAGTGTTAGAAGATAAGCAGACTGCGCGGCGTTCTTATTTTAAAGCGAGACCTCGCGCCCGCGCTCGCTTGTAAGAGATCAGGGGCTCTGTAGTTCATTATCAACGAAACCCTTTCTGCTGACTGCAAAGAACATTCTTTCAAATGTCTTCTGTTTTGTTGCCTCCGCAAATCAATAACCGGAGTGATGTGATCGGTTCCGACGCTGCGTCTGTTCCCGCCGAGGCCGCCCCTGGATCCGTAATGTGAGTAATTACGTGAGAAGCCGCGCTTGAGTGGACATCTTGTAACCGGGAATGTACTTGTTAGTGGCTATCGCTTGCATAAAGGCTCTCTATAAATAATTGATTTGAATATTGTTTGTTTTAGCCCTGAATTCGCTTTGCTCGAGGATGGAGACTGGCTTTTTGTGCTTGATGGTTAGAGGAAGACTAGCGACGGAGCCGGCTCGAGCGTGAACAGAGAAGGGCCGGGCCGCGATCTGTTTTACACTTTAAGAATGGTGGCTTTTCTGTCCCTTAAACAGGAATCAAGGCTCACAAGGCTGGGCACTGACAGCTTTTGGGAGACTTTAAGAAGCGGGCTGTAGAAGTCCCCGCACTTGGAGCAGGGAGTGTGAGAGCGTAATTAAGGCCTGGCCTTTACATTTATTGGTCTAATGGGGTCTTTCGCAGCTGCCATAGCGTACCACTGAAGACAGTTTTAGGGACGGGGTAAAGATGAGCAGGCGCGCAACGTCTACTGGCCTAAAAGGGTTTCAGCCGTGACCCCCACGCACTGTCGTAGCCCACGCGGCTTCCGTAGGACGCACACAATTCTTTAGCCGATGTGTGCTTGGCTGCTATGGAATGGAGCCCGGGGGCAGGGCTTGAGGAGTGGCTAAAAAGAACACATTATTCAGCAACTGTGTTGTTGGCCTTAAAGGAAAAATAAATGCAAGTTAACGTACTCGGTGGGAAGGTTCAATTGGTTAATGCACTGTGTGGGTGTGTGTGTGTGTGTTTGTTTGTTTGTTTGTTTTCCAGACAGGGACGGTTATTGAGTTGCTCCACTCATATTTTGCCGCCCCCCCCCCCCCCACAACCCTTTTATGTGCATAAAATGTCAATAAACCTATTAAACTTCTATCGGAAACCATCACATCTGCAGTGCATTCATTTTATTTTGCTGCGGCAGATGGTCTCCTAATGAGCAGTGAGTTTCCCTGCCCAAGCCAATCCTGGCGCTGCTCTCATGCTGTTCAACCCCAAGGGAGCAGCATCTGGATTGGCTGCCAGACACGTTGCTAGGCCAGGCCTGGCCCTCTGCTGTAGACCGCATGGTATCACTGGGGTGGGAGGCTCTGCACTCGGTCATGACCAATCACTGAAATGGCTTATTGTGAAGCCATGCAGTGATTGGCCATTTCTGCCTTTGCTGGACAGGGCTGGTCAGCCACTCCCCCCTCTTTGTGCGCCAAATGTTACAAGGGTGCGAGGGAGCGACCGAGTTGACCACAGACACCTTGTGCCCTTTGCTTTGCCGCTGACCGCGGCCCCCGCAGGGGGCCAATCGGCGGTCGGCGCCTTAGTGCCCCCGGGGCACCGGTCACCTCTCCACCCCCCCCTCCCACGGGGGGGTCAGGGACGCAGACCGGAGCCCCCCTCCTCTACGGGCTGGCCGGAAGTGACGCGCAATGCGTGTCACTTCCTGGCCCTGGTGTGAGGGGGAGGCTATTTAGCCTTCCCACACCCTCCTGGCGACCTCTTTGTCGCCCACCTCGCCATTTGGATCGGTCGTCTCGCCACATGATCGGTCGTCGTCGTCCCCAGATGCGGTGAGTCTTGCTGCACCCACTCCGCCCCGGCCCTGTCCCTGGGCAGTACCAGGTCGACAGGGCCCTGTGGCGCGGATGGCCACGGGCGGAGGGGGCGCAAGATTAGGGCGAGGGTGGCGACCTTAGAGGGCAGAGACGCGGTCCGCTGCGGGCACTGTTCAGCGTAGCAGGGGACTTAGCCCCGATTTGTAGAGCACCTGATCAGCTTTTATTTCTTGCCCCGAGAACACGCAGTGTGTGTCTCTTTGCCGCGGTAGGTAGCTCAGTGCGTTAACACCCTGCCGCACATGCTGCCCGGATGGCCATGGGCGGGGGCGCAAGTTGGGCCGCTGTGGTTCGATAGGACGCTTCGTCAGCGTCAAAGCCACGGTGGCTGTTCGAGTCTCGGCAATCACGCTAAACGTTCCGGGATGCTGGGCAAATCCATGTGGCACTTCAGTTGCAGGGAGCATCGGGCTTCCGATTCTGCCTTGCGATAACGCAGCGCATGGGTACATGGCGATCGGCAAACAGCTGCTTCCTTTAATCTCCCCGTGCCTAACAAAAATGAATGTGTCATAGCGGAGAGAGGGGTGTGGTGCAGTGGCCAGAGCGGCTGACTCTCGAGCGCGGGGATCAGGGTTTGATCTCCAGCGCAGGCAGGCTGCACAGCCCAGCACCGTGTGAATCTGGGCAATTGCTCGCTTAATGTCCCTGATAGCCCCCAGCGCGTAAAAACCCCTAGGCGTTATAAGTTTGCGTTTAACAAATACTGGTTTTCTGCGGTAAGGCAACTGGTGCTATGTAGAGCGTTGACATGCATTCCCTTACTTTTCATTAAGGTCCGGAGAACATCGCGCAAGTAAGGGTATATAGGAGCGGCCGGCCAATAAGCTGCACACCCGGTGCCCGGTGGGAGCCGTTACGAGGCCGCCGAGGGTGCGGTGCGGGCCGCTTGGTCCGGTGTACAGCCAATGTGCAGGGATGCGTGCGTGAGCCTCAGCGCTTGCAGGCCACTGATGCAGGCACCCCCCTCGTGCAACGATAGCCAGAGGAAAGATGCAGTATCATGGGGGAGGGTGCGTGCGTGCACACGCGTAGTAAGGCAGTCTTATGGTAGGGGCGCCTGTAGTGCCGGGATGTGTAAGGTAAATACGGTGCTCATGTAAGCGCTCCAGCATTACGGCTAAGGGTGGGCGTAGTTCGCGAAGTAGCACTTCGCGAAGCTACGCAAAGTGAAGTTCGCACTACGCGAGCTACGCGTAGCACTTCGCGAACTGCGAAGTAACATGTTCGCACTGTGCAAGATGTTGTTTTCAATGATTGCACAGTGCGGACAAGCAACCGGCACTGTGCAATCATTGAAAATGGCATCTTGCACAGTGCGAGCTGTAGTTTTCTGCTGCTCGAGTAGATTTTTACTCGAGCTGCAGCTTTCTCAACGCGAACTGGTAGTTTCTCATCGCGAGCGGTCGCGAGCATACGCGACCCCTCGCAATGAGAAACCTGACCTTCTCGCGTTGGGAATCTCGCCGGGAGGTTTATTTTCCATGCTCGCGATCGCGAACAAGGAAAAAGTCTCGCCAGGATGTCATTTTGCTTGCTCGCGGTCGCCAACTTGACGTTGAGGACCGCGAGCAAGCAAAAAATGACCGCAGCACTACGCAACACTACGCTACGCGTGTTCGCACTGTGCTACGTGCAGTTCGCGTAGTGCGAAGTAGCGCGAACTTCACAAACTACGCGAGCGTAGCGTAGTGCTTCGCCCAGGCCTAATTACGGCTTCACTGGGGGGGGCTAGGTGCTTCACAGAGGCCCATGCGTTTACGGGTGCCCGCGCCACTCTGGGTGTCGTCGGGCAGTTAGCTTCCCCCCGCTGCGCCCTCGTCTGTTCACCAGCGATACTCGGACCTCTTCCCTGCGCTACGGTGGCCCACCGTCTGCTCTGCAGCCTTAGTGGCAAGGATCCGGGATTCGGCCACGTGGTAGCGGACACTGTACAGTGCTCCAGGAATTGCGGGTTGAGATCCCCGGGGGCGATGCGGTCCGTCGGCGGCACGGCCGTCTCAGGACAGGGAACCAGGGTTTGAGCCCCGTGGCCGCGTCCACACCCGGTGATTCTGGGCAAATCACTTAATCTCCCCGTACCTGAATGCGTAATATAAATACATGCTATGTACAGCACTCCAGGACCTGCGTGTCGAGATCCCGTGGGCGCTGTGGTCCGTTGGCTGCCCCGCCGACTCGGTACAGGAAACCAGGGTTCGAGCCTCGGGGCCGCATCCATACCCGGTGATTCTGGGCAAACGAACTTAATCACCCCGTGCCTGCGATGTAATGTAAATGCGGTGCTATGTACAGCGCTCCAGGTCCCACGGGTCGAGATCTCCGTGAGCGATGTGGACCGCCGCCCGCACTGCCGAATCAGTGCAGGAAACCAGGGTTCGTGCCCCGTGGCCGCGTCCACGGCCGGTGATTCGGGGGCTAATCGCTTAATCTCCCCGGGCCTGAGTATGTAATGTAAGTACGATGCTATGTACAGCGCTCCTGGACCTGCGGGTCGAGTTCACGCCATATAACGGATTTAAATAAGGACAGTATTTAGTGTGGTCGCGGATTTCGAGCCTCGCGGTCGCCCCCAAAATGAAGCTTGATTTAAGGAAGCAGGTCCCCCCGACCCCCTCACGCTGCTTGCGCAACTGCTGAGGGTGCGGGGGGGTTAGGAACCCGTCACCGCTTTGGCACGCCCGCAACCTCCCCCGTGTTCCCGCATTCAGGCGGCGGGATGCAAGCATTTGAGCGGGTAATACGGGATGGAGCACCAGTGCCCTGTGTGAAAGTGAATGCGAGGCCTATGTAAGGCGCCACAATACCTTCGGTCGTTTCGTACTCGAATGTTTATTAGGGCACGGAGCACCTAGGGCCTTGGGTAATGTAAATGCGATGCTCATGAGGGCGCTCTCCCAGTGCCCTCTGTAAGGTGAATGCGACGCTCATGTAAGGTGCTCTAATACCGCGGGACGCTTTTGTATTCGATCGGTATTACGGTACAGAGCTCCCACTGCTTAGTGTAAGGGCAATGCGATGATCACGTAAAGCGCTCTAATACCTCCGGGCAGTTTGCGCTACATAGTAGGCAACAGGTTGGTTGGCTGCATAAAAGGGCGGATGCGCGATGCAGAGATTGTATGGGCACAAGAATCGCCGCCAATTCCTGCAATGTCGGTGAGGAACACGTAAAGCGCTCCAATACCTCCTGGTCATTTGCGCGATATATTAGGCTGGTTGGCTGCCTAAACAGGGCGGATGCGCGATGCATAGGTTGTATGGGCACAAGAATTGCCGCCAATTACTGCAAGTCGGGTTGGCGAATGTGTAATGGAAACACTGTACTAGTTAAAGCGCTTCAATGCCTTCTAGACTACCTTCTGCCCATGCATCGGCTGCAGCGAGATAGAGGGTGGCGGCCACATCGATCTAGGGTTCGGGGGGTTCGCGGGAAAGGTCTAAACCTTCCCCTGCCCAAGCGCCGCCGCAGCGAGATTCGGTGTAGGGTAAAGTGCTCATTACACACTGTATCGATCGTGTGTCCGTCGGCCTATCGCCCGCGGGGCATACTTCTCAATGGCAGCGGCCCTCGCGAGCAAAGTAAATGGATGGGGGTGCGGCTGGCAAAGAACCCGCACACCCTGCGCCGGGGGAGCATTTAGGAGATTTGCGTGGGTTCACGGCCCTAATACACCAGCACTGCAAGGCTGGGAGCTGCCTGGGTCCCCGCGGGTCGCGGGCGGTGCTACCCCCGTGGCACTCCCTGGATACGGTTATCGCCCCCCTCCCGCGGCTATGCTGCCGTTGAGGGCGGGGGGGGCATGCAGTGGGCTGCGTGCGTTAGGCGTGGTGACCTGCGGAGGGGGGTAGTCCGAGCTGGACGCTGGTTTAAGGAAGCCAGGTTCCGCCCCTCGAGGTCACGTCCGCATTATGCGATTACGGGCATTGCAGACCCCCGCACCTCAAGGGTTAGTTGGTACAAACCTTGTAAGCTCCTCGTGCTTAGATGTGTAATGTAAATAAGGTGCTCATGTAAAGCGCTCCAATACCTTCGGGTCGAGTTTGCGCTATATAATAATGCAACATGTATTGCTGGCTTCCTATAAGGCAGATACAGTGTAGGAAGGTGGATATCTGACTATGGTTACCCCCAAATTTTTGCCTAGTGTCTAGCTGGTTTTTCGACTTAGTTGGCCTGAGATCCTGCTATTCAGGATCTCAGCCTGGCTGTTCTCTCTTTAAAATGGACTCCATGTACCCTAGGTACATACCCAATTGGTTGGATCACCCTGTCAGCCCCTGTACCAGTGTACACTAGGTACCCAGGGCATTGGTGTACCCAAGGCCTGCCAAGGGCTGAAGCATGTATTATGCCACCCCAGGCTTGGCCTAACAATTTGACACAACTGGCTGATCACTCAGCTGGGGTAAGTTGGTGTAATCACCTCTTACTTAGGTGTAGTATACCTATACCTAACCTTAAATGGGACACCTGGTAACCTATAAGTCACTCCTATGGCAGGCCTTAACAATCCTGAAGGCAGAGTGCGTGGTTCCATGTGAGATGGTGCTCTGGCATGAGCTGAGTCTGTCTGCAGTGGTCGGAACAACTTCCTTCTACTGTTTCCAGATATCGTCATACCATATACTCTTAAGTGCATTATGAACCTCGCGGTTAAATGCTATCTTTGGTTTGGCTTTATCAAAACATGTCGAGTAAGGTGTCATACGAATTGGAATACTAACCCCTCGCCAATTCTGGCGACGGGGTTAGCATTCCACCCTTCTAGAGGGACACGACATGTACAGTACCTGAAACCCGGGTAAAATCAGACATAGCCTCAGCTCCACAAAATGGATGCTGCCACCACAGACACAAGTCTGCCCTCCTGCTGCTGGGAGTCCTTCCAGCTTGGGAGGTGTGGACAAAGGGTTTCCTGCCAGGGGAGGTGCGTGCACCACCCCAGACAGGATTTTGTGTATTGGTCAGGTAGGGCTTGAAAGAAACCAGACATGCCTGTGGCTCACAAGGAGCCTCGGTGCATATGCCAGTTCAAACCGGTCCTGGGGCACACCAGTCCCGGGCCTGGGGCGAGCTGGACAAAGGATTGGGGGTGTAACCACCCCCCTTCCTGGTCCCACCCATAGGGAGGGACCTAGCAGGTAGTCCGGCCCCTAGAATCCGCTTAAAGGTAGGAGCTGTGTCCTAAGACTTCAGACATCCTGGAATCAACTTAAAACTAAGAAGAAGACGGGAACTTCGACGCTCTGCTGCACAGAGGACTGAAGCCAATCTCCCCTGTGGTCAGGGAGTGACCACCTTGCTAACGCAAGCACCATCCAGCGAATCAACGTCTGCTTTGCCGCCGCCTCCCGCCGGAGCCCGAGCCCAGAGACTGACAAGACCTGGACCTCCAGACCTCTCACCGCCCGATCCACAGTCCCTGCAAAGAGGAGACCCGTGGAGGCACCGAGACACGTGGAGCCAGCCATCTTGAAACGACTACGACAAGCTGACCAGTGCAACAACCGAGGCTCCCTCCAAGTTGTGCTTTGGGTCCTGAGAAGCCCAACCCTCGAGCAGCATCTGCACCAAAGGTGAGCCCCCCAGCATCTCCACGATCTGCGTGGGGCCCTTCTGCATTTTGCCACTCGACGCGCCTAACCGGTTGCTGGCCCGCTGGCTAGTGGCCATCTTGGCGACGAAATCTACGACAAACACCGCTGGTCTGGTTGCTCCAGACTGGCCCTTGCTCCCCTCCAAAGGAGCAGTTCCTCTGACCTGGCTGGTCAGAACCATCAGCTTAAACTCCTTGCCCACAACAATTGCTTTTGCCAAGGCTTGTTTGCTTCGATCAGGTCGCCGACACCGCCAACAGCGAGAGCCGGCGTGGGACAGCTCGTGACTCGACTCCTGGACGTCGTCGACCTTCAGGGACCACGTGGCTGCAGAGTCAAGCTACACCTTCCTTCCTGTTTGCACCCGACATCGCCTGGTACCCACCTGGTGCCACGCTGGTCACTGGCTAGTGACTGTGAACACTGTCCCCTCTGCTTACAGGTCTTCAACATCTCCGATCCACTCTTGGATCCACTGCATCTCTTCCCGACCGACCGCCTGCAGCACTTTTGTCTACAGGCCCCACGGAACCGATAGAAGAAACCCGACGCACTTCGAGGCCTATGCACCCGCTTCCTGTGGGTGAGGTAAAGCTGGCACTCCTGTGCCCAAGTGTAGTATTACATCTCTAGTGCCTGTGTTCCAAATCTTAAGTTCCTAGGTCATCCGGAAGATTCCTTTTGCAGTAACTTTGTACTTTTTACGCACCCATTGAAACCTATGGGAGCACGCGTGTGACTATTTGCTCTGCACACGCCACCCGTGGACCTCCTGGTCACTAACCGACGTTAGCTCCTTGTAGGCCCAGCGATTCTAGAGGCCCTAGGCCTTTTCCCTTTTCTGTTCGTGGTACTTATACCACTATTTTAGTATATGGTTCGAGTGGCCACCAGGGCCTATCCATATAAAGTGCAACTTCTGTGTATTCTGTGATAATCTTGTTTGACGATTTGTGCTCCTGTGCTCATAAAGAGACTAGGGGTTACTTTGAGAAATAAATACATATATATTTTGAATATATATCTGTGTGGTGTCCTTTCATTGGTATAAAAGGGGGTTACTATTGGTAAAACAGCTTGCTTAACACGCTTCACGAGTTTAGCCTCAAAGACTGCTTAGCCTACGCTACCACTAGGGCAGCTAGTCCAAAAAGGTTGACTTACAACCACACCATAAGGGTTGCTTGGCATGGTACAAGGTGGTCACTAGAACTAGTGAACAGCATATACCAGGCCAACTTCTCACATACAGGATACAAGTTCATGCATTTTCACATTGCGCGATTACGGGCATTACTAAACCCCCCGCACCTCAATGGATAATCTGGTGCGGTGCTCGCGTGATGCGGTACGGGGAGCGTGTAATATGGTACGATACTCTTGAGCACCCCCTGCTTGAAGGTGTTATGTAATTACGGTGCTCATGTAAAGTCCTCCAATACCTACCGAGTTCGCGCTATATAAATATGCATAATGTAAGTGCTGGCTTCCTATAAAGCAGATACATGACACAAGTACATGCATTGTTCACATTACGCGATTACGGGCATTACTATACACCCCGCACCTCAATGGTTAATCGGGTGCGGTGCTCGAGTGAGTTGGCACGGGGATCGTGTTATATGGTACGAATCTCCTACGCTCCCCGTGCCGGCATGTGTAATGTAAATACGGTGCTCATGTAAAGCGCGCCAATACCTCTGGCGGCGAGTTCGCGCTGTGATCTTGAAATGTACATTTAGAGCCCATGTGAGAGGACGCTCGACACCAGCCTGCAGCTCACTGAGCTGGGCACAATAACCAAGAGTTAGGCCTGCAGGAGGAGTAGCTGAAGGAACCATATAGAATTAGGTCCAGATGTACTTTGGCGGGCATTCCCCTGCAACCAAAGACAGATTTCGGGTTGCTTCAATGAAGACCTATCCTCCCGCGCTTTAGCCAGGGCAGCTTGTGGGTGGTATAGTTGTTATATAGCAAGGGTGCGGTCGTCCAAAAGTTTGGTAAAAACCACGTAGACTTGGGAAGCTTCCAGCGGTAGGGCATTTAGCAACAGATAAAGTATCAGCGTGTGGGTAACAGACATCTGCTCTCCAGCAGCTCCGTGCCCTGGGAGCACGCTCATGCCCCAACTCGGAGGCCTACCCATAAGGGGGCCGAGTAGCAAAACAAGTAAACAGGCTCCTTAGGCGGGCCTCCGGCCTTCAGCTGGGTGAAACCACCATCATTTGGAGATAGGCCCAGGTAAAGTAGGGCTTTTCTTAATGTCTAGAGGACCATTGCGGTTGGGGGTATCCCCACCGGATTCACTGGTCGCGTACTGCTGCTGCAGGAGTCTGGGATCCGGGTTTACGGACACTTTTACCGCGCTCAGGGGGGGCTGCCAGCCAACATATGGTGCTGCTTTCCCAAGAACTGGGGTGCCAGCGGGGCAAACACAAGGGGACAGTATGTCAATAGAACATTTGTCTCGCCCAGGGTGCACTAAATCTCCACTTCAACGGAGCAGTAATTTGGCACCGCTGGGATGCTCTGGGTTTGTGGGGGGGGGGGGGGGCACCCCCCTGCCACCCTCCTACTGGGGAGCATGAGGGGAGGGGCGAAGCAGGACTTAGTCAATCCTCAATGCATGAACTTTACTGACAGCGCTCAATGCTTAAGCCAGGCAGATTCCCGCAGCTGGTATGCCTAGGGGGTTTCATCACTGAGGGATCTGTAGGGGCATAATTCCCATAAGGAATAAGGGATGGTGGGCAGGGGCAAGAGTCACCCCTTGCCCATGGTCACGCGCTTGCAGCCAGGAGCACTCCTGTGCTCCAAGATTAGCAATCAGAGGGAATAGTCCAAAGGTTAAGTAAATCCCTTCTCGCCATAATAGCCTAAGCGGGCAGGCCCAGAATTGTGAAGGGGGTAACCTTCCCGCATGGGGGGCGAATAGTCCTTGGCACATCTTCTCAGGCCCTACGGGTCCTTTATTTCAGCAGACCCTAGGATAGCGTCTCGGGCCTTGGGGACACAGATGGGGCCATCTACAACACCAGGAGCTAGAGCTCACTGGTAAGTCTTGTGCCTGTGGATATAAGGGATCTCACAGGGTTTGAGTCCCGCTAGCGCTGTCACACGGTAATGAGGTGGCAGAATTTCAAACTCTTCCTTTTGCAAGGGTGGTTCCCTTCCAGCTAGTTGCAGGAAACCCTAGATAGGAGAGGTTGCAGGTAAGACTATAGCGGGTTGGTGGGGGGCCCTGGCTGCGACGGTGAGCCGCCTCCAGGGCTGTGGCAGAGTTACAGGGCGATCTTGAAGCAGGCTGGTACAAAGGGTACCTCTGCGCGGCACCATAGGGGGTGCCTGAGCCAAAACCGAGGAGCCTCAAGGGAGGTCCCGGAAGCCGTGTCGGCGCCCCGCTAGTCCTGCGGGCGGTTGTGGGCCTGAACAACCGGGGGCTTGCTATGCGATGCTCTGCCCCGAGAGGGGGGGCGTGAGTAGAATTACCAACGGCACGTGATCGTAGAAAGAATCACCTGGAGGGCAGCAACGGCGGGCATCGCTCCTGCGCTGCCCGGCTCATCAGGCGGGCAGGCGACCCAGTTGGTTGCCTGCCCTTGGATCGCCCGTAAAATAACCCACCCATTACATATTCTGGAATTATGTAATAAACCTGCAGCATTGTTACCCAACACCAACTGTCTTGTGTGTGTCATTCGGGTAACCTATTATGGGGGAGGGGGGACAGCGGGGTGCTCCTGGAGGTACTATGCCGCTGACCGCGGCCCCCGCAGGGGGCCAATCGGCGGTCGGCGCCTTAGTGCCCCCGGGCCACCGGTCACCCCTCCACCCCCCCTCCCACGGGGGAAACTGGGATGCAGACCGGAGCCCCCCTCCTCTACGGGCTGGATCGAAGTGACGCGCAATGCGTGTCACTTCCTGGCCCTGGTGTGAGAGGGAGGCTATTTAGCCTTCCCCCACCCTCCTTGCGACCTCTTTGTCGCCCACCTCGCCATTTCCCTCCCTACCGCTTACCCGGCGTAGGCGTTGGGTGGGGGGGGTTTCTGAGCGTTGTAATGTTTTCTTTTTCGTTGCAGGCGGAGTTACAGGGCGATCTGGAAGCAGGCCGGTACAAAGGGTACCTCTGCGCGGCACCATAGGGGGTGCCTGAGCCAAAACCGAGGAGCCTCAAGGGAGGTCCCGGCAGCCGTGTCGGCGCCCCGCTAGTCCTGCGGGCGGTTGTGGGCCTGAACAACCGGGGGCTTGCTATGCGACGCTCTGCCCCGAGAGGGGGGGCGTGAGTAGAATTACCAACGGCACGTGATCGTAGAAAGAATCACCTGGAGGGCAGCAACGGCGGGCATCGCTCCTGCGCTGCCCGGCTCATCAGGCGGGCAGGCGACCCAGTTGGTTGCCTGCCCTTGGATCGCCCGTAAAATAACCCACCCATTACATATTCTGGAATTATGTAATAAACCTGCAGCATTGTTACCCAACACCAACTGTCTTGTGTGTGTCATTCGGGTAACCTATTATGGGGGAGGGGGGACAGCGGGGTGCTCCTGGAGGTACTATGCCGCTGACCGCGGCCCCCGCAGGGGGCCAATCGGCGGTCGGCGCCTTAGTGCCCCCGGGCCACCGGTCACCCCTCCACCCCCCCTCCCACGGGGGGAACGGGGATGCAGACCGGAGCCCCCCTCCTCTACGGGCTGGATCGAAGTGACGCGCAATGCGTGTCACTTCCTGGCCCTGGTGTGAGAGGGAGGCTATTTAGCCTTCCCCCACCCTCCTTGCGACCTCTTTGTCGCCCACCTCGCCATTTCCCTCCCTACCGCTTACCCGGCGTAGGCGTTGGGTGGGGGGGGTTTCT
Organism: Triturus cristatus; assembly: GCF_964204655.1. Taxonomy (NCBI): domain Eukaryota; kingdom Metazoa; phylum Chordata; class Amphibia; order Caudata; family Salamandridae; genus Triturus; species Triturus cristatus. The sequence continues at coordinate 666,606,570 of NC_140595.1, forward strand.
GAGCGTTGTAATGTTTTCTTTTTCGTTGCAGGCGGAGTTACAGGGCGATCTGGAAGCAGGCCGGTACAAAGGGTACCTCTGCGCGGCACCATAGGGGGTGCCTGAGCCAAAACTGAGGAGCCTCAAGGGAGGTCCCGGAAGCCGTGTCGGCGCCCCGCTAGTCCTGCGGGCGGTTGTGGGCCTGAACAACCGGGGGCTTGCTATGCGACGCTCCGCCCCGAGAGGGGGGGGCGTGAGTAGAATTACCAACGGCATGTGATCTTAGAAAGAATCACCTGGAGGGCAGCAACGGCGGGCATCACTCCCGCGCTGCCCGGCTCATCAGGCGGGCAGGCGACCCAGTTGGTTGCCTGCCCTTGGATCGCCCGTAAGATAACCCACCCATTACATATTCTGGAATTATGTAATAAACCTGCAGCATTGTTACCCAACACCAACTGTCTTGTGTGTGTCATTTGGGTAACCTATTATGGGGGAGGGGGGACAGCGGGGTGCCCCTGGGGGTACTATGGTCAGATGCAAGTTAATTTGCTCTCATTGTTGTCCTGACTCCGAGCCTTGTTGTGTGACTGTCTCGAAAGCGCAGATCAGATTGACCCCCAATGACCCCTTGTGGAGCGGAGTCCATGTCTCTAGTCTGGGGGTCATTCAACGGTATTTATCATTTATTTACGTGTAGATGTGTGCTGGTGTTTCCTCTTGGCCTTAAATAAATCCGGTTTCCCTCATGCTCCTGACTTGTCGGAAGCTGTGGCCAGGCAGGCTCGAGTCGCCTTTGCACTGACTCGGAGGCAGAGCCTGGTTGTCGCACCCTCCTTGTGGATAGCTGTCTTGACACTGCACGGGAATGGCATGATGATAGCACTAGGGTGACACTGGCTGTCGTTTACACTGCACTACGGTGACACATTGGGGGACGGGATAGCACAGCACACTGGATACACTGCACGGTAGTGACAACACTGCACCAGGGTGATATTGCACGAGGGGGTGACACTGCATGGGGGATGACTCTGGCACCTCACGGGGTGGCACTTCTCGTGGTGGGGACTGTTATGTCTCTCTGCCGCGCCAGGATTTCCAAGTTACGTTTACCGAGCTGCCCATGTTTTCCAACCAAAAAGCCCGAGACTGAAACTCGCTGCACATTATCACTGGAAGGCAGGCCCATGCCGTGCGGCCACGTGCTTTGAATTTGTGCACGCAGCGTGTACTTTACTTCCTTTTCCCACTGTTCAAGATGTGCCAGAATGATCGTCTTGTACGAACTAAGTAGATGTGAAAAAAAAGTTAAAAGGAGCAAGGTGCCGTCACTGCGAGGTGGAGTGAGGATCAGGGGGTGGCAGGGCCTGCATCAGCGAAAGAGCATGCATGTCGAGATTGCAAGCCTCCCCCTGCCCCTTCCTAGCCCAGGGCATTGGTAGCTTGCGCTGGGGATGCCCTGCAGCGAAACAAGAGGAGCACTTTTACACCCGCAACCAAGAGATACCCTGGTGGCGGGGATGGACTGCAGGGAGACCGGTGCAAACACTCTTGTGTATTGCTCGAGAGGCCACAGGGGCAGAGCCTAGGTAGGCTGCACCGGGCATGTACTCTATCCGAGAGCCCCCCCTGGCGGCAAAGATCAGATGTGACTCACAGCTAGCACTGCTAATCGAGTGTGAAACCGAGGAAGGGGCGGACAGGGAGGCACAAGCCTTCTCGTCAGTGTGCCTGCTTTCCAAAAATAAATGTAAGTATGCGCGCCAACTGGTAAATGTGCAGATGTAAAGGGTGCCTGGGCAAGAAGCCAGCATTTTGGCTTTGAGTGATGGAATCACTTGAAGCCTCCTGAGATGTACGTTTAATCTTTTTCAGACATATTGTAAGGGAGCTACCAGCTACGATGAAAAGTGTATGCTTTTAAAGACGGTTACCAAAATAATTGCTTCCTGAAGAGACACATTTATTCTTTTTGAGGAGTATTGTAAGGGAGCACCAGCTAAGCTCTGCAAAGTGCGTGCTTTTAAAAGCCCATGGCATTTAAAAAAAACTGCACTTACTAAGTACAGACTGCAAAAAGTCTTTATTTTGGAAACACTTTATCTTAAGCCTTTTTGTGCATTCTGTATCAGCAGCCTATTTTATATTGTGCGTAATGCACGTTTAAAATGATGACATGAATGAATGTATGTCGTTACAACGAATTCCGTTGCAACGCATGCCTTTACCACGCATGCGTTACAACGGAATGATTTTTCCTCGCATAATCTTTACCACTAATATTCCTTTACCACGCATACTTGCATGGTAATGGAATACTCTTGGTAAAGGTTATACCCCTCCCCTGTACCCTTCCCCCAATACTTTTTATAATTACCCCTGCCCGTTACCCTCAATTAATATATATATATTTTAAATTTTTATTTCCCTTACTTCTTCACGTCGTCTCTTCGTTCTTCTTTCATGACTGACGTTATACGTCATTTCCTTTCACTTAAAACGACGTCGATTTCCTCTACTTCCCCACGTTATTTTTTATTTATTTTTTTGGGGGGGAGGGGGGACCCCCCCCCTTCTTTTCTCTTTTTTTGGGGGGGAGGCCCCCCAAGCCCCCTTTCTTTCTTATTTTTGCCTTTAACTCACGTCTTCAACAAGCTGAAAACACACCTTAGAAAGTAAAAAAGGACTACACTACTGACGTTAATGCAGGACGTAGCAACGTAGAAGACGATGAAGATGGAAGAAGACTTGCGTGGTAAAGACGATCGTGGATGAAGAACGCGTGGTGAAGACGTCTACGAGGTAAGTGTTGCGTAGTAAATGTTCCTCGTTGTAACGCCATCGTGGTAAAGGATGTTTCCCGACATGAATGTTCACAGAGCACTCAATAAATAAAGAAATCTGTGAGGTACTCAGCATAGTTATCTCAAAGTCTGTTATGAAGATCTGTGGTTATAATGAATAAGCAGCTACCTACGTTATTATCATATGACATCTCTTTATTGATGTCATAACTACACTTTCATAATTGCTTTATTAACCTTCTTGCTTTCTCATATTTACTTGTAAATGCATAATTTGCTCACTCTTTTTTCAAATTTTTCACAGGGGTAGACACCGCCCAAAACTCCCCTTATGTCGGTTGGGCTTGTTCCCTATGCTTGCCCACCGTAGTGAACTCAGCCACAACTTTTACGCTTCAACACTTTCAAAAGTCACCAGCCGCCACTGCTTCCAGAGAGTCACATAACTCAATCCCACATATATACTGGGCAAAAATGACTTGTATATTTATAGTGCTATGAGGTCCCACTATGTAGCTGAAATCTCTGTGAATATTCACATCATTATTTTAAAATTGTGTTACACAGTACAAGACAGGCTTATGCTAAATGCAATACGAGATTTGGTGTCTTAGTTAGAGTTTGGTGGAGGGCATGCTCAATCAAAATGTGACAGATATCTCGTCTTCCATATTACATGTGCTATATGCTACAAAGCGCCTCTAATATGGCAGACAGGTAATTCGCCATATTTGTAGTGCATGTAAATGGTCTATCTGAGACCGGTAAGGAATGGCACACATGTAAATCGGTGCTCACCTTACATTTGTCTCGGACTTGTGTGAGATTAAAGAAGAGTTTTTATGGATATATACCTGGGGGGGTGGGGTGTGTGTGTGTGCGTGCATGTGTGTGTGTGTGTGTGTGTGTGTGTGTGTGTGTGTGTGTGTGTGTGTGTGTGTGTATGTATGTATATATATATATATATATATATTTGGCGACGCACTTCAAGAACCAGCATGCTCTACATCACAGCCCATCGGGGCGTCCACTAGAGGGCAATCACCGAGATATTAAATTGAGAACTTGCCGGGTTCTAACGTGTGTTCGTGCAGCCCCCAGATGTCTGCAGCTCCTCCTCTGAAGAAGGCCAAGGTGGCTGAAATGCATAAGGAATGTCGGAGCTTGATTACCGTTGAAATAAAATTCTAATTTTACCACGATGTTTGCGGCTCACTCTTTCCCTTCGGGAGAGGATTTGGGAAATATTATGCGGCTTTGGTCCTATCGCGAAGATCGCACCGCCAGCAAAAGCGCGCCAAAACTGCCCGCAATTGGACCCATTTGTAACTTCAGTGGAAACTACAAGGGCAGCGGCAGCCGCCAGGAACTGTTTTTGGTTTTGGACCCCAACACCTTTGAAAATGGTGTGCCAGGGGATCGCGGGAAAATTGTATGAGTGGATTTAAGCAGGCATCGCCCACTGGTGTGTAAGAATTGTAGGGTTTGGCGACGCACTTCAAGAACCAGCATGCTCTACATCACAGCCCATCGGGGCGTCCACTAGAGGGCAATCACCGAGATATTAAATTGAGAACTTGCCGGGTTCTAACGTGTGTTCGTGCGTCCCCCAGATGTCTGCAGCTCCTCCTCTGAAGAAGGCCAAGGTGGCTGAAATGCATAAGGAATGTCGGAGCTTGATTACCGCTGAAATAAAATTCTAATTTTACTGCGATGTGTGCGGCTCACTCTTTCCCTTCGGGAGAGGATTTGGGAAATCTATCTATCTATCTATCTATCTATCTATCTATCTATCTATCTATCTATCTATCTATCTATCTATCTATCTATCTATCTATCTATCTATCTATCTATCTATCTATCTATCTATCTATCTATCTATCTATCTATCTATCTATCTCCCTCCAGTAGGTAGTTATAGTTAGGAATTTTCCAAACAAATTCTTTGTTCATATCAGCTCCTATGTTGAAAGCTTGGGGGTGATTCGTCAAGGGGGGCCGAGAAAAAAGGGGGGTCCCAAAACGTGTTTTCTCCATGTTAAATTCCATAGGAAACTTTAGACAAGGCTACAGGTCGAACGGGTGAACGGAATTACCCCAAATTTGGCAGGGAGAAGGGTCTTGGTCTAGAAAGCACGCTTTGGTTTATTTGGTGTAAATCCGTTCCGTTGTTTTGGAGAAATATCGAAATTTACAGATATGGATATTTGGGAATTCTGCCATCTGATTGACTGAGGCGATAAGAGCACGAGCTTGCTGCTTATTGGCTGCGAGCGGTGCGAGCAGTTGCAACTAGGAAGTGTTGGCAGCCATTTTTTGATTCTGTTGAAGCGAGTAAGGGGAAAAAAGGGCGAAAAAAAGTAGGAAAGAGGAGGGTAGGAGCACTGTAACCTCTGTGGGGTGTTTAGGGCTTGCAATACAGGGGGTGCGAAGCGAACTGCTTATCCCTACTGGTCTGAAAGTGCTGGGCTACGGAAATTAAGTGAGGTATTGCCTAGAGTCTGATGCTGCTAAGGTGAGCTGCTGCGGGACTCAGGGATTAAAGCGTTAGCCCAAACTGTGTGTCTTATACTGTGAAGTCATGTGCCCTCTCCGTTGCACCACACCTGTGGAAGTAGTGTCAGCATGTGTTTATACCTACTAGGACGAACCACTGACCCCTACTGGTCTGAAAGTGCTGGGCTACGGAAAATATGTGAGGTATTGTCTAGAGTCTCAGACTTGGGGATGAAAGCGTGAGTCCAAACTGTGTGTCATATGCTGTGAAGTCATGTGCTCTGGCTGCTCTGCCACATCTGTGCAAGTAGTGTCAGCAAGTAGTTATACCTACCCGGAGGAACTTTTGTTTTGAACATTGTAACTTGTGTATGGTGCTTAGGGGGTATTATACAGGGATTGCGAAGGTAAATTCGTGCATATCAAATCAATTCGGTATTTGTAAAGTGCAAACTACTCACTCGTACGGGTCTGATGGCGCTGGGGGCGTAAGCTGAGCTGCTGCCGGACTCTGGGATAAAGGCGCTGAACTACTGACCCCTACTGGTCTGAAAGTGCGGGGTACAGAAATTAAGTGAGGTATTGCCTAGAGTGTCATGTTGCTAAATTGAGATGCTGCTGGACTCTTGGATGAAACCGTGAGCCCAAACTGTGTGTCCTATGCTGTGAAGTCCTGTGTTCAGGGCGCTGTGCCACACCTGTCTAAGTAGTGTCAGCAATATTTTATACGTAGTAGGAGGAAGTTTTGTTTGGAACACGGTAACTTGTATATGGTGCTGGTAAGTGATCCGCAGCACTGCCAAAGGCAGTGCACCCAGGACATGCAGCAGACGTGCAAGGTATAGGTGGACGTGAATGGAGTCGACCATGTGTTTGGGCTGCCCTGCTAAGCGTCAGTGGCTCTGCTTGTAGCTGCACTGGCTTGCCGTGTGCCAATCATGTGGATGAAATGGCACAGCTTGGTGCAATGAGCCGGGTCTGTGTGCAATGGGTGCAGGGTTGTGATGGGAGTACGTGTGAAGGCCATTTCACGCACGCTAACTACGATGAAGAACTTTTGAGTGTGGGATGTCCACTCGTTCTCAAATCGGGCAGTGCGCTGTGTGGGAGACGGATGCAAATATTATCGTATCTGTCAGGGGGGCTGGCCACTTGCAAGTTCCTTCTTGGAGCAGCAGATGTATTAGCGCAAGATAGCTCAGACAAAGAACCTTTCATCCCTACAGTAACTTCTCCAGCTGCTTTCATACAGGATGTGTACAAAGGCCGGTCGTGGGTGTTGTGGGATGTCTGCAACCCTGGTCATCATGGATGAGATGCTCAGCACGTGGCACATGGGCGGGTTCACTATGTGTTACGTTGCCAAACAGCTGCTCCTCCTTCCCATGAGACCCCACACTTTTGTGCGCTGCGCTGTTGTATCCCGTGCACTCCTACGGCACATCTTTGTAATGGCTATTCACGCATGTCCTGCGGCATTCCAATCACACCGTGACACTGTCGTTTGGAGGTGGTGCATGCCACTTTACAACATCGACTGCTGCGGCCCTTGTGGCGGCCACACCAGAACACAGAGACACACTTACCGCACTTCTTGCACATGGATATGTGGGAGACATCCCGTTCCCTTTGCCGCTTGTGCATGCAGGAGGATGTGTGCGTAGCTACATCTCCAGGCTCACTACCAACGCTGAGGTGACATGGTAATGTCTGCTGAAGACAGCACACTGATGTTGCAGGGCCCGTGCCTATCATGCTAACACAATGACCACACGGACATACTTGCTCAGATGCAGGTTTGGGGGCGTTGGTGGTCCTGGGGTTGTTGCGATGAGTGTTATGACCCCCATGGGTATCTGTGTATCATCCTCATTGACTCTATGGCACCTGTGGGTGTTCAGGTGTGACTCTTGGCTGTGTTCCCTTTCATGCTGCAGGTAGTGGTCCTGCTTAACACCAGCAGAAAGCAGGTGTAAAATCTCTGGTGCTAATGCGGCTTATCGCCGGAATTTGTTTCACATCGCAGTTTTTGCCTTTTGTTGTGAAAGTTGTGATGTCGATTTTTCGTGTACAGAAAAATAATTGAACTGGGCAGTGTATCCCATCAAGATCCAACACCTGACCCACTATTCCCAATCAATATAAATACAATGAGATATCTTCATTGATTTTGTGTGTACACTGTAAATGCACCCACTACCACAGTGCAATTCAATACAGGATTTTAGTATTTAGAATAAATCGCAAAGGTGCACCTTGTGTGTTTTTGCACGGGAACGCCTACTCTGCATCTCATTATTAGCACTTTAATGCAACTACAGTTGAGATAAATCTAACACACTATTCAGAAGCTGGTGCAAACTGCAGACTTCACGGGTATTCCCCGATAACTGCCCCAAAATTTAACACCATGGTGGACACCACCAAATAACAGTAATAAGAACGAGAAAGAGTCGCACAGCACTTAAGTAACAACCAAAAACTTTGTTGAATTTTTTTGTTTCTTTTTCAAACTTTCTTTTTTGTAAACGTATATATAAAGGATAAAGTAAATTTAACAAAATGAACATTAAACAATAAGGCGGAAGACTCCTGTCTAGACCATGAATGTCGACGACACAGCCTGGAAAATAAAGCACAAAATAAGGACGTGTGTAATGCGCATATCAAAGGAGCGAGACACAGAAAAGGAAAAAAAAGCCAGAGAGAAAAAGAGAGGGAAGGAAAGAAAGGGAGTGAGGAAGGGAGATAGAGAAAGAGAAGGAAAGGAAGGAAGAGAGAGAGTGAGAGAGTGAAGAGAGGGAAGTGAGAGAGAGAGATACTGCCGCACTTGCACATCCATGACCAAATAATTACCTGCTGCCACCGGAGTCTGTACCAGTGGGCACTCCACGTGCCTGTCAAACCTCCGCGGCCCGGCAGATCTCACAGATGTCGCTGAGTCATGAATGGCGGAGACCACATCAGCTTCTCCGCGGCCCGGCAGATCCCACACATGTCGCTGAGTCCTGAGTCATCAATGGTGGAGACTACATCAGCTTTGGGTACCGCTAACCCTGTGCAACACAAGTGAGCGCCACGTGATGGTAGGCCGCTGTCGGCCATACAACTTAGGGTGCGACTAACCCTGTGTAACTCAAGTCTGCGCCACGTGGTGGTAGGCCCCTGATGGCCACATCAGTTTTGGGTGGCACTAACCCTGTGCAAGTCAAGTCCGCGCCACGTTGTAGTAGGCCCCTGACGGCCATACAGCTCAGGGTGCGACTAACCCTCTTCGCAACTTTTCATGGACTCTTTATGATTGAGACCCGAGGAGCGTCTGCCATACAGTCACCACCGGCAATAAAGGATGTGACGTTGTCGATGCATTATATTTGCCTGGTCACATGGCCTGTGACGCATGTGCCGGATGGGTGTGGTGTGTGTGCAAACCTGCCCTCAGGGAGTGGCCATGACATGTTGACAACTAGAGCACTGACCTGCACACCAACAGCGAGTACGCCTGCGTCAGGTAGCTATGTGGGGGTGTGAAAACGTGTATTCTCAATGGATTTTCCATAGGAAACTTTAGACACGGCTACAGGTCAAACTGCTGAACGGAATTACGCCAAGTTTGGTAGGGAGAAAGGTCATGGTCCAGAAAGCGCGCTTTCTTGCATCGAGTGAAAATATAAAAGAAAGGTCCCGGGGGCAATCTAATATACCGGAGCTCTGTCTGTGCGAGATAACCCTTTCACGCTCCCTCTTCCCAACATCACCACTTCGCAGCTATAGCGTTAGAAGCCAGTCTGTCGGCTTGCAGCTCTCTACCTTTGCGAGCTAGTACGCTGTTATGTCTGTACCTCTACGAGCTACTACGCTGCTGTTCCTTTGGGAGCAGACGGCTCGTAGTAGTGCGTCTGTGAGTCGGGCAGACGGGCCGCAGTTGTCCCGCTGCGAGCCTGGGTGCGAACTGTTCATAAGTCACACTACATAAGCATTGAAAAGCCATTTTGTGATTCAGTCCGTCAGCTGGCATCTGTCCGAGGCATTTCTGAAAACATACCAGAGTTCTTTCTGTGAGAGATACCCCTTTCACACACCTTCTTCCCACATTACGAACATACCCCCAACAACCTTCTTCGGCCCGGAATTATTCCTGTGCGGTTGGACAAGCAAGAATCTTAGTCATGTATAGATCTACATATAAAATATTTTATTTAAACAAAACAACAACAAATAAAGCTGAAGGGAGTCTGGTGCTGTGGTCGCTGCCACAAAGTTGGGGTTACTGTCATTCAGGACTCAGGAAACAATTCCACATGTGGGATCGGCTTGAATTGAATAGGGTTAGTGGCACCACATGTCGTGCCTAGTGTTGTACAGTGTTAGTGGCACCACGTGTCACCGGCCTTGCATATGGAAATATGCCTGACTGATCAAAGGGAGTCTGGTGTTGTGGTCGCTGCCACAAAGTTGGGGTCACTGCCATTCAGGACTCAGGACACAGTTCCACATGTGGGATCGGCATGTGTTGAACAGGGTTAGTGGCACCATGTGTCGCCGGCCTTGCATATGGAAATATGCCTAACTGATCAAAGGGAGTATGCTGTTGTGGTCGCTGCCACGGACTTGGGGGCACTGCCATTCAGGACTCATGACACAGTTCCACATGTGGGATAGGCTTGTGTTGAACAGGGTTAGTGGCACCACGTGTCATGCCTTGTATTGTACAGGGTTAGTGGCACCATGTGTCGCTGACCTTGCATATGGAAATATGCCTAACTGATCATAGGGAGTCGGGTGCTGTGGTCGCTGCCACGGACTTGGGGTCACTGCCATTCAGGACTCAGGACACAGTTCTACATGTGGGATCGGCTTGTGTGGAACAGGGTTAGTGGCACCACGTGTCGCCGGCCTTGCATATGGAAATATGCCTAACTGATCAAAGGGAGTCTCGTGCTGTGGTCGCTGCCATGGACTTGGGGTCACTGCCATTCAGGACTCAGGACACAGTTCCACATGTGGGATCGTTCGGCTTGTGTTGAACAGGGTTAGTGGCACCATGTGTCGCCGGCTTGTGTTGAACAGGGTTAGTGGCACCATGTGTTGTGGCTTGCGTTGAATTCTGCCTCAATAAGTCCATGTGGCGATGACTTGTGGTGCAGTGAGTTAGGGGCACCTGCAGCACTCAGCGTGTGCGCTCCCTGCGATGATGCATGGTCTGGGCGGGCCTCACTGGTAGCAATATCTTTACATGCTTTGAAAGAATCTTCATAGCAGTCAAAATCTCCAAGTAGTTCCATTGCAGTCCTCCAAGGTTTGAAGAGTTGCAGAAGAGCTAAATAGAAAAACTCTCTCTTATCTGGAGTATCACAACTTAATTTCTTGTGATCAAATTTCCTTTGGCATTCTTTAAGAAACATCCATCAGATCCAATTACAGCATATTTACCTTCATTTATTTTTTCTGTAACATTTTTTCTAAAACTATAACGTTGCAGTATTTCATATAGACATGTTTTCCAGGTATGGACTTCTATTTGGATAGTATGCGAGGAACAGTAATTGAGTTATCTGCAACATATTATATGACCATATTTGCATTCCACATCTTCAAAATTACTGGATTGTAATCATTAATGTACTTCGATTCTTGTGTTCTTTTTATATTATAAGTATTTTTGGGTGATTTTCGAGTGATAGTATGCCTCACTGCTGACATAAAACTGTTCACTCTTCCTTGCGATGAGTTATGGTGCACTGAGTAATACCTTTGGCGCTCAGCGTGTACGTACCCTGCGACGATGCGTGGTCCGGGAGAGCCGCACTCTGATCAATGTCTTTTGTCTATTGAATTCTGCCTCAATAAGGCCATTTGGCGATGACTTATGGTGCACTGAGTTAGTAGTACCTTTGGCGCTCAGCGTGTATGTACCCTGCGATGATGCATGGTCCAGGAGGGCCGCACTCGGATCAATGTCCTTTGTCGATTGAATTCTGCCACAATAAGGCTACGTGGCGAAGACTTATGGTGCACCGAGTTAGTAGTAACTTTGACGCTCAGCGTGTAAGTACCCTGTGATGATGCATGGTCCGGGGGGCCGCACTCGTACCAATGTCTTTTGTCCATTGAATTCTGCCTCAATAAGGCCATTTGGCGATGACTTGTGGTGCACTGAGTTAGTGGTACCTTTGGTGCTCAGCGTGTACGCACCCTGGCATGATGTGTGGTCCGAGAGGGACACACTGGGAGGAATGTATCTTTGCGTACTGGACTGCGTCATCTGCAACCGCTACTCCATCTGAATTGTGATGCCTGCTGTCCGCAGTGTAGATCGAAGGCAGTAGTCTGTACAGACATAAGTCTGTGGTGCTGTGCCGCTGGGTTCGCAGGGGGCCTGTGTCGAGGAGACCCACGTTCATGGCGGCAGCCTCGTGGCAGGGTGAGGCCCTGGCACAGTCGTTGGTCTTCACAGTTCACAAGTGAACCACGCCCAGAGCCCTGGCCTATTTATTTTCACTGCTACGCTGAAGTGGCGTACGTCGGACCAGCCCACTCCGGTTACTCTTATGCTTACAGGGGGTACGATACAGCTACATGAGTGAGATCGTCCCTAGTGTTTGATCTAACTTGGTTGGGTCCACTGTCCACAACACTACAAGCACCAGTAGTATTTGTGCACATGGAGAGGTGTGTGTTCTGCATACTGAGATGTGTCGAGCACATCACCGCTACACTTTGCATTGTGTGCATTGTTATTCATGGGTGAATTGCCTCCTTCACATATAGCTTGTTAACACCTGTCCCAATATTCAGCTATTGTCTGGCTGAGGGGCCATGCCGTTTTCGGAATGTTTGCTGTCTTGTTCTGCGTTGCTTCGGTGGTAGAGGGGGGATCCTAGGGGTGGTGGTGGGTGTTGTGGCATTCCTGGGTGTCGGAGCTGCTTGATCAGTAGGTCTATGACATGTGTTGGTCTTCAGATGTGGCTAGGGACTGGGCTCCCTTTCATACTGTATGTAGTTGTTTAATATTTAAAAAACATTTTTAGGATATTAAAGTTACAAATTATCGTAAATAACCTTTGAAATACACAAAACAAATAGGTCTCAGGAAGATTAACGTTAGAAATTAGTATTTAAAAAAAAAATTAAAGTTTACTGAAAAAACGATTGCCACATTTCCCAACATTGAGCTATTATATGGCTAAGGGACCATGCCATTTTTGGAGGGTTTGCTGTCCTATTCTGCACTGCCTTGGTGGTAGTAGGGAGAGGGTTTGTACGAGGGGGAGGTCCTGAGGGTTGTGGCAGTGGATGTTGTGTCCTTCTTGGGTGTCGGAAAAAACTATAAGTTAAATGAACATTATAGTTAGAAGTTAGAATTAAAAAAAACATTGGAATTCACTGAAAAAATATAGGTTTCAGGCAAATTATATATAGAAATTAGCATTTAAAAAACTTTGAAATTCACTGAAAAAAAAGATAGGTTTCAGGCATGTTATAGTTAGAAATGAGCATTTAAAAAACCTTAGAAATTCACTGTAAAAACCATAGGTTTCAGGGATGTTATAGTTAGAAATTAGCATTTAAAAAACCTTAGAAATTCACTGATAAAACCATAGGTTTCAGGCACGTTATAGATAGAAATTAGCATTTAAAAAACCTTTGAAATTCACTGAAAAAACCATAGGTTTCAGGCACGTTATAGTTAGAAATTGGCATTTAAAAAACCTGTATGAGTGTATGTCTAGCTCACAATATATAGATAGGAATCAGTGGATGGGTATCTAGTATCTGGTATTGGTGTGACCATGGTTTCGAAAATGGTAGTCTGTATTTTAGAGTATGTGTATCAAAGGTTATATTAGAGTGTGAGGAGGTGTGTCAGACTATCATGTGGATGATGTCATCAGTGTTGTCATCAGTGATGTCATTTGAGATGTCATCAATGATGTCATGAGTGATGTCACTGAGCATGTCATGAGTGATGTAATATGTGAGGTCATCACCAGTGCATTGCGGGCGCGCCAGTTATAGTTAGCTCAACTAACTATAACCGCAGAATTTCTCTGGTTTTAAATGAGTCAAATGTCCAAGTAGCTATAACGTCCCGGAAACCTATGGTTTTTTCAGTGAATTTCGAAGGTTTGTTAAATGCTAATTTCTATCTAGAACCTGCCTGAAACCTATGGTTTTTTCAGTATATATATATATATATATATATATATATATATATATATATATATATATATATATATATATATATATTAGGGTCCTCAGCCACAGGTACCACCTGTGGCTTGCTTCATCATTGGACCCTCACTCACACACAAGGTGTGTGAGTTGACCCGACACGTTTGTGAGCGGAGTTCTGGGATAACTGTGAAGGCAGGGGATCTTGGTGAGTTTAAAATAATGTCAGAAACCTAAAAAGTTATTTAATGGCTTAGGTTTAGGGACTAGATTAAAAGTATGAAAAGTGACACTATATTAGGATAACATGGTCCCAAGTGTCTAATCGGTAGACATGTTTCAGCCACAAACTGCCCCGAAAGGTCAATTGGCTTCCTTCAGGACCTGTGTTGCCTTGCTAGTTATAATAAACAGCCTATTGGCATGTACAAATCACATAATTTTTTTTTTTAAAGCATGCACATTTACATACAGACCATACACTGAGGACCTTTTCATTGTATAAACATGAAGGGAGTCAGGGGCACTCCTCGAGGGTTGAATGGACCAGTCTCCTTGACGAATGTGTGACTATAGGGACAGTCCATCCCTGAAATTTCCCTATGATGTCAGTAAATTGATCTAGACATCAGTTGACCATACAAGAAAAAGGTCCTCAGTGTATGCTCTGTATGTAAATGTTCATGCTTTTAAAAAAAACGACAGTTGAAACTGAGTCATGGTTCTTGCTTAAACACACACGTTTATATGCGCAAAAGCACTGAAATTCACCAGTTATGGCAAGCAATGCAACCAACATGTCATAACTTGGGCCTCTCGTCCCGCTCAAAACACCTATTTGTGAATGGTACACAAATATTTAAAAATGCACTCAAGAGAACATTATTGAAGAAGGAACACATTTTTCCACGTGTTGGGTGTATTGCTGACCATAACTGGTGGATTTCAGGGCTTTTGCAAATTTAAGCTTGTCAACCAAGAACCATGACTCAGTTTCAACTGTTGTTTTAAAGAGTGTGTGTGTATGTATACATATATATATTAAATTTTTTTAGGTACACAGTAATTAGATTTATATTTGTAAAGGTAAAGTGTTTCAAAGCACATCAAATAAGAAATATTTAAAAAAGAATACATATGGGTATTATGTTTTTATTTTTCAAAGGATTTGTGGGGTTAAACGTTTCAGGATTCAGGGAAGGTTAGTGAATTGGGTAGTAAGGAGTTTTTAGAGCTCCTGATGGTTGATGCATATGGGTAATGAGGAGTTTTTAGGGCTCAGTGATCGGTAGAGCTTAGGGACCTAACAAGGAGTCTTTTAGGGCTCTGGGATGGGTATTGCAAAGGGGTAGTATGTACCTTTTAAGACACAGGAAAGGATAGTAGAAATTTGTTTTAGGGCTCTTGTATGGGGTAGTGTGTATGGGTAGTAAGGTGTTTTGGGGCTCAAGGTCACAGGAGTAACAAGGGCTTTTAAGAGCTTAGTGATGAGTAATTTAAGCTATTAAAATTCCATAGATGTAGATTATGTTATGTGATGTGTATTTGGAAAGTGCACTATCTTCTGCTGAATATTCAGGCACTGAGCAAGTGTAGGTGCCTTGCCTCACCCAAGGGTTAGATGGGGTCTGCAAGTCTCCTTGCAGAACTCAAGAAGCGAGAAAGAGGCTCACACATGCAGTGGACAGTCATTCCACTCTTTAAGGATGATGTATGAGAAAGCTTGACCCCCTGTATCTGTGTTTGCCTGGGATGTGTGCGAGTGTAGAGCAAAGGGTTCTGGGTGGTTGGTGGAAGGAGGTACATGTGTTAATATGGGTGGGACCTGTGTTGTGTAGTACCTTGAATATATGCAGGTGTACTTTGAATTGAGGATATTTGTGTATCAGGAGACAGTGCAGCTGTCTAGGTGTGGTTTGATGTGCGTCCTGCATAGGAGATTGAGTCCGACTGCCACGTTCTGAATGATTTGCAGTCTTCTTGTGTGTTGCTTGATGATTCCGGTGTAGAGGGAGTTACCATAGTCCAGCTTGCTGATGATGAGTGTGTGACAGTTTGTTTAGTAGTGTCTGGTAGTCATTTAAAGATCTTTCCTTAACTTCTTCAGGGTGTAGAAGCAAGGTGCTGTTACAGTGTTGACTTGTGCAGTCATGTTTACATTGTTGTCATTGATGATCTTGAGATTCCTAGCGTGGGTGCTGTAGGTGGGTGTGGGTCCAAGGTCAGATGGCCACCAGGTAGAATCCCATAGTGAGGTGTTTTTTTTCAAAGACCTATACTTCTGTCTTGTTAGTGTTGAGCTCGAGAAAGTTGGACTTCATCAAGGTGGCAACTTCAGTCATGCAGACAATTAACTTATTCCTAGTGTTGAGGGTTTTGTCTGAGAGGTACTGTATGATTTTATGATTTGTGTGTTGTCAGCTTAGAGCAGGATGTTCATGTCTTGTGCACAGTTGACATTGGCCAGAGGATCATGTATCCTTTGAAAAAGGCATGGCTGAGTGACAAACCTTGAGGTACTCCGCAGATGAGTTTGCAGGCTTCTAAAGAGTATTACTTCAGGCAGATAGTTTGTGTTCTTTCCGTCATGAGAGAGTAGATCCAGCAGAGAGTTGGTCCCTTGAATGGCAATCTCGTATAGGCATCTAATGAGGATGGGGTGTTGTTCTGTGCTGAATGCTGCAGAGAGGTTCAGTAGGATGATGGCCAAAATATCTCCTCTCTCCAGGATCATGCAGATGTCGTCTGTTGCGACAATGAGTGCAGTATATGTGATGTGGTAGTGCCTAAATTCTGAGTGCGTGGGGCTGAGGAGCTAGTGGCTGATGACATGGTCCATGAAACGTCTGTTGATAAGCTTCTCTAGGACCTAGGCAGGGTATGGTAGGAGGGAGAACGATGTGTAGTTGGAGAGCGTGGCAGGGTCCACGGTGGATTGTGTGAGCAGGAGAGTGACAGTGATGTATTTTCAAGCTTCCAGGAAGGGGGTTGACTTGATGGAGGCGTTGAGGATGGGAGTAAGAGCTATACTGATCAGTGTGAGTCCTTTGGTGAAGGCATGGTGGGGTCCTGGGTATGACGGGTCCTAGAATGGTTGGACCTCATAGTAGTGGTCGTCTTATCTGTGGTGGTGGGCGAGTCATTAGGTCTTGATCAGTTCACGGGTCGAGACAGCAAGATGAGTTGCAACGGTAACTGGGCTCCGTTGAGGATCGAAATTGTGGTACAGGATTGTGATTTTTATTGCTGGAGAATTTTGAGAGCTTGTTGAAGAGGTCTTGGAGGGGGTATGTTGCTGGAGGTGGCTGCAGGTGCTATGAAATCTTTAACAATGGCAACGTTTTCTTTGCTGCTGTTAGTGCCAGCATTGATGCAGTCTGCAAGTGCTGTGCACCTGATTTAATGTTCTGGATCTGTTGGAGGTTACAAAATATTATTAAAATATTAATATTATAATAAAGTTGAACAATTGTAGAAAGTTGTTATAATACTTATATCTCATTTTAAGAAATTGAGAATTTAAATTATATATACATCAATATACACACACTCACATGCATTGAAAAAAACATGTGACTTTAAAATAAAGTGAAAATGTCAGTTTAAAAATTATATTTTAAACCCTTGCAACCACTGAAATTCACCTGTTAGAGTGAATTGAAGTAACTATAACTCATGGCATTGACATGCACAATGTTGTGATTAATCATTTCACTTCAGATGTCAAAGAACATGTCATGAGTGTTGTAATATGTAAGGTCATAAACAGTGGATGGCAAGGGTGTGGGTTCTAGTTACTTCAGTTAGCTATACTTGGTAAATGTCAGTGTTTTTTTTAGTTAAAAATGCCTTCTCCCATGGACCCCAACATATTGTCTTGTGGGTGCCCTGGAGGGCACTGGAGCATCCAATTGAGTCCCTGGGGTATGGGGTACCCACGGCTAAAAAGGTTAGGGGATAGGGCCACAAGAAAACAGCCCCATGGGATGGGGTCCCCGAGGCCTGTAAAGGGTTGGGTAGGGGGGCCGTACGTCCCTCCCCGATAATAATTTAAAAAAATTAATAGTTATAATTGCATTTATTTAGCACTTACTATCACTGATGCTACTTCAGAACCCAGCTAATCCAGTGGTTAAATGTTGGGTTCTGTGATTAGTCATGTTATCTTAAGAAAGAACATTGCATTCATAACCTTCAGTTACTTTGTGATAGATTATATGAATATCAGTTAGGTGTGATCATTAATGGGGCGGCTATGTGGTTGCAGGGGAATGGTAGGTGAGATAGATAGGCTGGAGGAGATTACGCAATGTTAGGTTGCAGGGATAGGGTTTTAAAGCAGTGAGGTTGTGATCTATGAAATAAGGTGTCGGCCTCATCCAGAATTACAATAAGAGAGAATATGACAGACGGACATGAGACTAAGAGGATTCTATACTCAGAAATAGAAAGCATGCAGAAGAATCAAGCCTAAAGAAAACAACTGAGATTAAGTCAAGTTCCGTTTTTTCATGCAGGGTTTTACGAATATAGGGGAAGGCGGCTTTTCTAGATAGCAAGCAACCTAAGGACATATGCTGTATAAAGCAATCTGAGGATGCATGCTGTAAAAAGATAACATACATAGTGCTTGATATTTGGGGCAGACAGCTTAAAACATACAAGCTCATGTGTGCACATCACTTAAATAGTAATTGTCTGGCCTGCTGTGTGCCAATCCTAGGACAGTCCTTTTAACCATAGTCTGGAGTATGCCAACCTTGGTACAGGGTCTGTATGCTGCACAATGCCAAAGTTTAGTTTGTAAACCTTTCCTGAAATGGGGACATATCTTCACAATCATTACTTCCTGGCTACAAGGCCCTACTTCAGATATTTACTAATCAAAAGCTCTCTTAGTCACAGCCCTTCTGAGCAGCGTATTTCCTTTTCCTATCTTCTATCTTGTGCTTCTTGTCTTGATTGAACTGTTCAACCTTATCTTGCTCCTTCACTCTGGGGGTTGGCGTCAGGAGACAATAATGTATTATTCAGTGCTCCTTGAAGGAGAGCCCAATAATGCCATGTGAGGGCTTTTAGTTGATAGTTTTTTTAGATTGTTGGTTTCCCTATAATATGGAGAGGCGCCACCAAGTCTTATATTTTTTTTAATGTTGTGGCAAAAAAAAAAAAGTTAGTCTACTGGGTCATTAAATCAATAACCCGCGGAGAACTTTCCATATTTGTTTCAAAGCTCTCCTAGATGGAGCTGTATGCTCTTCAGCTATAGTGCAAGCCCTCTTGGGATTGTTTAATTGATTCGATTTTGTGGTTTGAAAAATGTTAAAAGAAAGACTGTTGGTTTTATTTTTATTAAAAAAAAAATATGTCTCTGAGTCTTTCTTTTAATATTTTCCAGCCCAAAAATGTCAATAATAAAAACTATGATAAAAGAAAGACTCCCAGACGTTGTCTTTTTAAAAATGTTGGGTTCTGTGATTAGTCATGTTATCTTAGTCATGTTTTCTTTTTATATTATAAGTATTTTTGGGTGATTTTCGAGTGATAGTATGCCTCACTGCTGACATAAAACTGTTCACTCTTCCTTGCGATGAGTTATGGTGCACTGAGTAGTACCTTTGGCGCTCAGCGTGTACGTACCCTGCGATGATGCGTGGTCCGGGAGAGCCGCACTCTGATCAATGTCTTTTGGCTATTGAATTCTGCCTCAATAAGGCCATTTGGCGATGACTTATGGTGCACTGAGTTAGTAGTACCTTTGGCGCTCAGCGTGTACGTACCCTGTGATGATGCATGGTCCGGGGGGCCGCACTCGTACCAATGTCTTTTGTCTATTGAATTCTGCCTCAATAAGGCCATTTGGCGATGACTTGTGGTGCACTGAGTTAGTGGTACCTTTGGTGCTCAGCGTGTACGCACCCTGGCATGATGTGTGGTCCGGGAGGGACACACTGGGAGGAATGTATCTTGCGTACTGGACTGCGTCATCTGCAACCGCTACTCCATCTGAATTGTGATGCCTGCTGTCCGCAGTGTAGATCGAAGGCAGTAGTCTGTACAGACATAAGTCTGTGGCGCTGTGCAGCTGGGTTCGCAGGGGGCCTGTGTCGAGGAGACCCACGTTCATGGCGGCAGCCTCGTGGCAGGGTGAGGCCCTGGCACAGTTGTTGGTCTTCACAGTTCACAAGTGAACCACGCCCAGAGTCCTGGCCTATTTATTTTCACTGCTACGCTGAAGTGGCGTACGTCGGACCAGCCCACTCCGGTTACTATTATGCTTACAGGGGGGGACGATACAGCTACATGAGTGAGATCGTCCCTAGTGTTTGATGTAACTTGGTTGGGTCCACTGTCCACAACACTACAAGCACCAGTAGTATTTGTGCACATGGAGAGGTGTGTGTTCTGCATACTGAGATGTGTCGAGCACATCACCGCTACACTTTGCATTGTGTGCATTGGTATTCATGGGTGAATTGCCTCCTTCACATATAGCTTGTTAACACCTGTCCCAATATTCAGCTATTGTCTGGCTGAGGGGCCATGCCGTTTTCGGAATGTTCGCTGTCTTGTTCTGCGTTGATTCGGTGGTAGAGGGGGGGTCCTAGGGGTGGTGGTGGGTGTTGTGGCATTCCTGGGTGTCGTAGCTGCTTGATCAGTAGGTCTATGACATGTGTTGGTCTTCAGATGTGGCTAGGGACTGGGCTCCCTTTCATACTGTATGTAGTTGTTTAATATTTAAATAAACAAGAAGACATTAAATAATAAATAAAAAAATACAAAAACAATTTTTAGGATATTAAAGTTACAAAATATCGTAAATACCCTTTGAAATACACAAAACAAATAGGTCTCAGGAAGATTACCGTTAGAAATTAGTATTTAAAAAAAAATTTAAAGTTTACTGAAAAAACGATTGCCACATTTCCCAACATTGAGCTATTATATGGCTAAGGGACCATGCCATTTTTGGAGGGTTTGCTGTCCTATTCTGCACTGCCTTGGTGGCAGTAGGGAGAGGGTTTGTACGAGGGGGAGGTCCTGAGGGTTGTGGCAGTGGATGTTGTGTCCTTCTTGGGTGTCGGAAAAAACTATAAGTTAAATGAACATTATAGTTAGAAGTTAGAATTAAAAAAAACATTGGAATTCACTGAAAAAATATAGGTATCAGGCAAATTATATATAGAAAATAGCATTTAAAAAACTTTGAAATTCACTGAAAAAAAACATAGGTTTCAGGCATGTTATAGTTAGAAATTAGCATTTAAAAAACCTTAGAAATTCACTGTAAAAACCATAGGTTTCAGGGATGTTATAGTTAGAAATTAGCATTTAAAAAACCTTAGAAATTCACTGATAAAACCATAGGTTTCAGGCACATTATAGATAGAAATTAGCATTTAAAAACCTTTGAAATTCACTGAAAAAAACATAGGTTTCAGGCAACTTATAGTTAGAAATTAGCATTTAAAAAACCTGTATGAGTGTATGTCTAGCTCACAATATATAGATAGGAATCAGTGGATGGGTATCTGGTATTGGTGTGTCCATGGTTTCGAAAATGGTAGTCTGTATTTTAGAGTATGTGTATCAAAGGTTATATTAGAGTGTGAGGAGGTGTGTCAGACTATCATGTGGATGATGTCATCAGTGATGTCATCAGTGATGTCATTTGAGATGTCATCAATGATGTCATGAGTGATGTCACTGAGCATGTCATGAGTGATGTAATATGTGAGGTCATCACCAGTGCATTGCGGGCGCGCCAGTTATAGTTAGCTCAACTAACTATAACCGCAGAATTTCTCTGGTTTTAAATGAGTCAAATGTCCAAGTAGCTATAACGTCCCGGAAACCTATGGTTTTTTCAGTGAATTTCTAAGGTTTGTTAAATGCTAATTTCTATCTATAACCTGCCTGAAACCTATGGTTTTTTCAGTGTATGTGTATGTATGTATATATATATTCACTGAAAAAACCATAGGTTTTGGATATTTGGATATTTGGAGGTGTATTTATAGAGCGCAACGTTCGCTCCGGAAGGAGCATCATGGCGCTACAAGACCTTGATACCAGATCACAGAGTGATGTGGGGGGGGCTAGATTGAAGCTTTGGTCCAGTCATCAGGAAGATTAAAAATCCAAGTTTTGAGGAGTTTCCTAAAAGGTTTCTCGAGCGTCTGAAGTCTGAGATGTCTTGGCATGCTGTTCCAGGCTCTAATAGCCAGGGCACTGAGAGTTTTACCGCCTTTAGATTTCAGGTTGAATTTGGTAGAGGTCATGAAGTTTTCTTGTGAGGATCGGAGGGAACGACTAGGGTTGTAGTGAGGAAAGCGTCTGGTGAGGTAAGAGGGACCTGATTTGTTAAATGCTCGGAATGCGACAGTGAGAATCTTGAAGAGTATTCTCTTGTGCAGGGGGAGCCAATTTAGGGTTTTCAGGGCTGCGGAAATAGAAGATTTACGTGGAAGTTTTAGAACAAGGCGGGCAGCGGTGTGTAAGACACTTTGGAGTTTTGACAGAGTAGATTTCTTGGTCCCTGCCAGAAGGCCATTACAATAGTCTACTCGTGAGAGGATGAGGGCCACTGTGACTGTCTTTCTGGAGTCAAGGGGGAGAAAGTCAAAGAATTTTCGCAAGGATTTGATTATGCCGAAGCATTTACCTGCTACGCAAACGGCGTGGAGATCAAATGAGAGGTCAGAATCAAAAAGGACTCCGAGGTTTCTGGCCGAGGTAACCATCTGAGGAGGAGCTACAGAGTTGTCAGGCCACCACAAGGCAGGGCAAAAAGAGACATTTTTTCCAATGGGGAGGATCTCGGTTTTATTTGAGTTACAGCGGAGGTGGTTTCACACATGTTATAGTTAGCTGGACATTTTACTGATAAAAAAAACCAATGAAATTCCCCCGTTATAGTTACTGTAGGCAACTATAACTCACGCGACCGTAATCCTCTGCTGATGCTAATACTGTATTTAGACACTTATTTGCCCATGTCTTCTTCCATTAAATTTTAGCTATACATATATTACAAATATTTTTTTTTCATAAAGACACATATGTCATCAGCAGAGGATTACGGTCGCGTGAGTTATAGTTGCCTACAGTAACTATAACGGGGGAATTTCATTGGTTTTTTTATCAGTAAAATGTCCAGCTAACTATAACATGTGTGAAACCTATGGTTTTTTCAGTGAATTTGCAAGGTTTTTTAAATGCTAATTCCTAACTATAACGTGGGTGAAACCTATGGTTTTTTCAGTGAATTTGTACGGTTTTTTAAATGCTAAGTTACTTTACGCCATTTGTGGCGTGCGCGCCCACTTAACGCAGTTCGTTCCGTGCGCGCACGGTGCGCGCACAGTGAGCACGCGGTGCGCTTCGCGCACCGCGTGCCCACGTTACGCTAGATGGGCCATGAACGCACGATGCGCTTCGCGCACCGTGCGCACATGGAGGTCATATGATGAGCATCGTTGTGACAGGTAAAATATATGTTTTGTTTATCTCTGATGAGGCATGCACAAAAGGTGCCCTTCTGGCACCTTTTGCACACGGGGTGGGGAGAATGTGGATATTTTTTTTTTTTATTATTATTTCTTACCGTACGCGTACGGTAAGCGTAATCGGCGAAATTTTTGAAAAAATTAAAATTGCCTTTTTTCACTTGGGGGATCGTTGGGGACTCCCTCGACATGGCCAGGTGCTTGGGAGCTGTGTAAACAGCCCCTTTACATGATTTGCACTTTGTTTTTCAACCCCCTGTCAGAGTGCGAGAGAGAAAATGGCGGCCGCCGCTTCCTGGTTTCGACCGATTCGAATGTTTACTAAGATCTAAGGGCCAATCAGAATCGCGCTCGCGCACGCCACCGTACGCGTACGGTAAGCGCACCGTAAGCGCACCGTAAGCTGGCTCAGATATATATATTGATTTAAAGGCTATTTTCTCAGAATCTACTGAACAGATTTCCACCAAACCTACAAAAGGCACTTCCTTGACCTGAGGACTACCTCTCTGCCAAATTTCAAGTAATTCTGTTCAGCCGTTCGGGCTGTAGCTGTGTCTAAAGGTCCTATGGAAAAATGCATGGGAAAAACGCGTTTTGGGACCCCCCTTTTATCTCAGCCCCCGCTTGACGAATCCCCCCGAGACTTTCAGGGTAGGAGCGGAGCGTAGCGCCCCACCTATTTTGAAAAATTCGCGAGGATTCGTCAACCGGCGCCAAAGTTATTCAAAATAGAATGTTGCGGATTTCCTATGGAAACGTGGTCCTAACTATAACTACCTACTGTCGACCGCCAGTAGGTAATATATATATATATATATATATTTATTAGGGTCCTCAGCCACAGGTACCACCTGTGGCTTGCTTCATCATTGGACCCTCACTCACACACAAGGTGTGTGAGTTGACCCGACACGTTTGTGAGCGGAGTTCTGGGATAACTGTGAAGGCAGGGGATCTTGGTGAGTTTAAAATAATGTCAGAAACCTAAAAAGTTATTTAATGGCTTAGGTTTAGGGACTAGATTAAAAGTATGAAAAGTGACACTATATTAGGATAACATGGTCCCAAGTGTCTAATCGGTAGACATGTTTCAGCCACAACCTGCCCCGAAAGGTCAATTGGCTTCCTTCAGGACCTGTGTTGCCCTGCTAGTTATAATAAACATCCTATTGGCATGTACAAATCACATAATTTATTTTTTTTAAAAGCATGCACATTTACATACAGACCATACACTGAGGACCTTTTCATTGTATAAACATGAAGGGAGTCAGGGGCACTCCTCGAGGGTTGAGTGGACCAGTACCCTTGACGAATGTGTGACTATAGGGACAGTCCATCCCTGAAATTTCCCTATGATGTCAGTAAATTGACCTAGACATCAGTTGACCATACAAGGAAAAGGTCCTCAGTGTATGCTCTCTATGTAAATGTTCATGCTTTTAAAAAAAACAACAGTTGAAACTAAGTCATGGTTCTTGCTTAAACACACACGTTTATATGCGCAAAAGCACTGAAATTCACCAGTAATGGCAAGCAATGCAACCAACATGTCATAACTTGGGCCTCTCGTCCCGCTCAAAACACCTATTTGTGAATGGTACACAAATATTGAAAAATGCACTCAAGAGAACATTATTGAAGAAGGAACACATTTTTCCACGTGTTGGGTGTATTGCTGACCATAACTGGTGGATTTCAGGGCTTTTGCACATTTAAGCTTGTCAACCAAGAACCATGACTCAGTTTCAACTGTTGTTTTAAAGAGTGTGTGTGTATGTATACATATATATATTAAATATTTTTAGGTACACAGTAATTAGATTTATATTTGTAAAGGTAAAGTGTTTAAAAGCACATCAAATAAGAAATATTTAAAAAAGAATACATATGGGTATTATGTTTTTATTTTTCAAAGGATTTGTGGGGTTAAACGTTTCAGGATTCAGGGAAGGTTAGTGAATTGGGTAGTAAGGAGTTTTTAGAGCTCCTGATGGTTGATGCATATGGGTAATGAGGAGTTTTTAGGGCTCAGTGATCGGTAGAGCTTAGGGACCTAACAAGGAGTCTTTTAGGGCTCTGGGATGGGTATTGCAAAGGGGTAGTATGTACCTTTTAAGACACAGGAAAGGATAGTAGAAATTTGTTTTAGGGCTCTTGTATGGGGTAGTGTGTATGGGTAGTAAGGTGTTTTGGGGCTCAAGGTCACAGGAGTAACAAGGGCTTTTAAGAGCTTAGTGATGAGTAATTTAAGCTATTAAAATTCCATAGATGTAGATTATGTTATGTGATGTGTATTTGGAAAGTGCACCATCTTCTGCTGGATATTCAGGCACTGAGCAAGTGTATGTGCCTTGCCTCACCCAAGGGTTAGATGGGGTCTGCAAGTCTTCAGCTCCTTGCAGAACTCAAGAAGCGAGAAAGAGGCTCACACATGCAGTGGACAGTCATTCCACTCTTTAAGGATGATGTATGAGAAAGCTTGACCCCCTGTATCTGTGTTTGCCTGGGATGTGTGCGAGTGTAGAGCAAAGGTTTCTGGGTGGTTGGTGGAAGGAGGTACATGTGTTAATATGGGTGGGACCTGTGTTGTGTAGTACCTTGAATATATGCAGGTGTACTTTGAATTGAGGATATTTGTGTATCAGGAGACAGTGCAGCTGTCTAGGTGTGGTTTGATGTGCGTCCTGCATAGGAGATTGAGTCCGACTGCCACGTTCTGAATGATTTGCAGTCTTCTTGTGTGTTGCTTGATGATTCCGGTGTAGAGGGAGTTACCATAGTCCAGCTTGTTGAGGATGGGTGTGTGACAGTTTTTTTAGTAGTGTCTGGTAGTCATTTAAAGATCTTTCCTTAACATCTTCAGGGTGTAGAAGCAAGGTGCTGTTACAGTGTTGACTTGTGCAGTCATGTTTACATTATTGTCATTGATGATCTTGAGATTCCTAGCGTGGGTGCTGTAGGTGGGTGTGGGTCCATGGTCAGATGGCCACCAGGTAGAATCCCATAGTGAGGTGTTTTTTTTCAAAGACCTATACTTCTGTCTTGTTAGTGTTGAGCTCGAGAAAGTTGGACTTCATCAAGGTGGCAACTTCAGTCATGCAGACAATTAACTTGTTCCTAGTGTTGAGGGTTTTGTCTGATAGGGAATGTATGATTTTATGATTTGTGTGTTGTCAGCTAAGAGGAGGATGTTCATGTCTTGTGCACAGTTGACATTGACCAGAGGATCATGTATCCTTTGAAATAGGCATGGCTGAGTGACAAACCTTGAGGTACTCCGCAGATGAGTTTGCAGGCTTCTAAAGAGTATTACTTCAGGCAGATAGTTTGTGTTCTTTCCGTCATGAGAGAGTAGATCCAGCAGAGAGTTGGTCCCTTGAATGGCAATCTCGTATAGGCATCTAATGAGGATGGGGTGTTGTTCTGTGCTGAATGCTGCAGAGAGGTTCAGTAGGATGATGGCCAAAATATCTGCTCTCTCCAGGATCATGCAGAGGTCGTCTGTTGCGACAATGAGTGCAGTATATGTGATGTGGTAGTGCCTAAATTCTGAGTGCGTGGGGCTGAGGAGCTAGTGGCTGATGACATGGTCCATGAAACGTCTGTTGATAAGCTTCTCTAGGACCTAGGCAGGGTATGGTAGGAGGGAGAACGATGTGTAGTTGGAGAGCGTGGCAGGGTCCACGGTGGATTGTGTGAGCAGGAGAGTGACAGTGATGTATTTTCAAGCTTCCAGGAAGGGGGTTGACTTGATGGAGGCGTTGAGGATGGGAGTAAGAGCTATACTGATCAGTGTGAGTCCTTTGGTGAAGGCATGGTGGGGTCCTGGGTATGACGGGTCCTAGAATGGTTGGACCTCATAGTAGTGGTCGTCTTATCTGTGGTGGTGGGCGAGTCATTAGGTCTTGATCAGTTCACGGGTCGAGACAGCAAGATGAGTTGCAACGGTAACTGGGCTCCGTTGAGGATCGAAATTGTGGTACAGGATTGTGATTTTTATTGCTGGAGAATTTTGAGAGCTTGTTGAAGAGGTCTTGGAGGGGGTATGTTGCTGGAGGTGGCTGCAGGTGCTATGAAATCTTTAACAATGGCAACGTTTTCTTTGCTGCTGTTAGTGCCAGCATTGATGCAGTCTGCAAGTGCTGTGCACCTGATTTAATGTTCTGGATCTGTTGGAGGTTACAAAATATTATTCAAATATTAATATTATAATAAAGTTAAACAATTGTAGAAAGTTGGTATAATACTTATCTCATTTTAAGAAATTGAGAATTTAAATTATATATACATCAATATACACACACTCACATGCATTGAAAAAAACATGTGACTTTAAAATAAAGTGAAAATGTCAGTTTAAAAATTATATTTTAAACCCTTGCAACCACTGAAATTCACCTGTTAGAGTGAATTGAAGTAACTATAACTCATGGCATTGACATGCACAATGTTGTGATTAATCATTTCACTTCAGATGTCAAAGAACATGTCATGAGTGTTGTAATATGTAAGGTCATAAGCAGTGCATGGCGAGGGTGTGGGTTCTAGTTACTTCAGTTAGCTATACTTGGTAAATTTCAGTGTTTTTTTTAGTTAAAAATGCCTTCTCCCAGGGACCCCAACATATTGTCTTGTGGAGCATCCAATTGAGTCCCTGGGGTATGGGGTACCCACGGCTAAAAAGGTTAGGGGATAGGGCCACAAGAAAACAGCCCCATGGGATGGGGTCCCCGAGGCCTGTAAAGGGTTGGGTAGGTGGGCCGTACGTCCCTCCCCGATAATAATTTAAAAAAAGTAATAGTTATAATTGCATTTATTTAGCACTTACTATCACTGATGCTACTTCAGAACCCAGCTAATCCAGTGGTTAAATGTTGGGTTCTGTGATTAGTCATGTTATTTTAAGAAAGAACATTGCATTCATAACCTTCAGTTTCTTTGTGATAGATTATATGAATATCAGTTAGGTGTGATCATTAATGGGGCGGCTATGTGGTTTCAGGGGAATGGTAGGTGAGATAGATAGGCTGGAGGAGATTACGCAATGTTAGGTTGCAGGGATAGGGTTTTAAAGCAGTGAGGTTGTGATCTATGAAATAAGGTGTCGGCCTCATCCAGAATTACAATAAGAGAGAATATGACAGACGGACATGAGACTAAGAGGATTCTATACTCAGAAATAGAAAGCATGCAGAAGAATCAAGCCTAAAGAAAACAACTGAGATTAAGTCAAGTTCCGTTTTTTAATGCATGGTTTTACGAATATAGGGGAAGGCGGCTTTTCTAGATAGCAAGCAACCTAAGGACATATGCTGTATAAAGCAATCTGAGGATGCATGCTGTAAAAAGATAACATACATAGTACTTGATATTTGGGGCAGACAGCTTAAAACCTACAAGCTCATGTGTGCACATCACTTAAATAGTAATTGTCTGGCCTGTTGTGTGCCAATCCTAGGACAGTCCTTTTAACCATAGTCTGGAGTATGCCAACCTTGGTACAGGGTCTGTATGCTGCACAATGCCAAAGTTTAGTTTGTAAACCTTTCCTGAAATGGGGACATATCTTCACAATCATCACTTCCCGGCTACAAGGCCCTACTTCAGATATTAACTAATCAAAAGCTCTCTTAGTCACAGCCCTTCTGAGCAGCGTATTTCCTTTTCCTATCTTCTATCTTGTGTTTCTTGTCTTGATTGAACTGTTCAACCTTATCTTGCTCCTTCACTCTGGGGGTTGGCGTCAGGAGACAATAATGTATTATTCAGTGCTCCTTGAAGGAGAGCCCAATAATGCCATGTGAGGGCTTTTTGTTGATAGTTTTTTTAGATTGTTGGTTTCCCTATATTATGGAGAGGCGCCACCAAGTCTTATATTTTTTTTAATGTTGTGGGTCATTAAATCAATAACCCGCGGAGAACTTTCCATATTTGTTTCAAAGCTCTCCTAGATGGAGCTGTATGCTCTTCAGCTATAGTGCAAGCCCTCTTGGGATTGTTTAATTGATTCGATTTTGTGGTTTGAAAAATGTTAAAAGAAAGACTGTTGGTTTTATTTTTATTAAAAAAAATAACAATATGTCTGAGTCTTTCTTTTAATATTTTCCAGCCCAAAAATGTCAATAATAAAAACTATGATAAAAGAAAGACTCCCAGACGTTGTCTTTTAAAAAAGGTTTATTAACCATTTAGATTTTTAAAATCACAATTATTAAACATTACATTGTGTAAATTGCTGAAATATACATTTAAGTAAATATATTGGTGATTTTAGAAGAAAGATGATAGATCTGCCTTATATATATTGATATACTACTCACCCCTAGATTAAGCCAATTGCCTCACTTTGTATATTTTGGTGTTGTCACTGTTTGACAAGGTCAGTAAGTCTGCCTGAGTGCGGCCAGGATCTGCGAGACCAATTGCACGCCGTGCATGCCTTCGACCGTGAGCGGCGTGGGGTTGCCTGTATGTGAGGGGTTGGATGCAAGGCCAGGCTGTAGGCAATGCCCTGTGTCCAACCTACAGCATGCACAGCCTTTGGCCATGCACGGGCTAGGGTTAGCTTTACATATGGTAATTTCATTTTACTTTACGTTGAAAAAAACCCTAGAAATTAAATGAAAAAAACACAAAGGTTAAATTAATGGTATAGTTATGAATTGTAGGTAAATCTCACTTTACAGTAAAAAAAAAACCTTATGAGTTCACTGAAAAAAAACCAAAGGTTAAAGTAACATTATAGTTAGGCGAAAAATCCAGTAACAACTCAACGTATTAAACAAAAAAATACACAGAAATTCCCAAATTATAGTTATCTCAAGCAACTGTAACTAGTGCCATAAGGTAACTTTAAATCATGCCCTTGCCATGCACTGCTAATTACCCCATGTATTACATCACTCATAACATGATATATGACATCTTTGGTAACATGACTGCAACATCTGAATTGACATTGCTGAAAAGACTGTGAATGGTGGGCAGGGTGTGATGTATTGTTACTTTAGGGCACGAGTATTATAGCTTCTTGAGATAACTAAAACTGGTGAATTTTATTGGATTTTTTAGTTTAAAGCATTACATTGTCACTGAAATTTTCCTCAAACTAGAATGTTACATTAGCCTTTGGTTTAATTCAGTGAACACAGACACATGCATCTTCGCAGAACTTTGAAAAATAAATGTTCATTCATCTACGCTCCTTCCTGGAATATTTCGGGGTCATCTATCCAACATGGGGGTGGGAGGCGAGGAAAAGGGGGTACCAAAAAGTGGTTTTCTCATGTTATTTTACATGAGAAATTTGGGGACGTAATATAGAAAAAACTGCTGAACATAATTACACAAAATTTAGCATAAAGTTAATCTTTACTCCGAAAGCGTGCTTTTCATTATTTTGTATAATTCAGTTCAGCTGTTTTTAAGACATTCAAGTTTAAATTATACTGACATCTTAACGGTTGATTCCATGGGAGTCCCGTTGGATTTCATGGCACAGCAAATTTTTAAAATATTGAGTCTGAGTGACTGGTTGCATCATTAAGAGAAATTTGGTCTCAGTGTCCAATGTTTTAAAAAATGTAATATACAAGGGGCTGAGTGGGGTACCCTGGTTCTTGTCGGGTGTTATATGGCCAAAAGAAAAAGTGCCACAGGATCCATGGAACTCCTGTGGGAGCTGTGGTACTGCAAGACTACACAAGATTCATCAAGTGAACCTTGCGTGGTCTTGCCGTACAACTGTTGGTGTTTCAGCTGTGGTATCGCTGGAGTAGTGCAGTACTGTAAAAAATGTTTTTAAAAAAACAAGAAAAATATAGGGTGGGGCTTCATGGGCTGTTAGATGCTAATGGGGTGTTGAGTGCTGCAATGCCACAGCAGTGGGATGGCCCCCTACGGGGCCAGGGGTTGCCCTCAAGTCCTAGCTGCAAACTGGGTTCTGTGGCCAACTCAACACCACACCAGGCCTTCGTTGGCAGTCCGTGTGGAGTTGGGTGCTGGTCGGCCAACTCAATGCCTCAAACTGCTTAAAGTTATGGTCAGTGATGGAGTTGGATATGATCTGTAACAGATGTTATGGAAAATGAGTTCTCCATGTACCTTGCTGCCGTGCCCTCAACATTCTTAAAAAAGAAAACATTAGCTAAAGGCAAAAATATTTGGGGGTCTCAAAAAAGCACACATTGCCATATTAGTCTCTGGCAATGAAGAAAGCTACTTTGTGCTCCCTGTGAATGGGCAGCATGTTGTAACTTACAGTGAAGTCAGCCAGTGGCTTAAGTGTTCTACCCATTACCCCATGATGCAGTGGGTAGAAGAAAGATGTGAATGACGCAACAACAGAGTAGCGGATGATATCTAGCTGAAAAAAACTAGGAGTAACTGCTTTAAACATAATTTTAGTAACATCAACAGGTCTTGGCTAACAGAAGACCTAATAAGGGCAATTTGTCTGGTGCTCTCTGCCTGCCTTATGTCAATTCTAATGCATTCTTAGGTCAAACCTGGCAGTGTGCGTGCGCTGTCTGCAAGACATGCTTTAGTCACTAAAAGGAGTTAAGTCCCGCCTGCTGCTTCCCATGGGTTGACTCCACCGTTGCTCTTCTTTACTGCCTTCTAATTGGTTCCTGACCCTATACATCACTTCTGTTTTCTTGATCTGGAGCACTGCTCAACTACAGATTAATTCCCCTTTAATAATCACCCTCCGCTGCAATGCAGGTACAGTTTCTTCAACTCCCCCTCCCATTCCTCCTGCCTGCTCCACCCGTCGCTGCTTGCTGCAATGGGGAAGATCCTGTATTTCAGTACGGCCGGCCACTATGCATCGTTTCATGAAGCCTTGAAGCGGACTCCGTGTTAATAAAAGTAAGGCACACACCCGCTTCCTCCGACCTCAAAACCGCTCTTGAACTTTGGTTCCTGGTGCACCCCCACACACGTTTTTGAAACTGAACTGTACTTCTGTGAGAGATAAAGACAGCCGTGCCCCATTTCAGTAAATGGTAAAGGTATCACCAGTTCAACCCACAAAACGACCCCCGCCCCATTCTTCCTCGGAGGAGCGACGGAGAGAATGCAGATGCGTGCACCTTTGCAGAGCGAAAGAGGTAATATTGATATGTTCCTGACATTTCCCCCAAAATCGTCAGCATGTATGTTTCCCCAGGAATCCCTCAGCCGACACGCTCTTTTCACAGGTGTACTATAACCATCCTTATCCGTCGCTTCTGTGGATATCATAGGCGCAGCTCTACGTCAAAAGGTGGCTATGCTGAGGGTAAGCCAGATGACTTTTCTGCACCACATGCAGGGCCGGACTGCCTACCAGGCGTTTTGGCATGCTGCCGAGCTGGAGGCTGATGTAACTGCGGTCGGGGCTAATTTCATTGATGGAGACCTGCGAGTGCTTCGAAATAAACAAAGCAAAACGAATTTTGTTCATCACGCGCAGGTCCCCATCAACGAAATCAGCCCCCAGCTCGGCAGCATGCCAAAGCGACCACATGCTCGCCTGGCTTTTCTGAACCATCCGAGCCATACAGCAGTAGCACCAGGAAGCAACATCGCCAATGAGCGCGCACTGCAAACAATGCCCTGCATGCCCCTTTGCAAACAAATGGCTGCGATTTTTTAAAAGGAGAGTTTTTAGGAGGTTATATATCTCCAGAGTTCAATAAAAACGCTCACTTCATTTTGCAGTACATTGACTCAAATGCAACAAAATATGAAGTGACGATTGGCAGAATAGTAACTGTGACCTCTTGATTGCCAAAAATAACAGCCACACAGAGGTTCTCTTGTGATTGGCGGAAGTTCATAAGGTGCATGTGATTCCTGCCCTATTTTTTAAATCCTTTTTTCATTGGTGTCATTTATTTTCCACCTCCCCTCCCTCGTAGCCTCTTTCCCATTTTCTAGTTCTCCAGTGCCGCGAGGGCATACAAATGGCAATAGTGCTATGTAAATATAATCACTCCGCTGCAAAGAAAAAAGCAAAAGTAAAAAAGATTGTCAGTTACAATGCCAATAGCTCTAACTTTTATAAATGCGAGGCTGATTGCATTGCAAATGCTTGTTTGGTAATGTTTTTGTAAACCTTTATTACAAATAGATAGAGTGGGTTGGAAAGATAGAGGCCTGCAAAGACAGGTAGATGGGGAAAACTTTATAGATAGTTAGAGTTACATAGATAGATAGATCGATCAAAAGGTCTTGGATAATGGCATACGTAAAATACAAATATATATGCTCTGTGTTAACAAGTAGTCTGATGAGCTACCAGCTTCAAACTAAAACAAATGCAACTGTGAAGCACATTACCACATCAGAGAGGAAAAGGGTAAGCAGAACCGTCCTTGCAGAATACTGGAGGGACCGTAAGAACAATAGACAACAAGCGAGTCTGCAGTACCAGGTTTTATTACCTTAAGGTATCATTGTTTGCAAAGTTTTGCATATACTTAGCAGGTGATACATATAGCAGTATCTTGAAGCAGGTGATACATATAGCAGTATCTTGAAAAGGTTGCTACTGGCCTCTTCTAGATAAATACATTAAACAAAAAACCCCGACTAAAAATAGCTCATGTACCGAGACACTGGATGGAACAAAATCTTAGACTCAGACTTTAAAGAGAAAAGTAATTGTGTTAAAAAAAATGGCAAGGAGATGTTTTAAATCCTAAACATTGGTATATTTGGTATGTTTAATCAGCTCAATTTACCGTACACCCTAAAGCACACTTTCAGTTGTTGCTGTGGGCCTTAACACATCATGTCACAATCTTCTGCGTGTGAAAGCATATCCGGGATAATATTATCATTAAACTCTGACTTTATTTCTGAAGATTAGCTCACCATGTAAGAGTGTGAGATCAGAGTTCCAACCTTCTTGCTGAACAGTGCTGTTTACCGGACCGACGCAACAAAGGCTCCTGCGTGCCCTTTAGGAGGGCCCCACCATTCAGGTGCCCCCCATTCAGCCTCTGGTCAATGAATATCTGTGAAATATGGGAGTCTCGGGGACCTCTCATCACATTCTGCACGGGGGGCACCATTTTGTGTTACGCCATTGTTTCTGGACAGGCTAAGGCACAGCTGCCAAGGTTTCAGAGGAATATATGACGTTACTTCGCATGCGTTTAGTACGCATGCCATTACTACGCGGTCGTTAGTACGACCGCGTTTTTAGTTTGCATACCTTTCCTACGCAATTCGGAACAACGAATTGCAGTAGGGGGTGCTGGATGTTGGAATAGTATAATTTACTATTCCAACTCCAGTCTATGCGGACACTAGGGAAGGTGTTGGATTTTAAGTCCAACACCTTCCCCCTCCTAACGCAAGTCGCTGTTCCGACTTGCTTAGGAAAGGTATGCAAACTAAAGACGCGTGCGTACTAACGTCCGCGTAGTAATGGCATGCGAAGTAACGCATGCTAAGTAAACGCCATTTACCTTTCAGAGTGCTATGTGTGACATTTTCATAATTCCATTGTAATTATGAGTGACATTTCAACAACTCTGAGTGACACTTTCTCGTGAGCAAAATCATGCAATGTAATGGTGCTAACTTCTCGCACCAACCACAGAGGACTCCGAGTAACCTCACCAACAGGCAGAAAGAACTTGTCTACCTATAAAAAGTGTTTTTTTTAGTGTTTGGGCTCAGCACTACTTCTCTTGACAAACCGTGCTCCTATGACCCTATGTACTCACCATATTCCAGAGTGAGCTGATGTTCCGGATAGTCATTTATGGGATAGAGGATGCAGGGATCCTGCAGCACCATTGTTACAAAGGGATATCAGCCATTAGTCCAAGGTGGAGGATTGCGAGGGTTGTAGTGGTGGACAGTGCTGAAACTACAGACAAAGAGCGAGTGGGAGACAGTGCTTGTCTGCTAGTCATGGGTAGGGACGCGAGAAAGGGCCAGGGATGGCTAAAAGGCAGACCCCTAAAATGATGATTGAGCGGGCTGCCTCTCACACCTCCCAGGTCTGCAGCTCATACCCCAGAGCTGCCGATCACCCTGCCTGACAGCTGCTCTCTGGGTGTCAAGGATCAGAATGGCATCTGAGGGCTTGCGGGACAAGGTGGCGACAGAGGCCATTAGCTGTCCTGGTCTTTCCCTGGCTCCATGTCAGGCAGAGCATGGCGCCAGAGGGGCAGACACCATGAAAGTGTCAGCCGGGATTGGCATCTGCCGAGGTCAACCGGTGTTATGTTCCATATAGGTACCCTAATATAGGCTCGGGTAGTTACCTAACCCTTCACCTCTATTCTCCCTACCATTACCCTACATAACGATTCTTAGTACTGACCTTTACCTAGTTACGGTAATGTCCACAGATGACATGGGATTTTCTCCGAAAAGCTTAAGCCCCATTCATTATGCATGAGGATTCTTGGAATCACAGCAGGCCTACTATCTCCTGCATAAAAACTATGTACAAGGGTAATTTCTTCCGTCATCCCAGTGCGACATGACACAGTGAGGTATATCCTCAGGGGGTTAACACTTGGGTATATATACACCATCTCTTGCTAAGGTAGGCAGAGGAGAAAAGGGCTTCCATGCCTACACACTGACGCGAGACGCTGAGGCTCCTACACGCAGACACTCCAGCTCGCAGTGGTCTTGCGGGGTGTTCAACTCGAGACCAAGACGGGGTCCCACAGTCTCTCACTTCAGGTAATGGGTTTGACTTTATCCTAGAGGGATTCTTGACTTTACACCCACATACATGCTGGGTACACTTGGGTACATCTAGTTAGGGACCCATCGTAACAGTACGCATTTTACTGTCATGTATTTTATATACTTGCCTGTATTCATTGTTTTAGCACAATAGTAGAAATCTATCATCCTTTTACTCTGTTAGTGCTTATACTCATTTATACCTGTTACTGTCTAATGGTTGTTTCAGCACACCTATTTTACACTAGAATGACGCTGGTTCAATAAATGCTTATTGAGAAAACTTCCCGACCGTTTATTCTGTGTATCTCTCTGAGACGAAGTGAGCACGAGTGACTGAGCGCAAATAGCACTGTTTCCACGATTCTGAGGGATCAGGGTTGTGATGTTTGATAGTTGCCAAGAACTATTCTCTCCTTGGTAAGAGGAGTTTCTAGTGGCACTGTGAGCTAGCTTGTATGTATACAGGCTAACATATTTGGTAGGGGTGTCTAGAATCAGTCTGACTCCAATCCTACAGTTTATGTTGTCTAAATGCACAGATCCTATTTAGGTTTGTAGGAACTACACAACACCGGGGAGCCCAGCTGCACTAGCTGGTCTTGGAGCCGGCAATGACTGAAACAGGGGGGCCGCTTCGCAATTATATATGTGCGGCCCGTGCACGGGATGAGATGAAGGGGTGGATGTTTCACTCATGTGGAACAGGTTATGTAACATTATTGTGTGTTTATGTGCATAGACTGTGCCTTATTGGCACACAGCAGGCTGCCCGTGCCTGAAGTATGGGGCTGTCTGATAACGCGGCACTCCACTAAAAAGTAAATTATTTGTAAAAAAAAAATACACACACACTCGCACTGCTGCACCGCAGCAAGTACAGTCACTTACTTCAACTTGCAGCTGGCTCAGCCTACGTGAATTCGGGTTCACCGTCGGCCTTAGAGTCCAGTGACGACATCCTGGCCACTGCAACAGTAACATTCATTATGTGAATGATTCTAAACTTGCCCGGGCCGGAGCGAGCCATGATTTGCAGCAAAACCAGCCAGCCTCCAACAACTCTGAAGTGAGTACTGACGTGACAAGCCCCAAGCATGCAGGAGCAGCATGTGCATACCACACGCTGTCAGCCACTCCAGTTTGCTTTAACAGTAATAGTCAGCCAAACAGCTTGACAGCCAGGTGATATGCCTATCATGCTTGACAATGCATTTCAGTGCGGTGATGCGGAGCACCACACTGAAATGCGTTAATCTAATGCCTGATGCATGGTACTTGTATACACACAACAAAATCAGGTGGTTGTAAGATTTAAACACATCTTTACTTATGCCTGAGGTACATTTTACTAAATAATCATGACCTCAAATTTGTTTTAGTAATGATTGAACACAAACTTTTTTTAATCTTTAACATCTGGTGTGATAAAAGAAAGGACAATCCACATTCAACTCGATGGATATACAGTGAAAAATATCTGAAAAACGTGTGTATGAAAAGATAAATCAAAAATACATTGTTATAACGCCAAATTTATACATGAACTAGGCTAAAATTGCATCTCCACCAATCCAAGATTTTACAAGACCAGAGCATTGCATTCACATTAAGTGCTCTTAGTACTGGAACGTATAAAGGATCCAGAGGTATCTAATATGGCCATCCAATATTTTCTTTGGACAAATGATTTTATACGTCCATATTGATACTGGTCGAACCCACACTTTCTTTGGGAGTTCTCTTCAGGGCAAAGGTTTGGTGAATTCTTAGGGGGCACAGCAAAAGTTTTTGATTCCGACTAATCAGTTGTGAAGGTTATTAGGGATTTTTACTCGTACACCAAATCAAAGGAGCAGGACAGGCTTTTCTAGACTGCTCATGTTGTTCTGTGTGTCTCTGTAATTTTTATTTGTTTACAAGTGGATACTGGAGCCCAGTGTGATTCCTTTACAAAAGCTTGTTAGGTCTCCCTCTGGATCACATTGTCCTCCTGCCACATGGATAATCAATTGCGTGCGTATTTGGCAGGACTGGCTAAGGCAGCAGAGCGCGGGCCGGCAGAGCTGTGTGCTGGACGAATTGAGCCAGAGAACCAGGGCTTTAAGTGGGCCGGGTCACTCCGGGTCTCGCACCCCGTAGTATTCAAAACAGATATTGAAACTGGTCCTCTTCAGATGTTGTATTCATGTCCTCAACATTACAGGCAAAAACACTGATCGATTTTTCAACACCTAGTGTAAAATGGTTAAGTTAATCCACATCGTTCCTGTTTCTATTTCACATACTTTAATTTGCGTTCCCTAGAAGTGTTCGCTATTTCCAGGATGTTGAGTTACTGTAGTTTTTTTCAGGCAGTATATTACTCTTGTAAAGTGCATGCTTTGAATTAAATCGCATCCAGGTGATTATAGGTGGCACCACAGTTGAGTCTGAGGTCAGTGCGAGTTCCTCTCAATACCTGTCTGTGAGTAAAAAAGGTATCAGAACACGTCCAATCCTAGGCCTCTTTTTAGACCGCACAGAAAAATGATCACGTATGTCAGTTGGGCTTGTGATTCTCTGCAAGTGTGTGGGTAGGGTGGCACTCTATGGGAATTTTAGTTTACATGTTTAAGCCACTCCCTTAACTATACATGCCACGCCCCTTTTGGGAACCACCCAAAGCCCCACCTAAAGCCCTGCAGAGAACAGCAGATTAATTGCACTGAAGGAGTTTGGCAGGCCAGCAACTCTTTGCCATAGAGGCAAGGGCTCGGTGATTACAGGGATCTGAGCAACAGGACAAGCTCCAGAGGAGAACCATCCATTACAACGCAGTCATTACATCACACTGCTTTTACAACACAGCTGTTACAACGCAACTGCCTTTACATCACATTCCATTACAACGCATGCCATTTCATCTCATGCCATTACAACGCATGCCATTACAACGCATTATAAGGTAAGTAATAGAGATTTTTTACTTTTATGGTGGGTATGGGTTTTGGGGTAGATGGGAATAGTAATTTTTCCCCTATGCTATCAAACTCTCACCCTACTGTTGCACTCACTGGAGTAGGAATATTAATTTTTACCCCTACACTATCCAACACTCACCCTACTGTTGCACTCACTGGAGTAGGAATAGTAACTTTTACCCCTACACTATCCAACACTTACCCCACTGTTGCCCTAAAAGTATTATGCGTTGTAATGGATGGGTTGCAATGGAATGCATTGTAATGGTAGTTTAAGAAAATGCGTTGTAATGGCATGCGTTGTAAAATCCTGCAATGTAATGGTAGTTGCGATGTAAAAACTGCATTGTAAAAGCATGCGTTGTAATTGTTTGTTGTAACGTCATATATTTGATTCAGAGCCCTCACACTGCTGGGTTTCTCCTGATAAATGTTTAAGAATGTACGTGACAGACCAGCCAACCTAAACATATATTTCACCGCGTGGGCCTTGGATAATGTGGGGCCTCGTGAAGAGATTCTGCCACCCACCAAAGCCTCCACTGCCTCCAAAAATAAAAACAAGCATTGGCAAATCATTAGGTTTCGTCTATATGATTAATTATACTTTTTCTTTCGTTGTTGTAAGATTTAGCTTCGTGAGCAGGTGTGCAATATAAGTTACTGAAGTTCCATAAAAGTGTTATGACTTGTTTATTGGGAAAGCCAAAATATTGTGCAGTAACTGGTGGTAATATAATGTGGGGAGATTAGTTAAAGGGCGGAGGACAAAATAATAACATGCAGCGTCACAGCACGTTTTAAAATGCGTGCAGCCACTTCCTTTTACTTCCTCCATCAAAAGATGAATATAACATCTGACACTTTATTATGGAGCAGTAAACTTCCTGTTGGACTTGGCCCTTTTTGCAGGGTCATCCCTAAACGTTTTGCTTTTCTCCTAGCCTTTTTCTGACATGGTGTTGGTGGTTTTAGGACTCTGGGCACTTTAGCACTGCTGTCCAGTGTAAAGTGCGTGTGCTCTCTGTGATACACATGGTAAGATTGGTCTACACCTGTTTGGCCTATTTAATTTACCTGTCAGTCCCTTGTAAAGTGGTATCTCATATACCCAGGGCTGGTGAATTAAATGCTACTGGTGGGCTTGCTGCGATGATTGCGCCACCCACCAAAGTAGCCTTTCAAACCCATCCCAGGCCTCTGCCATTGCAGGGCCTGTGCATGCAGTGTTACTGCCACTGTGACGTGGAACCTAAAGTGTGTGCCATGTCTGTGACCCCCCTTTTACTGCATGCCAGTCACCCCTAAGGTAGGCCCTAGCTATCCCTATGGGCAGGGTGCATTGTAGGTAAAAGGTAGGACATGTACCTTAAGTGTGTGACATGTCCTGGTAGTGACAAACAACCATTTTCGTTTTTCACTACTGTGAGGCTGACCTTCCATAGGAATGCATTGGGGATTCCCTGATAAGGGTTTCAGTGGTAATTCCTGATATGAGAGGAGCAGTGTGGTCAAGTTTGGTATGTTTGGAATAGTAATAATAAATGCTATGCAATGGTGTGCACAGATTTATTATAACTATTTTAGAAATGCCACTTTTAGAAGTTGGTATTTCTCTGTGCTATGTGTCTGTCTGCCTGATGTGTATTGCATGTCTGGTTTTGGAGTGGCAGGGGCTGGTGAGGTGTGTCTGGCTCCAGGAGGGCAGGGTGAGTCAGCACTAGGCTGAATGGGACCTCTGCATTTGGAGTAGTGGGAGTAGAAGTCCCTGAATAGGTCTGTGCCTAGCCTGTACAATGCTGGCTCCGCCTCCTGTGTTGTGTCTGATCACCGAGCCCCCACCTGACAAAGGGGAAGAGGAGCCCTGTAAACAGAGGGCTCCAAAAAAAAAACAGAAACAGTTGGGACTGATTCCCCCCAAGCCCTGTGCCAGGGCAGACAAAGGAAAACTGAGTATAAATGTAGGGGCTGTGACCCCATGTTTTTGGAGCTGTTCTTGTGACTGGGGGCTTGTTGCTGCTGTTGGGCTCCAGGCGGAACCGCCACAAGGGACTGCCTCCCTGCTGGAAGGCCCTGTGTGCTGGCCTGCCTAGGCCCAGCCTTTGCCCCAGGGACTTTGGCTAAGCGCCTCGTGAGCGTTATCTTTTTATTGCTGGGAGAGAGGAGCGCTCCTATTTTAATTTGCAGCACTGGGCTGCGACCTGGGGATTCCCCTACTTTGCGTAGGAGTAGAGCGGTAGCCCACCCCGCTTTGGTGTTGGTTTACGGCAGCAACCCACCCTGCATTGCTGGCCTAGAGGAGCGAGAGCCCACCCCGCTTTGGTGCGTGTCGATCGGCGGGAGCCTACCCCACATTGTGTGCTTTTGCGGGAGCCCGCCCCGCTTTGGTGTTGGTTTACGGCGGGGGCCCACCCCGCATTGCTTGCCAAGAGGAGCGGGAGCCCACCCCGCTTTGGGGCGTGTCGATCGGCGGGAGCCTACCCCGCATTGTGTGCTTTTGCGGGAGCCCACCCCGCACACTTCCGAGCCGAAAGAGAGGTGAGCAGCTGCCGCTGCAAGCAGCGAAACCGGAAGTCAGGCACCCCCGCCTGACTGTGGGTGGGACGGAGTGCCATAAGAGTGGTGTCGGAAGGAGGACGGGAGCCTACTCCGCCTCCGTGACCGCAAGTCAGCATCTGTTGGTGGCCGGGAGCCTACCCCGCATTCTCCCGGGCCCAAAGAAGAAGGCCAGGGAGCCGTGCTTGTTCCCAGGAGGCCGGCGCGGGACGGGGGCCAGTCGAGGCACATTGCCGGTTCCTGTGGAGGAGACCAGAGGAGCCCCGGTGAGTGGGGGCAGACCGGAGCCGATTTTGCACTCCCGGAGGCACCGTGGTGCCTGTGCTCACTTTCCTCGGGGGCAATTCTGGTGAGAGTCCCGGCATGGGGGCTCAAAGGCCGAGTTGGTGCCAGGCCTCGTAATTACAGCTGCACCACACAAGCGCGGCAGCTGCCACGTTGGGCACATTTGTTTTGTAGAGTCCCAGTGGGGGGACTCAAGGCACAGGAGTTCCAGTGCCGTTTTTTCTTTGGGGTCATTTTTGAGATGAAGGAGTGAGAAACACTCCCCGGCCCCAGCGCCTTGCGCGCTTTGCTTCGCTGCATTTGCAGCTACGTCCTGACACTTGCGACATAGGGCATTTGAGCCCCTAGAGAAGGCCAGTTGGCCAGGGGGGTCAGTTGATGGTTGGTAGGGCGCAAGGCCCTAATGTGATTTATGCCTCTGATGTTTATGCTTATGAGGTTTTATGCCTACAGATATTGCTATGGGATTTATGCGTAATGAGATTTATCCGTAATGTGATTTATGCGTTATCTTATGCCAAATGTGATATCTATAGCGTGATGTGATTTATGCCTACTGTTATTGCCTCAAGGTGGTACCTATTGCGTAATGAGTTTATGCTTATGAGGTTTGGGCCTAATGTGTTGTTGCCAAATATCATGCTATGATACTTTAGGAAGGTGTCTAATGCTAATGTGATAATGCTGAGGTCATTATTGAACCAGTAGTTACTAGTTGTGTCTTATATTTACTACCTGCATTTTGATGGTTCTGGGTGTAGCCCGATTGGCCTGGTCCTGTATGTAATGCCCTGTGAATATTGCCTAGTGCCAGTTGGCACAGTGTAAATATGTGATTTATGTTTCTAATGTGTTTATGATAATACAAAGGCTATTTTTGATATAACCTTGTGTGGAGTTTCTTTTGTGGTGTGCCGAGTGGGTTGCTGTGGTGTGAGTGTATTGCGCAAATGCTTTAAACATTGCCTCTGGGATAAGCCTGACTGCTCGTGCCAAGCTACCACGGGGGTGACCAGGGGTTACCTTCAGCGTGTAACTCCCTTCCCCTGACTAGAGTGGTGGTTTCTGCCTGGCTTAGGCGCAAGCCCTAGCCAACCAGAAATCCCATTTCTAACACTTCCCAAGATAATACAGAAACTAGAGCGAAACAAAAACAAAAGAGGGGGCAACTTCCCAAACGTAGAAGCATATCAAGGTCCTCTTAGACAGTCCCAAGCATTTTCATGGTTTTGTGTCCCAACAAACTCCAACACTCCACCACAGATCAAGCTGAAAGCGCTCATCGCTGAACCATTTCCACTAACTATGTTCACATCACCAATGACTGCAATCTCCTTAATGCATTGGCAATAATTGTTGCCTGCTCAAAAAATAGCCTCTGGTTTAAACACAAATACAGAACAATCACACAACATCTTCCCTAGATCATATGGATCCAAGCAGGTGTTCTATTAAACAAATATATAGAGAAGACCATGGCAAAAGTCCAGAGTGCAATGTTGAAGAGCTTAACCATACTTAATCCTAAATAGAAACAATGGGTCAATGGTCTCTAAAATAACAAAAAAATGAAAGAAATGAAAAAGTTCTTAAAGGGAGATGAATATAACTGGACTCAAATAAGTCAACCACCACCATGAAAACAACCACAGACAACAACCTTTCTAATTTTTGCAGACTCAGAGTCCCACTGAGATGTGGCCTGAGATGTTAGGTTTTGCAATACTCGAGCAAGCTCATGAACTACACTTGCAAAGAGCTGTGAAATGCTCTCAACCCTCCTCAAGAAGAGAAATGGAAAAAAGAGTAATGACTATAAGACATAGAATTACAGCAGAATTCCGAAGATTGGCTCAGATAACAGGAAAACCTGCCCTTTTGATGCCTGTATATCAGTATTTTGATCGCGGGGCGGAGTTTTCGAGTCTGTGTAGAGTGGTCCCTGTGGCTTGTGGATATTGAAATTGGAAACTCAGTATTTTGCAACACTGCCAGTGAGGAGCTGGTGGATGAAGTGTACACCTCTGCATTCTACCCGGCAAAGTGACTGAAATGTGCTTCCATTGTCTACTTGGCAACAGGAGCATCCTGGAATCATAGTTCATCAATTTGCTAGACAGGCTTTAATCGGAGTATGAGGAAATTATGGCATTTACAGCCTACACCCTGCCTTGCAAAGAAAAATGATGTGACCGAGGTACAGAAAGGAAAGTCAAATCAAGGAGGATTTCTGTCAACGTAAGCATATTGTGACAGGCTCCCGCTGACACCCTGTGGTTTGATAAAACGTCCCCCACTAATTTGGGTGCAAAATGCAAGTTGGTAAAAGTATGAGAAGCATGTGAATCTGGACCTGGTTCAAGTTGCACAAACGTGTTATGAGGCAATCGAAGATGCTGTTACGGAGGAATGAGTTGCCTTATAGAAGCTAGCAGCGCCTTGTGTATCAGCATGCCATGACATTGTTTATATGACTGTTTTGTGAAATATTGTGCGCTCCTTCTTGAGCTAGACCCAGAATGGATGCAGTATTTGTTTCCATATATGCAGTGGAAACCAAGAAAAGTGAAAACCACCAAAAGAGTTAACCTTGTGAATACAACAAAGTCATATGCGATTACAAATCGGAAATAATTTATTTATGTGGTTAAGGATTTTTTAGACTATCCTTGGATGACTATTCAATAACCTTTCCTGGAGTCATTATTTGAAGGTTGGCATACTGGGATTTTCCCCTGTGTTGGATTGATAGTATGGGCTTCAGAGCTTGTGGGTGCTCATAATACTCCTAAGATGGCCGCAGTTTTTTATACTGGGTTCTCAGATGGCTTTTGAAGGTTTGATTGCTTTCTTTGTGGTCGGATACTTTGTGCCCTAAGCATATGGAATAAGTGATTTGTTTTATGACCGCGTCACTGGACTATACAGTCCATGCAGGGTATACATTGAGGACGGATGTATTTTAGTACAAAACTATATCTCCCATGATTATGCACAATTTTTTC
This sequence comes from Triturus cristatus, assembly GCF_964204655.1. Taxonomy (NCBI): domain Eukaryota; kingdom Metazoa; phylum Chordata; class Amphibia; order Caudata; family Salamandridae; genus Triturus; species Triturus cristatus. The sequence continues at coordinate 666,651,056 of NC_140595.1, forward strand.
ATGAGGCAATGTACTTTGACACACATTTATATCCCTACATAGCTCCTGGGGCTATTACAAGATGGCTGCCGTAATTTGCATTAGTTTTGCTTTGATCGTGTTGCAATCACATGACTGAGTATGTACATTCAAAAACATCCTGCCCTCTCTGGAGTTTGTAATAAAGGAACAGCTGTATGTGACCTGCTCACCCGGTGATACTTTTAAGTTAGCTTGGGAATTTGGACATATCCCAGTCAATACATGTTTGTAGCATCTTGAAATGTTTTGCTGATGGAGTTGTTATATTTTTTAGATTATATTTCCCGAGTCATGCAAACCATGTATGGGTAAGATACTTTGTTTCCACCAAAGGGTGTGACGCTCAGGTATTTTTGGATGGAGCATTGTTTATAATTGAATTATGTTTTACTGTTAGTTGAAGCGTTGTGGTGCATAGGGTATCTGTGGAGCCCTTAATTCATATGTGGACCTATTTTGTCAGCAAGGTATTTTGTGGCGCAACGTCTAAATATAAATATAGCCTTGTCAGACACCATGCTATGTGTATATAAGGATCCTTTGTAAATAAGATGTTCGGTCAGTTGAAGCTCCCTGTATTTTGATGCCCTATTTGCTCAGGTGCACATGCGTAGAATATGCCTATGCACTCCAGTTCCCATGTCAGTCTGCAGCGAGAGGCTTGTTTTGTGTTGTAATTTCAATGCGATAGTGTATTTTATTTGTGAGACACGTGTATTAATGATGGAATGCAGGGAGGTTATAAACCTAATAAAAGAAGTTCCAGCCAGAAAAGCAGATTGGAATAAATAATTGGTCCATGTATAATACTGATAAGAGAAGCACACCCAAATATTTTTTTACACCCAATAGAAATAAAGAAAAACTAAAGTGACAAGCACACGGACAAATAAGAGAAGGCGGGATGTAAGCCTCTTTTAAAATATATTGAATACAATAGATTTCAGATTGTGCAGGCGAAACTGAACAAAGTCGCTAAACCTGCCACCAAAGTCCTGGGTGTTTTCACAACCCTTAACAGTACGTACAGCTTCCAAAGAAAAGCTGGAAATCCATTTTGTACATTGGTTTCCAACTTTGTCTTCCCTGCCGCCATGTGATTTCGGCTCTTCAGTGGGTGACTGTGTAAAGAGAGTCCAAATAGTGTGACCCACGGTGGCACCGTCTGAGTTGGCAGGTCTGATGTGAGTTCGGGATGACTGGTGACTGATCCACCCATCCTTGCTGCATATGGAAGCTAGAGGATGTCTAATCAACAGAGCTGTAGGACTGTAGGATGCAGGCTTATGAAGCTTTGCTATGCCTTATCATTTCTTTGTAGTGTACGGCTTGTTTTTTAATAGTCATTCAGCTTAATTTTTGAGCAGAGCTGGAATGCGCATAAAACACTCTGAACAAACTTTAGACAGAAAAAAAATCATGGCTAGGGATAAGCAAGTAGCGATGGGCGAGATGAGCATGGAGACACTGGATCATCAATAGAGATTGAAGAGAGGGGCAATATGGAACGGGCACGGGGTGGTTGCCAGGGGAGAGACAAAATTAGGGAATGGGCAATTGAGCAAGAAGGATGACTCCGTTACAGAAGAACGAACAGGGACACTGAGACACCGATCAAGAACATGAAGAGATCGGGAGAAAAGGGAGGTAAGGGAATGAACTCTGGGATGCAGCAGAGAGCAATTTGCACACCTGGGAAGAATGGGAGAGATCACAAAGCAGAGCAAGGAGTGGGACCTGCTCTCCATTTGAGTGCTGAATAAGAAACATATAAACAAAAATTAAAGAGAGTTCCATGACTTTGGCAGTTGAAGGATGCATACATCCAATGTAAAGGAATGTTGGTAGAGCCATGCTCCAAGGTCTGGCAAACACATGGGGAGGAAAGCAATGAATCCAATGCAGGCAATTAAAATAGATAAGAAAGCCATCCAATGAAAGATCCTAAAGTACATGGGAAATATGGACTACAATGCTGCCTCCACTGAGCAGCCATAGCTGTCTGTAGCAAGAACCCCCCCCCCCCCCCACCCACAAATACAAAAACATGGAGGGACTTTTTCCTCTCCATTGTTGATCAGCTGCTTTTCAGCGCAGACTGCAGGATATCAACAGAGACTGTAGGGCACAGCAGAGACTGCCGGAGCACATCCGACTGTAGGAACACAGTGGAGATTGCCGGAACACACAAAGTACTTCAGTAGAACAGAAGGGGCTACAGCATCACAATTGATATAAGAGAAACACAACACAGGCTGCAGGAACACAGCATAACCTGTAGACGCCCAGCACAGATTGAAGCAGCATAGTGGCCAGTGAGGCACATCATGGACTGTCGAAACACAGGAGAGCCTGTAGTAGCACATCAAAAACTACAGGAGCAAACACAAACTGTAGATGCAAAGCACAAACTGCAGTTCACAGCATGATCTACACCACATTCCTTATCACATATGTCACTTTTAAATCTCCTCCACCTCTTTTTGCTTTTTTCCAGTTTAAGTCATCTGTCCACTGCTTACTCCGTCCTGTTTCATTCTTTTTAGGTCTAGCTAGAGAGATTTCAGCTATCCGTCAACTCCCAGAACGTATCAAAAAGACCAGCAGTGACAAAGCCAATAGGTTTGGCTTTCCACGGAAAGTGACTGTGTGCTTCCACCCATGCAGTCATTCCTTCTCCTTTCATGCACTCAGTCATACCCAAGCCATGTATTCAGGCACTCATCTTCGTCTCATGCATCCATTTATTAACCCATCGACTCAGTCTTGTTTTTATCCACTTGTTCATCCTCAATTCACACCCATTCACCTATCAAGAGAGAGGCATTGTTGGATGGTAAGTGCTAATAGGAGTTGTGTGAACTTTTATATATGTGAGAAGGTCTGTCAAATGTGATTCCATGCAGACATGTATTTTCTCTAAAAAATATACTTCACAGTTGGTGATACCATTTGTTTTGCTTTGCTAAGATCTTAGGTGCCAGCTGGAGAAACAGAAATCAGTTCTCACACACCATTCCCACCCCAGTCCCCTGCACCCACTGATGCTACCCCCTCGCTCTAGCACCCCCCCCCCCCCAATCGACACAACCCTTCACTCAATTTTCTATCTTGAAGGCTGATGACTTTACGACTAGAGTGTAGAACAATGAGCCTACTGGTCAACAGCTGATATTCTCCCAACTCTGCTACACAAAGGTCTCTTAACATTAGGACATACCCTTGTGTGATCCATGCTGGATGCCTGCTTATATTGTGCCAGTATCCCTTTAGAGCCCCAGATGACGTGTAACTCCACTATCGAGAAAACAGCACTAGACCTGGGTTGACTATCTTTTTTTTAATTTATTTTTTTATTTTATTTTAATAGCAGTTTGAACACATCAGTATAAAAGACATCGGCACAAATACGTATCAAGCCTGCACAAAATACAATACATAAAATACAAAAAAAAAAGACTTATTACAGCAGATCTAAAGTTTATAGGCCTAACTCAGCTGGCTGCTTGTCATCTCCCTCCAAATTGAGATCGGGGCTCAAAATTTTCTACCAAAGTCACGCACTTTTTTGCCCTTCTGCTCATACAAACAGATCTCTATGTTATGAATGCTTAGCAGCCTTGAAAGCCACATTTGAAATGAGGGGGCCAGAGTATCTTTCCAACCTGAGGAAATTAAAATCCTTAATACCGCAACAGACATAAAAACCAACGCTTCTTCTGTTTGAACCAGTTTCTGCTTATTATCGCAGCCCAGCAGCATTAGGGTAGGAGATAGATCGATCTTATGACCTAGCAGCCCCTCCCAGAACTTGCACATTTCCCTCTGTACTATGGAAAGTGAGCTGCAATAAAAAAACATATGCAAGAGATCAGCTTGCACAGCATTGCATCTAGGACATCTATCATCCCCTCTGACTCCCCAGGCATATAATTTAGCTGGAGTATGATACAGATTAAATACCGTTTTATAATGCTGGGCCCTCAGGTTGGTAGATCTGAAAACTTTTTTATTCAAGGTAATGGCCAAGTCTAAATCAACGTCAGGATCTTCTAATTTACGAGCCAGAGTAACTTCAGTTTTTTCCATATCATCTGGTATTTCCAAAATTAGCTGTTTATATACCGCTTTAATCTTATTACGCCCGCCCATTAACAGTTCAATTACGGAAATAACCTCCATTAACAGTGGTTTCGGTCTCACTGCTTTTAATGACCGGACGACTTGACCATACAGGAACCAATGCTTGGCCGGGATGCCGAACCTTTGTCGGATGGTGTCAAAACCTAACGGTTCATGGTCTCCCCATATGTCACCGAGGGACCTAATACCAGAGTTTCTCCAGACCTGCAGGTTTCTATCGGCCCCAACATAAGGGAGTAAACTCGAGTTGCAAAGCTGGAGATAACGATTCACTTTTGGGATTTTGCATAGCCTCGAGATAGACCTCCAAACCTCCCACACCCCTTCCAGGATCTTCAGGCGGGGCCTCTTGTAATACCTACGGTCCACCTCACGCCACAACAACCCGGAGGCCTGTTCCCCAATTAATAGCTCAAAGATGGAAGGTAAATCCTGTGCTGACGAATTAATACCGCCAAAGTAAACCTCCTTTTGAAACAAGATGGACATTTGTGTCAACCGGCATGACCAATGGTATAATCTCAGATTAGGTAAGGCCAGACCACCCCTTTCCCTGGGGAGAGACATAAAATTTGTAGATCGCCTGATCCTGCCATACTGCCAAATGAATTTAATAAAAATAGACTCCAACCTTTTAATAATTTTTTCTTCCAGAAATAAAGGTATTGATCTAAACAGATAAAGAACTCTGGGGAAGATAGACATTTTTAGAACATTCACCCGCCCAATCAAGGAAAGATGTAGCACGTCTATCCTCTTTAGCTCTTTTTCGATGGAATTCATGAGTGGGGGATAGTTCTCAGCAATAATTTCCCCAACAGTGGCGTTGATCTTAATCCCTAGATAGGTTGCTGATTCCACATACCTTGAATCGCTTTTGACTATATTTGGAGAGCAAATTATTTGAGTTTTGGTCTCATTAAGAAAATGACCCGACCGCTTACCAAATTCCTCTGCTATTTCAACTAGGGCCGTGAGCGCCTGCTGGGGGTTCACTGTGGTTATTGCCAGATCATCGCATAGGCCATAATTTTGCTGGTGTGGCCATTACATACCACTGGGCTGATCCTGGAGGACCCCAAGATTTTCTGAATGAGAGGGTCTATATATAGAGCGAAGAGGATCGGGGAGCAGGGGCAGCCTTGACGGGTGCCCCTCTTAATACCTATTGTCCCAGAGGTCTCACCCATGACTACCACCCTAGCAACCGGATCTACATACATTGCTTTGAGAGCTCTGATGACTTTTTCACCGAATCCTCTCCCTACCAATACACCCCATAGAAAATCCCAGACGACCCTATCAAACGCTTTTTCTGCGTCGAGCAGGATCATAGCCATCTCCCCTCCCCTTGCCAGCTGGACATCGAACAACGCTATTGCTCTTCTGACATGGTCCGTTGTGCTGCGGCCCGGAATAAATCCATGTTGCCAAAGGGAGACGAGACCGCCAATGATCCTGCCCAACCTCTTAGCCCATACCTTAGAGTATAACTTGGTGTCCGCATTTATAAGGGAAATCGGGCGGTAGGAGCCAAGTTTCTCCGGAGGTTTCCCCTTCTTATGGAAGACCACAATGTTGGTCTCACGCCAGGAGGCTGGAACCACTCCAGTGCACATTATTCCATTAAACAAATCCACTAGTAATGGAATGACTACTGACTCTAACCTTTTATAGACTTCCAAGGGGATCCCATCTGGGCCGGCGGCCTTACCAGAGGCCAATTCATGCAGTGCTTCTAAGATCTCTCCCCCACTAATCTCCTTATCAAGTTCATCCTTCTCCGAGGTGTTAAGACGGGGGCCATTATCAACCACATCGATGTCTTGGTTATCATCCTGGATTTCTTCGTCATACAGGCGCTGATAGAAATCTTTAAACGCCTGTAAGATCTCGTTTGACTGTGTGAATACCTCACCATTTTCCTCGATCAGGGAAATAACATTCCTAGCTCTCCCCTGTCTTATTTGTAAGGCTAGAACTCTTCCCGCCTGTTCCCCCGTTTCATATCGCTTAGCCCTGGATGCTTGATTCTCTCCTGAGGCTTTCTGTGTCATCAATTTATGGAGTTCAGCCCTGCTTTTTAACAATTCACTCTGACTCTTCCTACTGTCCCTACCCCTAATTATATCCCTCATATGCTGTTCTTCAGCTATAGACAGAACTACTACTAATCTCTCGCCTTCGCTCTTATCCTCCTTTCTTAACCTAGCCCCGAGACTTATAAATTCCCCCCTTAAAGTCGCTTTAAAAGAATCCCAAACGGTATTCCTAGAGGCACTATATCTGTTGACAGCAAAAAACTTGTCTACCCAATTCAGAATATGTCCAGTAAATCTTACATCTGCCAAAATTTGCCTCTCAAAAGTCCACCTGGTCCTGGCCCTAACAGAGCCGGATATTTCATAAGATAGTATAAGCGGATTATGGTCAGACAATATCTTCGGGGGTTTTGTTATTTCAACCTTATTTAGTTCATTGGTGGAAATAAAAAAAAAAATCCAGTTTTGTGAATTTCTGATAAGGATTAGAAAAATAAGTATAACCTAGTTTTGATGGTTCTTTTGCATCCCACACATCCGTAAGCCCATGTGAGTTAATAAGGGCCTTTATTGCCCTAAACACTCTTGGTTTTCTGCCCTGGTACTTCGCGGAGTCACTCCAATCAGCGGAAATATTAAAATCGCCGCACATGATTATGGGGGTTGGCCAGGATGCGAGTTCTAATTCCAAGAAATCAAATAGCTCCGGAACATCTTCATTCGAACCATACACCACACAAAGTGTTAGACCACATTCAAGTTCAACCAAAACCCATCTACCATTACTATCCGACTTAGTCCGTCTCGCCCCACCCAGAGTTTTTTTTAACTAAAATCGCAACCCCTCTAATTGTAGACGATTGGGTGGAACAGGCCACCAGCTCAAAGCCGCTAAGGGACAGCAATTTCCTTTTAGACCAGGGGAGGTGGGTCTCCTGAAGACAGAAAATATCGATTCTGTTACTCTTAGCAAAATAACCCAACTTTAAGCGTTTCCTACAGTCATTCAACCCACCAATATTTAAAGAACAGACCCTAATTCGAGCCATCTAGACATGAAAAAAGAACAACACAATAAACCTGCTTTTCAATCTGTTTCTGTATCACTGACGCCATTATCTGACCAAAAAAAAAGATAAACACGATGAGACAAACTGCAATTTTTACCCTTTTACCCCCCTCGACCCCCACACCTCCAACTCCCTCCCACCCACCCTGACCTTCCTCCCTACCAATGTGAACCCCACCCCTGTCGCTAACCCTCACCAGAACCCCCCTAAGTGAAGCGCTCAGACTAAGTCTGTGCATGTGATGGTAGTACAGTGAACAAGTGAGGACAAAGCCAATAAGACCAAATAGCTAGAAACCCTTATAAGCCCCTTAACTTAACAAAATCGGCTTTTTAGCTGTTTTATCGCGTTGGAACTAGCATCGGACCATTCTAAGCATACTGGGCACCCAGGGTCCGGTCTGCCTGTTAATCAATCTATTTATCCAAAGAGACCAAGTACTCCCTTGCTTTAATTTCTGATGCAAAGAAGAGGGTTCTCCCCTCGTTGACCACTTTTAACTGAGCCGGATTGACAAGAAAGGCTTGAATTTTCTTCTCCTGGAATGGTTTAATCATTTCCCTCAGACGCCATCTCCTTTCCACAGTCGTGTGGCAGTAATCCGGGCGAATGAAGAAGGAGAACCCGTCCCCATTCCTACTAGCGTCAGGTCGAGCTTTTTCAGCAATAGACTGTCTCAGAATGAAATTTCCAAAGAATATTAATCCTGCTCGAGGTCTATCGCCTTCCTTAGCATTTGGTCGGATCTTAAAAGGGGTACGATGAACTCGTTGAATCTCATTAGCCCAATTCCAGCATGAAAGTTCAGGAAATGCTTGTTCAAAGAGCTTGATTATGAATGCCTTTATGTCCGGCCCTTCCATCCCCTCCGGGACCCCCAAGACCCTCAGGTTATTTCTCCGGAGCCTGTTCTCCATCTCCTCCATTTTCCACTGTAAGTCCAAAACCTGAGAGTATTGGGCGTTAACTTTACTAGTGGCCCCGGCTGCTTCAGCCTCCGTGGATACCACCCTTTCCTCGAGATTCGAGACTCTTATCGGCCGTGTTGTTACTGGTTTTCGATAACTTCCTTACCACTCCCTGCATCTTCCTCATGGCAGCCTGGACTTTGCGGTTATCCTGGCGCGTTTCTTCTCTATGGGCCAGAATCTCCTGATGTATAGTTTCCAAAAGGGAGCGGTTAGAACCATCCACTGCGGATCCTCCCTGCAGTGCTAGATCAGGAGTGTGATCCCATCTCAATTCTCGGGAAGAATGACCTTTTCTCAAAGCTTGACTCTTGACCGCCGGAGGTCGCACAATAGTAGATGGGAGACCATCCTCGGATTCAGAATCTGAGCCTAGAAAGGAGCTACGTTCTTCTTCTTCGGACCACTCCGCACCGTCCGATACCGAAAAATAATATTCGCTTGGCACTTTTTCCTTATCGATGGTTGTGCCAATTGGCAGCAGGTCAGTTTTCTGTCTTTCAATATTTACTTCTGCTCCTAACTCAGGCTGGTTTTCCAATATACCCCTGCGTTCTTTCCCCCTTTCTTGGAGAGCTCCGGTCATATCCACAAGGGCGGCCTCGATATCTGCCGACGTGGACGCCCGACTTGAGCCATTTGCTAAGGGTATACCGGTAGGGATAGTAGGGGTAGTAGGGATAGTAGGGGCGTTACATTCCTCCGAAATCAAGCAAGAAGAAGTAGTCTCCACCGGAAGGCTTGCGCCTACCCCCACTATCTTAGAGCCCTTCTCCTTTTCCTTTTCCTTTTCCCTCCCAGACTTGGGAAAGATATCAGCAATTGATGCTGCCGCCAACCGGGTCCTACCTGCCACCTGTTGCTGTTTTTTTTTAGCTTGTCCCGGTAAAATTTGGAGTCCTTGTGGGTCCTCAGCTCCTTCCGGCTCCAGCTCATCCCTTTGAGATTTTTTCCTTGCGAGCGCCGATTTGGCCCCAGCTACCACCTTGGGAGCCATGATAGTTCTCTGTGCTCTCAGCGCTCTCAGTCCCTGTAGATGGCCTCCTCGACTGCCACCGGCGGGCCCCTCAGACCGTGGACTGCACGTCGATGCTCTCTGCTGCCTCGGGACCTGACTTCGCCTTCTTTCACTTCCGCGAGGCTCCCGGATTCCGTGGACAGCAGAGAGAGCAGCGGAGAACGCGGCAAAGGCGAAACGCAGAGCCTGTCTTGACACCCGACACCCGGTAGGTGCCGTCGGCATAACAAGCCTCGATATGCGTCCCGATGGGAACCGTAGCTGCCGGTAGCAATCCTTAGGGGCTTAGTTCATTGCCCTCACTGCTCTGCTGCACCGGTCTCCGTTACGGGACCGCCATCTTGCTTTCCTACCTGGGTTGACTATCTACGCATAGCTCCGTTTCTCAACTGCCATACCTTGCCGAGCTATTGCAGAGAGATGCTTACAAAACTAAGTTTGATGAATAGGTCAACCTCCCGTATGCCATAGAGGCCAGCTTTCATGCTGTGGTAATCTCTGGTCTGGATGAGCAGCAACAGTGTGCTCATCAAAAAGTACCTGCTGCCTTGATTATCTTAGACCTGTCTTCAGCATTCATTGCCGTTGGTCGCCACACATTATCATGTTGTGTGGATAATCTTGGTGTCAAGGGCACTATTCTACCAGAATTTTAAGTCCGATAGAACAGCAGGTATTTCTCTGGTCTGTACGGAACCCAGGTCATTATTTTGTGCCGCTCCTCTGGGCTCTGGGCTTGCTCTTATCCCCATTACTGTACTTGATCTCTCTGACATACTTGATACAATCCTTTGCTTTTTCCTTGTTCTATGTACACTAACGGCACCCGAATTGCTTTGAAAATCATTGGCGATCTTAAGCAACGTCCCACCAGATTACACAATTGCCTGGAAAGGTTGAGCTTTGCATGTATATGACTCCGCTAAAGCCAGATAGGGATAACACCAAGATATCTTCCTCATCTAGACGGTCACCATTCTAGGAGATTCCCTTTTGGCCGCTTTTTCCAGCAGGACAAACCTCTACTAGCAACTTGTGTTAAAAATGTGCCAAATTGGATTCCTCGCTCACCTTGATCAACCAAATACATTTTGTTGTTATTTCTTGTAGATTACAGCTTCGCATGCTGAAATAAATTATCCATCTATTTTCTTTCTCTCACAGGGTGCAAATTCTGAATTCTTTTTTGCTTCTCCTCTAGACTGCAATGCAGTTTATCTTGACTTATCCCCATACCATTGCATACATCAGTTTGTTCGGAATTCAGCGGCCAGCCTGCTTCTTAGACTTAAAAGAACTGATCAGGTCTCTACCACCCTGACATCTTTGAATTGGTTGCCTGTGAAGTAAGGAGTTGTGTTCAAATCTATCTGCTTAACCTATTAAGTTTTTTTTTATACTCGCCCATCACCATTGTCACTGGGTTTCTGTTTTTACAAATCTAATCGCTGTTTACGGTCCCAGGATGACTTACTTGTCCCAGTTCCAAATGGATCCTCTCCGTCATTGGTGAAAGTGCATGTTTTGTTGCAGCAGCTGTTTATTAGACTTCTCTTATGCTGCTGTTTAATAAATCTCAATTATAGCTTTTTAATGTAAGAAGGCCTTAAACCTGATTAGTTCCATCCCGTTCTTATGAAAAAGTTAATTGGTCCTAATTTGTTTGATTATAGCACTGGGTCTGTGATGGCACCATGATAACTTTGCGGCGAACGTTAGAATTTTCTAAAAGCCCATAAATAAATGTTATGAATTAGCACAAATCTTTACAATCAAATAGTGCAATGGCTACGTTTCTTCATGTGAATGTTTGTTCCAGGACAGGTTTGAGGGTGGGGTGTTGAAGTTATAGGTGGGTTAAAAAGTGACCTTTCCAATATAAACCCCAAATTAATGTTTTTGCTTTCATCTACAGAAAAAAACACTGGGCTGAATTACACCGAATGTGGCATGAAACTAGAGCTTTGCTTGAGTTAGTGATTTTTGTAGGTCTGGTGTATGTGGGACCTTTTTTCAGGAGGCTTGGTCCAATCAGTGGTTATTGGGTATAGTTCGTTAGATCAGGATCGATTACCAATTGTATCTGAGGTTTAGCGCGCTATTGGACTCCTTTGGTACTTCTCTCTGAGCGTGGGTGAGCAGCCCAAAGCATACTCTGGGATGTGGTGTGAGGGTAGAGAGTCAGAACTCAGCAAATAGCAGTTAATAAATCATCCAGCCAGTACTATTGTTAATGAAAAGAAAAGTACTTTATTGCTGTCCCTCGCATATCTAGAATTACAAAACACTATAGAAATAGCGAATATCCTGATACTAATGAGAAAAACACCCACCGGAATTACAAGGGGAGTCCAGCCTTTGATCATAAAATGTCTTAACCCATAGATCTGTGAGGGGGATATGTTAATGATAGTAAGGGGGAAGCCCATCTCACCATTTAGCTTTCGCACTGTCTCTGGTTATTTCCTTCTAGCCACTACCCGCTCGTAAGTTTGTGCAGTCACTTTGTGACCTGTGCCTACTCCTAGTGAAACCTAATGTTGTGACAGAGGTACTCGAGACTAGTTAAGTACTTACAGGACTTTTATTACAATTTTATAAAGCCCTCAAGTTTACCTTTTTGGGCACTTGGGCTAAACCATGTTTGGGGCTACAGTTAATATGCAGGTCGGTCAGCACTATTGTCCAGCACCAGCTGACCCTGCTTTTCTCGCAAATCATCTCATGCTAAAAACATTCAACATTGGGGAGAGGAGTTGACCTAACGGCTAGGGCGGTCGACCTCGAATCTGGGGAGCTGGGTTCGAGTCGCTGAACATCCTGTGATTCTGGGCAAATCACTTAATCTCCCCGTGCCTAACAAAAATGAATGTGTCTTAATGTAACGTAACTGGCGCTATGTAAAGCGCTCTGATACCCGTTTCGGCTCAAGTTCGCACTATATAAACTCTGCAAAAAAAAAAAAACATTGGTGGTCTAGGCATCCATCAGTAAGGCAAGCCACAATGCCTTCCCCACCACAGAACCTTATTGTAAGTTGCCGAGAATAGAGACATTTGGCGAGCATATCTTTTTCTCCTGCAAGCCTTGCTGCAATCAGTAAACACCTGTTATATTCTATGCCTCGCCCCCATGCCCTATATGCACAGTGTATCACTTTTTACCAGCAGTTCCAGATGAGCCAGGATGGCTGCGATGCAGCTACATTTTTAATTCATTCTGACTTGGACACCACCGACTGCTTAAGCCAAGCAATGAGCACAATGCAGCACTTTAGCACCACACCTAGATAAAGTCTACTGGTTTTTGGCGGGATGTCAAGCCATCTTCAGTAGACATGCCATTTGATGGCTCTCGCCTGTTTGGCGCTAAAGCTGAGTGGCCCTGGAATAGTTTAAGGAAGTAGGGCCATAGAACGTTCCAAATGTTTGTCTGCCACCACCAGATAATTTCACCAACAGTTTTCCCCACTCTTGACGAGGGTTTTCAGTTTCGCCAACACCAGACCCCTCTACCAGGGAGGGCCTGGTCTGGCAGTTTGGGCTGCACTGTTGGTATTGGAGCAGGGTCAAGACTGATTTGCATATGGCTGGGTCCAAACTAAGGTGGTATTGCGTGCAAAATACCAATGGCCTGGGAAGTGGACATTACCAGTGGCTGAGATTAATTCAATCCATAATTGTTTTGCATACTTCCTGTGCCAGCCCAGCAGACATCCAGCCTTTTCATTGCCAAGGTTGCAAACCGGGCATCAGGGACAGCGTACAGATCAGTCTCCCACCCCTCCAGCATTCGCAGCTGCAAAACCACTTTAGTTTGTCCTTTCTGGCACATAGCCCCTCTGCAAGAGGCAAGATCCGATATTTCCTCTAGGGATGGCAAGCCATCACATCAGACAAGTGGGTTCTCAAAATTGTACATTGGGGCTATGCCCTCTCATTTCTTTCTACCCCTACACACCTTCCACCATCATCAGGACAGCTGACGAAGGACCACATGTCGCTCTTGTAGCTTGAAGTTGTCCCTTTTTGGAAAGGGAGCGATAAAGAGGGACCCAGCAGCGTATGTAGGAGGTGGATGTTGCTCCAGCTACTTTCAGGTGCCAAAGAAGGGTGGATGCATTTGTCTTATTTTAGATAATCACCCTCTCTACGCTTTCCTGTGAATGGATAAATTAAAGATGCTCGTGCTAGGCCAGATCCTTTCTGCCACAGACCCGAGAGACTGGATGGTGGTGTTGAGCCTGTAGAATGCTTATTTCTGTATTTACATCCTACAAGTCTGCTCAGAGTGAGCTAGGAGCATTTCAGTTTGCAGTGCTCCTTTTAGGCTTCACAAGTAACCCTCAGGAGTTCATGAAAGTGATGGCGGTGGTCGCATTACACCTTTAGAGGTTTGGAGGGCCAGTCTTCTCCTACCTTAACGACTGGCTGAGAAAGGCAGACTTGTACCTGATAGCTGTCCACCTCCAGACGACAGCGAAACTCGACATATCATCGAGGTTCACTATCAATTTGCCGAAGTCACAACTGACTCTTTCAGAGTCACTCCCTTTCATCAGAGCCATTCTTGATGTGGTATGGTTTTGCACCTTTCTCCTGGAGTGTAGAGACTAGGACAGTCAGGCTATGATTACAATATTTATTCATCTGTCCTGGATCTCAGTGAGGCTGCTGGGATTGTTGGCATCCTGTGTCCTGCTGGTGAAGGATGCCAGATGGCATGTGCAGACTTTGCTGTGGGTCCGGAGGTTCCAGTGGTCATAGGGCAAGTTGAATCTGTCAGATTCTATCCAGATTTTAGAGGAGACTGCAAAAGTCCTGCACTTGTGGTTGCTGGACTGTGATTGGGTCAGTGGCAGACCCCTCACGCTACCTAGGTTTGTTAGTGGACAAATGCATTGCTTCTGGGTTGGGAGGCCTTTGAGGAGAGATGGAGATAAGAGGACTCTGGTGTCTGACGAAAACTTGCTTCCAGATCAATTTGCCAGACCTGTGGATGAGCTGCTTGGCACTGAAGATATTCCTGCCCACCATCAAAGGGAGGCTGGTACAGGTGCCCACGGACAACACCGATGTGGTCCTACAACAAACCTGGCAGTTTCGGGGGGGGGGGGGTCGCCTTGGGGTTTGTGCCAGGAGGCTTTACATTTGTGAAAGTGGCTGGACTGTCAGGGGATTTCCCTGGTGGTGAACTTCCTGGCAGGATCTCTAAATGTCATGGTAGAAAAACTCAGCCACCGACACCTAGCATACCACGAGTGCCAGTTACACACAAAAGTTGCGCCGGGCACAATCCAAGAATAAGGAGAACCCTAACTTGATCTTTCCACCACTGCTGAGAATGCACAATGTCAACATCTTAACATGATGGAATTTCAAACAGGGTTCTACCTCGGAGAAGCATTCTGACTTGGGTGGATCTGTGGACTCCAGTATCCCTTTGTGTGCATGCCTCACCTTCCTCGAGTTCTGAAGAAGATCAGGAGAGACCAGACCCAAGTAATCCTAATGGCACCCTTGTGGAGAGGAGAGTGTGGTACCCAGAACTCTGATTCATGGGAGGGTCTACTGTCACAGCAGCACGGTAGAATATTGCATGCTAGTCTGTACAATTTGCAACTCCTTGTGTGGAGAATGAGCATTGGCACTTGACTGCATAGGACTTTCCTCCTAAGTGAATTGATGTCATTTTGCCGGCGAGCTTTTGTCTGCAGTATTGCCAACCGTTGGGAACAAAATGTGGGGTTTGTTGCGGCATCTGCCAAATTGATCAATTACAAGCCAAGTTGTCTGAAGTTTTGCTGCTTGTTTTGTACCTGGGCCAGCAAGGCCTTGCTTTGACCACTGTTAAAAAACTGTTTGTCAGCTATTTTAGCTTGTTTGTGATACCCAGATCAGCCTTCTTTATTTAAATCATGTATTGTGCTAAGATTTTTTTAAAGGTTTGCAACACTTATTTCTGCCACAATCCTTTGTATTGCCATGGTGGGACTTGAATTTAGTTCCCACATTTTTGATATGCACCCCCCTTGAACCTCTGCACAGTTGTCCATTAAGGCTTCTGACTTTGAAAATGGTCCTTCTCATCACCATAACATCGTCTAGACATGTTTGCAAGCTGCAGGTTTTTCCTGTCAACCCACCTTATGCACATTCTTTACAGATACGTTGATGTTAAGGACCCAAGCTTCTTTTCCACCAAAAGGGGTCACTTCCTTTCATGTCAGGCCAGCTATCATCCGTCCAGCAGTATTTACTCCACCTCATTTCTCTAAAGAGGGAGAGAGACTCCATATATTGGACTCAAAGAGAGCACTAAGCTTTTATCAATCAATCAAACTGCATTTGTAGAGTGCAGCACGTTCACCTCTAGGGGTATCTTGGCGCTGTGTCTCCATCGAAGAGCCAGGCCTTGAGTCTCTTTCTAAAGTCTGCCAGCCAGGGGGTTGCATGGAGCGGGAGGGGAGGTCATTCCAGGTCTTAGCAGCAATGTAGGAGAAGGAGCGGTCACCGCTGCGACTGCAATGGATGCAGGAGTGTGTGCGAGGGTGAGTGAAGAGGAGTACAGGTGTCTAGCAGGTTGGTAGAAACTCAGTGGAAGGTTGAGGTAGGCAGGTCCTAGGTTATGGAGGGCTTTGTAGGTGTGTGTGAAGAACTTGAACTAGCATCTTTTCTGGATTGGGAGGCAGTGGAAGTCTCTCAGGTGGGGGGCGATATGTGTTTGTTTGGAAAGGTCCAGGATGGGTCTGGCTGCAGCATTCTGTATGGCTGGAGTCTTCAGAGGAGCTGGGTGGAGATGCTGGCATAGAGGGTGTTGCCGTAGTTGAGGCGACTGGCGATGAGGTCCTGAGTTACGGGCTTTCTGGTATTGGTTGGGATCCATCTGAAAATTCTGCAAAGCATGCGTAGTGTGTGACAGCAGGAGGAGGCGACTGCATTTATTTGTCGTTTCATGGTGAGTTGGCTGTCCAGGATGATGCAGAGGGTGCATGCGTGGTAGGCCGGTATGGATGTGGGTCTAAGTTCTGCAGGCCACCAGCTTTGGTCCCAAGTGGAGGTGTTCTTCCCAAAGATCAGTACTTCATTTTTGTTGGAGTTGAGCTGGAGGCAGTTGTCTCTCATCAATTCGGCTACGTTGGTCATGGTGTTGCAGAAGTTGGTTTTGGCATTGGATGGGTGCTCTGTGAGCGATAGGATCAGTTGAGTGTCATTTGCTTAGGATATTATGCTGATTCTGTGGGATCTGACGACGTCTGCGAGGAGGGTAATGTAGATGTTGAGCAGGGTGGGGCTGAGGGATGATCCTTGTGGTACGCCGCATGTGATGTCTTTGGGTGCGGAGGTGAAGGGAGGCAGTCAGATGCTCTTTGCGCGCCTTGTGAGGAAGAAGGCGATCCACTTGATGGCATCTTGCTGTATGCCTATGTTGAGGAATCTGTTGATGAGGGTGCTGTGGGAGACTGTAAAACCCTGCGGAGAGGTCGAAGAGGATCAGGGCGATGGTTTCTCCACGGTCAAGGAGTGTTCTGATGTCATCTGTGGTGGCAATCAGCGCGGTCTCAGTGCTGTGGTTAGCACAGAATCCTGATTGAGAGGCATTCAGTAGGTGGTTTTGTTCCAGGAATTCAGAGAGCTGCTTTTAAATAGATCGCTCCAAATATTATCAGGTGGATGATCACCTCTTTGTGCAGTTCTCCAGGACAAAAAAGGGCAAGACAGTGCAAAAAAAGAACCATCTCACAAAGAATTGTTCTCTGAATAAATATTTGGTATGCACTGGCTTGGAAGCAGTATCCACAAGGCCTACTGGCTCATTCCACCATAGCAAAAGCTGCTACCATTTCTTTGACATATGTAATGTCTGCCCTTGATATTTGCAACCAGCTTTATGGGCGTCGGTACATATGTTCTCAAAGCTACTTCTGCCTTGATAGTCCGGTCCATCAAGGGAAGTATTTTGTCCACTTGGACCTGCAGAACTTTTTAGTCTGAGCCAATTCACAGACCACCACCTGTGGCGGTTCTGCTATGGTATATATTCACAGGGCAAGGAACCTGTGGTTAGAAGTATCTATGAGAAGAGTAAGTCACTTCCCTTCAGTAACAATCTTTCTAGTAGATACTCCACCTAACTGCAGATTACTCACCGACCCTCCCACCTCATGATTCTGTGAAGTAGATTATTTTTCCATCTAAAAACATCCCAGTTTAGAGATCTTTGTACAGGTCATACTAGACTTGTATCTACGCCAACATCATTTCGTTCTGGAAGTGACGAGCAGTGCCATACAACGCCACCTACCAGCACACAGGACTACTGCTTTAAAGTTTCCATATCCAATATGATACATGGAGAATTACTCGCAAGGTGAGGAATCTGCATTTAGATAGAGTATCCACCAGAAACCTCATTATCAAAGGTAAGTAACGTGTTCATTAGAGCACCTGTGATGTGCATTATTCTCAGTCTTCAGGATCGCGGGGAAAGGAGGTCCGATCCTTTTAAGGGCATCTAGTCATCCCATGGACCTGAAAAAGGCAAGCCTACCAGCAAGGGAAACTAATTTAAAAGGATTAGGACAGATGCATCATTTTCTAATGAAGAATGTAGCCACTATCAAAGCACTAAGCTATTCTAGTGAGGGCAATGGAAGACACAATGGTCTGCTTGAATCCTAAGTGCTGCCCACAAATGGATGAGACTGAAAATCACATCAAATCCAGAAACTCCAGATGGGCATTTATGTGAGCAGAACTTAATTTCCATAATTCTAATTTAGTTTGAAGGGGATATTGAGTGGAACGTCTCAGTGATATTTTGTGCTCATTTAACAGCTTCCTATGACACAATAATAGCTGACAAAGACTGGTTCACACAAGTTGTGACTGATGTAGCTATCTGAAAATAAGTTATAATGGGTGTGCAATCCCTTAGGGATGTATTTGACACAGAATGGCCAATACATGTGATCCCTGCCCCTTGCAAAAATCAAATACACTATAGGTGATGGTAGGAATACTTGCAAATAGTTTAACTACTGGCAATCACTCTTTGTAGTATTCTAACCCATCACTTTCCTTTTTTCCCACCATGTCACCTCAGATTAGACCCAGCCATATGCAAATCACCCTTGGTTCTGCTCCACTAGGAACAGTCAAGTCCGGTCTTCTCTGAACCGGAACACAGGCAGCCCGAGACCGGTTTCGGCCCGTTTGTGACCCTTCAGTTGGGTACAGTTTGTTCCACTGGCACAGTACACACAAGACCCACTCTCGTTATATCCTTGGCCTCCTAGGACATTACATCAGACACATAAACGTTGTTGGCAGAAATGTTTTTAAATAGTCTAACCACTTGCAATTGCTCTCAGGAGCTTTCCATCCCATTGATTTCTTTACACAAATCAAGCTGGTTTGAATAGATGATCAGTTCCACCATTTATTCCTTTATGTGATGAACGAAGAAGCCAGCAATGGTATCTTATTGATTGAGAGGCTAAGAGTAATTTATCAAAACTTCTAGATGAGCTACAAATTCAAGGAATATTTACCCTGTGCCTAACCACATTTAATACACTGATATTATCTATTAATTTTGTCTGGTCGTGGGAATGATTTTTAGACTATGAGAAATTGAACCAACACTGAAGGATATCCAGTTCAGAATTCTCGCAGTATAGTCCTAATAACATAGATTGTATGAAAAATGTATAAAAGACAAATTAGATTATTATACCTGTTCTTCCAAGGAAAGGGACAATCTTTTGAAGAATGCGATACAGAATTGCAGATTAGTGAATGAGCTAGTGCAACACCTGCCTCTCCCTCATTGGGGCTTTTTCACGACAAATTCAGCAGTCGCTATTGGACACCTGAACTAACAACATTTGAAGCCTTTATTAGACAATATGATGGGACAACAGGAATAGTGTCTAATATCTAAATTATATTGCACACAAGGAGACCTGTTGGGAGGAGAAAATATCAGGGAAGCTGGGAAGGCTACATACAGGAGAGGGATTGGGTTACATTGTGGCATGATATTCCTAGTACAGTCGGGTATTCCATGCAGAGAATCCAATTACAATATAATGTACCAGTGATACCTCTCCCAGAGCCTTTACAGGCCCCAGACTAATGCTGTAGGTATTCTAAGGGGCTGGGCTCCTTCACACAAGTATGATGGGGTGCCACTGAGGAATCTTTTTCATATTTCAACTAAATTGTGCATTAATAGAAGTTGTTCCGGATCTCAGTTTTCACATGAATCTTGACATAGAACTAATGCAGTTGAAACAAACTCATTGCGATATGTTTTAAGTGCGGTTTTTTTCTGCCTTAAGCTACCTATGCCTCCGTTAGGCCTCAACGCCATATTTGTTTAAAATGGATGATGTATCATGATGTTTATTCTGTTTTTCTATTCCTCGCTTGACTCTGCATTTAGCACGATGCACTCAGTTTATTTTGTAGGATGTAATATTCTTGAAGAACTCGCTGGAGGAAGTGTTTTTAATACTTTCAAGGCTCTTCCTGCTTTCACACTGTACTGCATTCATTCACATTTTTTTCTGCTGTTTGTTACTAGTTTGGTCTAACACCTCCGGATAACATTCGGTCAGAAGGGTTGATTCAATATTCATGTAGTAGGTTAGTGCATAGATGGTAGGGTTATACGGCATTTTCCAAAATCTGAATTATGACTTATTATAGTATTCGCCCCATGCTGACTTTGCAGTTTCAAGGACAACCTTTGATGAAAGAGGCTATATAAACCCTTGAATTTGGGAGTGAGCCATGGTCTTTTTGGTCTCTACTAGGGACACTGCTCAATTTACTGTTGATTTGCTGCAAATTTTGATTCTTGTTGTGTTTTCCGGATTTTTGTTCATTTTGTTATTCTGTATCTGAAAGCCTTCATGGTAAATGGCTTTTGTGCATTTTAATGAGATTTATGCTGCATTGGCATTTCTAGAATTTCTGTATTGCATTTGTCATAAACTTTCATGGTTTCCTCTACTTCCTGATCTCAAACTCCTTCTTTCAACCAGTCCTGTGTTTTTGACTGTTTTTTTTTTCTTTTTTTTTTTTTAAATGCTGGGCACATTGCCTCACACACTTTGAAGTTACCATCGTCCTCGGCCTTCACTATCTGGGCGCGCCGCTGACAGGTAGATTATCTAAGCGCTACCCACCCACACCTCCAAATTCAGAAACTCTGGAAGGAATTTTTGGGCCATAACAAAGTGTTACGTTTTCAATGGCTGAACATGGTGACACCGGGGCTTTTGCCATTGCTCACGCTGAGTACATCCAAAATGCTGAAAGATGCAGGTGGCGCCCACGATGGCTACATAAGTGATGGTAACTCATGGCAATGGAGAAACTGAGATATGACTTGGCTGCAGGTTCCAACGCAAAATGTCTGAAAATGTGGCCTTTACTAAAATACTTCTGGTGTTTAGAACACCCCTACACTAATAGTATAAAAGCGCTGGATAGTTCTGATAAAACAACGTTATTAAATTAACAAAACCAGAAGGTCCATGTGCTGTCACTAGGCGATAATTTGACATTTTCGCGTTCCGCAGAGAGCGCGAAAATGTCAAAATTTCCGCATTCCGCAGCTTAGCGATAATTTGTTTCTTGCTTGCCCTGTAAAATAATACATTCTCGCGCGCGCGTGATCGCCTTACCTGAATCCCCACGTTCGCCGACAAGTTTTCCCGATCCGGTCGCGTTCTCCACGAGATGTTGGATTATTGGTAGCCATTTGCGCTGTCTTGCGACAGTTCGTGGTCGTAGTAATGTCATTGGTCGCGCTATCACGTCTTTCTTCTCGCGATCATGCACCGCGAGAAGAGTGAAAACAAGATGGCCGTGCCCGCGAGTAACCGCATGGGTAAGTTGGCGAGCCGCGACCACGCAGGAAATACCGCGAACGGGCGGGAAAAAAACTTCTGCATCTTCGCGATATTTCCGCGTGTTTGCGGAGATTTTTAACATTTTCCCGATAATTTGCGAAAGTCACTTTCGCAAATTCCGCCCACCCCTAGCTGTCACTGCCCAGGGGCCGTAATTTGAAGGTTGCAAGGAGTGGAGAGGCTGCCTCGAGACCTAAATCAGTGGGGTGCACTTATTCGATAGCCCAGTTTGGGGGCGGTTGTGGGAGGGGTGTTACTGTTAAACATATGTTACACGCTGGTGGAGCGATGCCCAAGCATCTTCTTTTCTTCGACACAAGAAAAAAGATGTAACCATAAAAAATCAAATGTATTTTAAATGTTTTATCTCCCAACAGATTCTCTCATCAGCAATGAAAGTTGCTTTTTTGTGCGCAAGAAAATAGATGCAATTCCAACTTTTAATGTAGGCAGTGAAATAAATACTCCTACTTTAAAGAACCTACCTCCGGCCCTGAAGAGTTGAATAATCTTTCTAGAAACATATTTACCTAAATCAAGCCCTGCTTAGCATGATGCTTCTTGGAAATGAAACATTCCCTGAGGCTGTTTCAGCAGCCATGCAGAGTGATTTCAAATGTTTATTTAGTACATTAAAACATGCAATTTACATTTCAGTCAGCGAAGACCTCCATCATGAACGCGTCACGATAAAGGTTTGTGAGTTATCGCCTCTTGCACATGTAAAACTATCTGCTGTTCCAACTCCCTTTGCTGGCAGACTTTCTTTTCCTCTTATTATGACGTGTGCGTTCATTCTTTGCAGTGTTTAAAAGAAAAAGAGAATCCAACGTTTCTTAACCCTGGATATTCTTTTTTCATACAAATCTGCTGTCCTCTCGTCAGTGTTTTTAACTCTTGCATTTTCAATTATCTTAGAAAGCGGCTTTGTTTTATCAGTTGTTGTATAAATGTTAAAAAAATTATTGTATCCCTACTGCGTACAACGTGTATTTACTTTAAAAATGTTGAACTGTGTCTCCCATCTCTGCTCTTTGTTGTTGTTTGGCACTTCACTTTATACATTTTTTGTCTGTGATATTCCCAGAACACTTAGAGTAATGGGTCCTGCTCTTTCAAAGAAAGGTCTTCTTATACTTAAGTAGTCATCCTGAATCTGCCAGTTATTCAAGGTGCTAGATGTTGCCATGCTAACCTGCCTCTTGGCTGCTGGCTCACAGAACAATCACTTTTGTCTAGGCCTGGATGGAGTTCCGCTATGCGGAACTCTGCAAAGTGACCATAAAACTCCACTGTGCTACGCGCAGTTCTGCAATTTGTGAAGTGTATTATGTTACACCTTTCGTGCTGAGTTTTAGCACCGGGCATTTCTCCTGTGCTGTAAAATCAGAGCAAACGACATTACATGCAACGCAAGAGGACGCAGCTTTTTTCTGCCCCTTGAGTAGATGTTCTACTCGAGTGGCACCTTCCTCAATGCAACAGAAGGTTTCTTAACACGAGTGGTACCGACCACCCACATTGAGAAATCTCGCCGGGAGGTGGCCTGGAGTAAGATTTTCTTTGCTCGTCAACAATAAGCGAGGAAAAAACTCCACCCGCAGAGTTTGCGCACTACACGTGTGGAGTGGGAAAAACTACAAACTCCATGAGCGGAGTGGAATTTCACACCCAGGCCCACTGTTAGCAGAGGGTATCTGAGCAGAGCAGACAGTTTGTACTTGAGTTGCTAGCTGCCACTTAGCCAAAGCTTTTTCCTTTGTATTATTTACTGCTGATTGATAAATTGCTTATTTCAGCTTTTCTTTGCTGCCCACTGGACTTTTAATAAGCCCTCTATGCTGTGGCCAGGAGTCTTTATAGTGTGCCCAGACTTGGGGATGTGTGTGTGGTCCGTCAATGGCAGAGCTATCAGTGAGTACCTTTAGCGAAGACTATTTTTATGAGGCTAGCTGAGTTCAGTTTAACATGGATTGCTCTGCTAGCCTGTGGCAATCACTCATGCATTTCTTTTTGATGAATTATCAACTAGTGTCACCAGCTATTTTTGTTGGTGTCACTGAAGGGACACAAGTGCTAAGGTCGAATTTTCAGCTTCAGTCTGCTTCGCCATGCTGCCAAATCCCCAAGTAGAATCACAGATAAAAGCTTGCTACTCTATCTTAAACTGCCTTCCCACTGAACTCCACCACTGCCATTAAACCTTCTGTGTCCTGTCTTAGTTGTTGACCTGGGTTCCATGATTAACCGCGAGTCTCATGAGCGACGGTGTACAAGGTCAAGTAGCGCGCCGCAATAACAAAGTGGCCTTGCATTAGAGGCGACAGGCAGGAGAGTGCATAAAGCAGAAACTCTGGTTCTAAGCTTCTCATGGCATAACAGCTAGGTCTTAAAATGGCCCGGCGCTGTTGCGAATCGTTTTGTGGTAGTCATTCTTGCCAAACTTGACTTTAAGAGAAACGTTTTAGTGAGAGCAATACAGCAAATATATATGTTAGAACAATATTTTATTTTTTATTTCAATGTTTTTATAACACATTCATACAAACCAGGCATGCTACTGAGCACCACGGACATCCAGGAAGGAAAGAAGAGCGGGCAATGTGGCTGTTATAGTCCTAAAGATGACCCGCTTGGAGAAAGAGTTGCTTTTGAAAAGAGCTTATGTTGATATTATTGTAGAGATGCAGTGGAATGCAGGTCCAGAGGGAGAAGCCTTGATGGTGCAAAGATCTTCCTCCACACCGTTTCAGTTGTGTAACCTAATCTTGTATATCAGTAGAGGGAGAGTACTGTACTGTATATGTCACAAGCTCTGCATAGTTACAGAGACACAATATAAATAAATTCAACTTCCGGATGGCATAATGCAACTCCGTTCCCCAGATAGCACTAGTAATTAATATCCACTGCATTCTAAAAGGTATAATTGCAGAATATGGAATTTAGAGCAATTGATTGCTGATGCTGTGTTGGTGATTGAAAGTGCCACTTATCAACTATGCAAATTAATGTCTGGATATAGCAAGCAAGCATTTCAGTTAGGTATAATGTACAAAGTGCAGCAAAACAAACTTAATTGCGATTTATCAGTCACACACAAATGTTGTGTAATCGCGGATAAAGGCCCCATCAAGAAGATCCAGATAAGGCTTATTTACCAGGAAGGATCTCCCTTTCACATAGCACAAGCACTGCTTTAGAACATTTTCCTATTCATGGAAATATATTTTATAAGACTACTTGCTGCATCCATCGAGGTAAATCCAGTGGCTACTTGCGGGTGCAAGGGAGATGCACACATCTTCCTTGATACAGACAAACTCAAAAAAGATCACTTCTCATAATACAGTTATTTCAGTCTCCCACTCGAGCTTCTTCTCATCACTTCAATCTTATCTCTAAATATTTTTCCTCTCTCCTCCCTTCATTCTCATCTCTTTCCCTGTGTGGAAGACCACCCTTTCCGTGTTCCGTAGCCTTTCATCAATGGTTCTGACCACTTAAAACAATGTATCTCTCGCTTGATCCATTTCAGACATATCACTCTTGCCATTGGCCAGGGATCCCGGCAACGTTCAGTGAACCCAATCTACTTTTACTTATGTTTTCATCTTTCACACACATTTCAATATTTATTCTACCCGGGGTTCTGTCTTGCAGCCTTACCACTCTCAATCCCACCACTTTGATTTGTCACGTGTTCTCCCAGCCCCATTCATCCACCCTGAGCATAACATTGTGTTTGCTTTCCTACCCCTTTAATACCTCAAAATGTAGCTGGCCTTTTGCCCCATGAGATGCTAGACCTTTCTCTGTCCCTGTCTCTCCTCTAGATGCCACCTTCCCTCACTGACTTCATTCATGGCAATCTTTATTCATTCTTTTAAAGTCCTATTTAGTCTCCCCACTATGCATTGGTCTTGGGGTGAGAGAGAGAAACCACTTTGCGTACAGTGCAATTGTTCTCTAGATAATCCCTTCCAAAAACCTAATTACAGTAGATGTGGTATTGCAAAAATTATCCTGTAAGCCTAAAATAAAGTTGGAATTGTGCCTGTTTCCGTGACATGAATCTATGTTGTCCAAGTCAGCTCTTACTCAGGTTGCCTCGAGTAATCCTTGCATGCTGGTTAGTTTTCTCACTCACACAGACTTTTATCACTGTGTACACATTCCAGCCACTTTCTTAGTATCATCTCTACTTCCACTCTTTGCCACCAGTAAGCTTTTCTGACTCCCTCCTTTGGAATGCCATCCCTGTGTGCCTTCCTTTATTAACTTTCATCTCAATTTGGAGGAGCAACCCTATCCGCCCTCTCGATACAAACCAATTTTTCATCCTCTCTTTTTCTCTTACCCCCAGAACCTTTTATTCTCTCATCCTTGGCCATAGGCCACCATTTCTCGACCCATTGTTTTACTTTTCCTGGGTTCTAATATTTTGACTCGTTTCCAATCATTCTTCTCTCTGAGTGGTATCATTGACTATCACCCACACATTAAAGACACTCTCTTCTTGTCCTTTTCTAATTTTGACCAACCATCTACTTTTTACTTAATAAATGTACCTCACCTCTGTTGTGTGCACATGTAAGTGATATACCTCTATACATGTCCTCCTGTAATGTCTTCTACAAACCTCGATATTTCAATCAGTATTCTTTGTTCAGTTAAAAATAAACCATGAAATTCAGAAATATAACATTTTCAACAATTCCTACTAAGTTGTTAAAACATAAACAAGAGTGATGTTAATGCAATCGATTACCTCACAGCCTAATAGCAGCACATTAAAATGACCCACTGAGAAACATAGCTATCAATTCAGAAGTTCTTAAAAAAGGAAGGTTGGGCTACACTGAGAACACTTACAACATCTAAAATGGCAAAACCACAAATCTCTGTCTAGGACCTTTACAAAATTCACAAAAGAGCATAAAATGATTAGTAGTCTGAAGGGACGTGAGGTCACATGTACAAACACTAATATCCTGCATGTCAGTCCACCCCCTTGAAAAGATAATTGTAAATGTATT
This sequence comes from Triturus cristatus, assembly GCF_964204655.1. Lineage (NCBI taxonomy): Eukaryota > Metazoa > Chordata > Amphibia > Caudata > Salamandridae > Triturus > Triturus cristatus. The sequence continues at coordinate 666,677,283 of NC_140595.1, forward strand.
ATTCCCAATCTAAAGACTGGCAATGAATAACACTGCCTAATCATTAACCACCAGAAAGCGATAAGGTTTCATGTTGTCAAAGGTCTTCACAGAAAATGAGATTCAACAGAAAGTAGGCCCTCCTTGGTACCGCCTTATCTGCATTTGCAACCTTCCATGAGGACTGGACATTTTACATGTGTTGTTACACGGTCAGCTTTATCTAGTCTGTGAGCAGTATTTTCTTTAATGATTTTCTCCTATTACACCCAGGATGTGCTTCCCTACAATGCAGCACTTCGCCCGCTTTTATATTTTAATTAGTAGTGGAGGTCCGCTTTAACTATAGCAGCCACGCTTCTTTATTTATTTACTTTGGCAGCACAGTATGCTGTAACTATTGCGGCCACGCTTCGATATTTATTGTATTTTTAGCACGGTCTGCTTTAAGTTTAGCAGCTGGGCTATGAAAATGAAATTTTTTGTTCAGTGAAAGAGCCCCATACCATGCTTTCACTTTCACAATGGACACACCCATTTCTTTAGACGCTGCTCGCCGTATTCAGATTACAGCGAGCCGCGTCTAAACAAAAGGGTTCTGCCGGTATTAAACTGAAACTTCGGCATGGGGCGCTTTTACAAAAAAAAAAACATTTATTTGTGAACTTCACAAACAAGTGCTTTTTTTTGGTAAAAGCATCCCATGCCGTGCTTTCACACTAATGGTGGTCGTGCCACTTTCTTTCGACGCGGCGCACTGTAACCTGAATACGGCGTGCAGTGTCTAAAAAAAGGGGCATGGCCACCATTAAAGTGGTCTCATATTTGTAAGTGTTTTTCCACTTTGTCCTGAAATGAGGACACACTCAGCAGCAGTCAATTCTCTGAATTCCTTCTTTAGAGGAAAACCAGCATTTTGCATTTCCGAACGCGTTTCGAGCCCCAGCTCCTTAATCATATGCGGTGCTGAAGCCTTGCAGACGCTCTCAAATACACCTTTATCTGCATGCTGAAAAATTCCATTGCCCTCCGGTGGGCCTCACAGGTGAGTTTTACTCCTAAAGCAGGCCGGAATCTGTAGTGTGTTTAAACAAATGCTATCCCTTCAGTGGGTTCTGCATTGTAACAGTAGTTTTATATCCATATTTCAAGCCCTCCAGTGGGACTCCAAAAGCAACTAGCTTGGTTTGATTAACAAAATGCTGTTTGTGTATATATATATATATATATATACATACATATATACATACACACATTTGTTTTAGATGAGCAAATAAACAGATGGATATTTGGTCATGTGAACATGGAAATCACAAAGTTTGCTTGGTGTGCAGTTTCCAGGCTTATTTCTGTAAACGCTTGTGAAATCCTGAAAAGCTGAAAAACGGTACTCCCTTTGATGACATCCTAAAAGAATTCTTAAGAACTCAACTGTTAGTATTTTTTCATGTTGCTCATAATGATTCCCATTTAGGTATTACACCGATTTTATACCAACGATTTATTTTTATTTTTTATTTTATAGATATTGGCATGCATCAAAAATGTTTTACTAAATGATACAACAGATGGTATTTAAAGTTGGCAATAGTTTGCAAAACGTTTTCTTTCAAGTTGCACTTTTTTCTGTATGTTTCATTTTGAAAGCAATCCTAATCATGCTTTTATACATATTTAATTTACTTGTGTTCAATCAGGGAGCATCAAGTTGTGAAGTTTTGCAAGTATGTGTAGGTGCTTTTATACTGGTAGCACTGACTGTACTGCAAGCGGAACTTACAGCTAACTGCATTTTCTTAGATTGCTCGCTGGGATAGTAAAGCCTTTGTATTAATGAAATCGTAAACTGTTCTTTTGAAATCTGTATTAAAAATGGAGCTATGTTCATGGGATGTGGGCACTTACTTTAATTGTGCCTGCCGCTTGGTTTCCCTCCCATTACCTTTGCAGTAAAGCAGATGTAAATTTGGTAACAAATGACTTTATCATGAATACTCTCGATAATCTTACCGTTGTGATAAAGAAATACTGTTAGTAATTAATTTAACATTACACCAGGCCTGTCGACACCTATTAATGTATTCAGTATGTACTGTAGAGATCCTTAATGTGTTAGAATACATGTCTTAAGTTCATGGAATTCGCCAATTTCTCTGTCATTGTGTCACAAACGTGGAATTTTGCTGCTAAGTTTTTTGTCATTCATTTTTTGTTTAAATGTTTTTTTTTCAGACCTATCTAAAACTGCTTATTAAAGAAAGTTTCTGATCAAGGGATCTAAATCAATTGAACATTCTTTTTATTTTTAGGCGGAGTTTTCTCATCTCAAAGAATTCTCAAGTCTTTCACCTATCCCGGGGTTCACCAAGTGGCTACTGGGTGTCCTGGCATCCCTGAAGAAGGATGTGGGTAGAAGCGAGCTATTCATGGACTCAGAATTCAAGGAAATCTCAGACATAACTGGGCAGCCCATCACTGAGACTCTAAAGCGTCTAATTGCGAGTAATGAATGGATGAGGTCAGAAAGACTAATAAAAGCCCTTGAGTCGCCTCTGATGAGACTGTGCGCCTGGTATTTATACGGAGAGAAGCTCCGCGGATTTGCCTTAAATCCAGTGGCTAATTTTCACCTTCAGAATGGAGCTGTGTTGTGGCGAATAAACTGGATGGCAGACACAAGCCCGCGGGGCGTGACGGCTTCCTGCGGGATGATGGTAAATTATCGCTACTTCATCGATGACACCAGCAGCAACAGTGAGCGATACCTGCGCACCAAACACATAGAAGCTTCGGAACAGGTCCTCAACCTGGTCTCTCAATTTCAGACAAACAGCAGACTTTGAGTGAAGAAACAGCTGCATGAAAAGAGCAAGCATTTCAGAAATAATGATGAGTGGTTCCTTTTTTTTGTTGTTTCTTTTAATCTGGACTTTTAAATAGAGAACAAATGTATTTTTGCCTCTGGGTTGCAATAGATTATTCAAGTAAATTAAAGGAAAATTAAAGCTGAGACTATTAACTATTGAAAGTCCAACATCGGTGAACACACTGGACTGTGTTAGAAAAAAAGCAAAGCCCTAGAAAGTTTTTGATGAACTGTGGCCAGGGCTCACTCTAGCTCTGCAGCAGAGAGGAACCCGTTTTTCAGTGAAGGGGAGACCTGTACTTTAGCAAGGACCCATTCTAGTTCAGCAGTAGAGATGCATCAACCCACACCCCTCATTTGTTGTGTGAAATGAAGCAAAAATAACCCTTAACCTAGAGTTTCACCTATCCGCACATCCAGCTCGGCCTTGATGTACTTCACTCTGCAGTACAATGTCTGCATTATAAAGGTTTGCCCTTGATATCAAGAACTGACAGCTATTCAGTACCCGATGCCAACAGTGGCCGGGTTTCAAAACCACCTCTTCAGTTTTCGCAAGTGAAATGGAGGGCTTCTCCTCGGTTGTTATATTGCATTTTACCCAGTGTGCCACAAGATATGGAATAAAACGCCCCTCTGAATTCATAGAGGTTGGGAATATTTTTTTTAACCCGTTTGATTTGACACTTTAATACCTTTGACAATAAGTCAATGTTTTTGTGATTCTGTAATAGTTTTTTTTATAGATATAAGATCTAGGGGGTAATTAAGCAAGCGAGTGCTCATGTTGACACTGCCTTTTTTTGCTATCCTTGAAAACTAAGCCCAAAGTTCCCTAAAATGTGTGATCTGGCATTGCCATCTTGTCCTGCTAAGAGGCTCCTGTACTCCTGAAGAAGGCATCAGAAGATTGTAGGATCCTCTTTACCGGCCAGAAACACCCTGCACTCGGCATCGGGACAATGAAGAGGTTCAAAGGGCCAAGAGCCTCATTCCCCTGTGATCTTGGGTTTATCCTTGTATGCGTCTTCATATTGGTTTATTGACTCATTTGTTCATAAATAAAATACAATAATCTTTGCTGGTAAATTGTACCAGGAAAGTTAAATGTTCCATGTATTCATTGTTGACATCGTGTTTGTGCTTTTAGATCAGTTAAGTGTGGATTTAAAATATATTTTGTTGAAAACTGAAGGCAGGGAGAAATTCCTTGCTTTTTAGGGGATGGCCTGAAGATGAAGTTGCTGTTTCTAGGCCACCCGGCTTCTATCATCTTTGCAAGGAATCATTCACCAAGTGCTGCTTTCTAAAACAGTTCAAAGTGTGATAGTTTGTCTGTTTAAAAGTACCATATTCTGCATGGTTAATCACCAGTGGTTGTGAGACCCATTCCTTAACTATGAAAAACAGTTCTACAGATATACCACAAATTAACGTGTTTTGCTCGTAAATGTTAATTTTGTCCAGTAATGTTTAACCTTGATTTCCTTTTTATGTCTGATTTGCAGCGTTGGCTACTTGTAAGGCCCCTTGTGTACAATACACAGAGCAGAGGATTTGGTTTTGTTGCCCTTCTGCCATGTATTGTTTTGATCATCCCTTCCAGTCCTTGCTTTCAGACTTTGAAAATCACATATTGGATCAATCCAAAGGTGTATTTCTCATTCTCCATCGTGCTGCTGGACATTGGGTCTATTATTCCACCTCCTAAGATGTACTTCAGTTGTTGTAATGCATAAGGTACGTTGCTATTTGGAGCAAAAACAGAATCTGCCAGGGACTATTTGATGCGCACACAAAAGCCATCTTGAAAAGAATACTTTTCCTACAATACTTAACACATCCCGCATGATATATACATATGCAAAGCATGATGTACATTAATATGTAAATTAAACCTGGGCGGAGTTTGCGGAGCTGCACTACGCAAAGTGCAAAAAAACCTCCGTCGCACTACGTAGTGCGGCGGAGTACAATAGAAAAATGCCGTTTGCGTTGATTGCACAGTGCCAGATGCTTGTTCGCACTGTGCAATCATTGCGAACGGCACCATGCACAGCGCAAGCGGTCCCTGCTTTCCTTTTCTGCCGCTCAAGTAGATTTTTACTCTAGCGGCAGCTCTCTCAACGCGAATGGGCAGTTTCTCAATGCGAGCTGTCGCGAGCATACGCGACCACTCACAATGAGAAACCTGATATCCACCCACCCCACCCCCCGCGTTGGGAAATCTCTCCGGGGTGTTAATTTTCCACGCTCGTCCTCGCCAACTTGATGTTGACGATCACGAACGAGGAAACATCTCGCTGGGAGGTTGATTTTCCTTGCTCGCGGTCACCAACTTGACATTGATGAACGAGAATGTGGAAAAAACACTACGCTCCGCAGAGTTTTTCGGAACTCCGCGAGCTCCACGTAACGCGGAGTGCGGAAAACTCCTTAAACTCTGCAAACGGAGTTCACAGCCCAGGGTTAATGTAAATACACTGTAACAAAGCAATAATCTGTCTTTTTTATACAATAAATACAAAATACTGATTCTACTAAACAATAAGAGCTGGCAAATATTACTTGCTTACAACATATTAGAAGTAAGCACTTTGATTATTTTATTTCTGTAGGACATTTGTTTTTTGATTGATGGAGTGAATACCCTTTTCAAATAACAACCACCAGCCCTATCAGGGTAACCCACAAAAGTCACTAAATTAACCTATGCTTAACCCTCTGGTGGCTGGGCACAAAAACAGTCAGGCTTAACATACAGATAATGTGTAAAGTGTTTATGCAGCACTCAAACACTAATAAACTGAAAATACAACACAAGAAAAATCCCACACCAATTTAGAAAAATAAAGTAACATCTAATAAGCATATATTATTTTTTGCCAAGTCGAATTAAAAGGTTAAAACTGCACACAAGCTTCAATGGCATGCCTGAGACATGTTTTAAAGGGCTACATAAGTGGGTGGCACATTAATTGCTGCAGACCCACTACTAGTGTTGAATTTACAGGCCCTGGATAAATGGTATACTACTTTACTAGCCAATTTTACCATCTTTCAAGAAGAGAGAACAAGCACTTTAACATTTTTTTGCAGTGGTAAAGTGCACAGAGTCGTAAAAGGCAAGAAAAATAGGCTTAGAAAATAGGAGGGGTGAAGGCAAAACGTTTGGTGATGACCCTGCAGAGAGGGCCAGATCCAACCATTGCTTTCAGCGATAAAACTGTCCCTATAAAATAACCTTTGTACTGCATTTTTTAGGGTGAAAACGACGGTGGTGCTTGGCAGGCGAGCATGTTTTCATTGAGTTCTGATTGTTTCTATTTCTGTGGCTGTGTTGTTTCCTCTGTGTGTGAAGCAGTCTGCTAAGAGTAAGCATATTAGCCTACAGCAATGTGTGATCTTGTCCTTCGCGATTGGGATATACTGTGAGGCCCATGTGCCTTCTGTGCAACATGAACGTTACAACGCATCCCCTGTTTAATGTCTAACATGTCACTGTATACCAAGATTACCACAGTTCTGTTTTAATACTACTCTTGAGCGGCTTTTTCCTGCAAAACATATTCAAGCCAAATGTGGGTCTTTTTTTCTCCACCTGATGAAATTGGTAGCAATAGAGAAGTTTTATGATTTTCCCTAAAGACTACTTAAAAATTAGACATATGACAAAATGTTATTTAAGTGGTGAAAAGTACTATTCAAAAGTGTTGTTTTTTCCTAACAATGGTATCGTAAAAACATTTGCTGTGCTAAAATGTACATCTCCCCTGCTTTTAAGAAACAGGCAGAGAAAAAAATGTTTCTCCATTGTTTTTGGTTTTTTTTGTAAGCGTTATTTGATGCTATCCATTTTTGTTTCTTCTACCTATTTGGAGTTAGTGGGAGGAACAAATGCAAAGCCCATGCATGAACTCCTGAAAGGTATATTATAGGCACAAAATGCATTTGTATAAATGACCCGACTACAAGCCAAGTAATATATCTTTTTAAGCTAATTGCTTAACCTGAGCACCTGATGTGGTGCACTGGGCAAGGTTCCATTAACAATTTTGTGCTTGTTTGCCATAATATACATAATACATAATATGGCTACCAGGTAGACTGTGAATGAATAATCCAGTCAGCGAGGCCATGGTCCTTTGCTAGCAGAAATTTGCAGGTAGAAGCTTGTAGACCCCTCTTTAGAATGTATAAACCATGCATATGTCTAGCTGAGAATATCAGATCTCATAACAAGCAGCATAAAGGTTGCCTTCACAGATATGTTTTTGTGCATTGCCATTAAGGACCACAAACTGAGTGATGGTCCAAAGACAAACATCTTCAAAAGGCCTATATTGGAATCGCATGCTCAGCAATAATAGCAAAACTGAAGGCCTGTTCTGGATAGAGTCACCAGGAGACTCTTTGTCATCAGGGACACCATATAACCATTCAGCCTTTGCTTCTACATACCATTGTAATGTAGACTTTACATTCAGTTGGTTCAAATGAATTGAACGAGGACCACAAGCATAGTGCTTAAGCATGGCGTGCCTTGTGACATGGAGCTTCCTGGTAATCTGAGTTCTATGAAAAGCCAATTCTGCAGTCACGAAGAGTATGTCCAACCCAAAAAGCAACAAATATGGCATGCCCCATTTCCTGATCTCAGCCCTAATTACTCTGCCCATGTACATTACTGCCAGCTTCATTCCTTCATCAGCATATTTCCATTTGGGTGCTGCAATTGGGCTCCACCTCATGGGATTGGAGACTCGGATGTCAAAGAAGAGGATTGTGTATGTGCCCCCCTACTAGATTTCCCCACCAAAGCCATCTCAGAAGCATCCTAGACCATGGCTTTGATATGGATCTCAGACCATTCCTAAGCAGCTGCATATGCCTGTGATTCCCTGTGTGTTTGGCTGAAGGGTTAAAAAAAAAATCCTCAGGTGGAAACAGATATCCTCTCTGTATGTTTTTTGCTGTTTCTTTCATCCTGCCACCCTTTTTCTACTAAAAGAACATGATTTATCTACAGCAATTGCCCAAAAATGGTGCCTCCATCCACATCTCTGTTGGCCTGTTTGCCTTCTCTGTGCTTAATAGTTCTGCCCGCTCCAAGCAAGCACAAGTCTCAATCTTAGTTTCTGAACAGCCCGATTGCTGACCTTGGCACCACTCTAGACAGGCACTGTTCATTAGTCCGGAAAATGCAGGAGCCTCTCCCAAATCACTGTCTAATTGAAAAGAATCCTGATAGCCTACATCTGGCTATGCTTCAAGTCAACTCGCCCTTTTTGGACCAGATAACATCATCTTGGGCAAAAGGCCATTTTAATGTGAAACGGCTGTGGTCACAAAATTGCAAACCCTGTGTCTTTCATTGCAATCAAAGCTTATTGCCTCATTAATAAAGAGAAAAAAAAGACCCCCTGCCCTTTAATCCCTCCCACTTGGGCCAATAGACCACCAACCCTGCTTTAAAGTCTGTTTATTCTTATGTAAGGTGCATTGTCAGTCTACTCCTTAATCCCCAGTACACTTCAGTAACTCCGACCTCCCACTGCCCTCTTATCTTCAGTTCTCTCCATTACTACTCATCAACCAGAGTGTGTGAGCTTATCCTTCCTTCAATCCCTCTACACCATAAAGCTGGTTTGTCTTTCCAGGAACAAAAGCCAACACTCCTCTTCCACTTTAAAATAAGAACTCTGCAATAGTTACCTGCTTCCACTACAATACCTAGGCCTACTAACCAGGCTTACCTATCACACTGGCTCCAAAATGATCTAACAAACATAAAAACCTCCAGCTGCTCAAAAGATCCATCAGAGACCAAAGCCCAAACTATATGTTTACCTTTCTTTAGTAACACCAGCACCACCATAATCAAATTGTGCCCCAATGACTCTCGGCCCCTGTATTGGTCACAACCACTCAACCTGGAAACCTCCTCCCTTAAGCTTCTCTGTGAATCACATCCACCTGTGACCCTCTGATCTCCCCAACAATGCAAAGCCTGGAGGGAGATCCAGCTGGCTTACACATTGGCGCACAGGAGCAGTGTAGAGCAGCACTGGTACCTTCACTTTGGTAGGAATATATGTAGGGCGCCCTTTGGAGAAAAGCTGGGGAGCTGTCCCACCAAACATTGGTGGGGCATTAACAAGCTTCATAAAATATAGTGCAACAGTTGATTTCTGTCAAGGAGATGTTCCACCAAATAAGTACTGTGATAAATGACATTAGGTCAAACATTATTGTGATGTACTGATAAGCAATTGAACATTGATCGCACTTTAGCAAGGCAGCAATTATCCTTGCACCGGTGCCACCTATGTGTCCATCCACTGATCACCCCAGATTTTTTACATTTACCAGCAAGCAGCTGTAGTTGATATCTTGAGGGACAGTCTGTCAATGTGATGATCTTATGTTTTTTGATTATGCTATTGAAGGGAACTCCGGGTAATAAAGCCAGCCAAATTATATGAAATCTTTTCCATTTTAAGTTAAACCTTGTAGGGGTCTGGGGTTCAGGAATAACTCTTGACAAACTTTGGCTTCTCAGGAGAAATTGTCTTCCTTTTGAAATCCGTACTTCAAGCCAACTGCAATACTCAACAAGCATTGGCAAAGCCAACAGTTCTTGCCTGAGAGCCACACTACTATACCGTGTGGCTACAAATCATTGCCAAAGTCCGCAATGTCTATGCTGTACAGGATTAACAAAAGTCTGCGGCAGAGCCTGTAGTCTGAAATGCTGGGACCTATTTCCTTTGCCTATGCTTATTAGGTCCCAGGACAACACCCCTGTGAATCTGAGGAAATAAGTTAATATCCCATTCATGAAATAGAAAAAAAATGACATTTGGTAAAAATCTCATCACTTAAAGACAGCAGTTGTGCCCATGTCTTAGTGAAACTACACTTGGAAGCAGATGGCATCTGTTGCCACAATAAACATCCATTTCGAAGGAGAAAAGGGCTTCTTTGAAGTGTGTGTGGCAAAATAAAACATAGATACATATAGCAAGAGGGTCAACAAGAACAGGGAAGAAGAATAAAAAAAAGTAGTGCCTCAATCACAGCGTGATCAGCACAAGGACAGCAATCAAGCATAAGCGATCGGTACTGGGTCCATGCTCCAGCCGAAAGAAGAGGAAGTGAAGCCAACACATGCTGGCCAATTAGAAGCCAGCAAATAAGAGTGACAATGAAGCCAATTATTGTTAAGCAGTGGGCGGACTCCAATTCCCATGTATACAATATCGCTTGCAAGCTAGAGCTCCTGCTGTGCAAGCGCTGTCGCAGGCGAGACCTAAACTGATCTAACACTGAGATAATAATGGTAAGAAAAATCTGCTTGAGAGCACGCCCAAGTGAAGAGGCTGATGTACTTTTTACATACATTATCACCATATTAATAAAAGCAAGAGTACATTTTAGCTTAAAATACAGACGTTCTCTCAATATTTTGGGATTGCACGGATTCCAACTAGGGCTCCCGCTTTACCTTCTCCAGCAAAACACCAACGTATTTCTGTAAATATTCCTGGTTATGAGGAGTTTGTAAAGCGAGCCTGCCGACAAGTATATTCGGTCTATTTACACAAGATGAACCCCTTCAGTCAGGTTTTGCCACATAAAGACTATTTAAACTAATCGCATGTGGCATCCACTTCCAGGTTTTTTTTTCTTAAATTATTAAATTATATATACATCGGCTGCTTTTGATGTAGAATTTCGAGGCTGAAATTTGTATCCAGCGCATTGACTTGCAAGTCCCAGGTTTCAGAATGGTAACACTCTTAGAAGTGAGAAAATAACATACATTTTCCCTTCCTGTGTCTGTTTTTTTTTTTGCTGACTTCACACTCCATTCAATAAACTGTTACAGGGCATCAGATTGTGTTCTTCTAACACTCATTGAAGGAAAAGCATGTTTAACCTTGTGTTCCCGAGTGCCAAGCGCCTCTCGCTCAAAGAAAACGGCAAATCCCTCCGGAGCCCATTAAATATTTTGTATTCGCAGAGCTATGGCTTTTGAATGACAATGCACCCCGAGTCTAATGCGCGGGCTCGCGCTCTGGGAGCAGTCTTCCGGCTTCCCGTCAGGCCCGGCAATGGCTCGCCTAATTGGCATGTGGGTGGCTCGTGCAAGACACTTATGCGCGTGCTCTCCTCTGTAGCACCTGCCACTTTCTCTCTGAGATGTTTTATCCGTTTTTCGAAAACTCTATCGTTTCTGACACTGGGAACCTACTGGAATGATGCGCTCCATGAAATATTAATACTTTGGTGAATGTGCCTCTCCGCCTGCTGGTCGGGCTCTCTTCACATTCTGGTGATAGTGTCTGAAATATTAAACACGGAGGTAAACTGTGCTCTCATAACTTGTATTGCTGCCAGTGGGCACTATTCCAATTAGATCTTTTTTGGGGAGGGTCATATATTTGCCACAATAGCACGAGAATGGTAAAAGTACTCAGTAACTGGGAGATACTTTAAAACGAATAATTAAAATTAAAATTCAGTCCTCTGTGTGTAGGTGTTAAAAGATTGGATGTGTCAGTGCAGAGCTCTGGGATGGCGGCTGGCGCCTCAGCATCTCCAGTTCATTTCAGCAGATGGACCAGGTGAGTTGGCAGAAGATCCAAGGCTATGTATCGGACGCTATTGAGTCCCTCACACCTTCCCTGAACCTCTAGTTGAGTTCGCCAGGGTTTAACAAGCACTCAAGTAGAAGTGGGGGACAAACTATGAAGAGAGAAGCCTACAAGCTTTGCTACTTCGGCCGGAAGTCAGCAGTCACTCGAGTAACCTTCAAGCATTCAGCCTCTCTTCTGTCTAACTGAAAAAACATTACATTACTACTAGTCTAAATATAGGTAAGCATCATTATCAACAAATAACTATAACTGTTTAGCAGTCTTTGTGTAGGGAATGACTGAGGAGACCTGGATCCTGACCCAACATCTATGGAGACTGACGACAACAAGCAGCTGACAAAGCTGGAGAAGAAAGCGATTGGTCACAACAATGCTGCTCTGGCAAACATGGGGGGCCAAGGGAACAAAGACGGAAAAACATAAAAAGGTTCTGGATTAGAAAATCTTGGGTGTTAACCATGGCTGGACTGGGAACACAAAGTAGCCCTGGCAATCTTCTGGGACCAGCCCCTGGGGAAGCACTGCCTGGCCCCGGGAGGCTGGAAAAGATTGCTTGCTGTTTAGGTCTCGCCTGACCCAGCAGATGCGCAGGTCTGGCGAGACTTATTGAGAGGGCTCCAAAAAGTGCTACCAGGCCAGCCTAGAGCTACAGTGCATGTGCGCGGGCGCGCGCATCCTCGCATTATCCGCGATTACTTTCACTTTCGCGGCCGCACGGCCGCTTTGCATAGCCAATAGGTCTCACTTTTGGGACCTTATAAGTATTTAGTTATGCAACTGTTGCATGGCTAAACACTTATAAGGTCTCAAAGGCGAGACCTATTGGCTATGCCAATGCTTGTTTTGTTACTGGGGCCTAATATTGCAGCACTGTTGCAAAACTATCCCCAGTAACAAAACCGCCCCCCAACACTGCAAAACCGTCCCCATCCTTCCATCCTCCAGGGGAAACGTCCGATGCCCGGTACGGGCAGTCCGGCCCTGGCGCTAACTAGAGCAAAGAGCAGACAGACCGCAACAACTAGTCGAGACATTGGCACATACATCTTTCTAGGTCTGTGAGCTTGTACTGGATCGATCTGTGATGACCCGGAAGTGTCCACCCATCATCCAGAAGTGCTTGCACAGGCCCATCTCTGTGTTGCTGTGTGTAATCTCTCTCAAGTGCCAGATTCCTATTCTTCATAGTCTCCAATGTCTGTTTCTACCATCTGCATGCGAGTTCATTCTCATATGTTTCCAGATGCTGTGTTGTGTGTGATGGTGCGAGTGTCTGTGACGTAAGTAACCCCCAGATCTGGCAGAAGTGACACCATGCACTCAAAGTGAAGCTCACTATCCAGTGTTCTTGGTGGAAAGTTTAAAAAAAAAAAAAAAAGTTGTAATAGAACCTCACGAGCCCTCGCTTTCTGTCCTCTACCATGTGCCATGATCGATCATGTCACTGCAAATAATATACAACTTTGTGACTTAAGAATCTTTGGAAACCATTTCACACCATGATTGGATGTACATCTTTTGCACATCTGTTTTTATTATCATAAAGTAAGAGCAAAGACAGGACATCGGGCTAAATAGTGTGTTATGGTGTCTCATCAGTTCAAGGGTAGCGGTGCACAAGGGCCTGTATAAAGCGCAACGAGCATTTGTGCCTGCTTTTTGCGCCCCTGGGCACTGTGATGTTATAGAAGGGGCTGCAGATGTTTGTGCGGCACCTTCTGTAGTATGGATCATGCCAGTGCACCTCTTGTGCTGGTGCGATCCGAAGGGGGTGTTCCCTCTTTGTCATGGGTGTGAGGCCCCTTGCAAATGAGACAATTCTTTGCATTGGCACACACATCATACTACAGGCAAAGAAACTAACAGGTGGCGCACAGTCAGTGTGCTCTCCAAGGGTGCCCCTTTGGAGTAGAGCACAGGGACCCCATGGCACCCCCTACAGGCAGGTATGGTCATACACTATCCACCTGCATGGGAATCCCTGCTTCCCCCTTCATAAGCTGGGTCGCCTCCTTCCGGGAACTAATGTGCTAGTCACTGTGAGTTTGCACCTGTGCTCTGAACAGTGCATTGTTTTGTAATCAGGTGTACTGTGCTGGTCTGCACTTGGCACTCCCAGTTAGCGGTATGCTGCAGCATAAACGGAGACTTTGCACCAAATGTAATTCGAGGCCTTGTGGTCAGTTTGTCATCCATACCAGTTACCAATGAAAGTGGCATAAAATCATGTATGAATGCAACCTTGCTGGAGGCCTCTTTTGGGAATAGTCACTTTTGTACCACTGACTCTCCCAGGGGTGACTACTTGCCATAAATAGCAAGCAGTCACTGGGCGTCTTACTTTTAGATTGACATTTTCAAGTGTTTTTGTTTATGGTCCAGGTGATGTCATGATCTTTTATTAAATGTTAAATAATATCTTGTTGCCTGCTTATTTTTGTTAATCATTATTTAATAAGACCCAGTATATTTGTCAAGCACATGAATTTTGTTTTAAATGTAATAGGTCATGCCTTTACTTACCACACCTCTTGTAGATGTTCTTAGCAATGCTTCTTAGGTCACACCTTCAGTAGAGCCCTGCCGCACGCCATTGTCATCCTGCTTAAAGCACCCAGTGTCAGTATAGTAGCCTATCTTTACAATAGCAATAAGTCCTTGAGGTGTACCCACTGAGTATGCTTTTTATTGCATACATGATGACTAAGGGTGGGCAAAATATTCGGAAAATCTCGAAATGTGAAACTTGATTGCTTTTTTTCACCTATGGAGTGGTTTGCACTGCAGGTAGAAAAAAAGTCCAACACAGTCGCTTTTAGGAGCACCTTGTATCTTGTATTTGTGAGTGCCCCCCTCATCTCTAACTTGACCTCAGCAGATCCTCTTCTGAATAGAAAACAGATGTATCTCCTCTAATCCTGATGATTCGCTTCCCTTATCACAATGTAGTTTCCCTGGAAAGTATTTGAAGTGATCAGCCATTAGGCAACATCAGACTTGCAGTGAATTCAATGATAAGTTGGATCTTTATCCACAAACTTTAGACCTGTCATTCATGCCGCATGTTACTAAGCTTGTTACAAAGTGAGGGTGTATGTGAATCATTGTGAGATTAATGATTCTTCTTCTTAGGAGTAATCTGTGACCCTTGACAACAGCTTCTCCCAACTTCTCAATAGCATATTGGCACAATGGGCTATAAAATCTCTGTCCTTCATGTCTGGTGCCTAGCAACAACAGCTTTAGGGAAACTAGCATGGCTCTTCTCTTTCGCACTTTCCTTCAATGTTTAGGCCCAGGCACTTGCTCCTTTGTTCAATTCTTATGGCATCTGTTATCTTATTTATAGGAGTATGCCACTAAGATCCTCTAAGTTGTGGGGGGAAAGGGGCTCACTGAATCTCTACTTGATGTCTCCAAATTTATTTTGCTCACCCTCTCTGAGCTTCCTTCTTCCGACTAACAGAAACCTTATCCTTGCATGAAGATTAGAACAGTCACATATTAATGTGCTTTTAGTTAGAGACTATGAAGCTCATAATCATATGGTAAGGACATTTACCTTATTTCTCTCTGCTTGCTTTGATTACTCTAAAAGTATGTGGCTGTGTGCCTTTCCTACACATTCTAGAGATGTATTCGAAAATGAGATGGATGGAACGCTTGAATCAATCTCAGCCACTGCCAATTACTCTGGCCTCATCCCAATCTATCAATATTTTGCATGCTCTCACCTCAGTTTGGTCATCTTAGAGATGCGCATGCAGAGTCCTCCTTCAAATCTCATGCCATGACCCTGTTACCCTGGCCTAGCACCTGCACTCACTTTAATGGTGGTCAGTGGATAGTAGGTTTAAATTCAAATTACTGTGCAGGACTCTGAACCCTTTTATGGAGTTGGCCCTATTCTGTTACACAACTTTTTCCTACTATATAACATGGAGTCCCTCTGCTCAGCTTCATCTTTGTGTAGTCCAAGCTCACAGCATTTCATAGCATATTAGATATTTCTCTGTGCAGGACAGCTTGTTTTATAATTCTGTCGTGTTGGACTTCAACCTTTCTGCAGGATCATCCTCAAACATTTTGCCTTCACCCTTCCACTTCTTGTTTAGGACTCAGTGCACTTTACCACTGCTAACCAGTGCTAAAGTGCTTGTGCTCTCTCCAAAAGACGTTAGATTGGCGTATAACAAATTGGCATATTTAATTTACTCGTAAGTCCCTAGTAAAGTGTCTGTAAATTAAATGCTACTAGTGGGCCTGCAGCACTGGTTGTACCATCCACTTAAGTAGCACTTTGAACATGTTTCAGGCCTGCCATTGCAGAGCTTGTGTGTGCAGTTTTAAACTGTTTCTTCGACCTGGCAAAATAAACCTCTTGATGGGCCCAAGCCTTTGTTTTTAATACACATAAATCACCCCTACGGTAGGCCCTGGACAGCCAAGAGGACAGGGTTCAATGTATGTAAAAAGTAGGACATGCACTTTTAAGTTTTACATGTCCTGGTAGTGAAAAAGTATTAGATTTGTTTTTCACTTCTGCAAGGTCTAGCTCTCCCATAGGATAACATTGGAGTTGCTTTTTGTTATGTTGTTATGTTATACAGATTTATAAAGCGCATGTCTGCCCCAGCAACAAGGCGTCCCAGCATTATATAAAGCAGAATCAGACACATTTTATAAGTGTAATTATCAAGTGGGAAGAGATGACGAGTTCATGTTTGATGTCTCTGGAATCATAATTTAAAACCCTAACTTAGGGTTAAGTCGAGTTTTAAATTGCAATTCTAAAATTGCCACTTATAGAAAGTTGGCATTTTCTAGCCTTAACCATTTGATGCCTGCAGCCTGTCTCTGGGTCACATGACTGGGTGTGGGCGGCAGCTGGGCTTTGTGTATTCCTCCTAAACAGCCAGACACAATGGGAGCTTGGGTATGACTGGATGGGCTATCACTGGCAGGGTGAAAAGGAGGAGCTGAGCACAGTCCCTCTTACACTTGAAGAGGTTGTGTTCTGCCTCCACACATAGTGCTGCATGCCCTCTTTTGTTAGTCTTGAGCCAGAGTCAGGAAGGCAGGGCATCTGTGCGCTTGAAAGGCATGTCTCTAGAAGCATCTCCTCACTTCAAAGTCACAACTGTGTATAAAAGAAGGACCTCCAAAACCAACCCTTAAGTACACTTCTGGATCTGTGGATACTCTGCCAGGAAGAAGGACTGTTGTACTGCTACAAGGACTGCCACTCTGCGGAGCTGCTGCTCTAAAGAAATTGTTTCCCTGCTGTGCTGACCTGCTGCCCCCCAACCTAGGAAAGAAGACTTGAAGGGAAATTTATTGACATAACCAAAAATACCCTCTATCTTGAAGCATAGATTACCAACTCCACCTTAGTCTGACATTGGGACATGTTAGACAATGGGTTGATGGTTGACTGGGGTGTGAGCCATGGTCAAGCAGCAACCACAATCCTAGTCAGGGTAAGGTAAAAGTAAACCCCAAATTAAAATGTGCTCAACCCCCTGAAAGATTGGCACGGAGCAGTCAGGCTTAACTTTGAGGCAATATGTCAAATATTTTTTACAACACTTCAAACAGTAAAACACTACACAACAAAAATCCCACACCAAGTTAGAAATAGAGGAAAATGTGATAATTTAAACAAATGACAAAATGATAAATATCCAATCAGGGTACATTCACCCATGTGCACACATTCGCCCACTATTTACAAGCACATACATGCACACACACTCCTAAATAAACATACATTCATACATATGCACTCATTCACCAAACGAGGGATCTCCAACTTTTTTTGTAAAAAGAGGTTCAATGCAAATTATCACGAGCTACTAATATTAGAGTAATAAAAGTGACCACATCAGACAAGATTACATTAGTGAACACCATGTGCAAGACTACTAGCAGGAAGGCAGAGTTACCAGCAGTAATGTAGAAAAGGCTTTGTCACTTTGGAATGTCTTCAAATATTTAATACATAGCAGCCGTAGATTCAATACCTTTGAGACGATGTGTTGCTCGAATATGAATTTACCTTGAAAAAGCAAATGACAAGAGGCATTTGGCAAAACAGGAACAGTTGGTTTAAATAAATACTTTGGCCGGGAGCACAATTACAGAAGCGGGTCTGAGGACTGTCTTAAAGTACAATCTGTACAGGGTTTTATATATTTGTTTGGGTATCATAAAATACTTCTGGCAATCCTTGTTTGGTAAAAGAATGTGGGCCTTGTCTGTGGAGTCATAAATAAGGTCCTGATAACAAATACAGGTGGGCCTCGACCTTGTGTGGACACAATGTGGGTCAGTGGGAAACGTCCAAATTTTCAACATGAGGGGCGCATGATCACTGCGTGGACTGTGTGTGCTGTGTCCTGATTGGCTGTGTTTTTCTAACTTCATGGGTGTTGGACTTGGCCTTTTTTGGCTAAAGTTCCTTAAACTTTTTGCCTTCCTCCTAGACCTTTTTCTGACATGATGTTGCCGACTTAGATGCTTTGGGCACTTTGCCACTGCTGATCAGTGTCAAAGTGCAAGTGCTCCCTGTATAAAGTGTTATGGTAATTGGTTGTCCATGATTGGTATGTTTGTGTTACTAGTAAAGTCCCTAGTAAAGTGAACTATGTGTGCCAGGGCTGGTAATGCAAACGCTACTAGTGGGCCTGCAGCACTAATTGTGCCACCCACACAAGTAGCCCTAAAAAGAGATCTCAGGCCAGCCACAGCAGTGCCCGCATGCAGTTTAACTGCCTTGTTGTTCTGACAAGTGCACCTTCTTGCCAGGCCTTACCCTTCCCTTTTTATGCGCATCAGACACCCCTACAGTAGGCCCAAAGTACCCCCCTGGGCAGGGTGCAGTGTATGTGAAAGGTAGGACATGTACTGAGGTGTGTACCATGTCCTGACAGTGAAATACAGCCAAATTAATTTTCCCCTGTTGCAATGCCATCTTGTCCATAGGACACAATGGGGAATGCTGTGTCCCATGTTTCCAGCATATCTTCTCATAGGCATAAGATGGAGAGATGGAGTTTACTGTGCCTGAACTCAGAATTTAATAACACATCTTTTTGTGAAGATGGTTTTTAAATAGAATGTTTAGAAATCATTCTTTTAGAAGTGGCTGATTTCTTGTCTTAAACCATCCTGTGTGCCTCTGCCTGGTTGTGTATTGACTGTCTGGGTTTGGATGTGACAGGGTCTGGGGAGTGTCCTGACACCAGGGAGGAGTAGGTGAGACAGCAACAGGCTGGCCTGCATTTGATGTGAGGGGAGGAGTAGCCCCCTGGATGTGAAGAGGGCTGTGTTGATGCCACCAAAAGATGGCTCCACCTCCTGCGGAGCGTCTGGGGCCCAGACCCTCACTATCAAAGGAAGAGGGTGTGCACTGGCAGGAAGACACCCAGGTCTGGTTTGGACCGGGCTCAGAGCCCCCTTAACACAAAGACTTCAAAGTCATTGAGGGGTATAAATGTGAAAGCTGACACCCCTGAACTCAAGACTGAACTCAAGCCTGAAAAAGGATTGAAACTACTTCGTGATCAAGAGGAACCTCTGCCAAGGAAGAACAGCTGAATAGACTGAAGTGAAGGACTGCCCTTGCTGTGTGTTCTGGGGCTGGCCTGCAGTTTGCTGATTTGACTAAGGAGAGGACAAGGGACTTTGCTGTGTGAGGTGTCCTCTTGCTTGAAAGGAGTTTGCTGTGTCCTGAAGTAACTTGTTTCCACGGGCCCGAGAGGAGCTGGCTCCCTGTTGTGGAAACTGAGGAACATAAAAGTTTCCAAGTGTGTCTCAGCGATGCTCTGTGCGTGTGCTTTTTGCAGTCTGAGACCGTCATGAGAATTGCCCCGTGACCGTGTGCCCTGGAGCAGTGTTGCGCTCTGCTTTCGATCGACAGCGTGACCAGAAGTGCTGTGATCGTTATCGCCATCGGCCCGGACCCTCGTCCCAAGGGGGAGCCGTGAGAAATCACTGCCGCCGGTCCGAGCCTGGCTTTGCCAAGGAGAGACCTTTGAACTTTCACCATCATGGGTCCGAAGTCCTTTGCCCAAGATCAACGGAGTCGCGCCGGGAGCCGATCAGCTGCAAAGCCGTCGCCTGGTAGCCCATCTCTCACTGTGAGGAGCAGCCACCGCCAACCTGAAGCCACACAGCGTGATGCCCAACCTGCGAGGAGAGGAGAGAGAGACTGCACCCCCCCAGGTAACGCTCAGCGAGCGTGCATGTGTTGCCACCTGGGGCGGACTGCTTGCTACAAGAGACTGCTCTCGGCCTTTCCCATCTTTGCAGTACGACCCTTCGCTCAGGTCAGTATCGTGGCCCGTACTCGCCGAGGAGTGGCAGTACCGGGGTCGGATTGGGGAGCTGCACTTTGTTTCCTTTGTAACAGGATTGAGGGCATATTTTGACAACCGCTGACCGCGAGTCAGCCAGGAGTGACATAGAGACCTTCACGTGCACCGCGATCGGTGCCGAATTGTTTTTACGATCCGCATTAATACTTGCACTACGAACTGCATTTTTACTTGCTTTTACGATCCGCATTAGTACTTGCACTATGAACTGCCTTATTAATTGTTTTTACAATCCGCATTAGTACGTGCACTACGAACTGCATTATTACTTGCTTTTACGATCCGCATTAGTACTTGCATTAAGGGCTGTCTCATTTCCACATTACGAACTGCATAGCATTGCATTAGGACTGCATTAGATCATCGTGAACTGCTCATTAATACCGCAAGAACCTACAAATGATTGTTGGCCTAATAACCGGCCCAGTGAAATATTACAAATACGCATATGCTGGATGTTTTTTTATCATTTGGTCTCATCGTATTTCTTCTTGATAAAGATACTGCTATTTTCCTAAATCAGTGTGCTGTCCATTTGTGGTGTTATCATTGTGTTACTGGGAGTGTGGTTGCAAATACTTTACACATTGCCTGGGAGATAAGCCTGGCTGCTCATGCCAAGCGACCAGCGGGTGAGCAGGGGTTATTTAAGAGTGTGTCCCTCCTTTCCCTGACTAGGAGCAAGGGTCCCTATTTGGACTAAGGTACCTACTTCAGCCAACTAGAGACCCCCAGTTCTAACAATGGGGCATCTGACTTTATGGTGTTTTGGGAATGTGCTCAACCCTCAGGCCATGTGTGTTTTATTGGAGCCAATTTCCCTGGACCATTGTGGCATCGCTTCACTTATCTGGGGGATGGACCTGAGTCTCTTGTTCATTTGTTTTTCTGCCAACTATGTGCCACCCCACCTGTGACCTGTCAATCAGTAACCTCAGGCCTAGGTCATAGAGCCTGCCTGACCACGTATTTCTGAGTCGTGGCTTTTTAGAAATGGTGGTCTCTAGTTGGTAGTGTCTTGTACTCTGTCAATGTAGGGGCCCTCGGTTCTAGTCAGGATAAAGGAGTTACACACTTTCGATAACCCCTGCTCACCCCCTTAGTAGCTTGGCACGAGCAGACAAGCTTATCCCAAAGGCAAGTATAAAGTATTTGTACCCAAACACACACTAACACAATGAAACCCCGACAAATAGACACCACACCAGCTTAGAAAAATAAAGTATGTTTATCTAAACCAAACAAGACCAAAATGACAAAAATCCAACATACATATATCAAAATATCATTATTATAAGGTTTCAAGCAATTCTGTTCATAGTAGTCCATGGATGCGTGATTTTACTCAATGTACCTTTAGATGTATCAGAATTCACAGGCCAAACAACCGTAGAGTTGAGAAGCATTGAAAAATACAGCGAAGCGTCAGTTTCTCAGCCCCAGGGGAGGCGATGCATCAGTTCTACTGCCACGCAGTAGAAGTGTTGCATCAAATCCGTACTATATGGGGAAGTGATGTCGAAATCCAGATGATTCCGGTCTGCGGGTGATTCACTGAAAAACTTGCAGCACAGGTGCGATGGGTTGAAATCTAGACACACTTTTGGTCGAGGCGGCAGCGACAAAACAGGTGCGGTGTTTATTTCTTCAGTCGTGGTCTTGCGATGCGTCGATTCTTTCAGCCGCACAGCAGGGCCTGTGCGGAGTCTGTGCGGTGATCTCAGACTCCGGAGCTTGGTGCACTGGACTTGGCGTGTGGCAGATTTTTTAGCCTCTGACAGGCACTGCGTTAATTCTTCGGCCACACGCCGGTGGTGCATAGAAATTCTCCCCGCATGGCGGTGCAGCATCGGAAAAACAGGCGCTGGAAGGTCGATGCTTTGATTTTCAGGTTTCTTTAGTTCTTTGCAGAAGGAACAACCTCCAAGGGCCCAGAACTTCAGTTGGCACCACAAGGCAGGTCAGAACTCTCAGCAAAGGAGTTCAAGGTTACTGCAGGTGAATTATTTGTGTCTCAGACTTCAGAACAAGAGGCAAGCTCTGCATCAAGCCCTTGGAGATCTTCTTTAAGAAAGATACCACAGCTGGGCAAACGTTTGAGTTGTTTCCTCTGCCCACAGACAGAAGCAGCAACTGCAGGCCAACCCAACCAATCAACACAGAGCAACGGAGCAGTACTCCTCCTGGCAGCTCTTCAGCTCTTCTTCTTGGCAGGATCCTCTTAGTTCCAGAAGTGATCGAATGTTCTGGGGTTTAAGGTCCTACTTATAACCCGTTTCTGTTTGTAGTCTTTGTTTCCAGAGTCTTTGAGCTCAGTAAAAACCAGTTCTGGCCTCCCTGATCCAGCTTCACTACAGGAGGTGGAGACAGCATTGTGCAGAGCAGACACAGCCTATTCAAGTGCTAGTGAAAACTCCTCCCACCACTCTAAATGCAGAAAGATCTAATCATCCTGGCTCTGAGTCACCCAGGAAAGGCAGGTCACACCTCGACCCTCCTTGTTACTGTCTAGAATGTATGCACATCTCCAGCTCCTGTCACTCAAAACCCAGACGGTGAATACACAAACAGGCAGAGGCCCACAGGACAGCTAATCAAGAAAATGCCCACTTTCTAAAAGTGGCAATTTCAAGCACATAATTTAAAAACCACCTTTACTAAATGGTGTGTTATTAAATTCTGAGTTCAGAGAGCCCAAGTCTCTATGTTCCCAATTGAAAGTTACACTTGTAAAATGTTACAAGCCACCTTCAATGATAGACAAGGGGAGTGCTAGTATTTGCAATAGTGAAATAACAAATACACAGTATTTCACTATCAGGACCTGTAAAACACACCAGCACATGTCCTTCCTTTAGCATACACTGCACCCTGCCCATGGGGGTATATTGGGCCTACCTTAGGGGTGCCTTACATGTGCAATAGGGAAGGTTCGGGCCTGGCAAGTGGGTACTCATGCCAGGTCGACCTGGCAGTTAAAAAGTGCGCATGCAGACACAGTGGTGGCAGGTCTGAGACACATTTGAGAGGCTACTTGTGTGGGTGGCACAATCAGTACTGCAGGCCCACTAGTAGCATTTGATTTACAGGCCCAAAGTCAGAGTCCCAATATCCAGGACATTGCCTGGGATAAACATGCAGCAGGATGAACTGATCTTGTCACACACATCTCCCTCCACTGCAGTCATTAAGTTTAACACATATTGATGTTTCATCACCTTGAGGCAGATCGCTCCCAGTTCTTCCTTGATCTTATTAAGGCCGAGCTCAGTGCTGCTCATCATCTTGAGCATTTCTCACCTGGTTATTTGTAACTAGCGGGCATTTTCTTTCATCTGCACAGTAACGAAGGGTATGGACCCTTCCACGTTTACGTGTGTCAGAAAGCAGTCTGAATTCTTCCAGAATTACCTTGTACTGAGCCCAGCAAAAATAATCAGCACATCTTTTTTCTCAAGCCTGATGCAACAGACTTGTCTTCTTCTTTAGAGGGTGTTGGGGGAACTCTGACATATCTTCTCCGGGAATGACCAGGGTCGTGGTGTGTATGGTGACGAGGGAGCAAAAGCCACGCCACCCGAGGACGAACTGAGTGTAGGTGAACTCTCCCCATTGCCAGTAAGTATCCATCAACGTGTAGGTGCCCCAGTGCTGGGTCGAGGTGAGGTTTCAAGATAGTGGGAACCATTTATGTCCCTGTGGCTGCGAACAGTAGACCAGCAAACTAGTCCTTTGAGTCGCTTTGGTAGTCTTGGGTTCAGGTGAAGAAGCTAGGCTCAAACAGCACTGCTTGCCTGTGACATTTCAAGGCGGTCACCAGGCAGCAAAACAGTCCTTCCAGGTACAGCAAAGCAGTCTTGTAGAGTGCACAGCAGGTCCCATCAGCAGGAAGTCCTCAGATTCCTTCCGCAGGTCCAGAAAATTACCTGAAGAAGGGGGTCTGAGGTTCTTTCTTTTAAATATGTGCCTTCTAGAAGTTTCTAGAGGTTGCACTTAGAAATGCTTGGATTTCCTAACTCCCCTGCCCGGGCTCCAAACTGCCTACATATAAAATGTGGAGGTTACAAGCCCTGTGTGTGAAGGCAGATCACAGCCTATTCATTTGTATGTGGGGCAGTGCCCAGCTGTGCTCCCTGTCGTGACAGCACCTAACCCCTCTATTGTGTAACTGTCTTAGAGGAATGCACAAAGTCTGTCAGTTATACCCAGTCATGTGACCCAGGGGAGGCTACAGGCACCAAATAATTAAGGGCAGGAAAATGCCAGCTTTCTAAAAGACTGGCAAATAATGAGCGCTTCCTTCACGCTCTTAACAGTCGCACTGCGAAATGGGGACTGGCCCCTACAAGTAAACAACTTTCAACGAAATTTGACATGTTTAAACATCGTTTATCACAATTCTTCACCATTTTAATGGTCTTCTCACTTAATTAAATGACCACGGAGACAGGATGGTTATGCCTGAATATCTTTTATTCACCAGTTTCAAATGCATACTGCTGCCCATCCAGGCTTTCAACAGATGCACGTGAGGGCAACCATATTACAAAGTAGGCTCATTTGAAATTATGCCCAATGCATTTCGAGTCCACTGACTCTTCATCAGGGGCCACTGAAAAAGATACAATAAAACAGATCAACATTATGTTCAATAAAGACTTCCTCGTGCACAGTAAAAACTTGCTGATTTGTAATGAATTGCTACATCCCCCACTGCCTAACCCCTAAAGTGTCCATCCTAGCTGTCATCTTTATACTACAAAAAAATGAATGAATAAAAGCAAAAATGTTTTAACTCTACGCAATACATATGCACTCAAATCAATCTGTGAAAACCTCCTAATCAAGAATTTAATCATAATACAATGTAACAAACCCCTTAATGTTTAACAACCTGTTTGACAAATAACTGGTTATCTCAACCCTTCCCTCCCGTCAGCCATCAATCCAACAAACTCTGCAACACTTTACCTCTTCAAAGCCTAAAACGGCGATTTTTCACAATGTGTGCGTTTCTCTCCCTCTCTCCAAAACTGCTAACGGTCTCACTTATTTAACACCAATTATTTTAAAAGGTTCCCTCCCTCGTAACTCCAGATTAGCTAATTCAAAATGAACATGTGATAAATCCCACCTATCACAATAGCTGTGTGCTACGATGTGTGGTAGCTTTTATTCATTCATTTTTTTGTAGTATAAAGATGACAGCTAGGATGGACACTTTAGGGGTTAGGCAGTGGGGGATGTAGCAATTCATTACAAATCAGCAAGTTTTTACTGTGCACGAGGAAGTCTTTATTGAACATAATGTTGATCTGTTTTATTGTATCTTTTTCAGTGGCCCCCGATGAAGAGTCAGTGGACTCGAAATGCATTGGGCATAATTTCAAATGAGCCTACTTTGTAATATGGTTGCCCTCACGTGCATCTGTTGAAAGCCTGGATGGGCAGCAGTATGCATTTGAAACTGGTGAATAAAAGATATTCAGGCATAACCATCCTGTCTCCGTGGTGATTTAAATAAGTGAGAAGACCATTAAAATGGTGAAGAATTGTGATAAACGATGTTTAAACATGTCAAATTTCGGAGAAAGTTGTTTACTTGTAGGGGCCAGTCCCCATTTCGCAGTGCGACTGTTAAGAGGGTGAAGGAAGCGCTCATTATTTGCCAGTCTTTGACAAAGGCTGAGATTAGGGATGTCTCAGCAGCTGTTCGCACGCATCACACGTGAAGATTCAAAAGATTTAAAATAAATGATACCATTACTAAAAGGGAAGGAGTGCATTCTCATATTCTGTACTTAGCTTTCTAAAAGAGACATTTTCAGAATTGTAATTTAAAATCCAACTTTACCATTAGAGAGGATTTTTCATTACACTTTCGTAAATACCAAGTAACCAAACACAAAATGCTTATTTGTTCCCAATCAAAAGCTAGCACCTTATTAAATGTAATAAGGGAACTCATTGTTATCCTATGGGACAGGTTTGCCTCACAGTAGTGAAAAACAAATGTAGGAATTACCAGCACAGTACGACAGATTGAGGCGTGCATCCCTTAAAATTCTTTTCTACCGGTGATTACATAATCAAAATGTAGCTGAGATCTGTGCTATTGATACAGGAGCCAGTGTTGGGGCGGCAGGAATGTATTGCTGGTGGCATGAAAAAATCCTCCAAGGCATTGTAATGTGAAGTTGTGTTTGTGTGCATGCGGATTCCAGATAGACTTCTGGATAGGGTTGGAAGCAGCGTGTTAGAGCAGGAGCACATGACAGGAAGTGATCATCGAGAGGAGGAGGTGGGGCAAAGACAAGTATTTCTCTTATTGACTTCAGATTGATTCACTTATTGGCTGCAGATTGAACGATTTACATTGGTTGCAGCATCAAGAGGGATGTGAATCTCTTCCTTACACAGAACCTGAGGATGGACTAAATACATTTTGCAAGACTACTGAAGGCTGGTGCAGTTTGGGAAACTACAGCATGGCTCCTGTGCATTGTGTGATACTACAGCTGCTGGAAAACTGGGACTACTTTCTTTGTGTTAGTATGTTATATTTTTTTTGTATTTAATATTGACAACTATGAGTACTTACTTACGTAGCTTGTTATTTTATTAGCATTCTTTTTTGCAGAGTGAGTGTGATAAGGCAGTATGGCGACACACACCATAGTAGCACCTCCGATGTTTCTGCAAGAACCAGGACCTTCTTTGATGGCATGGGAGGACTGGTGGGAGGCATTTGAAACATACCTTGAAGCTATTGGGGGGATGTGTATGTTGCAAAGAGAAATCTGACCATGTTGAGCCATAATCTTGGCACAGAAGGCAGAAAAGTCTTGAAAACCCTGCCAATATCGGGGGGGGGGATGAGGATGCAGATGGGTCAGATGATGATGAAGGGCTGGAAGATGAGTGTACCACGGCTGTGAAAGCCTTGGAAGAAAACTATGGGAAGTAAATTATCAGAGTTGTGGACAGGCATACATTTTTATTGCGTGCTCAGTCACCGGGAGAGACTATTGAACAGTATGGATCTGTTTTAAGAACTTTAGCTGTATCATGCACATTTAAAGATTTGCACGAGGAGATGATAAGAGATCAGGTGATTGACAGAACATGCAATGAGGAAATACAAGAAAAGTTGTTGGGTATGAAAGATCCCTCACTCGAGAAAGCCATTAGCATAGCGAAACGTATTGAAAATAGTAGAGGGCAATATGCAAGAAAGGAACTGCAGTTGTAAGGATCACAAGGAACAAACAGTGTTGCAGATGTTGAAGTTATAGGCATTTTGCATAGACAAGTGCCTGCCCGGCTGCCAAAGCCAGATGTTTCAAATGTAAAAGGCTAAGGCATCTGCCCAAGTGTGTGATTGGAATGAATGGTATGCAGGTTCCCATGTGGGCGGATTCACGATCTCCTTATACATAGATAGATAATGCAGTTTGGAGAACCTATGTGATTGTGAGCTGATGCTCACAGAAAACCAGTGGGGAGGGTGTACATAGTGGAGATATTGGGTTGGAAAGAACAGTGGGCCCTGGGTATGGTACTCAACCCAAACCATCCTGTGGTAAGTGCTACTTACTTCGGAAGACACTGGGGAAAGTTGGAAGAGTAAATACCCTAAATTGATTGTTAAAAGATTGGGTTGTCTACATAAAATTGTACATTGCATAATACTCAAGGCGGGTCTACAACCAAGGGGCAAAAGGTGTGCAATATCCTGTTGGCGTTACCTGGTTAGTTAAAAAAGAGTTTGATCGATTGTATAAAGAAGGGGTCATTGAACCCACTAAGTCTTTGAATGGCTCAGCCCCATTGTTTTGACCAGGAAATCTAATGGGAATCTACCCATGTATTTGGATTTGAGAGACTTGAACGAGTGTTTCTGCATAGACAGACATCTGTTACCCAGGATCAATGAAATGTTGATCAATGTGGAAGGAGCTAAGTATTTTTCCACATTGGATTTGTCGAGTGCCTATCACCAGGCTGAATCCACCCTGACTTTAATCACATGACATCCTTTATAATGCCGGAAAGTACATTACAATGTATATGCATGCCGTTTGGTCTGGCCTTTGGATCCGCAGTTTTTCAAAGCATTATAAAAGGTGTTTTACGTGAAATGTCAAATGTCCTGTTTTTCCAGGACAACATTTTGGTGAAAGGGTTCGGACAAGAAACATGATTTAATTCTGGAAAAGGTACTGTTGAAATTAGAACAAGCTGGTTTTACTATTGGTGTTGACAAGTGCAGATTTGGAGAAGAGGAAGTGGAATATTTAGGAAACACATTGTCTTCACAAGGTGTCAAACCCAAGTTGAAGTTAGTGGAGGCTATCGAGAGGGCGCCTGCACCAAAGGAAAGAATAATTGAGGTCCTTTTTAGGACTGGTGGAATATTATTCCAAGTTTGTCAAGCATTTCTCTGAGACGGTACTTCTGAAAGGAGCCCTAGTGAAGAAAAGAGTCAAGCATGATTCCCAAGCTGCATTTGTTGAGATTAAAAAACGCAATCACTGCTGCAGGAGTTCTTAAACCCTTTGACACCAAGGATGCCTCCATAGTGGTGACAAAAGCCAGCGCATATGGCCTAGGTGCAGTCTTGATACAAGAAGACAAAAGACTGGAAAGTGTAGTAGCATTTGCATCACATACACTTAAAGGAACTGAAACAACATACTCCACCATTGAGAAGGAGTAGTTAGCATGCTGGTGGGGTGTGCAGTATTTTAGGACGTACGTGTGGGGTACCAATTTTAGTTACGCATGGATCACAGACCTTTAATTAAGTATCAGTATCAGTATGCTCACTGTTATGATGATAGTTTAGGGAAAAAAGCGTTCTTGGAGGGTGAATGGGTGAGAGCATATATTGGGGGCATGTCAAGAAAGGTTGTTCTAAACAGTCTAATCCCCAGAAATTAAAGGCGGTGGGATTTGTTTAGAAAATGGAAGATGATGGTACACAAGAAAGCAACAAAATGTCATACCACTGAATCAGATGTATGGAACATGAAGGAAAGATCTGTAATAGAAAAGAAGTTGATGATGAGGTACTGAAGGTTTCTTTTCAGGAGAAGCTTCCTTGTCAGGGAAAGGAAAAGGAGGTTTGGATCAGGAGAAAGCCAAAGAAGTTGGATGATTGTGTGTGTGGTTGATCTTATTCGTTCCAGAATCTCCTCTTCATTCATGGATGTGAGGTACAAGAATATTCCATGTTTTTCTGCACATTATGTTATTGTTTACCATTATAAATTATTGTTTCCCAATTATGACTGTGTGATTATATCTAAACAGTGTTGCTTATGATACTTTACTGTTTTTTTTAAATAAATCGTTTTATTGTCAACAACATAATAGCAGTACATCGGTGAAATATCATTGTATACGTATTTCGGCCCTCACTTCATCTATCTCTTACTTGTATTGAGACAAGTATCTTGCCATTGTTACACTAGCCTTTTAGTAGTCTATAGTTCATATCACAACCCTCAATAGGCTTGCCAGTGTCCCCAGATCTTTTCCCATTTCTTCTGACAGCCTCTATTATGGTAAATAGTGCGTTCTGCCAACCAGCACCGGTCTAGATCCATCTTCCAGTAGCTAACTTTTGGTAGGGTATGGGCACCCCAGCTCCTAGCTAAGTTACGTTTGGCTACCACTGCCGCTAACGCCAGCCAGATCCCAGTATGCCTCTGTCATGCCATCTCTCCTGGGATCAACAACTGGAACCATTTAGGCTAGAAGGGGACCTCCACCTTCGCTACTTGAGCCATGATTCGTCCTATTTTACCCCAGTATATCTTTGTGGACAATCCCATATCAGGTGGTAGAACGTTCCCTCCTGGCCGCAACCCCTGTGGCATAGTGATGATTCTGCCCTACCCATGTGGTGCAGAACTCCCCTGGAGCAGTAAGTGCGGTGGAAGACCCTTATCTGGATTAGTCTGAAACGGGAACTAATTGCCACTTGTGTCTGTTCCTGCAGGGCCGCCCTCCATTCCTCATGGTCTATCTGACCTCTCCGGCCCATGCAGCTCTCAGTGCCACAAAGGGTCCTGGCGCATTATTCACTAGCTTTTTATATACCAGCGATATCGCTTTATCCTGTAAGGGTTCTGTCAGTCCAGAGTGGAGGCACCTGCCAGTGCCTCACCCTCCCCAACATAACCCCGTATAGCATGGCCCAATAGCAGGTATTGTAGCCACTCCCTCTGTCCTAGTTCATACTCTCTTTGGAGAATGTCAAACTGCACAAATGCCTGGTGCATCCATATATCGCCGAGTTTTTCTAGTCCCAGTAGTTCCCATTTCCAGAAGCTCTTTAGTCTGCCTACCTCCTCTAATTGGTCATTCCCCCACAGTGGATGCATCGCCGTCAGCTTGGTTCCACACACCAAATATTTCAATGCCTCTCGCCAGACATTATCCACCATCTGTATGTGTGTCAGTAGGTCCCTATACACTCTTTTATTGTATAGCAACTGTGCACAACCTCTGGACCTCATATAGACTGACCACGCTACAGGTAGGCTCCATCCTATCCCCAAACATCCAGTCCTTCACTGTGGTCAGCTGAGTGGCCCAGTAATGCAGCTTTACCGCTGGTATCGCCAGTCCTCCCTCATAGATGCCTCTTTGTCATTTGTGTAGGGTGATCCGTACCACCCCTCCTGTCCAAATGAGGGATCGCAGTTCAGTCTCCACCACTCCGAAGAACATCGGCAGAACTGGGTAAGGGGTGTTCTTCTAGACATAGAGCAACCAGGGCAGTGTCATCATTTTAAATAGAGCAGCCCTACCCATTAGTATTAATGGCAATGCCATCCACCTCTTGGTATCCCTTTTAAATACGCCCAATTGTGGCAGGAGGTTTCTTTCGTAGAACTGCTGGGAGTCTCTTGTGAGATTCATCCCTAAATATTTAAGCCCATCTGTTTTCAACGGGACCGCACATCTCGACGTGAGGTTAGGTATGCCTCCCGCCATTGGGAACAATAAGGACTTGGTCCAATTGTTGCGATAGCCTGAGAATTCTCAGGAAATGCGAAAGATTTGCAGGATTCTGTCACTGATTGCCTCAGGCTCTGAACATACAGAAGAATGTCATCGGCGTATAGGGAGATACACTCTTCCCATTCTTCCCCCACCGAGATACCCAAAATAGCAGGTCGTGGCGAACCCATGCCACTCGTGACTCCAGTGCCATAGTGAACAATATCGGGGATGGGGGGCATCACCGCCTTGTTCCTTTCTGCAGGGTAATCTCTCGGAACACCACAGCATTTGCTCTTACTCTGGCCAATGGTTACTCATACAGCAGTTTTACCCAGCTAATGAATGTTGGTCCTATTCCGATTCGTGTCAGGACCGCCTACATTTAAGTCCACTCTACACTATCAAATGCCATACTGGCGTCCAGAGACAAGAGCGCTGCGGGCTGAGAGCGGTCCCGCCCAGTAACATGCAAGACTCCAGTCTGCGTAGCTTAAGACTGGTATTTCTGTGCGGTATGAAATCCGTCTGTTATGGGTGTACTTTATTTATTGTTATCCATGCAATCTTTAGATTTTATTTTTGTTTATTGTATTAAGAAAGGGTGGTGTATTGCATAGTGCACTCTATGGCATTCTGTGAGGGGCAATCTCTATGGTGGGACTGGTTATGATAGGGCTTCTAGAATGTTAGTGGGTCCTGCCCGGGGTTGCACCATTTGGACATGTAGGGCGGTTGCTCTTAAATAAACCTGTTCATGAATAAAACCGGTTCTGAGACTCGGTCACATTCTTTCAGTTCCAATGTTTGTGTGTGTTTTCGGGACCCAGGCAATATTTGAACCGCGTCAGGGATATTTCACAGTTATAATCAGCTTTTCTGTGATAGTTTCAGAGCATGTTCATTAGTTTTAGGGAGATGTAAGGCTCTGTGTCTTTGCTTTCCTGTCTCTCTCACAGCTTCATTAAATGTTGAAGTGGTCTCACTAGTGAACGTGCTGCAGCTTCAGCGCGAGATCTCCGCGGAGACGCTGCGTTTCCAAGGTGTCAGTGCTGAAGAGCATCTCCAAAGGCACCGGCAAAGCCACAGGTCCCAAAGGCGAGAGCTATTGGTTCTGCCAATGCTTGTTTCTTTGGTGCTTCCTCGTCCTCCAGGGGTTTGTGAAGGCCATGCATGGTGCCCCTTCCTTTCGGGAGAGGAAACCCTTTTCATCTTCCCGTCCACGAGCGCGGTTTGTAATTTAAAACTGTCCCCACTCAGATGCAGGTGAATCATCACGTGTGTGTCTCTCGTCCCCACGGAGGTGGAAATCAGTTGGCCATTTCGACAGCATGTTTGTTTCAATGCGAGTGATAAAAACCCCACACGTTTTATCAGAAAAGAAGGGGAGAAGCGGTTACACGGATCTCTGGAGCGCGCTTATCATAGAGCGATGGGTTATTACACATGTGATTATCGGGGAGTAAATTCCCCCCTTAACCCCAATAACTTCATTCATGCAGCGCCTGGCAGAAATCTATTGGCCATTGTGTATACACACAGTGACGCAGCAAGGTTGCCATTGGCCATACTAAAAGCAACATAAATGGGGCCAAACTGTTCTTTCAGGTAAGCTTATAGAAGACACCCATAATTTGGGTTCAATCTGCCCTGCACATCTCTGGGCCCCTGTGCCACCTGCCACACCATTCACAGATAGGCCCCTGTTTCCATCCCTGAACTTTGTGGCTTGGGTGATGAAAACAACCCACAGTGAACTTTCATTGTCCGGGGTGCAGGATTAGTGGACTAAAGCATCAACTGTGAGGGCCTGTGTTCAACCACATGGTCACAGGTTCAAATTGGCGTGGGTCCACTCAGCCTTTCATCCTTCTGAGGTCGATAAAATGAGTACCACTGAGTTTGGTAACAATAAACATGTTATTCAGCACCAAGCTACCCTTGGGTGAACGTGTGCTTGTCAAATACATACGTTATGGGATTGTGTTGGTGTGTGTTAAAGTCAGCATGGTTTGTGTATATGTGTCTGAGCATCGTTATATGTTTGCTGTTGTCAGTAGTGTAACATGCTTGCCAAGAGGCCCTCGTGGTACTACAGAGAAGTGGAGAGAGTAGGCCCTGTCAGGAAAGCAAAAGCCATCCATAATTGGCGCGCAAAGGCAGATATATCAGAATCGCAACGCTTCACTACTTGCAACATATACCCCGTGTGAGTTAGTGATGGGTAAAGTCTCCTTTTATGGGCACTGAAGACTCTGCCCCAACACCGGCGGCTGAAGCTGTGCACAAGTTGTTGATTATTATTGCTCGAGGTGAAAGTAATGACAAGCGTGCACCCCCACACAGCACTTTACACTAAGGCAGTCAGCAAAAGGTCCAGCAGTCGCAGGTGGATAGTGAGTGCATTAAGAATCTGACCCCCGAGACGGATGTTGCCTCAGAAGCCACTGTGGGCGCTAAGGCTGGGCCCATCGCCAGCGGCCAGGCCCATCGCCAGCGGCCGGGCCCATCGCCAGCGGCCGGACCCATCGCCAGCGGCCGGGCCCATCACCAGCGGCCGGCCCCATCGCCAGCGGGCGGGCCCATCGCCAGCGGCCAGGCCCATCACCAGCGGCCGGGCCCATCGCCAGCGGGCGGGCCCATCGCCAGCGGCCGGGCCCATCGCCAGCGGCCGGACCCATCGCCAGCAGCCGGGCCCTACGGGATCCCAGTCCACGCCTCCATGGCCCGCAATGCACCTCGACTGCATGTCTGCCTGTAACCATGGTCTCAGGACCACACAGGCTCCTCCAGCGGGGGCAGGGTTGGAGAAAGACCCTAGGAGAGGGCAAATGGGAGAAAGGGAATGGGGTAAATGACACAAGAAGGACAAGGCCCCGGGAAGGGTGAAAAGATTGCAATAAAAAAGGCCGGAGGTACTAGATGACAATGGGAACAGGGAGCACAGAAAAGTAGACAAGAGAAGGAAAGTAAGATCGCCGCAGGACACCCGTGCTCAGGAAAGAGCTGTAAGGGCCTTTGTAAAAGGGTTCAGCCTCTGTAGGCATTGGACAATGGCTGGGCTCAGGGTTTCAGGACAAGAGGCTATACTGCTCGCGGGTCAGTAAGTACTGATTTAAAACCAGCAGGAGAGTTGTGTCTACCACGTGCACCCCCCCCTCCAC
This sequence comes from Triturus cristatus, assembly GCF_964204655.1. NCBI lineage: Eukaryota > Metazoa > Chordata > Amphibia > Caudata > Salamandridae > Triturus > Triturus cristatus. The sequence goes on from NC_140595.1 coordinate 666,711,346, forward strand.
CCATTATATATAAAATATTCCACGGGACATGGCCTACCGGGGGGCAAGAAACATCAGAGCGTGTTTTTTTTTTAATGTTGTTGCGGATCCACCATGATTTTGCCGCAAAATGGGAAAATGAAAAATGAGTTGTTTGGGGATTTGGGCTGAGTTCCAAGATGGTGCCAAGTGATGCTGAGCTGGTGCGGAGCGATGCCGAGTGATGCCGAGTGATGCAGAGGTGATGCCGAGGTGGTGTGGAGTGATGCCGAGGTGGTGTGTAGTAATGCCGAGGTGGTGGCGAGTGAAGCTGAGGGGGTGCGGAATGATGCCGAGGTGGTGCAAAGTGATGTGAAGGTGATGCCGAGGTTGTGCCGAGTGATGTTGAGGTGTTGCTGAGTAATGACCAGGTGGTGCCAATTTATGCCGAGGTGGTGCCAAGGTGGTGCCATGATGCTGAGGCAGTGCTGATTCATGCTGGGGTGGTATTGGTGCACTGGTGCTCAGGTAGTGCTGAGTGATGCTGAAGTGGTGCTGTGCTGGTGCTGAGGTGGGGCTGTGCTTATGCTAAGGTGTGAGCTACGCTGGTGCTAAGGTGGGGGATACGCTGGTGCTAAGGTGGGGGCTACGCTGGTGCTAAGGTGGGGCTGCACTTGTGCTAACGTGGGGCTACACTGATGTTGTGATTCTGCTGCGTTGATGTTGAGATTCTGCTGCGCGGAAGTTGAGATGGTGTGGAGGTGGTGCTGCGCTGGTGTGGAGGTGGTGCTGCACTGGTGCCAAGGTGATGCTATGCTGATGCTGAATTGGTTCTACACTGATGGTGGTGCACTGGTGAAGAGGTGCTGCTGTGCTGAGATGGTGCTGGAGTCCGACTGAGGTGGTGATGCTGCGCTGGTGCTCAGGTGGTGCTGAGCTGGTGCTAAGTGATGCTGAGGTAATGCTGCACTGTTGCTGGGGTGGTGCACTGATGCTGAGGTGGTGCACTGATGCTGAGGTGGTGCACTGATGTTGAGGTAGTGCACTGATGTTGAGGTAGTGCTGTGCTGAGATGGCGCTGTGCTGATGTTGAGGTGGTGCTATGCCACCTGTCTGGCCAGTAGCAAGGCAGGGGAAAAGACAAAGGCTCCCCTAATACCACTGCCAGTGGTTGGGGTTCCTTTTGAAAAGGGTGGGGCTGGACGTTATTGGTCCCCTGGATCCACCTATGGCATCAGGGAATAGGTATATCTTGTTGGTAGTGGACCATGCCACTAGGTATCCTAAAGCAATTCCTATTATAACCATAGATGCTTATGCAGTGGGTAGAGTACTGCTTAGTGTGTTCACCAGAGTTGGTTTTCCAAAAGAGGTAGCAGTCGGATAGCTGGACAGAAAGTTTGTGGTCCTATCTGACAACATGTGGGATGAGTGTGGTGTCAACTACAAGTTCACCACCCCCTATCACCCACAAAAAATGGTCTAGTTGAGAGGTTCATCAAGACCCTGAAGGGCATGATAAATGGGTTGTCAGAGATACACAAGAGGAGATGGTATGTTAAGAAAAGAAGGGTGAGGTTACCTATTTGGTTGACCTTGGCGCCCCCTGGAACCTTCATAGGGTCCTGCATGTGAAAACATTGAAACCCCACAATGACAGGGCAGATATGACCATGTTACTGGTCACTGATGAGGGGGTGGAGGAGGAAACTGAGCCAGTGTCTGACCTTCTCTCCACTAATGTGCAAGATGGGTCAGTGGAGGGAGTTGTACTCTCTCCCAAATTGACATACCAGCAGCACTGAGACTGTAAGCAGGTGCTTGAGCAGTTTTCTGGCCTTTTTTCTTTGACCCCAGGCATCACTGAGTGGTGTGCACACCACATTGACCCTGGTGACAGCCGACCTGTCAAACGTAAACTGTACAGGTTGTCTGACCATGTCAGAGCCAGCATTAAAGTTGAGGTAGCTTAAATGCTAGAATTGGGGGTAATTGAACCGTGTGAAAGTCCATGGGCCAGATCAGTGGTTCTGGTGCCCAAACCTAATCCCCAGTGGGACCCAAGGAGTTAATGTTCTTTGTGGACTACAGAGGACTCAATCCAGTCACTAAGACTGATTCTCACCCTAGGGCTGATGACCTCATCGACAGGTTAGTGGCTGCAAAGTACCTGAGTACTTTTCACTTGACTTCAGGTTACTGGCAGATTGCCCTCACTGATGGAATAAAGGAGAGGTCAGCCTTCTCCACCCAGAGGGACATTATCAATTCAAGGTAACGCCCTTTGGCCCAAAGAATGTACCTGCCACCTTCCAAAAGCTGGTGAACAGGGTCTAGACTGGGTTGGAACAGTTCAGTGCAGCTTATCTGGATGATATAGTTGTATACAGTTCTACCTGGGGATCACTTAAGCCACCTAAGGGAAGTGCTACAGGCCATACAACAGGCAGGCCTGACTATTAAGGAAGTAAATACCAAATAGGTCAGAGTTCTGCGGTGTACCTGGGACACCTGGTATGTGGAGGCCATGCACAGCCTCTCCAGGCCATGATCCAAACTATTTTGGATTCGACAGCTCCTGTTACCAAGACTCAGGTCAGGGCATTTCTTGGACTGACAGGGTATTATAGAAGGTTTGTTCAAAATCATGGGACCATTGTGGGGCCCCTGATTGGACTGACGTCTAAGAAGAGGTCCAAAAAGGTGGATTGGACCCCAGAGTGTCAGAAGGCTTCTGACACTCTGAAAGCTGCTATGTGTTCAGCACCAGTGTTACTGGCACCAGACTACACAAATGAATTTGTGGTTCAGACTGATGCTTTAGAGCAAGAGATTGGCACAGTGTAGTCACAGCTAAATGAAGAAGGCCTTGATCAGCCAGTTGCCTTTATTAGCAGGAGACTTGTTCCCAGAGAGCAGAGGTGGAATGCCATTGAGAGAGAGGCTTTTGCTGTGGTTTGGAACCTGAAAAAGCTGAGACCATATTTGTTTGGGGCTCACTTTCATGTTTAAACTGACCACAGGCCTCTCAGATGGCTCATGCAGATGAGAGGGGAGAATCTAAAGCTTTTATGGTGGTCCATTTCCCTACAGGAAATGGACTTTAGAGGTAATACAGCTCTGGGGTTGGCAATGCCAGTGCTGATGGACTTTCCAGATTTTTCCACTTAGCTGATAAGAACTTCCAGAATGTAGGTTAGTAACCCATCACCTTTCGTTTTGGGGAGGGGGGCTATGCTGCAAAGTCATCTGGGCCCTGGGTACCCCCAACTGTTTTGATGACTGGTATGGTGGTAACCAACTCTGACAAACCCTGGGACCTGCCTAATCAGGCCCTGAGACAGTGGTATGCTGAAAACACACTAAGAATACAATGAAAATGGGAAACAGTCGGAACACCGCCATCTTAACCACGTGTGTTCCGACTACGCAAGCTCAACCATGCTTGCTTTAACCACGCATATGCATGGTTAAGGCAGTGCGCAGTCTAGCTGCTGGCTGCTGCAGGCAGCAGGGATGGAATCAGGAAGACCTCACCAGGAAGAGAGCCAAGGTGAGGTAAGTGGGGCTGGGCTTGGTAGTTTTCTGGTTTGGGGATGTCAGGGTAGTTTTCTGGGCAGGGGTGTCGGGTAGTTTTCTGGGCTGGAGGTGTTCGGGGGAAGTTTTCTGGGCCAGAGGTTCAGGGGTAGTTTTCTAGGCTGGGGGGTTGGGTAGTTTTCTAGGCTGGGGGGGTTGGCATAGTTTTCTGGGCTGGGGGTAGTTTTCTGGGCTGGGGGTCAGGGTAGTTTTCTGGGCTGGGGGGTCGGGTAGTTTTCTGGGCTGGAGGGGGTTAGGGTGGTTTTCTGGGTTGGGGTGTTGGGGTAGTTTTCAGGGCTGGGGTAAGGATCGGGTAGTTTTCTGCACAAGTGAAATTTTCCTGCACCGCGGGGAAATTCCGGCTGCGCCCAAAGGGTTAAATTGGGGGTAATGTATTAGGCCTAAGGGCAGTGGGAGGGGTTGAGGACGTTTTAGAGACAGCGCAGGGGTGGGAGGAAGCGAAATAGTGTTTGTTAAGAGACAGAGTTTTAGGCCTCAGGGCAGGGGGAGGGGAATGGGTAGTTGGGATAGTTTTTAGGGTTTAGGGAAGGGTGGGGTTGTTTTTAGGCCTCGGGGGAGGGTAATTGTTTTAAATAGGGGTTTAGGTTTTAAGCCTAAGGGCAGTGGAAGAGGTTGGGGTAGTTTTAGGGACACTGCAAGAGGGTGGAAGGGAGTCGAGGTAGTGTTTGTTAAGGGTTGGGGACAGCATGGGGGTTGGAAGGGGGCCGGGGTATTTGGACCTCAAGGCGGCGAGGGGGCCGGGGGGGGAGTTTGTAGCTTAGGATGGGGGAGTTGCCACCTTAGCCATGCATACCCCTTTACCATTCATGCCTTTACCATGAAATTACGTGGTAAAGGCATGTATTGTAAAGGAATCGTTGGTTAAGACGCATTTGTGGTTTAAGCTGCGTGATAGAGGCACACGTGGTTTAGCCATGTGTGCCTCTATCATACAATTGTCAAAACACCTACATACACTAGGGTACACTTTAGGTTAGGGTACCCCTATGATTGGCATTACCTCCCTTATAAGGTCCTAGCACATATTGGGGCAGGGGGATTGAAACTGCCTTTATGTCTCTAGTATATAATAGAGCATCGCTGTTTAAAGGCCAGCAGCCTTTCTGCACTTGCATGTGTGCACTGCTGAAGCCTGAGTTCAGTTTAAAAGCAGCCTTGTGTCGCAGGACTGCTTTTAAAATACAGATTGTGCCCAAACTTAACTTTGGTGTTTGGGGCACTCAAAAAGTATTAATCTGCAATGTTTGGGCATATTAGGTACCCCCAGGGTCTCCTGAAGTGGTGCCAGGGGTGGGGGGGATTCAGGTACTTATAGCGACGATCCATATAAATTGATTTTCATATGCCCTGTGGGTAGTGAAATTGCAGATTTCACTCTCCACGTTCTAGTAAAGTGCTTCCCAAAATAGACTTTGGTGATAGGAGCACTGTGGAGTCAGAATCTGCAATATTTTTACATATTCAAAAACACTAAAGTCTTCCTTAGGTGTTCCAGGGGTGAGCGACCTGTAGATTTAAGCGGGGTCCTTCTAAAACATGTTTTATAAGCCCTGTAGTTGGACACATTGCCTAGTTTATTTTTTCCAATGCAGATCCCCAGCCCCATAGGTTAACATGCCAAGAAGTTATTAGTTAATACCTAAAGAAAGGGGAGTAGTAAAAATATAATTCAAGGACTTAGTAGAATGGTACCAATAAAACCAACAATATGCTACTGTTTAATTTATCCTAAAATGTACAGACGAGAAGTTATAAGGCTATCTTGTCTGTAAGCCACACTGGAGCCCTCTAGTGCTCTGACCTGATTGTCCAGAGATAAGTGGATTAGCCAGGCAGCTTTGATAAGGTAATAAGTAGCACAAGGGGTTAAGGAGCCATACTGGGTTCTGCTACATAGGAATTTCTATGGCAGGGGTAGGGGTTGTAAAACATCCTCTTTAAAGAGAGGAGGGGACATATAGTGTAAGTCAGGTCCAGTTACAGCCCTACCCTCTGAATCCATCCAGATGGCAGGCTCAGGGCAGGAATTTCCAGATGTAAGGGGAGGGAGCATATGTAGATGAGCCTTCCCGTAACCTGGTTTAGTTAGCTCTTCTCTCTCTGCTAGAAAAGCAGCCAAGAGGATTTTTGGCGAAATAGTACTTTCTGAGAGCCCATTGTACCACACTTTGGAGGAAGTGGTCATGCTCTGGCGTTTTGCCCTGCACCTTATTGGACAGGAGTGCCCTCATGCATGACCCCAGAGAACACTGAATAAGTATCTGAGAGGGGCAGTGCCTCTCGTCTCTGCTGCTTGAAACTGAGAAAAGAAGGATTGCCAGGCTGGAAACTTGATTTCCACCATCAGGCCCTGCACTCTGAAAAGACTGCGCCTGCTGCATTTTCTGGGACTACAGCACTTTGGCTGTACCTTGCTTCAAGAGGAATAAGTAGGGGACGCCAAACTGGAAACTGGATTTGCGCCATAATGCCCTGCATTCTGACAGATTACACCTGCTGTATTATCTGGAATTACAACCCTTTGGATGTACCTTGTTTCAAGAGGAATAAAGAGTGGGCTCTCTGCAAGCTACAGGTTAACAGAGCTCACCTGCATCAACTCCACCAATCGTCCCTGCCTGTGGTGTATCCAGTGGACTTTTAAGGGTGTTGTCCAGACGTACTGTGGGAATTGTGGTTCCCACCTTTCAAGGACCATCTTGGAGTTTCAAGGCCCTCGGATTGTGCCGAGGTGGAATCCAGTGATGCCAAGGTTGTGCCGACTGCCGTGCGGTGCCAAGGTGGTGCAGAGTGGTGCCGAGGTGGTGTGGAGGTGGTACTTAGTGGTGCTAAGTGATGCCAAAGTGGTGCCAAATGATGCAGCAGTTATTCGGAGGTGGTGCTGTGGTAGTATCGAGGTGGTACCGAGTGGTACCGAGGTGGTGATGAGTTGTGTAGAGGTGGTACCCAGTGATGCTGAGGGGTGCCGAGGTGGTGCCGTGTGTGCTGAGTGGTGCCCATGTGTTACCAAGTGATTCTGTGGTTAAGCCAAGATGGTGCAGAGTGATCCAGAGGTTGTGCCGAGGTGGTACCGAGTGGTGCTGAGGTGGTGCTGAGGTTGTGCCGAGTGATGCCAAGCTGGAACAGCGTGGTGCCAAGGTGGTTTTGAGTGTTGCTGAGGTGTTACCGAGTGGTGCCGAGGTTTTGCTGAGTGGTGCTGAGATGGTACAGAGTGATACTGAGATGGTACCAGAGTGGTTCCGAGGTGGTGACAAGGTGGTGCCCAGTGATGCTGAGGTGGTGCCGAGATGATGCTGAGGTGGTGCAGAGGTGAAGCTGAGGTGGTGCTGAGGTAGTGTCGAGGTGGTGCTGAGGAAGTACCTTGTGGTTCCAAGGTTGTGCCGAGGTTGTGCTGAGTGGTGCCGAGGTTGTGCCAAGATTGTGCCGAGTGGTGCCGAGGTTGTCCCGAGTGGTGCCGGGATGGTACAAAATGATGTTGAGATGGTGACGAGGTGCTGTCCAGTAATGCTGAAGTGGTGCTGAGGTGCTACTGAGTGGAGCTTATGTGGGTCCGAGGTGGTGCTGAGTGGTGCTGAAGTAGTGGCGAGTGATGCCAAAGTGGTACCCAGTGGTGCCGAGGTGGTACAAGTGGTTCCAAGGTAGTGCCGAGATGGAGCAGAGGTAGTACCGAGTGGTGCCGAGGTTGTGCCGAGTGGTACAGAGTGGTGTTGTGATGGTACAGAGTGGTGCAGTTGTGATGCTGAGTGGTGCCGAGTCATGCCGAGTGGTGCAGAGGTGGTGATAAGGTGGTGCCCAGTGATGCAGAGTGGTGCAGAGGTGGTGCTGAGATGATGCTGAGGTGATGCCGAGGTGGTACCGAATGATACTGAAGTGGTGCTGAGTGGTGCAGAGGTAGTGCCAATGTGGTGCCAAGGTGTTGCGGAGATAGTACATAGTTGTGCCGTGATAGTGCAGTGTGATGCGGAGGTTGTGCCGAGATGGTGCAGAGATGCTATCTACTGATGGCAAGGTGGCACAGAGTGGTGCTAAGGTGATGTGAGTGGTGCCTAGATGATATCCAAGTGATGATGAGGTGGTGATGAGTGGTGCCGAGGTTGTGCCAACTGGTACCTAGTGGTGCAAGGATGGTACAGAGTGGTGCAGTTGTGATGCAGAGTGGTGCTGAGTGGGGCTGAGGTGGTGCCCAGTGATGCTGAGGTGGTGTCGAAGTGATGCAGAGTGGTGCAGAGGTGGTGCTGAGATGGTACCAAGTGATACTGAAGTGGTGCTGAGTGGTGCAGCGGTAGTGTCAAGGTGGTGCCGAAGTGGTGCCTAGGTAGTGTTGAATGGTACAGAGATAGTACATACTTGTGCCATGATAGTGCCGAGTGATGCGGAGGTTGTGCCGAGATGGTGCTGAGATGGTACCTACCGATGTCAAGTTCGCACAGAGTGGTGCCGAGGTGATGCGAGTGGTACCTAGATGATACTCGAGCGATGCCGAGTGATGATAAGGTGGTGACGAGGTGGTGCCGAGTGGTGCCAAGGTAATGTTGAGGTGGTGCCATGGTTGTGCTGAGTGGAGACGAGGTTGTGCCGAGTGGTGTGGAGAGAGTACAGAGTAGTGCAGAGATTGTGCCGTGTGATGCCAAGGTTGTGCTAAGATGGTGCAGAGTGGTGGTGAGATGGTACCTACTAATGCTGAGGTGGCACCGAGCGGTGCCGCTGTGATGTGAGTGGTGCCTAGATGATACCCGAGTGATGACGATGTGGTGACAAGGTGGTGTCGAGTGATGCAGAGGTGGTGCCAAGGTATTTTCGAGGTGGTGCCGAGGTGGTGCCAAGGTTGGGCTGAGTAGTACCGAGGTAGTGCTGAAGTACTGCTGAGTGGTGCCAAGGTGGTGAGGTGGTGCCGAGGTAGTGCAGAGTGGTGCCAAGGTAGTGTGAGTGGCGTTGAGGTAGTGTCGAGGTGGTGTCGAGTAGTGTTGAGGTTGTGTCGAGGTGGTATCGAGGTTATGTCGAGTGGTGACGGGATGGTACAGAATGATGACGAGGTGGTGTCCAGTGATGCCAAGGTGGTGCTAAGTGGTGCTGAGGTTGTGCCGAAGTTGTGCCGAGTGGTGCGGAGATTATGCAGAGTGGTGCCGAGGTTTTGCTGAAGTGGTGCCGAGGTGATGTGAGTGGTGCCTAAATGATACCTGAGTGATGCCGAGTGATGACGAGGTGGTGTCCAGTGATGCCGAGGTAGTACCGAGGTGGTGCTGAGTGGTACATAGGTGGTGCCGAGGTGGGGCTGAGGTGGTGCCGAGGTGGTGCAGAATGGTGCCAAGGTTGTGCCGAGTGGTGCCAAGGGTGTGCTGAGGTTGTACAAAGTGGTGCTGAGGTTGTGACAAAGTGGTGCAGAGGTGATGTCAAGATGGTGCCGAGTAGTGCCGTCGTAGTGTGGAGTGCTGCCGAAGTAGTGCCAAGGTTGTGCCAACATGGTGCCGAGGTTGTGCCGAGTGGTGCCCAGGTTGTGCCGAGGTTGTGCTGAGTGGTGCCAAGGTAGTGCAGAGTGGTGCCAAGTTGTGCAGAGTGGTGCTGAGGTAGTGTTGAGGTGGTGCTGAGTGGTGCCGAGGTTGTGCCAAGTGGGGCCCAGGTTGTGCCGAGATTGTGCCGAAGTGGTGCAGAGATTGTGCCGAAGTGGTGCAGAGGTGGTGCCAAGGTGGCACCGAGTGGTGCGAGGTGATAAGAGAGTGATGCTGAGTGATGAAGAGGTGGTGTCGAGTGGTGCAGAGGTGATACCGAGGTGGTGCTGAGTGGTGCCAAAGTGGTGTTGAGGTGGTGCCAAGGTTGTGCCAAAGTGGTGCAGAGTGGTGTCAGGTGGTGCCCAGGTTTTGCCGAGTAGTGCCGAGGTTGTGCAGAGTGGTGCACAGATGGTACAGAATGATGCAGAGTGGTGACAAGGTGGTAATGAGGTGGTGTCCAGTGATGCTGAGGTGGTACCGAGGTGGTGCTGAGTGGTGGATAGGTGGTGCAGAGGAAGTGCTGAGATAATGGTGAGTGATGCCAAAGTGGTACCCAGTGGTGCCAAGGTGGTACAAAAGGTGCGGAGTGGTGTTGAGGTAGTGCCCAGGTGGAGCAGAGTTGGTATCGGGTGGTGCCGAGGTTCTGATTATGTTGTGCAGAGTGGTGCTGAGGTGGTGCGGAGTGGTGCTTAGTTAGTGCAGAGGTAGTACCGAATGGTGCCTAGGTAGTACTGAGTGGTGCTGAGATTGTGCCGAGGTGCAGAGATTGTACAGAGTGATGCCGAGATGGTACCAGAGTGGTGCCCAGTGATGCCGTGGTGGTACCCAATGGTGCAGAGGTAGTACCGATCTGGTGCCGAGTGGTGCAGATGTGGTTGCGAGTGGTGCCGTGTGATGCTGAGGTAGTAACGAGTGGTGCAGAGTGATGCCAAGGTTTGCAAGCTACCAAGGGTTGAACATGGGAATAATTTTCTGATGGCTATTCTGAACCCTAGATTGGGTTACTAGCCTTATTGCCAGTGGAAGATGCATACTTGCCACTACTAATAATCCACTTTCCAACATTGTGGTGCTCAGTGGTGTGGATGACGACTTGTGTTTAAAAAGTACACCTTACAGTAAAGTGAATTAAGATTGTAAAAATCCTCTAAATTGTCTTGGCGCAAATGTTTAGAGCTTTGAAATTTTGAAATTTGGACTAAACTGATTTTTAATCCATTGTTTTGATTTTTCCAAAAGGTTTCTAAGTCTGATTGCTAGTTGTTGTGACCCAAAACTAGGGATACCATGGAACTGGAGCTGGCTAAACTAACTAAACTCAGAGTGGCTCAGCTTAGGATTTTGTGTAAGGATAGGGGGCTACGTGCAGCTCATAATATTAAAAAGGCAAAGTTGGTTAGGTCCCTGAAAGCCTGTGCCAGGTCAGCCCCAGAGAAAGAAGGGCGGGGGAAGCTGCCCCCGCCCCCGCCCCCAATGTCCCCCAGGAAGAGGGTGAGGATGATGCCTCTTCCATTGTACCCGGTGTTAGCTATGCAATTCCAGATGGTGGGAGGAGGGTCCCCTACTCAGGAACCATCCCTGTCCCTTACAGAAAGGCACATTGAGGCCTAACTAACTTCCATAGCCTTGGTAAGGGAGACATTGGAATTAGCTGAGAAGAAATGGGAGAGGGAGGAGGAGAAAAGAAATGTTGGTAGTGAAACTGATGAAGAGTTTGAGATGTCCAGGGGTGTTGGATCTGAACTCAAACTTCCCAAGGGTATAGTGCCTGAGTACACAGAAGTAGATGACATTGATAAGTGGCTAGCAGCCTTTGAGAGGGCCCTTAGAATGAGCAGGGTCCACTCTAAGTATTGGGGTGTGCGCCTGTGGCAGTTGATAGGCTCCTGACCCTGACGGGGAAGGATGCAGACTCATACCAGCAGATGAAGGCATGCTTCATCAAGAGATATGTCTGACTCCAGAGCAGTACAGGGTTAAGTTTAGAGACACCCAGAATGTGAGTTCAGTGTCTTGGGTAGACTTTGTGGACATCTCAGTCAAGGCACTAGAGGGCTAGATTGTTGGTAACCAAGTTGACACATACGAGGGACTGTATAATTTGCTGTCGAAAGAACATATTTTGACATATTGTGCAGAACAGAAGTTATGCCAGTACCTAGTAGACTTTAATCTGACAGACCCCAGAGAGCTGGGGATAGTAGCTGATGAGCTGGCTTTCCATTCAGCACCAGGGGGGTTATCAGAATAAAAGGAGGACAGGTCCCTCCCTCAGGGAAATCCCAAGGGAAAGAAGATCAAAAACAGAAGGAGCCCTCCAAAGACCCACAAAACCTATACAAGGAGGAGGGGTCAGAGCCAACCCAAATTGAAAGGGAGGGGGTATGACCAGAATGCTGCACTGTTAGAATTTCAACCAGGGCAACAGGTGTGGGTTTTAGAGCCAGTGGCACTAAGGGCTCTCTGGGACAAATGGAGGGGCCCTTACCTTATCCTAGAGAAAAAAAGTGAGGTCACCTACTTGGTAGACCTGGGCACCAGGAGAACCCCCAAAATGATGATACAAGTGAACCAACTGAAACTCTGTTGTTGCAGGGCTGATGTGACCATCTTGATAGGTACTGATGAGGATCAGGAGATAGAGTGAACTTCTCCCTAAACTCCTCTCTTACAGCCTCCAAGATGGGTCAGTAGATGGGATTGTCTATTCAGACACCCTCTCTGCTCAACAGAAGGTTCATTGGAGACAGGTTCTGCAACAGTATGCACAGCTCTTTTTCTTACCAACTGGTCAGACTCCCTGCTGTGCCTATGATGAGGACGCTGGAGTCAGCTTTCCTGTCAAAACCAAAATCTTTAACCAGTCTGACCAAGTTAGGGAAAGTATCAAGGTGGAGGCCAGCAAGATGCTGGAGGTCATTGAGCCTTATGAGAGTTTGTGGGCCAGCCCAGTGGCCCTAGTCCCCAAACATTATTCACAGGGTGGAAAGAGAGAAATTAGGTTTTGTGTGGACTACAAAGGCCTCCATGCTGACACCAAGACAGATGCACACCCCATCCCTATAGCTGATTAATTAATAGATAGGTTAGGGGCTGCCAAATACTTAAATAACTTTGACTTAAATGCAGGGTACTGACAGATTGGCGTGGCCCCTATAGCAAAAGAAAAGACTGCGTGCTCCACACCTGATGGGCACTTCCAGTTCACTGTGATGCCCTTTGGTCTAACGAATGCCCCTGCCACCTTGCAAAGGTTGGTGAATCAAGTCCTTGCTGGGTTTGAAGCCTTTAGTGCAGCTTATCTTTATGATATTGCTGTGTTTAGCTCTTCCAAGTAGGATCACCTGGTCCCCCTGGGAAAAGGTTGCACAGGGCATGCAAGCTGCAGGCCTAATGTAGGACTTGGCCCTTTTTGGCTAAAGTCCCTAAACTTTTTGCTTTCCCCCTAGACCTTTTTTCTGACATGGTGTTGCCAACTTAGATGCTTTGGATAATTTGCCACTGCTAAACAGTGTCAAAGTGTAAGTGATATGTAACAAGAGGAGGGACAATAGGGCTTTTTTCAGGTCCAGCATACGTGCCCAGGGAAATGTGTATAAAGATGGGTATGCAGTACCTAAGGGTGAGGAGACATATAAGGTCAGCGAGTACTAGGTTTGATATGTAGGTTCAATAAGTGAATCCTATTATTCAAAGTGAGAGGGGGAGACGCCTCTTCAGAACTGGAGCCCTCACACACTCAGCAAGCTAGGTGTCCTGCTTCATCATCTGGGCTTGCTCCTCGTCGGGCCAGCGCTGCAATGCCTGACAGGCTCCCATAAGTGGGGCTCTTTGTCGGAGATCTTTTGTCCCTGCCGTTTGGTGCACTGGGGGTGAGGGGCCCAGTAGTGTAGATGTAGTGTAAGTGCGTTAAAACAGGTCAATTATTCCTTGAATTGTATTTATTCTGGTAGGTAAATTGCCTGATTAAAAGTCAATAGAGTGGCATAAAGCTAGGGGTTAAGTGCCTAGATGCCTACGTCCTACTCTCATTCGGTCTTTCGGGAGTGTGTAATAGTATGGTATTCTAGGTTATTTTGCAATCAGGAAATCAGCCTCTTTTTTATTGATCCAATAATTAGTGACTGCTTCATGGACCATGCTGGTAATCTTAGATGTCAATCTATTGGTAGGGTTGTCTGTTATTACAGTGTAGTACTTTGTGGTGTGTAGTTGTTTTAGACATTCTGTGTCATAGTCAGTAGTTGACTGGATGACAGTGGCACCGCCTTTGTCGGCCTGCTTTATGGTGATAGTCACGTCCTCAGCCAGAGATCTGGCAGCCGCCAGTTCTGTTTTAGACAGATTGTGAAATGGTTTGTTGTTATAGGGGTTAGCCAATTCATTGAGTACGGCTTTTTCAAACGCTAACACCTCTACAGGAATCATACTGTTACCAGGTGTAAATGTAGAAGGGTTACGTAACCCTGTGTCAACCTGATCGTCAGTAAGTCTGTCTTGAAAAAAGGCTTTTAGGCGAACCTTTCTGAAGAAGTTCTGTAGTTCACACTGATCTCTGAATTTGTCAATCTTGGGGGTGGGGACAAAACCTAGGCCTTTCTTAAGGACCATTGTTTCTGTCTCAGTAAGTGATCTGTGTGATAGATTTACTATCAATTCTTCTGACTTCTTGTCTTGCTCCTCGTTTCTATGTTGTTTGGAGGTTGTTCCTGCTACTGCACTTGCTTTTGCCCTCCTCTTCTCTGCCCTCTTCCTCTGCCCCAACCTCTGTCTGAAAAAGATGGGTTGCTGTTGTGGAAGAATTGGGGTTGTCCTTGGTGATACATTGAATATTGCCAAGAAGGGAGCGGAGGAGCTGGGAAGGATGGGGTATTGTAATATTGCTTGGGTCTGTTAACCCTTCTAGAATTATTGCTGCCTCCACTTCCAGTGCTGGAGTCGCTGTTAGTGGAACCCATTCTGTTGTGTGAGCTCTCATCGCTTGAATAACTGGTTTTAACTGAGGTATAATCTGCTTTCAGATAGGGATACACCTTTTCCTTATCAAATTTAGTTATATCTTTCTGAAGTTTAGCAATTTTTTGTTTCATCAAGTAGTCCTTATTCTCGGTTATCTCATAGCTGATCTCGGCCAACTTGGATTTGTAAGTCGTTAGTTTGATAGTTGTTTTTAAAGACCCTTCAGCGATCTGTATCCTGATCAACAAGGCGTCTGCAATTCTTTTTGCTGTGGTGATGATTAATACAAGCCAGTCCCTAGTGCACTTCCAAGCAACTAGGGACCATTCTTTTTGCAATGTGGCATCTTCTAGGAACAGCCTAGGGAAGTTGTTAACCATATGGCCATTAGGGGCAATATTGGCCCGTAAGTATTCAGTCATTAAAGCCCCATGTAAACTTCCCTAGGCTGTTCCTAGAAGATGCCACATTTTAAAAAGAATGGTCCCTAGTTGCTTGGAAGTGCGCTAGGGACTGGCTACAAAGACCTCTATAGGTAAGATTCCTCTATGCAAGGATCTTAAGAAACAGTCTAAAAATAAATCAGGCAATATTCGTGTTACCCCCTCCTTAAGGTCATATTTCAAGGTCAAAGCTACACAATCCTCTTTGAAGGCACCAAATCAAAGCCCTGAATATAACGCTGGGACAACATCGAGTAACACCAGAGTTCTGAAAACACAACCGCCACTGGAAATAAGCAAAGGAACAGAAATGGATCCTGTACGTCTGGAAAATAGATATGACTCTCTCTTAAACTTGGTTGATGAAGATAACACTGCTAATAATCCTCCGCTTTCCCTGGCTAAAAAGGTCAATGCTGTCAATCAACGTAATGGCACTAATGGCACTGAGACAAAGAGCTCCTCGCAGAGTAGTAGTTCAGCAGAAGAGCTAGGGTCATCAAGGATATTAAGTACAGCGTGTAGTACAGGGGCCCTCACCTCCACAGAGGGGTTACTAACTACCCTTCTTACAGAAATAAGAGATAAATTTGCTGTCTCTGAAAATAACCAACTGAAAATACAAACAGTCTGCGAGACATTAGAAACTAAAATGAATGCCATTTCAGAAAGAGTAGGGGCTATGGAGTTGGCTATGGAGGACCTCACGAGACAAGTAGATAAAAATACACGTGCAATGCAGACGTTAAGGAGGCGATAAAGTCTTGAGGGAGAAATTGGAAATCTTAGAAAACAATGCAAGGAGGAATAACATCAGGCTCCTGAATATACCAGAAGACGTGGAGGGAGGGGATATAAGATCTTTTATAATTAACCTCATTACAGAATTACACCCTGATATTGACAAACAGCTTCTTGAGGATGACATACAAAGAGTGCATCGGGATCCCTTCTCTAAAAGACCTGGGAAGAAAAATCCAAGAAGGATCCTAGTTAATTTTAAGTCTTATGTGCTTAAAGAAAAGATTTTGGCAGGAGAGTTAAAAGCAGGGGAGTACAAGAAAGCTGGATGGTCATTTCGTCTCAGATCAGACATTTCACATATCACTCAGGACAAACAATGGGAGCTGGGGAACTCTATGCAGGAACTAAGAAATTTGGGCGCTACAGCAAACCTACAATTCTAAAAGTGATGTGGAATAATAAAATGTTTAATTTTAAGGATCCCGAAGAGGCAAACGCCCTGATAAACCAGATAAAGAGTACATCCAAATGAGAATCAATGGATTTAAGCCTGGTTAGAGATAGAGTCTGAAAACCAGAGGTATTTAATTTTACCTCTAGTAGAATCAAGGGAGCGTTCCCCAGGGGAGGGGGGTTGGATCACATATAAAATGCAAAAAAAAAAAAAAAATTATACACAGGGTGGGGGAGCAAAGGGGAAAAAAGAAAAAAAATGTCCTCATTTATAAACAACATTCAAAGGGTCTTATGTAATCTTTGGCCTTCTCTCTTAGATGTTAATGATGTTGGTGATTTCTACGTTTTCCGGGTTAGTTATGGCTAAGAATGAAAAAGCGAAAGCCATGAGAATTATGTCCTGGAATATTAATGGTTTAAGGGTTACCTCCAGAAGAAAGAGAATATTAAAGGCTATCTGACTGCAATGTTTTCTTTATTCAAGAATCTCATTTGCTTAGAGAAGAGTGGACAGCGGTTTTAAAACAGCAAAAATGGATTGAACATTGTATCTGTACAACCCAATCCTGTACAGTGAAAGGGGTCGCCATTTTACTTAGAAAAAGTGCCCAAGCTATGCTAGGTGAATGCACGGTCGACCCCTTAGGAAGGTGGACAATTGTTAGGGTTAAAATCAACAGTGCATGGTTGACTTTTGTAGGTTACTATGGGCTGAATTTAGATGATCCAGCCGCTTTGTATATTCTACTTCTTCAACTAACCAAAATAAATGACCGTATAATATTAGGGGGTGATTTTAATGTGGTTTGGTAGAGTAGCAGTAAACACACAAAAAATGAGAGTTGCCTTGGGGCAATTAATATCGGACATTGGGCTTGTAGATATATGGAGAGAGATGGCCCATAAGACAAGGACATTTGGTGGGAAATTCACATTCTATAACAAAAAGTGCAGACATCGTTCCAGAATTGATTTTTTTCTTAGTCGATGTTGTTATAAGTAGAAATACCAATACTGTTAGCCATGTCCCGGAGCATGTGTCAGATCACTCCGCAGTAATCTTAGAATTAGCTATGGATGTGGGCTTCTCTCCCCGTTGGTGGACCATTAATCGAGCACTACTGCTAGAAAATGCAGTAATCGAAAAACTAAAAGTAGAAACTAAAGAGTTTTTTATTTTAACCTTAATTCAGGTCCTCTTCAAGTTGTATGAGATGCATATAAGGCTTGCCTGAGAGGTTTTTTAACAACCGCATCTATCTCTCAATCTAAGAAAGTGCAAGAGGAGACCAAAAAGCTAGAAGCTGATATACACAAGCTTCAGGAACATCTAGAGAATGATCAGGGGAACCCTAATATTTTAAGAGAACTATTAACCGCGAAACATAAGCTCACTGACTTCCTAGAAATAATAGTTTTTAAAAAGTGGGAGGCCAGCAAGCTAGCTCATCACGAATATGGAGAGGGTTGTAGCAAGCTTCTTGCTTGGAAAACAAAAGTTGATCAGACAAGAAATTGGATAAAGGATCTCCGATGCTTAAATACCGGTAATATTATCATGGATTGGTTGAATGTCTCTACCACATTCAGTCCAGAGACATTGAACTGGTGACTCTGTTGGGTGGAAGTCGGGTTTTGAGTATTCGGGTGAAATTTTATTCCCCTATCATAACAAATTTGATACTAGAACAGGCTGAAAATTTTCAACGCTTAGGTATTGATATTCTACCTATCTCTACCCCAGGCAAGCCAAACTCTTTTGATAAGCAGGGGTTGAGGGGTGGTGAGCAAAACGGGGTAACCTCTCCTCTGAGAGACCTGAAAATTTGGGTTTCCAGGGGAAAACGCTTAGTATCGCACGTGAAGCCTCTCCCACTAGTTGAGAATTCCACACTCAATGATGACAATAACCGGTGGAATTGGCTCCATAGTGCATTATCAACAAAAAATAAGGATAACCCCAAATTGTTCCACCATCTTTAACCCAGCCTTAAACATAATCTCCTGGAACGCGGCCGGATTCCATAGCAGCCCGGAGAAAATGACCTTTTTATCCACTCTGGAGGCTGATATATTGTGCATCCAGGAAACATGGTGCATAGATAGGTTAACGCCTTTAAAAGATTTTTATGTTTTGGAAGTTCCGGCTGCGCCCTCTAAGAAAGGGCATGCTAGGGGGGGGCTCGCCTGTTTACTGTCAAATAAGTTTCAATGGAGATTTTCCCATTATATAGACTCCAGTAGACTTTTCCACACAATAACATTAGAAAATATGTTCCATGACAATGTAAAATACCCCATGGTAATTTTCAATGTGTATATTCCGCCTGAGGAATGTTTTAATGATAAATTGCAGCAGGTTCTCCAGTATATCGATAAGATAAAAAATTCACCTCCTTTTCCTGTAATCTTGCTCATTGGTGATTTGAATTGTAAAGTTTCAAACGCTAGTCTAAAACTCTTCAGGGATAAAGCTAAGGAGGAAGCACATTGCATCCCCCAGACGCTCTTCCCTGAAAACTTAAGGACAAATAAAAGGGGGAAGATCTTGTTAAAAGAATTAGCGATCGGGGATGGCATTATCTTAAATGGAAGATTTCCATCTGACGTCCCCGCAAATTATACCCACAAATCCCCCTTTGGGTCATCAATTTTGGACTATGCTATCGCCAGCTACAGTCTGTTTCCCCAGATTCTTGACTTAAAGATCATACCCACGACTCTGAGCGACCACAGTATATTGTTACTATCAATTTCGTTAAATTCTATGAATACGGCATCCTGGTCGCTAAATGGCAGGGAGGCTACCTTCCACTCGACATCTGGAAGATGCTTCTGGAATAATGCTGCCATTAATGGGGTGCAGGAGCTACTGACCGATACCCTTAGGGAAATAGAAGAGTGGAACGGAAATGAAATAGTTTGTTTTGAGGAATTCATGGTAAAGATTCTATTGAATGCTAAAAAAACTGTCCCCCCTAGGAAAAAAGGAGAGGTAGTTCCTCTGACTCTCCGTAATCTGAATAGGGAATTAAACAAACTAATCCGTGCACAGTACGTTGAAAGGGTACCGGAACGTAGGAAAGATATCGCTAGGTTAAAAAGAAAGAGAAGCAGACTCAAGCTAAAAATTAAAAGGGACAGGGAGAATGAAGTATGGATTAAATTAAGGGAATCTGCTGCTTATGGCAACATTAAAGATTTTTGGGCAATAATCGGGAAAGGATGTGGTACACGCCACTCCCCTACTCCCATAGCTATACCAGAAGATCTATGGTCCTCTCATATCCGAGAATTATATGCAGGGAACGGGACCACAGGTGTGGATAACTTCATGTACGCTGCCCCTGATGACCCGGTCTTCTTTCCCTCTGAGAAGGAAATCGAGTTGACTATAAAAAATATGCGATCCTCTGGGGCCATGGGACCGGATGAGTTTCCGATGACGGCCCTAAAACAAGACCCTTTAACCTGGAGTAAAATCTTGTACCCCCTGTTTAGGGCATGCCATCTTTCCAAACGTATCCCTGCATCGTGGAGAGGAAGCATTCTGGTCCCTATCTTCAAAAAGGGAGCAAGGGACAGCCCCAGTAACTATCGCATGATTGCGCTCCTCGACTCCATCGGAAAGGTCTTTGCGAAATGCCTCCTAAGATCTCTTTCTGATTGGGTCGAGGAGCGCAACATCTTGCCGTTGGAACAAACTGGCTTCCGAAGGGAACATGGCACTCTGGACAACCTGACTGCCCTTCAGGTTATTACTGATAAATATGTCCAGGTGAGAGGGGGTGTTGTATACGCCGCCTTCATTGATTCCTCCACAGCGTTCGATAAAGTAGATCGGGGAACGCTGTGGAGAAAATTGGCGACGCTGGGTGTCCCTACTCCCCTGCTGGAATTGGTGCGGGCTCTGCACACTGAGACCTGGTGCAGGGTCTTAATGGGGGGCGAAGGGGGGCTGTCGGCCAAAATACCATCTCAGAATGGCCTTAAACAGGGCTGCTTATTGGCGCCCCTGTTGTTTTCCCTATACACAACTGACCTCCCTGCTGCTGTGTCCCATAGTGAGGGGATCGCACCGTTGATAGGAGGGGTGCCAATAGCCTGTCTGATGTATGCCGATGATGTGTTATTGCTTGACTTAACTCCTGTGGGTCTGGCAAATCGGCTTCAGGCTCTTCAGGACTTTGCTGGGGAGCATCATATGAAGATCAATATTAATAAAAGTAAAGTGATGTGTATTGCTGGTAGGAAGAAATGCCGCTCGACAAATTTTGGTTGGGCTATTGGAGGGCTTAGATTGGAGGTCGTAACTTGTTATACCTTTTTAGGGAAAATATTCTCGGCCAATATGAGCGAGAATCTTCATATAGAGCATTGCTCTCGCAAAGCTCTTGCCCATGGCAATGGGTTAAAGTCCCTATACCTGGCAACGGGGAAAAGACATTTTTCTAGCCTTCTAGAAGTATTTAGAGCTAAAATCCCCGCAACCATCTTGTATGGTATAGAAATAATAGAGATAAAATATTGGGACTTTTGCCACAAGACTGAGGGAAAACTCCTAAGATCCCTCTCGACTCTTAACAATGCCTGTCCACTGGCTGCCTGCAGGCTGGATTTCGGACTCAGGAGTGCCTGGGTTCAGGGGCTGTGCGCCTTAATAAGGTGGGTAGCCAGCTTAGCCAGAGCGAGAGAAGGAACCCTGCGAGTTTTACTCAAAAATGAACTTTTGGGCAATTTTAAGGAGTTCTCTAAACTTGTTAGTAATTTTAGAGGGGCTGTGAAAATCCTTAGACTGGATGAAAGCGCTCTTTTCTCCTATTCTCCCACGCAGTTAAAGCAGGTCCTTAAGGAGGCTTCGTGGGAGTATTGTTTTCTATCCGACAAAAAAACAGTTGGAGATAAAAGGAATGTGGAGCCGCTGATCTCCTCCTATAGGTTGAAACAGCCCCAACCGTATGCCCTGTGGAACTTGCCACATGGGATACGCAGGTTTTGGTTTTTATTACGTTATGACTTAATCCCTCTTAACGTGTTGCTGTCCAAATGGCATGGCACTTCACCGTTGTGCAATCTATGTAAATTAAATAACCAGGACTGTATGCATGTACTTTTGATTTGTCCTATGTTACGTAGCTTGCGCAAGCGATGGCTTAAAGTAATCTGTCTACGCCTCAGCATTGTCACTTTACAAGATTTTCTTCATGCACTTTATTGCCCACCAAATGAAATGTTCTGTGCTTATGTTTTTAACTTTTTTAAAGGATTTTTAGCTATTTATTAAATTTTCTGGAAGATTGTGCCGGCCCGGCCTTGTGGGACTGATGGCTTGCAGTGTACCTATTACGGTTCGAATACTATGTTTTTATAATTCTTGTACTTTTGATGACTGTGTTGCTTTGTCTGTACATGTTTATGTGGCCCTCTGTTTTGAGAGCCAAAACATAATAAATAAATAAATAAATAAATTATCATGGATGACTCTGAAATTGAGGAGGCCTTTGTTCAATTTTTTAAAAACTTGTATACAGATGAGACGAGACTTGATGAAGACCGTATGGAAGAATTTCTCTCAGAATTAGCCCTTCCCTCACTTCAGTGTAATGAAAAGGAGCAACTAAACCGCCCCATATCGGTGGAGGAAGTTATTCAAACTATTAGTTCCCTAAAAAAGGGGAAAGCCGCTGGCCCTGACTCCATACCTAACGAGATTTACATTATTTCGAAAGAAGAACTTGCACCCTTTCTTTTTCAATTGTTTAACTCATTCTTTATAGAAGGTCATAGCCCCCCGTGTCATGGGAAGAAGCCACCATAACAATTCTGTTAAAACCAAATAGAAATCCAAGACTCTGTGAGTCCTACAGGCCTCTCTCACTTTTGAACTGTGACCATAAAATATATACGCAGATCACTACTAAATGCCTAGATAAGGTAATAGGCCCATTAATACACCCAGCCCAGAAAGGGTTTATGAAAGGGAGGCAACTCAGTGAATTGATACACGATTTAATTGGGGCGATAGGTATGGCTCTGACTTACAAGACCCCTTTAGCAGTAATGACATTTGATGCTGCTAAAGCTTTCGATCGGGTCAACTGGTCTTTCCTGTTTAAAATAATTCAACGCTTTAACCTAGGTGAAACTTTTTTGACGGCTATCAAAGCCATTTACAAAAATCCATCCGCTAAAATCACCATAAACGGAAAATTAACTAGATCAATACAAATAGGAAGGGGGACCAGACAGGGCTGCCCCCTTTCTCCTTTACTTTTCAATATCTATATTGAACCCCTTGCGTGTAAATTGAGAGCTTGCCAGAACATTACTCCCTTCAGATGTAATGGATGGGAGAAGAAAATCGGCCTATACGCGGATGATCTTCTAATATACACCGACAATTTAGAAAGATCATTTCCAGAGATATGGTCAGAGATACAGAGTTTTGGAAAGGTTTCTGGATACCTTATCAATCAACAAAAAGCAGAATTAATTAAATGGAATACCAACTTCAGGAGCATTTATAAAAGAAGGAAATTAGATATCTTGGTATCGAGATAGTTCAAAATATTGACAAAATTGCTTTGGTCAACTTTGAAAAAGTAACAAAGAAAGTCAGTTCACAATTATAATCATGGGAGGGCGCTTACACTTTCCTTCTTGGGTAAGTCAAATTTATTAAAAATGTAAATTTTACCAAAATATAAATTTTTGTTTAGTACTATCCCTTTAGACTTCCCAAAAATGTGGTTTAAGAAAGTGCAGGGGCTTTTTTCAAGCTTTATGTGGGCAAACAAAATTCCAAGAATAGCTTCAAAAAAACTTAGAAAGAAAAAAGCTTATGGAGGCATAGCAACTATCTGTGTTTCTGTGCCTTCCAATTAAAAAATTTCCGACAATTGTTGATTGAAAGTTCAACTTTTTCTCCACTTTACAAAGCCCTTACAACCGAGTTTATTCAACAAGCAGGGTGTTTCCTTTTAACATTTGGCCATCCAAAATATTTTTAAAAGGTCAAATTGAAGATTTTGGTAACAGCCACGAAGATCTGGTCTCAGGTGAGACGCCTTCTAAAAATCCCGTATTACAATGATGCTGCACCGATCTGGGACTACCCAGGCACACTGCTGTGTTTAGAAGATGCCCTTGCTGCTCCTCTTCGTGCTTGTGGCATCACCACATGGGGGCAATTGATTTTCGATGCAGAACTTATCTCTTGGCCTCATTTCTCGGAGATATGTGAGAACTCGGTTTGAAAGTTTAAATAGTATCAGTTGTCAAGCTGGGCAAAATCTATAGGTAAAGAGCTAGAAGGGAACTCGGACTTGGCATCAAAGATATGCTCACGTCAAACAAAATCGAAAGAAGTGGCAGTGTGGTACTGGTTACTAGATCAGAATGGAGAAGAGATACAGGCCTCATTTACTGAGATTTGGAAGAAGGACCTGACGGACGAAGACCTTGAGAAAACAGGGCAAGTAGCTATGTATTTTTTATGGTCGTATGTGAATGCTGCACCCTTAAAAAAGAATCACCTCTTCACAGTACACAAAGCCTACTGGACACCTCAGAAAATATCGAAAATGGGGAGCCAAGAGATCAAGAAGTGTCCAAAATGTGGAGAAGATAAGGCAAACGAGGTCCATATGTTCTGGAGATGTCCTGTAATATACTCTTATTGGCAGAAGGTGGGTAAGACCATTTCAGATATTATGGGGCTTGAAATAAAACTAACAACCCCGTCTATAATTTTTGGGATACTACCGAGGGACTTAGACAGCTGTCCTTTAACAAAAAGGCACAACACACTCTTCTTTATCCTGATTTTGCTGGCTCGTAGAGAGCTATGTATTGAATGGATTCTACCTTGTTCCCCTATGGAAGAAGAATGGATTCATTCCATTCAGAGGGTATCCTCTCTAGATCAATCTGGCAAACAGAATAGAAAAACCACATTTTGGGAAATCTGGGATAAGTGGGTGGAGACAGACTCTTCTTAGAATCACATATAAGTCATTAGAACCTGGCCCCCTGTTGGTTTATTGTTTTTCTCTTCACTGATCTCTGGTATTTTCGTTGTTTCTTCTTCTTTTTGGTATTTGTTTTTTGGTCCGATGATGAAGAATATGCTCTAAAAGGAGGCCTTTGGCAGGGCCCCACCACCTCCAAAAAGGAGGAAAGCAATGGTCTAACAGTAGAATCAAGATTAAGGGTGTGACGCCACCCAAGAGGCCGAAGGTGTGGGCCGGAGATATTTGATATCACTCTCTCCCTTGTAGAGTGACCGGGCCCCTAACAACTACTTTGGCCACTTGAGGTGGTTGGAATACTCCCTTCTTGAACTAAGAGCATATTGTGGATAAATGAGGAGAAACAAATCACACACACACAAAAAAGTGAACTGTGTGTGCCAGGGCTGGTAATGCAAATGCTAATAGTGGGCCTGCTGCACTATATCCACCCACACAAGTAGCCTTAAAAAAGGAACTCCAGCCTGCCATTGCAGGGCCTGTGTGCAGTTTGTGAAACTGCCATGTTCTGTTAAGTGCACTCACTTGCCAGACCATACCCTTCCCTTTCTGTGGACCTCAGACACCCCTATGGTAGGTCTGGGGTACCCCCTGGATAGGGTGTACTGCATGTGAAAGGTAGGACATGTACTAAGGTGTATGTCATGTCCTGACAGTGAAATAATCTCCATTTTGTTTTTCACTGTTGAAAGGCCATCTTGCCCATAGGATAGAATGGGAAGGTTGTTTAATATATTTTTCAGCCTATCTTCCTAAAAGCTTAAGATGGAAAGGTGAAGTTTAGTATGTCTAAACTCACAATGCAATAACACATCTTTTCATGTAGGTGTTTTTTGCATTGTGTGTTCAGAAGCCACTCTTTTAGAAGTGGCTGCGTTTTTGTGCTCTGACATTTCTGTGTGTCTCTGCCTGGCTGTGCATTGACTGTCTGGATTTGAAAGCGATAGGATCTGGGGAATGTCTTGACCCAGGGGAGGAGGTGAGACAGCAACAGGCTGACCTGCATCTGGAGTGTAGGGGGAGGAGAAGCCCCTAGAGGTGAAGAGGCCTAGGTAGCTGCTATAAACAATTGGGCCATCTCCTGTTGAGTGATTGAGAATCCAGACCCCCACTAATCAAAGAAAGAGAGGTGTCACTGGCAGGGAGGCACCCAGAACTGGTTTGAACAGGGGTCAGTGCCCCCTGAAGCACACAGACTTCAAAGCCATTGAGGGGTATAACTATGAGAGCTGAAGCCCCTGAACTTTGGAGAATGGCTTGATCAAGTGTGAACAATACTGGAGCTACTTCGTGGTCAAGAGGACCTTTGCCAAGGAAGAAACAGATGATTCTGAGGGATAGGACTGCTCTTGCTGTGTGATCAGAGGCTGGCAAGCAGTTTGCTATTTCAACCAAGGAAAGGCTAAAGGGACTTTGCTGTGTGCTGTGTCCCCCTGCTTGAAGGACTTTGCTGTATGCTTTGTCCTGAAGTAACTATCTCCAAGGGCCTGAGGTGAGCTGACTACCTGTTCGGTAACACAGGAACACCAAAGTTTCCAAAGAAGACTTGTGTGTGGAGTGCCCAGTGATCGTGCACCTGGAGTGAAGGAAGACTCAGTGACGCTGTGTGCGTGTGCTTTGTGGCAGCCTTCGATCCTCGTAGTTGAAGCGGCCCGGAGAGGCAGTCCTGGAGGAGCTGAGTTTCCGGCCTGAGCCGCCGTTGCCAGTAAACCAAGCTGCATTGGAGGCCCAGCCACTTGACGAGGAGAGGAGAGTGAGTTCGGGGCACGGGCTCAGAAGGAGACGCTCTCAGCCTCTCTCTTGTGCTGGCAGCACGAGCCTCTGCTTCGGCTCGTGTCGCAGGCCGTATCGCCAAAGGAGTGGTGTTACAGGGGCCGGAGTGCGAAGCTGCACTTTGAGATTACATTGTACTGTGTGGGGGCAACTGTGCGAGGCTGAGCGACCGCCTAAGGCACGGTGATTGGGGCCTGAGTGTATTAGTCATTATTCCATTTCTGAAGAACGGAGTAACTGACTGTCGTATTACACATTGCATCCTTTCTGCATAACGGAGTACCTGATTAGAGTATTATGCATTGCATTATTCCTGCATACCAAACTACCTGATTAGTGTATGACGCATGGCATTTCCATCTGCATAGCGAACTACCTGATTGTCATATGACGCATAGCATTGTTTCTGACCAACGATCTACCTGATTAGCGTATTGTGCATTACATTTCTCCTGCATAATGAATTACCTGATTAGTGTATACCCATTGACTTATTTTTGCAGAACGACATATCTGGTGGTTGTATTACGCATTGCATTGTTTTATCTTGCAAAGTGCCTGATTGTTGCGTTACGCATTGCATTCTTTTCATTGCAGAGTGTCTGATTGCTACGTTACGCATTACAGCATTGTTACATTGCAAAAGTATCTGATTCTAGCATTACGTCTGTTTGATATGATTTTAGGAGTACAAGAGAATGTTTAGAAGTGCTCACTGATATCGCTAGAACTTACAAGGGCTGGCTGGCCTAACAACCGGCCAGGAGAAATATTACACAACCTCATATGTTGGTTTTATATTGTGTGGTCTTAACATATATCTTTTTACATAAAGTTTATATTCGTTTTTACAAAACTCGTGTGGAGTCTATTTGTGGTGTCATCATTGGATTATTGTGTGCGTGGTTGTGAATACTTTACACATTTGCCTTGAAGATCAGCCTGGCTGCTTGTGCCAAGCTACCGAGGGGGTGAGCGGGGTTATCTAAAAAGGTGAACTCTTTTCCCTGACGTTGGAACTCGGGTTCCTACTTGGCCTAAGACCTCAGCCAACCAGGGATCCAGGGTCTAACACCTTATTATCAAGGTACCCAAGTGCCAGATAGGGCAGGGAACTGTTGTGTACTTGGGACACTTTGTAGTTGGAGGCGAAGTCCAACCACATGTAAAACCTAACTGTACAATGCACCCTGCCCTATGGCCTACCTAGGGCCTGCCTTAGGAGTAACTTATATGCAATAAAAGGGGAGTATATGGCTTGGCATGGGGGTTATATTGCCAAGTTCAGTTGGCAGGTTAAAACTGAACTCAGGCTGCAATGGGAGGCCTGGGACATGTTTTAATGTGCTACTTAAGTGGGTGGCACAATAGGTGCTGCAGGGCCTCTAGTAGCATTTGATCTACAGGCCCTGGTTAGCTGTGGTAAAGTGCAGAGAGTTGTAAAGCCAAATAAAATTAATTAAGCAAAAAAGTGGAGGGTATAGACAAGATGTTTGGGGGTAACCCTGCAGAGAGGGGTACGTCTAACACCCAGCAAATGTATTGGAGAAACTAATTAACTGACTCCTCACTGACCACCTCAGCAACCACCAGCTCCTCAATGCCACACAGTCTGGATTCAAGCTCAACCACAGTACAGAAACAGCACTTATTGCTGTCGAAGATGACCTCTGCATGATCTTTGACAGAGGAGACCCGACAGCCCTCATTCTCCTGGACCTCTCTGCAGCATTTGACATGGTCTCACACCCCATCCTCAGCAGGCGCCTGCACGCGAATGGCATCCAAGGACTAGCCCTCTGCTGGATGTGCTCCTTCTTAACGGATAGAGCAGAGGCTGGCATCCTGGAACCGTCCTCCTTGGAAGCCTGCAAGCTCATCTGGGGAGTCCCTCTTGGGTCATTGTGCAGCCCCACCATCTTCAATGCTTACATGATCCCTCTGGCCAGTGTCATCCATGTACATAACATCCGCTCTTATGCAAACAACACGCAACTCAAATTCTCTCTCTTGGACAAAACCCCAACACTAGAAACAAGTTCACCACCTGCGTAACAAAAGTCACTAACTGAATGAAAGCCAACAGTCTCAATTCCAGCACGAGCAAGACTGAATTAGTGATCTGCCGCAAGAACACATCACAAGGTGGGACTCCACCTGGTGGCCCGCTCAACTTGGACCCCCACCAATAACCCATGCCAGGCACCTCAGAATAATGATCGACAGCAAACTGAACATGACTGCACAAGTCAACCCATCACTGCATCTTGCTTCCACACTCCGACAATGCTGAGAAAGATCTTCAAATGGCTCCCAAGGAACACTAGAAAAAATGTGACTCACGCCCTAGTCAACAGTAAGTTGGACTACGGGAGCACCCTCTACTCCTGAGTCACAGAGCAACCAACCATAACACTACAAACAATCCAGAACTTGGCAGCTATACTCCTCTCCGACCTCCAACTCAGAACTCACATCACACCACACCTCAGGAAGCACCTCTGGCTCCTGATACACAACTTAGGCCCGTCCTACCTGAACAGTCACTTTTCCTTCCAACAACCATCCAGACACCTCCGCTCCACAGGACTCTTACTCCAACTTATCCCACGCATACCAGAGAACAGATCAGGAGGACAATGGAATAAAAATTACAAACATACTTAGAAAAACCTATTGGAAAACGTTATTTGAAAACATGTATAAAAATATATTGAGAAAACATACCGAGAAAAGATATTTAAAAAAGATACTGAATTTGAAAGAAATATTTGAAAAAACACTCAAATGAGTATTCAAGGAGATGTTATGCAAAATTAAAATGCTGATGATATGAGATAAAATGATGACTGTGAAGGGTCAATTCCGCAGACGGAAAAGGATTTAAATCTTTTGTGGTATGACTCTTATATGAGCATGGGTGGGGTCAGCCTAATAGACCCTTTAAACCTGTGCAGGATCTGTATTTGGATGATGCTGGGTATGACGTACTAGATTATTGATGATGTAAATGCAGCCAAAAGGGTAAAATTGAATAAATCATAGGATGTCATATTAGATGTGGAAGGCAATGCTATGTTCTAACCTGGGTTAATCCAACATCCCAATTCACAGGAATGGTTTCTCCCTTCTTTCATTGATAAATATGGAAATGCCAGAATAAAGGCCCTATAGGTAGGAATACTATGGTGGCATGCCCTGAGCCGACAGTCTCAGGAAAGGGCGGCATTAACGCTAGTGTTGTAATAAAAGGATTATTACTTTTCTGTGTAGAGGAGGCTAGGACCCAAGGAAAGGGGAAGATATGTCATGGTTTTCATGCCAGGACAAGCTTTTGGATGTCATAGGACGCTTCACTAAGATACCTTGAGCTGCAGAGTAGGTCAATTGTAAGGGTGAGGGATTGGATCGTAAGACTGTTTCTATTTTTTTTAATTTTTTTTATTGAAAGTACAAAAAACAAATGCAAAGATGAAAAAGCCTATTCTCTCATGACCCGCCTCCCTGCCCATCCTCTGCCCCCGACTCTAAAAACAGCAGAATAGACATTGGATGATGAGTAATCTATTACAGTTACACAATGTCTGATATTACAAAAGTCGAAAAGACAATGGACCAGGAGTAGAGAGAAAAATAAAAGGCGGAGAAAGAAAGAAGAGAAGGAAAGAAGAGAAGGAAAAGAAAGAGAAAAAGAGAGAATATCTAAATGGGATAGAAACTATTGTGCAATATATCCTACAGCCTTAAAACTTTTCCAAAATCCCTGTTAGGTCGGTCTATCTAAGCCAAGCGGATAATGGTTGCCAGACAGCAAGGCCCTTTTTTCCCCCCTGTTGCCCATTTTGGAAAATATAGCCTTTTCTATATTATAAGTAGAAATCAGACGGGCTAACCAATGAGAGAATAGTGGAGGGTTAGGATGCTTCCAAGATGACGTTATACAGAGACGCAAAATATTCATAGCAACAAAAATAAGTGAGCCTCCATCTTTCTGCAGACCTTGTTTTGCGTGCCTAATAGAACAGTCGGGGGTGTTAGTTGAATGTCCTGTGACAGAACTTTACTAAAAAAGTCCTCAATCTGGCCCAATCAAGGTATAAGTTGGGGACAAGTAGCGAACATATGGATCGAGTCCACGCTAAACTCTGCACATCTGGGGCAAAATGTTCCCGCCCCGACCCCCATTTTGCGACTCTACCCGGTGTAATATATAAGAAGAAAGCGGTTTTGAAAAATTGTGCCTGCAGTTTGGCTGGTTAGCAAATCGCTCCTTGCTGATTGTATGGCTTGATTAAATGTGTTATAAGAAATATTTAGATACTTTTGCCCTTTATTGGCAGTGGCGAGCATATCGTCGAGCATCAAGCTAGCTAGTTTAGTATATATATAGCCGATCCTGGGCGGGGTAGAGTTTTGTAGTTTGTCAATGAGGTCTACTCTAGAGAAGCCAGCACTCCCCCCAGTCTTACGAGATAGAAAGTCTCTTATAGCCATGTATTTAAAAGAGTGATATTCCTCCAATTAAAATTTAGTTTTCAGAGCATCAAAAGATTTAATACCATCGATGGTTATCAAATCGCCCTTTTTCAATATGCCTGCACGATGCCATTCAGGCATATAAGAAGAGTTGAATATCGATGGTAAATTGGGGTTATTGTTGAGAGTGGTGTAATCATTTCAACTGCCCAACCCAAAAGTTTTCCGTGTATTGGAAAAGACTTTAAAGATATTAATTAAAGTCTTAAATCTTACCCGCTTGTAATAGCCATAGGAGAGCTGACTCCAAAAGCATCCACGGGTCTCTTCCCCCAGAAGCAATTGATAGGGTGATGGTAAACCTGGATCTGGGGTATGTAGATGTTCTTACAGCAATTCTGCGCTATATTGCATGGCTGTAGCCCAGTAATAAAATTTCAGATTAGGTAGTGCCCAGCCGCCCCTCTCTCGGGGAAGAGATAGCAGTTTAAAAGCTCGCCTCGGCCGGGAATATGCCCAGATAAATTGAGAAAAAATATAATCAAATTTTTGTAGCATTACTTTGCTCATCTCCAAGGGAATAGCTCTAAAAAAGTAGAGCAGTGTAGGAAAGTAGGTCATCTTGATGACATTGCATCTCCCTACAATGGTGAGGTGTAAATTGTTTAGTCGTTTAATTGCCCGTTTAGTTTCAATAGCTAATGGGGTCAGATTTTTTTCTACAATAAGATCGGTATCAGCCGTTAGAGTGACACCCAGGTATTTTGCAGACCCGGGTGTCTTCCCAGTCAGTTTGATTATTGTTGATGATCTGGGTTTTACCTTGGTTAAGGGCGTATCTTGATACCTTCCCAAATGTTTTGGCCTCTAGTTCTAGAGCGCTAATGGCGGTCATAGGATCAGGGGTGACCACTGCCAGATCATAGGCCATGATTTTAGTGTCTTGCCTAAATCTGCTCACCGCTCGGATAGTTTGATTGTTTTCTATAGGCTTTATAAATGGATCAATAAAAAGGGTGAAGAGCAGAGGTGAACACGGACACCCCTGACGGGTCCCTTGTGATATTTTGATCTGCTCTGTCTGGGTCCCATAAGACTGTTTCTAAATGAGGCAAAAGAGCCATTTATTTCCTGGGAAATGCCAAAGCTGGGATTTCCTTCCAAAGGAGGAAGGGTTTCTTAAGGATAGATCTCAAGTTA
The DNA here is from genome assembly GCF_964204655.1 of Triturus cristatus. Classification (NCBI taxonomy): domain Eukaryota; kingdom Metazoa; phylum Chordata; class Amphibia; order Caudata; family Salamandridae; genus Triturus; species Triturus cristatus. Next base: position 666,742,468 of record NC_140595.1, read on the forward strand.
GGAAATATGGCAGAAACAGAAGGTAGATATTCTGTGCATGGGTCTCTGTTTGGAGACAGTTATATTAAAAGAAATTCTGAAATATGTGCAGGTTTTTCCTTATTTTGACAAGGGACACGCATCATTGATGAGAGTGTTAGATCAGGTTTCTCCCAGGGCTGGCAGGTTCAGGGGTCGTTTGGCAGGCTGTGTAAATTTCTGCAGATCTTTGTACAGCAGCTAGCTTGGTTTTTCCAGGCCTGTGTTCTTCCCACAGAGAAGGCTGGGGAGGACACTTTGGATCATACGGAGGGACAAGAAAGCAGAGGGGGAACTCAGTGTAAGAGTCTATCCTACACCTTGTAAAGTTTGGGGCCAGTTGGTCCTTCTTTGCACAGTTGTTGCACACTGTAAGGGGGTTTCACATAGACTTTTATGTTCGTCCCTTCCATGACTTGGTTCTGTTTCCAATGAACTTCTCCCAAGGTGAAGTAGAACTAAATTTCAGCAGAGTTAAAGGATATCCTCTGCAAAAGGGCAATAGAGAAGTGTCACAGCCGTCCTAGAGGTTTTGTAAGCAACATATTCCTGGTTAAAGAACAATAAATTCAGATCTGTGATACATCTAAGGAACTTCAATCAGTTTGTGTTGTGCAGGCATGTTAAAAGGGAAACTGGTTTTTCTAAGTGATATTCAGCTTGAAGGAGATTGGATGATGAAGTCAGATTTGAAGGATGTTTATCTGTCTGTTTCCATCCTTCAAGGTCACAGGAGGTATCTCCAGTTCCTGTGGCAGGGGCAGATATTCAGGTTCAAGTCCCTACCCCTTGGTCTTTCCTCAGCTCCTTGGTGTTACACCAAGAAACTAAAGATCCAGGGGTCTTAGGATGGTAGTCGGTATGAATGATGTAATCTTTTTAGGTCAGGAGAGAAGGGTTTTGGTGGCCCTGCTTCAGGAGGCAGTGGACCTAGGCCAACTGTTAGGTTTCATTATAAAATTGGTGAAATCAGACCTGGTACCATAAAAAATATGTATTTTGTGGGTTTCTTAGTGGACTCAGAAAAGGGATGTTAATGCTTTTTCAGTCAAAGTTGAAGTATATCAAGAGGGAGTTAACAGACTCTGTTGCTTCCTCTCATTTCCCTCAAGACCCTACTTGTTTAGTAGGTCTCCTGTCTTCCATCATCCAGGGCCCCTTCGTTACAGGGCATTGCAGAGAGTTAAAAAAAAAGCTATTGCAAAGAGGGCTTTCTTACTCTCAGATTATTCCATTGGAATGGGTAGAAGGAAAAAATAGAATGGTTTCTAGGTCGCGTAGAAGCTTGGAGCGGTAAAGCTATCTTCCCTACAAGCCCAGGTCTAGTCTTAGAATCAGATGCCAGTCTTTGGGGCTTGGGTGCAAGGTGTGGCTCGCATTGGACTAGAGGGAGCTGATCAGAGAAAAAGTTATGTAGGTCTTTAAAGTGGTGTGCAATAAACAGTGAGATAAGAGAATGTATAATATTCACCTCCTTTTCTTTAATAAAATCAGGAATCTTCTTCACAACTAACTATTCTGCCTCAACAAGGACATCATCAGTAATCTTCTAAACATTGTCACACATTCCACAACACACCCAAAACTAAAAAGGCTGCATAACCTTCTTGCAGAGGCTAACATGCTATTGACACAATATTATACAACACCACATACTAAACCCAGAGTGTTGCACTCAGCACCGAGTCTTTGCTCCTCCAAATTACAAATTCAAGATCTCTCTAGCCACTAAGCAGTACTCCAAGGGAGCTGTGGATCCCAGTTGATCTCAGAAACACAACACCTTTCCTCGCCTTCAGACGGCAACTTAAAATGCATTCATTTAACAAATTATTTTCCAATCCATGTCCTGGATGGTTATCGACAAGAACAGTTCTTGTTAGGGCTGGACTGGCCGTAGCGGGCATCGGGCATCGGGCGTGTGACCGGGAGGCTGGAATGGTGGGGACCGGTTTTGGAGTGCTGGTGGCCGGTTTTGTTACTGGGGGTCGATTTTGCAGTGATGCTGAAAAATCGGCCCCTAGTAACAAAAGTAGCAGTGCTGGGGGCCGGTTTTGTGAAGCAGCAGTGCTTCACGCATTCAACCTCGTTCCTCCGGGGGGGGTGGGGGCCAGTCCGACAAAATTGCCAGGGTTGCTTTGGGTTCCCAGTCCGGCCCTGCTTCTTGCTGCCTTAAGTGTCTCTCTGCTACATGTTTTTGCTTTATATAATTTTAACATTCAGCATTTCCTCTTATTGCTCCAATTTGCAATCTATCTTCACATCTATTCTTGGGACGTTTATATGATCAAAGGAAGTGAAGTTAACTATTTCCTCTCACTGCGCCAACCTATGAACCTTTTCCCCTTTCCTTATCACGATGTATTCCTTTTCTTGTACTCCATGGAAAGCACCCTCATGCAACTTTTGGTCCAGGCTGCACTGTATACATTTTTAAATGAACATATAAAAATCAATGTCTAACAGTCTGTCTGCAAGGCAACTTGGCACGTCACAGATGCATTAATGCTCCGTGTTGCAGTTAAATTGCTTTGAACACCTCATATCACACACATAGAGGGACTTCTGCGGTCTGAGTTACGTCTACCTTCCCATGGGTTATTAATTGTCTTCGTCCCTGGAGCGTTTATGTTTAGCCCCATTTTGTACCTTAATCAGTGTCCAGCATGAGTGGCCTTTTCATGGTTGCAGGAGTTTGGTGATCTGCAGCAGGATGGCGAGTATGCATTTCAGTGGTGTATGTTTTTGAGGCAGTGTGGTGTTCTTAGCTGCAGGTGGCTTCGTATAAAATACTCACCCCACTAATAAAGAAATACCTGGGGGTGAGCAAGGGATTTTTATCTTAAATGTAAAAATAAAAAATAAAAACCTAACTAAATTGTCTTCTAAATTATCCCGGGAACACGGTTGAGCCCACCCTGACCTTTAGGAGGCAGAGTTAACCTGGTGATGAAGCATGCCCCTACTAGAGTGGGTGAGGGTAATGCATTAAAACGAGGTTTCTCCTCTTCCTACCTCTGAGTGAGGCGGAAGTATATGGTTTATCTCCTTTCCCACTCTATCACCTTTTTCGTACTCAGAGAGGATACCTATTTTGAATGAGAGGCCTCTTATAAAATGCCATGTATTGCTTTTAATTCCCATCCCAGCTCGGAAGGTTTGTGTATGTTCAGGCCAGCCCTTGCTTTTATGGAGTTCGCAAGCACAAGGATAAACCAAGGTAATACTTCAGTGTTTCTTTGTGCCGCAGAGTTGAAATCTCAAGCTGCAGGCTGCTCTGTTTTCGTGCCCCTTTGACACGATGAAAGGAAGCGGGCATTGTGTCAGGTTAGTACCTGGAGATTCGAAAGCTGACCTTGTTTTCACTTCTGTTGAATGCTGACTAAGACGAGATGTTTTATTCGTGAAAGGTCGGGAGTCTGAGACCCTTCAGTCAGAATGCGGGATCAATGTGAACTATTCTCCCGTGTGTGGAAATAGACGGCTTTTGACAAACTCGATGAAAGGGCTGCATTGTTTGCATTGTTCTTTAGATCTTACAGTAAAAGTTTCAGAGGAGGAACGCACTAGACTCAAAACTGACTTTAGAAAAGGTTAGCGGCTTCTGGCAAGTGGTGTGCGCCAGAGAGACAATGTAAACTGGGTCTCAAAGCTTCTGCCGAGTGGAAACTGCCCAGGCCTGTGAAAGAGACCGCTTTCACAACAGTACACAATGCGCATTTGTGGGATGATTCCAGGCCCTCGTTCAGTTTCTAAAGAATCGAACAAGATTCACTGCAGTGGAGGTGATTGCCTGAAAAACCTCCCAGCTTCATGCAGATTCACGCGCCACACACAGTGGGACAAGAGCCCACCTTGTACAAGTGGGGCCATCGCACCTAGTTTAGGGCTACCGGATGACTCCATGTTCTTGTGTCCAAAAGCCTGATGTGGACGTGAGTGCAATGAAGATGGCGCAACCCCCTCTGGCTGTGTTAATAATGGTCTCGCCCGTTAGTACGTCATTAGGTAATATAAATAAATGGATGGCAGAAGCTTAAAGAACTTGGAGTCTAACTAGACAACTTGCCTGGTGAGCTGATATTGCGGTGAGTGTTCTTACCAAGGCTTGGTGTTTCTCAGCTGCGGAACACAACGTAAATTACTAATGATGTAATGCTCCAGTCCTGGGTTTCTCTTCTAGAAATCTTCGTTTCTAGACATTGCAGTTCAATTTAATTTAAACAAGACTCCAACTCGCAGAAAACCTTAGAATTTCTAAATGAAAATCCAAGGCCGAGCAACAGCATCCTTGGTGACATGAAGTCATCTGGTAAACCTAACCTAGTTGGACCAATGTCTAGAAAGGGCTTGGGATGTAAAGTTCATAATACATGTTGGTTCAGTATCAGGGGCGTAACACAGGCCCCTGCATCCCCCGCAGTGCGGGGGGCCCCAAGTTCCAGGGGGCCCCCTCAGCACTGCACTTTGGCCGGGAAGCTCCTGATATAGTCTGGAGGGGGCTCCTCCACATACCTAGCAGGGGGGCCCCCTCAATTATCGTTAGGCCAGTGTTCAGTATAAAGAGATCAGACCTGCCACTCACACAGTATCACTATGTGTCACGCGGTATATGAGTATGTATATCATGTGACACTTGGTGAAACTGGTCATCTGGTGAAAAGAAGACACTAAAGGTCACACCCCTCCACGGCCACTAATTCTCTCACGTGGGGAATTTTTTTTAAGGTTAACATGTCAGAGAGCATTAGGTGAAACTTACGGCTTGTGAGTTGTGCCCCCCACCCACCCAGTTGGGTGTCTTCGCCTTTCTCCGTTCTGTAACCCTCTAATGTTACCTTATTAACCGAGAATGAATGGATAATTTAAAATTGTAGTTAGGCATCTATGCTCTACTCCTTTGTGCAAGTGATGGAAGGTTTTCCTCCAACAGGAAGTGTCTCTGGACCTATTGGGGACTGGTCCTTGTGAAATTACTACGGTAGAGTTCACTCGGTATCGTGTGTCTGAGGTCAAGATCACTCCTCCAAGGCCTTATATGTCTGGCACAGGGCACGTGGAGAGCATGACAACAAGCAGCATTTGCATATGCAAATTAACTTTGAAATGGTTGGTGTGCAGTGAATGAGGGGTTTATTTAGGTATAAAAGTGTTGAAGCCCTGATCTATTAAACTTGTTCACCCTCTCTCAGCCTGACTAGTGCCAAGCAGTCGACTGAGTGTAGGTGATGACGGTCCTAGATTTAGAGGGATCATGATCCACAATGAAAGAAATGGATGGGTGGTTGATTTATTCAACGGGAAGGGCCGTAAAAGCGCCTCTACAGTTTTGATTATTGTCCTGTGTGTAATATTGACATTTTCCATGTACCATGTATGTTCTGAGATATCCTTAATGTCCCGATGTAAACTCTTCTGTGATGAGCATGATGTAAATAATAAAAAGGTGACAATGGAATATCAATTTAATCAAATCACATTGTGAGTCACATATTTTTTGCAACTCACAATAGACACATAACAATTCCTTGCAAATTGGAATGAAAAGGCGGCATAAAGGATTTCCTACTTTTTTGAGATTTGCAAGCAACTGTATGAAAGACCAATCATATGGCTGCAAGATATTGAAAGTATATCCACTGCTTATTTCAGTTTCACCATTTGCACAGTAGACGGCATCTCTCGCTGAGTGCACATTGTTTTTGGCATTTCAATCTCTGTCCCTTCAAAGAAGGTGGTTTAGTAAATTTAATGCATCTCTTTTGAGAGGCGCCAATTTCAGAAAAATTCTGTTTTATACAAACTGGTTAATATATAGAACCCCAGCCTTTTTACAAAGTATTTACCCCCAAATACAAGATCAATGCGTTCGATGTTTAGTAGAAGTCGGGTGTACTGTGACCCACATCGTCTGGGAATGTCCAAGTATTCCAAAAATTGGGGATGAGATTGAGAAACATTGTAGACACAATCTAGGGGCAGGGGTAGCTATTGACAACTATGCTGCAAGTTTGGGATACTACCTGAATTTAATATCTGGCACCTTACAGGCAGAAGGCTTAATTATATCAGCCTTAGTGTCCAGATCTTTGATACTCCAGAACTGGCGTAGTGAGAATCCACCCACATTTCTGCATTGGCAGATTAAACTCCGTAGAGTCAGAGAACTGGAAAAAAGATATGCTCTAAGGTAAGGATCATATGCCAAGTTTAAAGCTCTCTGGAAATTCATATGAAATATTCTGAGAGATAAGGGAGGCTAAGTGCTAAATGATTATCTTTTGAAATATTTGATCATCTGGGGAAATGTATAAAATATGTTGACCCCTGCCTAAATGTTTGTTAATTTGTAACCCTTAAATCACCAAATGATGCTCTCTGAAATCTAAAGACTGTACCGGGAAATGTGCAATATTTTATTCTGATTTTATAAGATCTTTGGCAGATATCTTTTAAACAATTTGGGAAAATGTGCAATATTTGTTGTTTCCTTGCTATATGTGTGTGAATTGGTCTCTTTCACGACACCAAATAATGGTTTCCGAAATCTAAAGACTATTTGGGGAAATGTGCAATATTTGATTCTGATTTTGATAAGATCTTTGGGCGATATCTTTTGAAAATGTGCGATATATGTTGATTGTTATACGCATGTTAATTTGTAGCTCTACGACACCAAACAATGGTTTCCGAAATCTAAAGACTGCTCGGTGCAATGTTTGATTTTGATAAGATCTTTTATAACCATTGTTTGAAATACTTATCACATTTATCGTCCGGTCAATTAATATTTATTATATCCCTTGGTGTAAAATTTAAACCGGTTATGATGTACCAGATAAGATGTACATGTATTATTTTTAAATTTGCTCTCCTAAATAAAAATAAATGAATAAAAAAAGAAAGTGGTTTGTAGTACTGACACTTTTCAAATACAAATGTAGATATTGAGTTCTGTCGTCCCTTGCTAGCCCACATCTCTAAAATTGCTGCAGATCGCAAGGATTCACCCTAAAATCCTGCATCATGAATATTGATGCCATATGGGTTTTCCATATCCATGCGACTAGTCTCTTTGTATACTGCTGGATTTTTACATATATTGTAGCATAAGAGATTTGCTATATGTCATGGACGATGCTATGAGCCTGGACCTCTGCTTTTCAACCTGGCCAGTGATACATCTGGTTCTTCGTGCCAACCAGGTTTTAAGAGTAGCTGCTGAACATATATTGTTTAACCATGTGTAGTGGGCTATTAAGGTCCACCTGGTTTCTAGGCAGATGGTGAAGAAGTGCTCTCTGATTAAAGAAAACTGGTGGGGTGGAGATTAAAACTAACTTCTTTGAATTTAAGTAAAATGGCTCCTGGGCAAAAGGAGACAATATCTTATCCTACATTGCCCTGTAAGTGTGATAATGTAAAAGGATGAGAGAGCCTTTGTTCTTTACTTAAAAAATATGGGCAAAAGTTTAATGCCCTATACACCCCACCATACATACTAATGTTAGATTACATTACTTTGAACTGATAAAACATGTTATTGCCTCTCGGCAGCACATTGCTCCAACAGTGGAACCTTCACTAACTTCGAGAAGGAATGCAAATGTTTTCAATCTTTTTCTTCATTATGTCATTAATTCCTATGAGAGAGCACATTTGTATTTCTTTTTTAGTATCAGAACATTTCTGTGAGTTAATTCATCTTTTTGTTGACCTCCTAAACCACGTTCCATCCCCCCAGCACAAGCTGTTTCCTCTTCCCAACTGGTGCTTTGATCTCTGAGGTAGCTAGGGCTTGTGACCAGACCTCAGCTACGTGTCCACTGAACAGAACTAAAAAACATCTTCTTACATAAAAGTTGTCTGAAACTCAGCTGAAGTGTTTTGCTGAAGGTAGTTTACATTCATGACTCATGTTGTTCACACATAATCTTCCCATTTCACAGCTTTCTCTCCTGTGTCTTAGGAGGTTGCCAGTTGGTACATCAAAGGCTGGTGATAATGAACTATGGAAGGGAGTTAAAATGTGCTCCAAGATTTCCAAGCCTCATTGCCTTGTACATGAAGCTCTGACGTCACCAAGTTCTTTTAAGGAGGAGGACATGTCTTAGGTAAGAAAAGCCCATCTGGGAAATAAGCACAGATGGGTACTTAGAAGTGGAGATTTTTAAAATCTTTTGATGGAGTAACTTAGCCATGTTTGGGATTTTTGACAGAAGGGGATGAGTAGAAAGAGACATTGATTCCACCATTTTGTTTTTTTCTGTGATGAAAGTGAACCTGGGATTACTTTTACCAGAAAGCACATCCTTGAAACAGGAATTGAGTAGCTTTACTTGAACTCTTGTGTTGGAGCATAGCTTGATTCACTTGAGAGTCATCATCAATTACAGTTTGATCTTACCCTTTCAATTGCCCCACATGCCTCTCTCCCAGTAGAGATTTTTCTGGAAGACCTTCTAGCTTGCTGTACTAAAGACTTTGTATCTGCTTGACAAAGTGCCATGGAGAGGCTTTGTTTCCAGCTTGGTCTTGGGTCGTTGGGACTGAAACGCTGCTACAAGCACTAGTTATGCAAATAATTGCTAACTATCTAGGAAGTGGTGATTCAGGTTCTGTTAGTGAGATTTCTTTCCCTTCTATGGAATATCTGTCCTGTTTTTGGTGAGTGCAGAAGGTCTGGGTTAGAAGGAGCTTGTACCCCCTATAGGATACCCTGGTGCCCAGTCACTAGAAGGGGGTAGAAGCTTCTGGAAGGTTCTAGGTGTTTCTGGGGTGTTTCCTGCCTTCCCTGACCTGGCTTCTGGCTGTCTACAGTGACAAAGGCAGGGTTGTTAAGTCTATTGTGGGGCATCTGGGCCCACCCTATTCATGTGTAAAGGTGTGACTCACTAATCCCTCCTCACAGCCCCGGAAGGCTATCCGCATGCAGATGGGAGGGGGGAGTCTGCAGTGCACAAACTAAGTGCAGGCAGGAATATGTCCACTTTCTAAAAGTGGGATTTCTAAAGTAGTAGTGCCCAAACCCATATATCACTATAAAGGGTTCCCCGCTACGATTCCAACTATACCAAATATGACATACCTATTAGGTCCCAGTGAGAAGTTATCCCATAAGGGGGTTCCCACTGTTAGTCTATGGAGGCGTAGGCCTCACGGCGGTAGCAGGGGCCTGTGGCAGGTATGCCAGTGTCACCATGTTTTTAGGGGAGAGAACATGCACCTCAGCACTGATTAGCAGTGGTAAGGTGCCCAGAGTCCTAAGTCCAACAACAATGTGCGGTCAAGTGGGAGGCAGAAAGGGCAAAAATGTAGAGGGAGACCACCCTAAGGCTGACAGGTCCAACATGTGTCCCCCCAGCTGAAATTGGGGAGAACTACCCAACCTCTAGGGAGTTCTCATCACCAAGGCGGAAGAGCCTAGACAGACCGTCAGCATTGACATGGTCACCTCCGGGTCGGTGTTCCACCCTGAAGTCCATACCCTGTAGAGAAATGGACCACCTCAACAATTTGGTATTTTCGCCCCTCATTTGTATGAGCCACCAGAGGGGCCGGTGGTAGGTCTGAATCAGGAAGTGGGAGCCAAACAGGTATGGCCTCAGCTTCTTCAGAGCCCAGACCACCGCAAAAGCTTCTTTCTCTATCGCACTCCACTGCTTTTCCGGGGGAGTAGCCTCCTGGAGATGAAGGCCACCGGTTGATCCAGGCCCTCCTCATTGAGTTGCGAAAGTACTGCCCCTATGCCATGCTCTGAGGCGTCCGTTTGGACAATGAACTCTTTGGAGAAGTCAGGGGCCCTGAGCACAGGAGCTGTGCACATGGCCTGCTTTAGGGAGTCAAAGGCTTTCAGGCAAGCCTCGGTCCAAATCACTTTTCGAGGTTGTTTCTTGGAGTTTAGTTCAGTCAAGGTTGCCACAATGCTGCCATAACCCTTGACAAATCTGCGGTAGTATCCTGTGAGGACCAGGAAAGCCTTGACCTCAGTGTGCGTTTTGGGGGGCACCCAGGCCAGGATTGTTTTTATTTTGGCCTGTAGGAGCTGCACCTTACCCCCGCCCACCAGGTGTCATAAGTTTACTACCGACCCCTGCTGTATCTGGCATTTGCTGGCCTTGATAGTCAGACCTGCCTGCTGCAGGGCCTGAAGCACTACCCGGAGTTCACATAGATGGTCTTCCCAGTTGCTACTGAAGACAGCTATGTCATCCAGATAGGCAGTGGAGAAGGCCTGTAAACCGGAGAGTACTCGGTTCACCAGCTGCTGGAAGGTGGTAGGAGTGTTTTTTAGTCCAAAGGGCATCACCCTAAACTGGTAGTGGCCCTCTGGGGTGGAAAAGGTGAACCTCTCCTTAGCTCCATCCGTTAGGGCGATCTGCCAGTACCCTGACGTGAGGTCAAAGGTACTCGGGTATCAGGCAGCCCCCAGCCAATCAATGAGCTCATCCGCGCTAGGGATGGGATGAGCATCAGTCTTGGTCACAGAGTTCAGCCCTCTGTAATCCACACAGACCCTAAGTTTGGGTGTGGTGCCCGGTGGGACAGCTTTTGGTACCAGAACCAGCGTACTGGACCAAGGGCTATTAGAGGGCTCTATCACCCGCAACTCCAGCATCTTAGTGACTTCACTCTGGATGCAGGCCTTCACCTTATCTGACAGTGGGTAAGACTTGGTCTTGACAGGAAGGCTGTCTCCTGTGTCAACATCATGGGTACAAAGGTGGGTAATCCCAGGCACAAGGGAGAACATAGAGGAGTACTGCTCCAGAACCTGGTGGTAGTCCCTCGGTGGCTCAGACGTCAAGGACGGGGAGCGGGCCACTCCCTCCACCGATCCGTCCTTCTCTTGGCATGCAAAGAGGTCAGGGAGAGGTTCACTTTCCTCTTCCTCAGCCCCATCAGTCACCATCAGTATGGTGAGCTCAGACCTCTCATGGTGGGGTTTGAGGTGGTTGGTGTGTAGTACCCTGTGGGGTTGCCTGGGGGGCTTAAGGTCCACCAGGTAAGTGGCCTTGCCCTACTTCTCAAGTATCTTATAGGGGCCAGTCCAGCGGTCCTGGAGGGCACTGAGCTCCCCAGGCTCCATGACCGACACCTTCTGTCCAGGCTCTAACTCCACAGGGTGAGAATTCTGGTTGTACCATTCCTTCATTACCACCTGGCTGGCCTCAAAGTTGTCAGAAGCTTGCTTCCACGACTTAGCCATTTGGCTGCGGAAGACCAGTATGTAGCTTACTACATCTTGGGGAAGCCTCCTGGGAGTGTTCTCCCACCCATCCTTCACTAAGCTGAGAGGTCCCTGACAGGGTGACCATATAGAAGCTCAAAGGGGCTGAAGCCCACCCCCTTCTGTGGTACCTCTCTGTAGGAAAACAGTAAACCGGGCAAGAGGACGTCCCACTTTTTCCTCAGGCCCTCAGGCAGACTTCTGATCATGCCTTTTAGGTTCTTGTTAAATCTTTCCACAAGCCCATTTGTCTGGGGGTGGTAAGGGGTGGAGAACTTATAAGTAACCCCACACTCCTTCCACATGGCCTGCATATTTGCAGGCATAAAGTAGGTGCGCCTGTCAGACACAACTTCTTTGGGTAAACCCACTGTGGTAAAAATCCTCATCAGGGCCCGGGCCACTGCAGGTGCAGTGATGGTCCTCAGAGGGATAGCCTCTGGGTACCGGGTGGCATGGTCCACCAGAACCAGGATAAACCTGTGGCCAGAAGAGGTCTGCGGATCCATAGGCCCAACAATGTCGATGCCCACCCTTTCAAAGGGGGTGCTAACGACAGGTAGTGGTTCAAGGGGAGCCTTCAGCTTGGTCCTTGCTTTCCCACTAGCTTGACATGTCACACAGGTCCTGCAGAAAGTATCTGAGGAAATCCTCATCCTGGGCCAATAGAAATGTGGGACAAGCTTAGCAAAGGTTTTGTCTTGGCCCAAGTGTCCTGCCAACATGATCTCGTGAGCCAACTCCAAAAGAAAGGCCCGGTAGCATTGGGGGACCACTAAGGCCCTTGAGGACCCATGCACAGAAGCCTTGGGCTCACTGTAAAGGAGGCAGTCCTCCCAGTAAATGTGATAGTTCCCAGAGGCATTGCCTGCTGCCTGGGCTTCGGCCTGTCCCCTCATGCCCCGCAGGGTAGGGCACTCCTTCTGTGCCTGACAAAACTCCTCCCTGGTGGGTCCTCCTTCCACCTGCCACTCTACAGAGGTAGGCAAGTCCCCCAAGGGAGTATCGTCCCCCCTCAGTGGACTCCGGTGCAACCTCTGCAGGTGCCCCATCCATCTCATGGGGTGTGCATTCCGGGGCAGGTTTTCCACGCCCTCAGGCTTTTCCCTTTTTAGCAGCTGGCTGGGCCATTGTTCCAGGCTCCAGCCCTGGTTGACTCCCTTTCCGGGCAGCCGTGGACCGTGTGGTAGCACAGATCCACTCTGGTAACTCCAGCATCTCTACATGTGCTTTGAGCTCTACCTCCTTCCAGGGAGTATGCTCAAGGTCATTCCCCAACAGACAGTCGACTGGCATGGCAGGGCTTACAGCAACTCTTAGAAGGCCTGAAACCCCTCCCCACTCAAATGGAACCTGGGCCATGGGATAGTGACCCCCCCTGTTGTCAGCCATCACAACTGGGTGGAATGCATCGAGAATTACTTGCTCTGGGGACACCAGCTGACTCCACCCCCTGACCATTGATATTGATCCACTGCCTATACTTGGTAGTATTTGAGGGCACATGGATCTTTCGAACCATCTCACTGTCTCCCAGGGCCACTAGGTTCAGTGCTTCCCACTCACCCCCATTGTCTAGGGACAGTTCCTCCCCCAGCGCTACACTAGCCACCCCAGGGTTTTTACCTCCAGTCGGAGGGGGTGCTCTCTTTCGACACTTGGGATCCCCCTTGTAGTGTCCAATTTCACCACACTCATAGCACCGGACAGTTAAGGCTTCTGACCTTTGTCAGGATAAGTAGGCTTTTGGTGGCTAGATTGGGGCTGGGACCCAGACCCTTTCCCTTGTGAATTGTTTTGGCGGACTTTGGAGAACTCCTTCTTTTTGTTTCCCCCCTCTTTCCTCTGGTTGGAACCCTGACTACCCTTTTGGGAGTCCCCCCCGGATCCCTTGGTGGACACCCTGGTGCTGACCCTGGTGTCTGCCTCCTCTGCAAGCTTCCTAGGATTAGTCAACTTGGGCTCAACCAGGTGTTGGCGCAGCTCTGGAAAACATTTCTCTAGAAGGTGCTCTCTCAAGAACAAGTCATACAACCCTTCATAGTCATTCACATTGCTGCCCCTCACCCAGCCCTCCAATACTTTACTAGCATAGTCCAGGAAATTGACCCAGTTCTGTGTGGGAAGGTTGTGGCTATTCCTAAACTTCTGCCTATACCTTTCAGGGGTAAGACCACAGCTTTTGAGTAACGCTGCTTTCATGACAGAATAGTTGGTCTGGTCTGCTTTTTCTAGGTAAAGGAGAGTGTCCCTAACATCTGGAGGTATGTACTTGTACAAACCACCCTCCCAGTAACTCTCTGGGACCCCATAGGCTCTTAAGGACACCTCATAGGCTGCTAACCACTTATTAATATAGCCCCCACCTTAAAACTGGCCATCACATCTTTAGGCATAAAGACCCTGGACTCACGTTAAGCTTCAGTAGGTACGCTGCCACCATTTGTGTAGCTGTTGGCCCCTATATGTAGGGCTCGGATTTCCAGCTCATTCAGGCTGAGCTCATGGGCAAGTTTCCTTTCCTCCATGGCCAACCTTTCTTTCTCACGATCTCGCTCCATGGCCATCCTTTCTTTCTCACCCTCTCTCTCCAACTTGGCAAGTTCTAATCTACACTGTCTCTCCTCTCTCCTGTCCTCCAATTCCTCTGAGGAAAGGCTCCTTGCTGAAACACTAGTGCCAGCTCTGGAAGGTACCCTTGTACCTGGTAACAAATTGCCATTTTCCATTGTGAGCAGTAGGTCAAGATCTCCTGTGGTGTCGTGCTCTGATCCCTCCTCATCCCCTTCTCCTTCTGGGTGGGCCAGTGCCCATGCTCTCAAGGTTTGTTGAAGCTCTGCCTTCTTGGTGCTTCGCTTGAAGAACACCCCTTTCTCCTGGCAGAAATCTTTGAGCTGCGCCACCGTGTAAGCTTCCAGGTTGGCCAGCTCAAATTCCATCTTGCTAGGTAGGACCTCAGACATTTGCAGAGAAAACCAATGGGACTTAGGCAAAAAGGATTTTGAAAAAGAGCTACTCACAATCGCCAGTCAGGGAGAATTTTGAAAAAACCAAGAAAAATGCCAATTTAGAGGGGACAGACACAAATTCTTCCAGTCCGAGTGAGAAAAAGAAAATTAGGTTGTGTCAGGTGCAGGGTTATGGCGATATGACCCTAGACTGTAGGGTGTTACACAAGCACAAGTCCAATCCCACCGGTGCCACCAGTGTTAGAAACGGGGTCCCTTGTTGGCAGGGGTATGCTACCCTAGTCCAAATAGGGACCACCGGTTCCGACAAAGTGGGTTAAAAAAGCACCCAGGACCACCCTCTGGTAGCTTGGTGCAGAGCGGTAAGGCCTAACTCAAGAGGCAATGTGTAAAGTTATTGTGCAACACACACCTATAGTAACACTGTGAACCAACCACAAAAAGGACACTACATCGATTTTATATAAAAATAAAAGTATCTTTATCTAAAAATTATGCAAGATAAAAGCGTCAACAGTCCATTATACACACGTGAAGACTCTCAGTAGGAATATCTTTTGAGATTGGCTGTTGCAAGGTAACCTGAAAAAGGCGGTATTCCTACAGGCAGAAATCCCTAGGCTAAGATAGTCCTTCAGTTGCAGTAGGTTGCTGCACTGTTGCAATATTAGGAGCATGAGTCACTTTGGATGAACAGTATTTTACATTCAGGGCAAAACAGTCCTGAAAACTGTCTTGGTTCCCACTAGGGACAATACGGTAATGCTTAGATCCGAGAACAGGGGTCAGTTGTTGAGTAAATCCCACCAGTCCCCGGCCCGCAATCTTACGTGCAGAGTCAATCAGCCCTGTTCACGGAAGGTATGCACCCACAGTCCCAGTCTGTGCTGCGTAACACTGATCAGCCCGCAAATAAAGTAAATGCCCCAACAGTCTTCAGCGGGCCTGCCACTAATTGGACCCGCTAATGAAGGGAGGCAGTCCGTTGGCAATTCAGTAGAGTCCCCGGTGGCCCGTCAGCCAAGTCAATAAAGGCAGTCCCCGATCTTCACGCCACCGCCCACAGTCTCCAGCCCGCACCCTGCCCATGGCAGCACCACAGCCAGCAGCTTAGCACACAGGCTAAGTGGCTATCTGAGGTTGGGGCGAAGCGAATGTATGACGTTACAACGCATACCTTTACAATGCCTGTCTTTACAATGTAGTTTTTACATCGCAACATCCTTTACAATACATTCTTTTACATCACATGCCATTACATCGCATTTTCAGAAACTACCTTCACAAAGCATTCCAACACATCGCATTATACCTTTACACCGCATACCATTACAATGCATATCATTACATCGCATTTACGGTAAGTGTTGGATAGTACAGGGGTAATAATTAATACTCTAACTCCAGTGAGTGCAAAAGTAGGGTAAGTGTTGGATAGTGTAGGGGTAAAAATTACTATTCTAGCTCCAGTGAGGGCAACAGTAGGGTAAGTGTTGGATAGTGTAAGGGTACTATGTGTTGTAATGGTATGCATTGTAATGACTTGCGATGTAATGCCTGTGTTGTAGTGACATGCACTGTAATGACATGCATTGTAGTGACATGCGATGTAATGGCTGCGTTGTAATGACATGCGATGTAAAGGATGTTGCGATGTAATGACTGCTATGTGAAGGTAGTGCGATGTAATGACTGCGTTGTAAAGGTTGTTTCCTGGGTGATGCGGGCACCGTCGTGGAGTTCCTCTCTCAGTTCTCGCCGCGGCCTCGCTTCGGGACGGGCCCCTCATTGCCGGGCAACACTCCGCGCTGGCGCCAATCCCAGCGCAGCTCCTCCCTGACGTCAGCGGTGACGCGCACAGGGTTCCCAAGGCTCTCAGGACGGCGGTGGGGATTTCAGGGGCGATTCGATGCGCTTTTCGCTCAGGCCCGTGGTGGTGGTGGTAACACGCCGTGCCCTCACAGTACCCATACAGTCACAAGCAGAGGCGATCCCCGGGCCGGTGGCGGTGATTTCTGAAGCGCTCTGAATACCGCACTCAACTGGGGGATTTAAACTACGCGCTCCAATCGGGCCTGCGATGACCTCAGAGATGACAAATAAATCAGACTTACACACCCTGCGCTGCAGAGGCAGTTGTTGAAGATCACAGGGCCAGCGATGCTGAGTGCAGGCACAGCGTTGCAAGGGCAAGTCCTGAAAAACATTGTTGTCCCCAAAAGGCAGTTCTTAGAAACGTCGTGGAGATACTCTGGGGATGTTATTTTCAGTCTCCCTGGCAGGGTAAGATCAGCAGGCAGTAGGGCAGCACAACACGTTGGGGCAGCGGTTCCTAGGTGCAGTCAGCCTCAGCAGTGTGGCAATCCTCCTGGCGCAGCAGTCTTCACTCCAGCAGAGATTCTTCCTGGTCCAGTAGTGTAACAAGGATGTGTGGCCAGGACCCTCCCTTTTATACTCTGGTGCCCAGTCACTAGAAGAGAGTGGAAGCTTCTGGAAGGTTCTAGGGGTTTCTGGGGTGTTCCCTGCCTTCCCTGACCTGGCTTCTGGCTGTCTACAGTGACAAAGGCAGGGTCGTTCAGTCTATTGTGGGGCAGCCGGGCCTAACCTATTCATGTGTAAAGGTGTGACTCACTAATCCCTCCTCACATCCCAGGAAGGCTATCAGCATGGAGATGGGAGGGGGGAGTCTGCAGTGCACAAACTAAGTGCAGGCAGGAAAATGTCCACTTTCTAAAAGTGGGATTTCTAAATTAGTAGTGCCCAAACCCCATATATCACTAGAAAGGGTTCCCCGCTATGACTCCAACTATACCAAACATGACATACTTATTAGGTCCCAGTCAGAAGTTATCCCATGGGGGGTTCCCAATGTTAGTGTATGGAGGGGTAGGCCTCACTGCGGTAGCAGGGGCCTGTGGCAGGTATGCCGGTGTCACCATGTTTTTAGGGGAGAGCACCTGCACCTTAGCACTGATTAGCAGTGGTAAGGTGCCCAGAGTCCTAAGTCCAACAAAAATGTGCGGTCAAGTGGGAGGCAGAAAGGGCAAAAATGTAGGGGGAGACCGCCCTAAGGCTGACAGGTCCAACAATGTTTTTTTTAAGTCCAAAGAAAACATTTTAAACCAAGACATTATTTTCAAATAACATCTGGTCCCCATATCTAATTTATAGACTGTTGTGTCATTTTACTATTAGAAGTTGACTTGTTTTGAAGTTGTTGCACTTGTACCCAATGCTTCTGAGGAGAGCTTTGCTGCTGGAGCCAAGTTACCAAAGGTGGGAAAGGTATTCCTCACAGAACCAATTGCCTTTCAGGAATGGAATGGAATGGTTTTTAGCTTTGTAGAACCATAACCACAGCTCACACCATCAATGTGGAAATTTTCTTCCATAGCTTAACAATTTGATTTCCTTCTGCATTCTTCAACTGGTTGGTATAGCTAAGGTGAGTAGAAGTGCTCAGAAGGACTTTATATTCTTACGATGCGCAGTCTTGCAATACACATTGCTTAAAATTGAATGCAACTTGCGATTGGCACCCAGCGTCATTGCTTTACGGTTTGATCGATAGATCAAGGAGTCTATAAGATAGTACTAGTCTGGCTGCAGCATCTTAGATCTTGAAGATTCTTCATCAAATACATTGGCAATATCAAGCAAATATATTTTGCGTCATCTGAAAGAAGCAGCGCCATGGCAACTAAAACCTGATGCCCAAGAGATAACGTTTTTTTGTTTTAACTGCTGTGTCAATTTACTGTTTCAAAAAGAGATTCCAGTCAAAAACATGACCTCTGTGTGATGTGCAATTGTTGACATCAGGTAGTCCTAAAGACTGTCATCTGAAAAATCGATGTATGGGGCTTAGCCTCACCTCACCTGCTTGACATACTCCTGTATTTTTGCTTTTAAAGTTTTGTAAAAATATGAACTGTCTTCTTACGGGGATCAGAGGCTGTACAGAGCTTACCTTAATTAAAATGCATATGTATCCACTCCGCAAACAGTATCCTCATCAAGTCTAGTCATCGCATAATTAACGGAACCAATATAGAACCATAGGCAATTAATTTTCTGTCAATAGGATTTTAGCAGAAATATGTTCTTAGAATCGAAAAGGGTCACATGAGTAATTCATATTCTCTCCCAAGTGGTACAAGCACACAGTTGCAACTTTTTAGGCTCTGCCTCTCACAAGGCACAATTTCACGTGATCAGGTATCCTATCTACACACTAGAAAGATGACTGGATGCTACACTTATTTGTAATTCTGTTTGTTTTTCAAATAACACAAGCAAATATGACCCCATGCAGATGTGTATGTAGGTATACTCCCACCAGAAACTCTGATATGTAGCTCCGCCCTATGCCTACAGTGACCCCCCCCCCCCCCCCCCAGTCCCACCCTATGCCAAACATCGCCTAAAACTCTTCCTATATTACACTCTCGGAAGAAAAGAGACACATGCACATACACAAGGGAATATGTTTTGGATGATATAACCTACCTTCTTCTACAATCAAACACACATAAAACAGACATAGAACAGCAGTGAACAAAATGCACAAGAAATGCAAAATAGACATTGTACTGGGGTGCAGACCATGGAACAACACAGTAAATGACTACTGACCACATTTTACATTTAAATGTAGTAGACCCCGACAAAAGTTCCCACTCACCAAGGTCACAACTTTCTCTTTTCTTCCATCCAATATGGACACAAACTCACAAATTCTCTCCACCCACTTTGGGTATAAATATAATTTTCTTATGGCTACGCCTAACCACAAATTCTTCATACTTCCCAAGTGCCAGGCTGGATCTGGAAAACTTTGTTACATATCAGTGCTCCTGCGCGCCAGTAGGTGGCACTGTGTGGCTCTGCGATGACATGAAAGTGATGAAACTGGGACATAGATAAGCGCCACCTGTGCATGTGGATGTCAGATCTCGAGCTCTGCTCCCAATGTAGCCAGTTTCCAGTTGATTTCTAAAACTATTTCACCCAAAACAACAGGTTTCAAGACATGCTATGATTGCAAGAAGCAGATCTCATTAATTGACACACACAAGGTGTATTTTTGATGTCTGAGTTTGAGATACAATCTAAATCATGCAATTACTATTCCCTGATGCACCCGAAGGCAATCGAAACAGGAGATGAAGCTCTATGTCACCAAATAGAAGAAGAAGTTGCGGCTTTTGCATAGGTCCTGCTCGTGCTCCAAGTAACGGGTGCAGACTCTGTCTTGGTCTTGAGGCCATTCCTGCAGTCTCTTAATTTTGCATTTGATGTCCTCTGCTAAGGTCGTTAGGCATGGAACCAATTCCTTAGCTTCTCTCGACACACTCTAAATTCCCCCGGCCATTGTCAACTCTACAGCAGATCAAGGCATACGAGGAAGTCATGCTGCAAATTTATTTTCAGTGTGCTTTTGGCTACTTCTGGTGTACCCTTGGGCCTCATGGAAATGCAAGGTCCTCCGGTTGTGTACCGCTGGCCGGTCCACCCTCTGCACCATCTGTCCCCCTGGGCCAATACCGACACTTGTTCAAACCTCTACTCTGGCTTCAAAATCCACACCTATGCCAACTACCCTGACCACTAGCACCAAACTATGGTCCTGTGCTGCCCTCAATATTGGACCTTGAGCCAAATTCAGCTCAAACTCAACCAATGTCATGCTACGAAATAAAAATGCAATTGGTCGGCATGCAACCTGACTTTAACCCTGGCCTCAGCCACATTACATCTCCAGCAGAGGCTCCATTATCTCTTCACTTCTGATGTGTGTGATGGGGGTGGCTTGCTTTCCCTCTCATCATGCTGATTTTTTTTTTTTTTAATTTCTTTATTGAATAGAGATCACGGGTACAAAAAAAAAAAAAAAAAAAGAATAACAAAAAAAAAAAGACTCATCATGCTGATGATGCTTAATACATTGATTTACAAAATGCCAGTTGGCTTGACACCTCACCTGAGACAGTGCTTGACTTGCCACTTGGACCATCAACGGAAGCGAATGCTGCATTTGTCATGGTGGTTCCGAAGGTCAGCTGAGGCACTAGAATTGCAGTTACCCTCAGTTTAGACCAAATCAAATGTTCTAATGGAGATTTTGTAATCTGGGCCAGTGACTTCTGAGCCCTTGTTTCCTTTTAATGGCACCCTCACTGACACTTGGGTGGCCACTTGTTGAAACATTGTTCTTGCCAACCAACAAATAGGCAGGTGTCGAGACATCATAGACCGGCTGCCTGGTGACCTGGATTTTCTCAACAATCACTCAATTCTAGATTGTCTCATTGTAAGCCTCAACCAGTAAGGTGAACTCTGACTCATTTCGTACCACTCCTCCAGATAAGGAAATCTGAGAGGATTGATGCTTTTGGCAAGCACATGTTGTTTTCCACCAGTTTAACACTGACTGCAATAAATGCTGTTTGTTTCCTCGGCCACCAGTGGAGATGGTGCATCATTCAACAGGTTGCCAATTCATCACGTCTAACACATTGGTCTTACGGGTTGTTCAAAATGGCTGTGCTCTGCCTTTTCTTACTGGTTTGCCCACTCATCCTCCCACAACAGAGCGATTTTAAGAAGAGCACCTGTCCATTCTGTTACAGGAGGTTTGGTGTTTGCTCTCTAAGGATGCTCTCAATAGGGAGTGGACTCTCACTATTTGCTCATTCTGGAGAAGGACGGGGGAACAGGCCTGTTAGAAATTGGGTTTCTGGTTGGCCGAAGTATGCACGCTGTCCAAGCAAGAACCACAAACCTAGTCAAGATAAGTGAGATACACATCTTAAATTAACATGTGCTCACCCTCTGGTAGCTTAGCACAGAGCAGTCAGACTTAATGTAAGAGGCAAAGAGTAAAGTATTTGTGCAGCACTTTCAAAGAGTAAAACAGTCAAAACACCACAGAAAAAGATAGCACAGCTGGTTAGAAAAACCAAGCTTAATTTGATGAACAAGACCAGACCAAAACAATGTAAATCCAATAAGTACAACCGGAGTTATTAATTTTTTCAAAGATTCAACTGAAATGTGCTGAAAAGTATAAAGTATCAACCAAGGTTATGTGGTCACCCTAAACTGGGTCAAATGTGAAGTCCAGGCTGACCGTGATGTAGCATCGGTCAGATACAGGGACCAACCTTGTCCCACTGCAAATTACCGTGTTGCGTCGTCCACAACGTGTGGCCTTACAACGCAGTCGTTACAACGACTGCGTTGTTACCATGCTTGCCATCACACCGCAAGTTGTAACAAAGACTTGCTGTAGGGGGCATGGAACACCAGGGAATGTGTTGGATTTTAAATCCAACACTTCCCCTGCTGTTGCACAAACAGGAGTAGGAATAGTAATTAATACTATTCCTAAGTCCAGCGCGCCCCCTAAAGCAAGTTGTTGTTACGACTTGCGATGTAATGGCACGCGTGGTAACAATGCGTTGTAAATCCATGCGTGGTGAATGTCATCATCATCAAGAAAGCTTTATTTGGCTGCTTTTTTAAACATACATAAAAGCACATAAAAAAACCTAGCACATTTCGTATTAAATTACGAAATATTAAAATGATAATCACTTCTCAGGTTTTACAATTTGAAGTAATAATTATAGCTCATCAATTACAATACATTTCCTGTGTAGAAGCACCTTCTTTAAAAACATTGCTAATCTCCATGCTATGTGCTCATTTTCCAATTGCTGAAGTAAAATAAAGGCTGGGAGACATTGCCTTAACCATAGATTTTTTTTAAATGGAATTATCTACACTTTCTTTAGTTCATGATAAAATTTACAGAACAGGACTAAATGAATAGTAGATTATTCCAAACTTTTGTCACAAGGACACAGTGGTAATACACGGGACCAGTCATTCAATTTTGGTAGTGACACTAATCTATGGACATTGCACAATCTGAATCTAGTTAGGAGCAACCTATCAAAACCACCAGGCACAAAAGATAAATAAGACCCCATCCCTGAAGTAGTACGCAGTAACTGGTGTTGCCTCACACTTATTTTTGAAATTTCCCCTGCCATTCGAATAGAATCCAGTAGTTGGAGGCCCTCTTTCTTTAAAATCTTTCTAGGAATCGCCAGCATAGAGCTTGGGTTTAAAAAATATTCCGGGTGGCCCAGATCATTCATAAAATCATGTACAAATCTAATCCAAGGAATATTTAAAGCCCCTTCCAGCCTTAAACTGTTTTGCATGATCTCCCTATTTAGCTTAGTTTGGTCTTTGCACCAAATCCCGTGCCACAGAAGTATTGGCTCTAATTTAATAAGATCAGCTATATATGGTAGGCCCAGCTCCTCATGACAAACGTAAGACAAGGTACTAGGTGGTACAGATAGGATATACCTCAAAAACGATTTTTCCACAATTTGTAGTGGGAGGGTATTTACAAAGCCCCACACCCTTGCCCCATATATCGCCATAGTGATACACTTGGCCTTGTATATTTGCAGGAGCTCTGTGGGTGGTTTCCTACCTAGTTTTTTTTAGCAAAAGTTATAAGGGCTGTGGTTGACCTAATAAACGCCAATTTCTTGGCGGAGATGGTTTGAGCCCATGAATCCTGCTGATGAAATAAAATGCCTAAGTAGGAATTTGTTTTAGTTGAGGCTAACTTCTTCCCATCAACAAACATTTTGCCTGTCCTCTGTGTCCCTTGACCACATATCATGACAAAAGTCTTGGAGATGTTTAAGTTAAGACCCAGATTCCTCATAAAACCACAAAAACTCTCCAGGACCCTCTGAAGACCATTTTGTGTACGTGCCATTAAAACGGCATCGTCCGCATATAAAAATACCGCTATGGAACGACCACCAGCTTGCGGAAAATCTTTACCCTTCCAGAGTAACACTTCTCCTAGTCCATTAATGTAGAGATTAAAAAGGAAGGGGCCAGCACGCAGCCTTGCCTGACCCCTCTCTTGATGGGAAAAGCCTTGGTGCACTTCCCCCCTAGCCATACCGCACACTTGCAGTAGCACCACTATGCAAACGTCATAGAAAGGCAATTATACGGGGATCAACCCCCACTGCCTCAAGGACCTCCCACAGCCTATCGTGCCTTACGGAGTCAAAGGCCGCGGTAAGATCCACAAACGCCAGGAACTGTAGCACCCCGGATCGTGGCGATCCCCCTTTTTAAAAATAGGAATGATGATTGATTCCACCCTAGTCTTAGGAAGTGTTGACTTAACACTGGCATTAATGACTTGGGTTAGTAAGGGCAGGTTTACATTTCTTAATCACGTATTTGGTCAATACATCAGGGTCCACGTTGGCCCACCGTATGGTGTAGCCATTAGTTTTATTCAAAGTAATATTCCCCAAAACCTGGTCAGTCATGTTGATCTTTTTACATCTGTACGTAGGCAAATTAATCAATAGACATAATGGAAAATGATCACTCATACTATTATCCCCAACCCTAAAGGAACGCACCATATGTGAGTACATACGTGAAGCTAAAATAAAGTCTATAGTAGATGCCAACCCTCTCCCATTAAAAGTATGTGGCATCGATACTGGGGTGGCTAACATATCGTTGACAAAACCAAGTTCACTAGCAAATATGAGCTCATTAAACACATCTCCCACCCTTGTATGGCAGAAATGGGTGTTATGCTCTCCTTCGTTGGCCAAACCACACATTCTATTATCCTCATGGTTGCATTAGGCACAATTAGAATCCCCCATCAAAATTATCATCGTATCCTTTACGCTCCCACGGCAAATGACATTCAAGGCCCCACTTAGATTAGTTACCACCATTCCAAGTTCACAAGGGGGAGCATTGTTATAAAAATGTATCAAGACAATACAATGGGTTGCATTTAGTGTCAGTTTGATTATATGATAATAACAATCCCCTGTATTGGAAATCTATTTTGTCTAACGTCAATTTATTTGAAATGTAAGTGCAGATACCACCCTTTGGTCTTCCCCCTGCGCCATCACCGCCAGGGTATTAAAGGTCTTAAAACCATTAATGTGAGGTGGGTCTATTGCCCAAGTTTCCTGCAGACATAAAATATCAGAATTCGAAATTACTTCACACCAGAGTGAATTCTGTAACTTGGAACGTAACCCTGAGATATTCCAATAAATAACTGAACACGTGGAACTTGCCGAATTTAATACAGGACTAAATGGTAGCCGCTGTGGAGTAGTGGGAAGGCCCATACTAGGTGGCACAGATAGACTAGCAATACACTTAAGATGTTCCAGCAAGGGAGTTGGACTCTCGGTATAACATCCCCTTGCCGTAGATTCCTTTGGGCGCAACAGGGGTGGAACCCTCCTAACCAAATAAGTTGGAATTGCGCTGCTAACCAAAGCCACATCTAATGTACTTGTGGCATAGCCCTTTCCCATCCCTCCATCCCCATTACAAGGCTGGGTAGGGGATACCAGTCAGTCCACGTCTTCTAATGTGTAGAGAGGGTCAAAAAAGTTATGTACTGGGACGTCATATCTGTACTGTGTCAACTCCAAGGTGTTTTCTTCCTCTGGATTGTGCTGTTGTAACCTAAGGGGTTGATAGAAGAAGCCCAGGGGGACTACACTTATCCCTCTGCTTCTGACCGGCCAGTTGCCCACCCTGTCTAATATAGCCTTGACCAAGCCTGGAGAACTGACCGATAACACTAAACAGTCTCCCAACAACGACTTATTAGAACATCCTACCCAGGGGATTCGGCGCACCATCTTAAACTCTGAGAACGTGTTAGTTATTCCTGTCTTCGTGGCCAAAAAATGCAATGATTTATTTTTCAGAGTTGACCAGTGCTCGTACTCTCCATATGTCAGTGAGGGAACGTTGGTCAAAACCACAGTATATGGTGTTGCTTCCGGGGGGAGCTGCAACTGTCTAGATTCCATTACAGTACCCCTGACCATGTTTTGAGAACCTGATCTATTAGGGACCAACTCCCCCGAGCTCGCTATATGTCTCACACTATCTGATGCTACCTGCCCTGGGATACAATCAGCATGATCTTGCCCTACTCTTCTACCCCGTCTGCATTGGGAAGCATCTGTTTGACTCTGGGGAGGGACCGATATATTTCGCCCGACAAACCGGTCAGCCCCAAGTTATCGGCTGAGGTTGCTGGATTGGATACCTGTAATTGGAGAGAATCTCCCTTTGCAAGAATGCACTGTGGGTTATTTAATATGCAATCCCCTCCATTGCTTGTAAGACCAGCCTTACTTCTATTTTGGGCTAATTCTTGCGAAGACACAGGAGGGTTTTTAGCAGTCCTTCCCGAATTTGCTAGCCTCTTCTCTATAGTTGATAACATTGTTTTCAGAGGCCTTAGGAGGACTAAAATAGTGTCCTGTAGTTTCTCCCAGAAACCTACGTTGTCCAATCCCATAAGTCCCCTGGTTCCTATATTGTCGACTTCAGTCAGAGTGGGTTCCTGATTTAACTTATTCACCCCAGTCTTGGTCACGCACCCCGGAGTTTTATTCCTTAAATGTCTTTGCTTGTTATTGCATCGCCCCATTCTCTTTTTAGATGGTGGGGCAAAGCCTCTCTCCTGGCCAATCTTCACTTATTGCCCCCGGGTAGTTACATTTGTTTTATTAGCTATCGCGCATAGCTCTAGAGCTTCCAGAGACGAGTCAAAAGCTATTGGGGCCATGGTAGAGAGATGGCCAATGTCTGGTGAGGGGAGGTTAGCTGAGCTCTTAGTATTTGTTATAGAGGCAGACATGGAGTTTTGAATTGGAGAGGGCAGGGGCTCGAGTGACAGTTGACACTCAGTTATGGCAAGTTCATTTATCAGAATAGATTCGGCCCTTGCTAAAAAAGCATCTAACGTCCCCACAACCCCCTGCCCTGTTAACGGCTTTCATTTGCTCATGTTATAAATCCCTTACAGGCCAAGTCCAGAACTAATTATACAGTTTTGCAACTTTGTCTCCTCGTACCATAGTCCCACAGTTCAAGCGATAAATCACAAATCTACTACATATATAAGTATTTAAAATGTAAATACCGTGGCCCCACCTGGCCTCCTTCGGTCTCTGACGGGCTAAGACGGGCCCGTCTTGGCTTAGTCTTTGCCTGGGCCGCGCCCTGGCGCGTCCACGCATGCGTCCTGCGCAGCGTGACCTCCGCTGGCCTTTACAGGCGTCCGCAGTCCCTCCTCTCCAGCCTCAGGGGTCCAGGCAAAAGTGCATAGTGCAAGGCAGTAGGGAAAAACTGACAAATGCTTCACCCGCTCCGCAGGACCTCTTCTGGCCTTTACAGTTGTCCACAGCCCCTCCTTTCCAGCCTCAGGGGTCCAGGCAAAAGTGCAACGTGCAGGGCAGTAGGGAAATAGTGACAAGTGCTTCACCCGCTCCGCAGGACCTCCGCTGGCCTTTACAGGCATCCGCAGCCCCTTCTCTCCAGCCTCAGGGGTCCAGGCAAAAGTGCAATGTGCAGGACAGTAGGGAAAAAGTGACAAGTGCTTCACCCGCTCCGCGGGACCTCCGCTGGTATTTACAGGCGTCCGCAGCCCCTCCTCTCCAGCCTCAAGGGTCCAGGTAAAAGTGCAACGTGCAGGGCAGTAGGGAAAAAGTGACAAGTGCTTCACCCACCTTTGACCTGCAGAAAGAGTATTCTCATATACCCGTCCTGCAGTCCCACTGTTGCTATCTGTGGTTCAAGGTAGGCCAGGAACTTTTTCAAATTACTGTGCTCCCTTTTGGCCTCACCAGCACCCCTTGGATGTTCACAAAATGGATGGCGGTGGTCGAATCGCGTCTTTGAAAGTTGGGAATACCAGTATTTCTGTACCTCGACAAATGACTGTTGAAGGTGTACTTGCCACAGTCAATCGTTGAAGACCGCCTAGTGGTGGCAAACCCATTGACACCATTGGGTTTACGATCAACAAGCAGAAGACATCTTATTTTCAGATGCTTCGATTCATTGGCGCAATGCAGAACACAGTGGAGTTCAGGGCTTTCCCCCACCATAACAGATCCAGGACATGCAAGAGATATGGGCTGTGATCCCAATGTTTCAAGCTCGATCCTCGAACACCATAACTGCAGCTCTGAAGCTTTTTGGTCTCTCAGCCTCCTGCACCCATTAGCTGTGCTAGGTGGAACATCCAAGCTTTGGAATGGAATTTGAAGGCCCAGCATCAAGGCAATGCGACTAATTGCATCCAGTGCTGTGAATCTTGAGATTGGTGTGCTGAGAGCCTGAACGTAATTGGTCCAGAATCAGGCTCTCCCCCATCCCCTCCTAAAGCTGAAGGCGATTCCGGACGCATCCGTCGTGGTTGGGGGAGGCCTCTGGGAGACATGAAGGTCAAGGAACTCTAGTTTCTGGCAGAGGGATGGTTCCAAATCATTCTGCTGGCGTTTTGTGCAATTCATCTGGCTCTGAAGGCCTTTCTACTGTCACAAACAGCACCACTGGCCTGTGGTATGGCAACAAGCAAGGCAGAGTGGGATTCTGGCTCCTGGATCAGGAGGCTCTGAATCTCTGGTGGTGGCTGAAGCCCCAGTGCATTGTCCTGATTGTGAACCACCTGGCAGGGTCACTGAATTTCGGTGCCAGATCACGAATGGCATCTACATGCTGAAGGGGTGCAGGGCAGCTTCCAAGAGTGGGGAGAGCTCAGGCTAGATCTTTTTTCCTCAATGGAGAATGTGCAGTGACAAAAATTGTGTGCTTTGGAGGTTCTGCAAGAACAATGGTTAGGAGATTTGTTCCGAGTACAATGTAACATGGAACTCTTGTACTACTTCCTGTCCCTGCCTCTCCTCCCCCAAATTCTGAAAAAGATCAGGAACAACCAGGTTCAGGTCCTCCCAGTGGCTCTGGATTCAGGCAGGAGAGTGTGCATCTGTCCTCCGATCAGGTTGCCACGTCACAAAGACTTTCTGTCTGAGCAACATGGCAGGGTAGGGTCCTCCGCCCAAATCTACACTTATATGCATGAAAGTTGACTGGAGGCAGCTGAATGCATTTGATGTGCTGCCTGAAAAGCTGGATATCATCCGTGCCCAAGGTGCTCTTCTATGAAATCCATTTATGCTGGGCCCTGGGACAAATTTGTGGCTTGGTGGGGGATCACTGACCTCTTACAAGCAAAGCTGTCCGACGCCTGTTTGTTTGTTTTATCTTTGACCCAGCAAGGCCTTGTAGTTGGCACTATTACATGTTATTTGTCAGTTCTTCCAGCCTTCCTATATTTGCGTCACCAACTGTCCTTGTTTAAAGTATGTATTGTTGTGCAATTTATTGAAAGCTTGTCATACGTTGCTTCTCGAACTGTTTGAGATGCCACAGTGGGACCATAACTTAGTCTTGATGTTTCTCACATGTACGCCTCTCTAGCTGATGCATATAGAGCTGCTCACTGCGTGAACTGACCTTTAAAACTGTCTTCCTCATTGAGATTACATTTGTTCCTCACATGAGTGAACTTCAGACATCTTCCCTACAAAATCACTTTTATTCCAGATAAGTTGCTGCTAAGGACTTGGGTGGGATTCTTACCAAAAGTCATGTTTCTCTTCCACATTTGGCAATCCATCACCCTACCAGCGTTCTTTGCTCCACCTCACTCCTAGAAAGAAGAGGTGAGAATCCATCAGCTGGACCCCAAAAGAGCTTTAAGCTTTTCCATTTATCACATTGAGCACAACAGAATGGATAATCAGCTTTTTGTGGGTTCTCTTGAATAAAGAAAGGGAAGACTGTGCAGAAGAGGGCCCGGTCAAGGTGGATAGTCCTCTGCATTAAGATCTGCTATGCACTGGCCATGAAAAAGCTTCACTCCACCAGGGCTAAGGCTACTACCATTGTGTCTGTCCTTGATATCCACCAGGCAGCAACTTGGCTATCATAGCATACCTGCCTTGACTGCTAGGTCAGCAGTAGGGCGTTTCACCTACTTTGACCTGCAATATGTTTTGGTCTGAGACCACTTTACAGACTTTCCGCCTGGGGGAGGTACTGCTTTGGTATATATACTAAGGTGAGGACTCTGTTGTTAGAAGTGGTCATCAGAAGAACAAGATACTTAACTTCAGTAATGCTCTTTCTGGTGGATATTCTTTATAAGTGCAGATTCCTCACCACCCTCCCACCTTCCTGTTCTGTGGAGTGGTCTCTTTTTAACATCCAAAAAGGTCCCAAATTAGTATTCAGTACACTGGTACCAAAATTGGTCACTCTGCTTCTGAGGGCATGAAAAGAGAAAATACTATAAGCTGAGGTTAGTGAGCATGGGTGGCACTTAAATGTGACTCATATTGTCACTTCTGTGATGCTGAAGAGTCAGCGCAGAGGTGCACAACCCCACCTAATGCGTGGGAGTATTGCTAAGGAAAGGTTTTTGGGATCCAGTCAGGCACCAGGTGTGTATTCTTAGGTGAGGAGTCTGCATTTGGTTTATTATTACTATTATTATTTTGATCATTCTCCCTTCCAACACAGACACAGCTCATTCTCCCCACCCATACATGGCATCAATTCCTGCTTCCCCATACATCGGGCAGCAACTCCTACTTTTCAATCAGACCCTGCAATGACAGCTTCAAAAATACATTAACCATAATTTAAAATTACAGTAACATCCACAACTCATCGAGTTTTCAACACATTGAAACTTAGCATAAATATGTTTGTTACTTATTCTTATAAATGCACCCCAAGAGTTCCACAAATATTAGTGTGCTAGCATACCAAAGCTTTGTATGCCCCTAAGTGGAAACTCACACACTCATAGGTGTACCCTAATCAATAAACAATGCAATTCCGCAATTCATACGATACACAAGGTGCAGTTCCCTAACACTAAGATGCACACCTAAACTCATGTTCATGCAGCATTGTATCAAAAACATTGCATCCATTTTAGATCTGCATATATGGCTTGAGCTGTCAAATCTTCTAAAATCAATACATCAGCCCAACCCACAGACAATTGGTGTGAGAACTGTCATTCATGATGTATAGCATTTTGCATTTTTACGGAAGGGGTCTCCATATGGGTGACTGGGCCCTGAATGCCAAATTGTCCATCTCTGGAGAGCCATCTGCCCATTGGTATTAATTCCAGCTCTCGTGTGAGATCAGAGGAGCCACCAAGACCCATAATAAGCCTGAGCAAATGAACAGCCTCCACTGGTGCCCCCATAATCACCTCATTACAGGTAGAGTCACCCATTTCAGAATCGGCCCAGGCATACCCGATTACCTCATGCTTCCTTTCCGACCAAAGATGCATAATTTAAGCTTCCGCGCGATTCACCAACAGTAATTGTCAAGGGACCTGCATAACTAGTGCACCTCCGGCAATCACATACTGCACCCCTCACAAACACCCACTATAGGGAAGAAAGCCTACTATAAAGCCACCTGATGGTAGAGATGTTCACAAATATCTTTATTATTATTTTATTTATTATTATTAAAGAATTTATTAAGCGTAACAGCTACTCCAAAGAGTTTTCTGGCACTAGTAGTGAAGTCTAGACCCATAGAAGAAGCAATTAGACAGCAGACCCAAAGAGCCAAGTTTTCAGGAGTTTTTTTAGAAAGCAAGGTGTCCTCAGTGGCCAGTAGGTAAAGGGGAAGAGCATTCCACTCCTTGGCGGCCAAATAGGAATAAGAGCTACCACCCAATTGTTTTCCTTTTTAACGAAGGAGTAACCACCAGCAAAGAATTGATAGACCGAAGAAATCCCGTCGGCTGATAAATAATAAATCTGTTGGACAGATACTGAGGGCCCTTATGACGGAAAGCTCTATGAGGGAGGCATTCAACCTGACACGAGCTTTCACAGGTAGCCAAGGAAGATGTTTTAAAGCTGACTGAATATAAGCTCGTTTGGGGATATGCAATGTTGGACTTGGCCCTTTTTGGCAGGTTCATCCCTAAACTTTTTGCCTTCTCCTAGCCTTTTCTGTGACATGGTGTTGGTGGTTTTAAACCTGTGGGTAATTTAGCACTGCGGTCCAGTGTGAAGTGTGTGCGCTCTCTGTGTTACATTTGGTAAGATTGGCCTGCCCTCCCATAGGAATGCATTGTGGATTCCCTGATCAGCATGTCAGCGGTAATTCCTGGTATGAGAGGCGCAGCGTGGTCGAGTTTAGTATAGTTGGAATTGTAATAATAAATGCTGCGCAATGGTGTGCGTAAATTTATTATATGTATTTTAGAAATGCCACTTTTAGAAGTTGGCATTTCTGTGTGCTATGTGTCTGAATGCCTGGTGTGAATTGCATGTCTGGCTTGTGAGTGACAGGGGCTGGGTGGTGTTTGTGGCTCCAGGAGGGGCAGGGTGAGTCAGCGCTAGGCTAAATGGGACATCTGCAATGGGAGTAGTGGTAGGAGTAATCCCCTGACCCTGAATAGGACTGTGCCCAGCCTGTACAATGCTGGCTCCACCCCTATGGTGTGTCTGATCACCTGAACCCCACCTGAGAAAGGGAACGAGAAGCTTGGTAAACAAAGTGCGCCAATTCCCCCATAATCCAGTTGCATCTAGTTCTCCCATGCCCTGTACTGCAGACAAAGGAATGCCCAGTATAAGTATAGAGGCTGTGTCCCAATGAAGTTGTCCTGCTTGTGCTTGTTCCTGAACCTACTGGGGCATGCTGCTGCTGGAGCCCAGGAGGAACTGCCATGAGGGCTTGCCTCCCTGGGCCCTGCATTGCCCCCTTGATCACTAAGGACTTTTTGGGACCTCTTGCGCCATGTGAGCGCTTTATTTTGATCTGCCAAAGAGAAGGAACACGAGGGCTCCGCAGCACTGCGCTGCGATCTTTCCTGAGGGATTCCCTACATAGGGATTCTCCCTAATGGAGGGGAGAGAAGCGAGAGCGCACCCCGCATTTTGCCTGCTTAGCGGGGGCCTACCCCGCTTTATGGATATCGAGAATTGCGGGTGCCCAGCACGCTTATGCTTTTATTTTAGGCGGGTGCCCACCCCGCTTTTGTGCTGGTTACGGCAGATGCCCACCCCGCCATTGTCTTAATTAATACGGGAGCCTACCCCGTATCGCAGTCGAGGGGCTGCCGGCCGCAGCAGCGGGACCCGGGAGCCAGGAGAGCTGCCTGACTCTGGGCGGAGCCATGGCCGGAAGCCAGAAGTCCGGAGCCTCACAGGCTCCACGTTGAAGTGAGAAGAGGTGCTGCAGCTGGTCGGCGGGGCTCACTTGAGCTGAGGGAAGCCCCGCGCCGCCAGAGGAGGAGGGAGTCCCTGATGAGTGGAGGCTCTCCTGCAGCATGCAGCCGCAAGAAGAAGAGAGAGAGACCCCAAGGAGTGGGGGCTCTCCCTATGCATGCCATCACAGTCCAGAGGAGGCTCCCCCCCCCCCCAGGAGAGAGCCCGGTGAGTGGGGAGCTGGGGGGAGCGAGATGTGCCTAGTCCCTGAGCGGACCCGCAGGAGAGCAGGCTGCTCCAATGATCGGGAGGCAGCATTTGTTTAAGAGCCCAGTGGGGCTCACCCTGGCATTATTGGTGCCATTCGGGGCCCATTGTCGGTGCTCGTTTTAGCCACAGCTGCCCAGCCTGACAGAGGGCAGCTGCGCCGATGGGGGCAAGTTGATTTAGAGAGACCCAGTGGGGCTAAAGAGACACAGATGTGCCAGGGCCCTTTTCCTTTGTTTATTCCTCAGTTCCGCCACTGTAGCAGGCAACTGCAACGTGGGCCGCATGTTTTTTTTACAGAGTCCCAGTGGGGACCCACCCAGAGGGCACAGTGAGTGCCCATGCCCACATTTGATTTTCGCAGCTGCACGCAATTAGCGGCAGCTGCAACGTTTAGGCCAGCATTTCTTTGGGGGCATTTTGAATGAGATAGGAGTGAGCTATACTCATCTGCCCCAGAACAATTGCGCACTTTGAGATTCTGCTGCATTGGCAGCCGCCCTGACATCTTGGACATAGGGCATTTGAGCCCTCTGAGAAGGCCAGTTGGCCAGGAGGATTGTAGTTAGGTTGATAGGGCGCCAGGCCCTAATGTGATTTATGTGGTGAGCAGGAAATGTGATTCATGTATTGTGATTTATGCCTCCTGCTTTATGCCTCTAAATGTGGTTTATGTATGAGGTTATTTGCATACTGTGGTTTATGCTTGTGAGGTTATCCTCTACTGTGAATTATGCCCCTAATGTGAGTTATGCTTAGGAGGTTATGGTCTAATATGTTTAGGCTTATGAGGTTGGCGCATCATGTATTTTGCGCCTGATGTGATACTGTGCATAATATGGTTTATGTTTCGTACAGTGTTTGCCAGTAATTACTGGTTGTGTTCTACGCTTATTAATGTTCTATATTTACTATGTTCACTTTGTGATGGTTCTGACAGTGGTCCAAGTGGCCCTGTCATGTATATATAATCCCTTGTAAATATTGCCTAGTGCCAGTTGGCACAGTGTATATTGTGTGATTACTATTCTATGTGTTTATGATAATACAAAGGCTATTTTGATATAACCTTGTGTGGAGTTCCTTTGTGGTGTGCCTAGTGTGTTGTTGCTGTGTGTGTTGCGCAAACGGTTTACACATTGCCTTCCGGATAAGCCTGACTGCTCGTGCCAAGCTACCAAGGGGGTGAGCAGGGGTTATCTTCGGCGTGTAACTCCCTTGCCTGACTAGAGTGGTGGTTTCTGCCTGGCTTTGGCGCAAGCCTTAGCCAACCAGAAATCCCATTTCTAACACGCAACAAAAGTCAGACGGCAGTATTCGCCACTAGTTGCAGTCTCCTAAGGACATAGGTAGACTACCCCAGTAGAGTGAGTTGGCATAGTCCAACCTTGATGTGATCAGAGCCTGTACCACAACGTTATGCCGTTTAAGAGGGAGCAAGGCCAAAACCAGTACCCACAACCCCAGCCACCTGAGGTGCAAAAGACTCAGAGATATCAAACTTCACTCCTAAAATGCACTCTACTACTGCGGGAAGGGGTGGGGGGGTACATTCCGAGACCACAGATCATTGTCCCAAGTCGGGGTGGGCCCAAAAAGCAACATTTTGGTCTGGCAAGCCTTGAATTGGAGACTGCCATCACGCATCCACTGAAATACAGCAAACAATTCTTTAAATTGCTAATAGCATTGAGAGATTTGTGATCTAATGTAAGAAGTTGAGTACTGTCAGCATATAAAGCAATTTGTATGTCAAACGTTTCAATCTCTATTGATTCAATATCTAAATATAAGTGATCAAAATACTATTGTTAATTCAGGATCCAAATAGGTCAAAATTGATCTAAGCTCTATGCACAACACCCAAAGTCTCCAATCAAAACTCCAAAGATAAAAATATCTAGCTCACACAGCCCCTTCTAGTCTTTAAGCTGGCTGTCAAAATCTAAAAAGAAACCGGTTTTCTGTATGCCCTTTTTAGAGGCCATCCTTAAAGGCTCAATCACTGCTCAGTGCCCATGCACTCATCAGGTGCATATTCTCACCAGCCAATTGTTGGCTTTTTAGGCACATAGTGCACTGCACTTGTCTTCACAGGCACCATTAACCAGGTTAACGAGGTTTAGCAGGAAACTGCCTTGTGAATTTTATAAGTCCACTCTGCTTCATCATGCAAAGCGTCTGTCTGGTTATTATGAAGCCCTGAATGAAAAGTAACCCAATATAACAACTCAATATAACACACCGATATTCGTAAACAATTTGGACGTCTTTTGTTGCCTGAAAAGACAGATTTTAATTACTACAAATAAGGTCCAGTTCCAGTCCCTTCATTCTTTGCCTCTTTTACATCTAGATGACAGAAAGGTACCAGCAGCTCATGGTGGGCCTTCACTAACACAGGTTGCACATCCTCTTCCATGGAGTAGAAGGTTGAGTACAGATGCACAGTTCTTATTCAGTCAACCAATCAGCATTTGTGAAGCACACTCTGTCACCCCTAGGGGTCTCTGGGTGCTGTGTCTCTGCCGAAGAGCCAGGTCTTGAGTCTCCTTCTGAAGTCTACCAGTGAGGGGGCTATATGGCGCTGGAGGAGAGGTCATTTCAGGTCTTGTGCGACCCATTCTAACTCACAGATAGGAAGGGATATACAAGGACACAACAGCAAGGAACTTTTCAACATCGTCAAGGAATTTTCCAATCCCTCGGCCAACTCCAACGACATCACCCCCTCTCAAACCCTCTGCGACTCCCTAGCCTCTTTTTTCCTCAACAAGATTGCAGACATCCACAACAGCTTTGACAACCAACCCGGAAACCAACCCACCCTACCATCTGCTGACCACCTTCCCCCCGTGAACACCCTTAACGCTTGGAACCCAATCTCCACTGAGGACACCATCCGCCTGATGAATTCCATCCACTCAGGATCCCCCACAGACCCATGCCCTCACCACATCTTCAACAAAGCAGACTCCGTCATAGCACCGCACCTCCGAGACGTCATCAACTGCTCCTTCAACTCCGCTACCTTCCCAGAAGACTGGAAACACGCCGAACTCACTGCCCTTCTGAAAAAACCAACAGCGGACCCCACCGAACTCAAAAATTACCGCCCCATCTCGCTTCTTCCATTCCCGGCCAAAGTCATCGAGAAAGCCGTCAACAACCAGCTCGCCGCTTTCCTCGAAGCCAACAAATCCCTCGACTCCTCACAGTCCGGCTTCCGAGCCAAACACAGCACTGAGACCGCCCTCATCGCAGCAACAGACGACATTCGAACTCTACTGGACAACGGAGACACAGTCGCCCTCATCCTCCTCGACCTCTCTGCAGCATTCGATACAGTCTGCCACAGCACCCTTCTACAACGCCTCAATAACATCGGAATCCAAGGAAAAGCACTTGAATGGATCACCTCGTTCCTCACCGGAAGAACCCAGAGAGTCCGCCTTCCTCCATTCAAGTCCGAGGCCTCTGAAGTCATCTGCGGCGTCCCTCAAGGATCCTCACTCAGTCCCACCCTCTTCAACGTATACATGAGCCCCCTCGCGGCCATCGCACGCCGACACAACCTCAACATCATCTCCTACGCGGACGACACTCAACTAATCCTTTCTCTCACCAATGACCCTAGCACCGCCAAAACTAACCTACACGAAGGAATGAAAGAAGTTGCCGAATGGATGAAACAAAGCCGTCTGAAACTGAACTCAGACAAAACTGAAGTCCTCATCTTAGGTACATCCCCCTCTGCATGGGACGATTCCTGGTGGCCTGAAGCCCTCGGAAAAGCACCCATCCCGACAGACCACGCACGGAACCTAGGCGTCATCCTGGATTCTTCACTCTCAATGAACAGACAAGTCAGCGCCGTATCCTCTTCCTGCTTCAACATTCTTCGCATGCTCAGAAAAACATTTCGCTGGATCCCCCTCGAAACAAGGAAAACAGTTACCCACGCTCTAGTCACGAGCCGACTGGACTACGGAAACACCCTCTACGCGGGTACTACCGCAAAGCTCCAGAAGAAACTCCAACGAATCCAAAACGCATCAGCCAGGCTCATATTAGACATCCCTCGCAACGAACACATCTCTGATCACCTTAAAGACCTCCACTGGCTACCCGTCAATAAGAGGATCACCTTCCGACTGCTTACCCACGCACACAAATCACTCTACGACATCGGACCAGATTGCCTCAACTCTCGACTGTCCTTCTACACCCCCTCCCGCCAACTACGATCTTCCAGCCAAGCCCTCGCCACTATACCTCGCATCAACAAGACCACCATGGGAGGCAGATCCTTTGCATACCTGGCTGCTAAAACATGGAACTCACTCCCCTCCTACCTTCGCCTCACCCAGAACCACCTAGCGTTCAGAAAGCAGCTTAAAACGTGGATATTTGACAAATAATCCTCCTCCCCTTCCTAAGCGCCTTGAAACCCTCTGGGTACGTAGTGCGCTATACAAATTTTATGACTTGACTTGACTTGACCTCCTCTTTTTGCGCACTATGCAGTGTATCGGTGGTTTGGAAATGCTGTTGCAAATCATTGAAAGGTTCTAGACACATGAGAGCCTCCTCCTCACTTCTTGAATTCCACAAGATGCTGAAGACCTGGCTCTTGGAGAAGTCCCACTAGGCCCTAGGTTTGGCTAGACGCACCCCTGCTCAGCACCAGGATACCCCACCAGGCGATAGTGCACTCTACAAATCTGAATGACATAGCAGACGCCGGATACAGGGTCGTAACCAATTCGCCAGTGGAAGCTTTCCCAATGGCACACTTCCTTTCTGTGAATGCTGATGGGCAGCCCTGCGGGAGCAATGATGTTCCTCATAAGTGATCAAGTAATCTGGTCCTCTGGTTGTGCATCTGGATTTAAATGTAGGTCCTGCAGGGCAGTGGTTGTTTTAGACATGTTGATACGTAGCTCTGTTATTAAATATTTGTGTTGAAATTATAGAACTTACAGTCTGTCCATCATCTGCCACAAGGCACCTAAGACATTTGCTACAAATGGAAATCTTTGCTGGTGAAAAGAGACTTTTTTTCAGGGAAGGCAAAAAACACTGTAGTCCTTTCAGGCTTTTTTTTTTCCTGCTGGGCCCTCGTGCCTGTGATCTCATTTCTGATTAGAACGTGTCTCTCCCGAAGGCCAAGGCAATTTCCTCCATCTTGTGATATACTGTCGGAGCTGGGAGGCGAAATCCAGTCTTACATCTGAGCAAGCATGTCCTGTCTGCGGGAACAAACCGAAACCTGTCCGTTCGGCGCACGCTACCTTGTCTCTCTGATCTGCAGCGGGCAGCCAGGCACTGCCTTTCCTCTCCAGATAAAAAGACAACTGAACGTATTCAATTAAGGAGCCCTTCCAGCAGCAGAAGATGGCAAGAGCATCACAGGCGCCGCGGCCATTGGAGGGCAGAGGCGCGAGCAGCAGGTTTGTTCCTGCCTATCCCTCACACAATCTCGACCATCCTATTCCAGTATCCCTGAATCCCATAGCAGGTTTTTATTATTATTATTTTTTTTAGTGTGGCTTTGTTCTTTCAACCTTCACCCCCTCCGTGCCATAGAGCCAGAGAGTGCTGTCTTTTCCAGTAATGCGTGGTAAGACGGGACATGGTCAGACAGTTAATTTAGACTTTCAGACAGCCCCCTGTTATTCACCCAGCAACCCCAAGCACTCGTAATGCCTCCCACGGCTCTTGTCGTCTGTGTGTAGCAAACAGATAGATAAACAATGGCTTCAGAGAATATATGCATTAACAGACTCTGGCAGTATATGGATTCATCCCAGATACAGTGTATGCATTAATGCTTAAATGACTTCCCGTTCCATTACTCTGAGTCCAAACATCATCATAAAATGAAGCGTCTATGCCCCCACAGGCAGGTTTTGCAAGCTGAATTTCCTAAAAACCTACATTTTAACACACTCCCCGCCCCATAGGAGCGTCTATGGGCATCAGTTACTTGATTCTTCCTGTAATATACCAAGCTCACACACAAATAGCCCCACACTTAATCCCACGCGATCCTTTTAACTCTTTTGAGGCAGGGAGGCAGGGATGTAATGATCAGACCAAGAAGTTTGGAATCAGAGTAACAAAACTACCGGTAAGTAATTGAATCATGACTTCTTATCCACCCTCCTTGAGTCCCTCATTATAAAATGAGGAATGCCCAAACCATACATTTAAACTGATTAAAGTGGAAATACAAATCATAAAGCTGTAAGGATTACTCATGCAACAATACTGGTTTATTTCTCTACTAATATTATTTGAAAGCAGATAAAACTACACCAAACACATAATCTTGATTAATACATTATCAATTGCAATGTCTAATAAATATGGAAGAGTTTGTCCTTGAAGCATCACTACAAATGTCCTTCAAGGAAGCCCCTCAATATTCTGCCCATGATACAGCCATGCTTCTAGTAGATTTCCCCTGAATTCCAGCTGGCAGAGAGACCTCCTGTGTGAGGTAGGCCAACATAAATACAGACTTCAACCATCTAATTAAAGTCTGAAAAGAAGGATGACCTCCTTTCTTTGCTGAACCAGAATTTTTAAATTATGTGTCTGACTGTCTTTTTTGATGTTTTTTCTTGCTGCAAACAGGCAGCATACTTTTTGCAGTAGGAACACCCTTCAGGGGTTCAGAACTGGAATTGGCACCAGAAGGCAGGTCAGATCTCCCAGCAGTGGAGTTCCAGGATGCTGCAGGTGAAGTCTTTGTGTCCATGAGACTTCTTAACAGGAGGCAAACTCTACTTCAAGCCCTAGGAGAATCTTCTCAAGCAGGATACAGCAAAGAAATAGTCCAGTCCTTTCCACTGCCCACAGACAGAAGCAGCAACTGCAGGCCAACCCAGCGAAGCAACACACAGCAAAGGGGTGTCATGTGCCCAAGTTAGGCCTGGTAGGAAATAGTATCATTTTCCATGCACACTGTCTTTTCCTAAAGTTGCCTTCACTTTGCCACATTGACTTTTGAGACACATTTACATTTGTGACACTTGGGTTAGTTTCTAGGAAACACTGACCTTATTGACACAAAGAACTTTGTGTGACCATTATCATACTGTCTTGCCATTAGGTGAAAGGCCTTCATGTGCGTAATACAAATGTGTCTGTTATTACGCCTATATGGCGACGCAGCTATCTGTGGTAAAGAAACAAAAGGCAGCCTGATCACAATCACGTACCAAGGCAAGGATGCCCCTTTCTATATATAGTCTTTTGTTTCCAAATACAACAGAGGAGTCACTTTTGCTGACTTCGAGGGGTCCCTGCATGCTGGAGCTTTCGCCTAGCAGCTAACTGACATCTCGGTGAGGGATGTTCAGTTTGTGACCAAGGTCCTACATTCTTACCCACCAGGTAAAGGGTTATATCACCAAGAAGGGGGTTTCTTGGCAGACCGTACATTCACACCCTAGATACATAGATTAGGGTTTACATCGTAGGAGTATACTAGATTGTTATAAATACTGTATATGTATGCATATATCCTGTGTCTCAAAAAGAAGTTGGAACTATTAGTTTTATTCACTGTTTTGACACTCATAACTTTTGTCTGCTTCGGTCTATTAATCATTACAGCACACATTTTCTATACAAGAAATACTATGGTTCAATAAATATAAAAAACGTCCCTTTGTGTATTCTTTGTATATTTCTCTGAGCAGTAGAGAGGATGAGTGGCTGATTGAAAATGTCTAGGCCTGGCACCACGATTCCTAAAGGAACAGGGTTATCATGTTCAGTAGTTACCAGAACTGGTTGCTCCCTGTCTAGGTATAGGGAGGCTAACAGTGGCACAGTGAGCTAGCTGGTCCAAGGGTCTACATAACCTGGGGGGGACATGGAATCAGTCGGGCAACATCCTAAGTTTATGTTGTTCGCAAATGCGCAGTTCCTACTTATTAGTAGAAACTACACAACAGGGGCAGTACTCCTCCTGACAGCTCTTCATCTGTTCTATTTTGCAGGATGGAAATCAAACATTCACCCCCAGTCATGAGATCTGGGTTAAATCCACCGTTCTTTTGCTCACTACGCCACCCTAGTTTAGACCCAGCCATATGCAAATCAGTCTTGACCCTGATTTGCATATGGCTGGGTCTAAACTGGGGTATAGTAGTGAGCAAAAGAACAATGGATTTATCCATATCTCTTGACTGGGGGAGATTGTTTGATTCATTCGACAGTCCCTCCATCATTTGTTGCTGCAGCACTTTTCACCCTAGGTGGGATGGGTATGCCCAGACGTGGGTCCCTTGCTTGCTGTGCCACTGGATTCAAGCTAGCCTGGCTGATGATGGGTGATATACTCCGAAACTAGTCCCAGGATGCTTGTTTCCGGTCCAGGGAGGAACCGGCTCGGCAGTACGGGGTGGACTGCCCCCATGAGGAGCAGGTTCAAGACTGATTTGCATATGGCTGTGTCCAAACTGTGTTGGCATAGTGAGCAAAAGAATGATGGATTTAACGCAGATCACTTGACTGGGGTAGAATGTTTGATTTATTCAGCTTTCAGTCCATCATTTCTGTTGCAGCACTTCTTCTTGGCAGGGTCCTCTTGATCCAGAAGTGCTATAAAAATCTGGGGTTTTAGGTCGAATTCTTATACCCTTTTGGCCTTTGAAGTCTTTGTAGTTTACAAGTTCCTGCCTTGTCTGGCCTTGGCTCCAGACACACTCCAGGGGGTGGAGACAGCATTGTGAGAGGACAGGTGCAGACCTAGTCAGGTGCAGGTGACAGCTCCTCCCACCACTCTAGCTCATGAAGGCCCATCAGTCTGGTTTCGGTCCATCAGCATATGCAGGTCACACCTCAACTCCCTTTGTGTTACTCTCTAGAGTAAATGCACACGCACCCGCTGTCAATCTAAACCAGACGTTGTTTCCACAGTCAGAGTCACAAGGATGGTTAAACAAGAAAATGCCCACTTTCAAATCGGCATTTTCAAACACACAATTTAAAAACCACTGTTACTAAAATATGTGTTATTAAATTCTGAGCTAAGAGAGCCCAAACTCAAAATCTCTAGCTGTTCCCAATTGAAAATTACACTTATACAAGGTAGCTCCAATGATAGCCTATGAGACAGCTAGTCCTTACAATAGTGAAAAACTAAATTGGCAGTATTTCACTATCAGGACATGCAAAACATACCAGCACATGTCCTACCTTTTTTATACACTGCACCCTGCCCATGGTGTTACCTTAGGCCTACATTAGGTGTGCCTTACATGTAGTAAAAGGGAAGGTTAAGGCCTGGTCAATGGGTGTACTAGTCAGGTTGACATGGCAATTTAAAACTGCACTCACATACAGACCTGAGACAAGATTGCAGGGCTACTCATGTGGGTGACACAACCAGTTCTGCAGGCCCACTAGTAGCAGTTGATTTACAGGCCCTGGGCCCACATTGTGCACTTTACTAGGGACTTGCCAATCACAATTTACACATAGAGCACTTGCACTTTAACACTGATCAGCAGTGGTAAAGTGCCCAGAGGATCTAAACCAGCAATAATGAATTCCAGCACACAGTCAAAATACAGGAGGTAGATGCAAAAAGACAGGAAAAACCACACCAAGAATGCCAGGTCTAACAGCTTTGTATTCAGAAACACCTGCCCGGTTCTCTCTAAAAACCTTAAAGTAGACGACTTCAATGTAACTTCAAAGCAGATGACTTAAGACCAACCCAAAACTGCTCTGAAGAAATTGTACAATATGAAGATTCATACAATACAAAGAATCCCGTAGTCTAGTCCTGCACTATTTCTAGAAAGGAATGGATGACCATATGATCTTTTTGTAGACTCTCTTCTTGATAAAAAGACCTAATATTTAGAGAAGGGATGATCGAGGCAATTGAGTGAAGATACGGGGTGAAGGAAGTATTGAAAGTGTCCACTCTTGGCCCATCCTCATCTTCACTGCTAGGGGATACCAAGTAAAGGGGGCCCAATCCCAAGCAATCAGGATTACAGATGCTCTCTCTTTCCTCACTCCTACCTGAAACCTTGACATCAAAGGGATTGCGGGAGAAACATACATATCTTTCCCCAAGGTCATGGGCAAGAAAGAGCATTCACATGCTAAGCATCCTTCTTGTTTATCCTTGAACAAAACTGAGGTAGAAGAGAATTTGGAAGGTCTGCAAATAGATTGATGACAAGCTACACCTAGTCTTGCTATATTCTACAAAGACTGAAGGATTTGAGTGGTAAGTCTGAGGTGATGGGAATCATCTGCTTACTTATCTGCCTTCTGATTCAAAATACATTCCCTGAATGTGAATGTCTGTATGCCTCTCCAAGTGTACCTCTGCCCACTGAAAAATGTGGCTTGCTCAGTATAGCAGAGATTTTTAACTCATGCCCCCTTATTGTTCAGGTATGCCTTTACTGACATTTTGCTGGGTCTTTCGAGAAATGTATTGTTCTCTATTAATGAAGCCAAATGTAGGAGATATCTGTGCACTGCCT
This sequence comes from Triturus cristatus, assembly GCF_964204655.1. Taxonomy (NCBI): domain Eukaryota; kingdom Metazoa; phylum Chordata; class Amphibia; order Caudata; family Salamandridae; genus Triturus; species Triturus cristatus. Next base: position 666,785,642 of record NC_140595.1, read on the forward strand.
CCATTTTCTTCCAGGAAGGAGGGTCAGACTCTCTCCTTTCTGCTCAGAATCCACACCAACCATCGGCGGAGTCCCACAAGGACCCTCCATCAGCCCCACCCTGTTCAACGTCTACATGGTCCCACCAGCATCCATCGTCAGAACGCATGGACTCAACATCTTATCATACGCAGATGACACCCAACTCATCCTCTCCCTAGCTAACAAACCCAACATCTCCAAACACAACTTCCAAGAAGGAATGGAAGCAGTCGCCGGGTGGATGGAGAACAGCTGCCTACAACTCAAAACAGAAAAAAACAGAAGTGCTCATCTGGGCCCACGCCCGATGCCTGGAACAACACCTGGTGGCCCCCCGCCCTCAGGAACCCTCCCCCCCATGGACCACACACACAGTCTCAGAATCACCCTGGACTCCGAACTTCCAGATCAATGCTGTCACCTCCTCCTGCTACCACACCGTCCGCCTACTCCGAAAGACTTTCAACTGGATTCCCCTTGAACACTGGAAAACCATCAATCACGCCCTCACCAGCAGCAGACTAGACTACGGCAACACACTCTACACCAGGATCAACACGAACCTCACCTGCAAACTCCAGCACATCCATAACGCCGCTGCCAGACATGTCCTCAACCTACTGTGCCACTGCCACATCAGCTAACCTCTATGGTCACAACAGTGGCTCCCCGTTGAGAAGAGAATCACCTTCAAGCTTCTCACCCACGCCCACAAGGCCCTCCACAACACCGGACCCGCACACATAAACCACTGCCTCTCGTTCCAGGCGCCCCAAAGATCCCTTCGCTCAGCCCAGCTCTCTCTTGCGACGATACCATGCATCAAGAAGTCCAGAACAGGAGGACGCTCCTTATCCCTCCTTGCGGCCAAGGCATAGAACACCCTCCCTCTCCACCTCCTACAAACACCTACACTCTCCAAGTTCCTAAAGTACCTCAAGACTTGGCTTTTCGGAGAATCGCCGTGATCTTCCAGGAGCTGCGCGCATCCTCCCCCCCCCTCAGCGCCTTGTGACCCTTTGAAGTGAGTAGGAGCGCTTTACAAACTCCCTGATTGATTGATTGATTCCAATTGGAGGATCTCTTTTTCTCCAGAAAAGACTACTTTGATTGAACAGTCTTAGTGTCCAGCCAGGTTCCCCAAACTTGACTGGTATTTGTAGTCCTCATCAACCAATTTGGTGAGCGCTAAATGGATCATGTTTGAAAGGTAGAATGGGTCTAACTCCCAGGGAAAGCTGCTTTCAATGGGTGGAGTGGCTGCACCCTCCTCCCCCTCCAACTTTCCTGCTTTATGTGCCATCAATAAATACATCATCACATAATTAAAACCTGCAAATTAACTCTTTGAAAGGCACTTAAAGCAAGAAAATAACTGCACCTTCCAAACAGCTGATGCTGCATGACTTGAAGTCATACTGTCTGCTCGAGGGTCAGGCAAGCACTTTCACTAACACGTGCGTGAGTGCGCATGTGTCACACGCTGTGGCTGCCAAAGGCTTAGATTACGTCAGCCCTGGCTTGCCATTCTCTGGGTTCTCCGTCTGGTCCCTTCGCTATTGACTTATAGATGACTCTGTGCCTACATACTACGAGCCATTCGGCAATGATTTTGACGAGTTCACAATAAAGAGAATGAGATACCTACAAAGCTGACCGGCACAGACCGATTTAACGTGCTTAACTGGTCCAAACAATTTTCACTATAAGGAGATTCCACCCCGCTGATACAATTCATGTATACACACTATATCTAGTGCTCAGTATATACGAGATCTTAAGAACGTGTTATATTAACCAAGAATATAGCCACAGTAGACAGAGACTGTCAGTGGCTCTCTACCCAATATTGACAGTACTAGTATCCCCTGGGAGTTATTGTGTTGTTCTGATATCTGGCTAAGGTCCTGAGGAAGGAGGTGCTACCATTCTTTAAGCCACCGAAACGCGCGTAGACCAATGCTGTTCAGCTCCTCCTATATGCAGTCATTTTAATTGGTCGTGGAGACTGTGCAACCTTTTATCACACACTTTCCAGATATATGTATTAGTGAATGTAGTATGAGTGTATATGAGGTTGATTGTTTGTAATGTAGGATGTATGAATTTTTGCCTTGTTTTCTTACGCAGGGGTTACTGACCTAGAATGCGTTATATTTAAATTTGATGTAACAATCATGTAATTTTGTCTGTATATGTCTACAACAATGGTTTTATATTAAAAAAAGGAAAAGAAAGTAAAAAGAATTTGATAAAAACAAACAAGCCAAATAAATAATGTTAATATTTACAAACATAGTTTTCTTCTTGAATTTTGTTGTTGGTTAGCCCATGCTGAATTTTATTTCAGATTTGTAAAATAAATTTAGGTCATGAGAGAGTCGTTTCAGATTGTATAGTTGTTTTCTCCTCTTCTCCCTGACCTCTAATTAACCTGTATAGAGGGGGTCCCCAAATTTTGCCTTGCCACTCTCTGGGGCGTTTGGTTTCCTCCCCTAGATGACGCGTAGTAGCGTCAATTTTTGAAGCATGCCCGGGCGGCAGGAACATCAGCTCGGGGAGGGGATGCATGCTTGGCTATTTTCCTGCTCCACACTTTCCCAAGTCGTCATAGGGTGAGGTGGGGTCACTACTCATCACCGACACAGACCCCACCCTATGATGAGTTGGGAAAGGGTGGGATTACTTTACCCTCGGCCAGGGTCTCTGGAGTTCAGAGGCGGTTGTGTTTGGCAGTAAGCGGATCACTGTCAATTTGGGGGCAAGGAAACGAAGAGACGCCCGACTGCCTGTACGGGCTTCGCAGGAGTAGATCGTTTAGGAGAGGAGCAGCTTAACAGTCTTTATCCGGAGACCGGTCAGTTGGACCTTTTAATCCTTCGCACACCACAGGTCCATGTTCGCCGCTTTCTGTACCTACAAAAACAGTCGAGCTCATACCAACCTTCGTTCGTGATGAGTAATAGCCAAGTCCAGTGCCATATTAACACACACTAGTGGTTTAATAATTGTCTTCTTTCTAAAATAGTACAACGGTCAGGTGCAAGCCAACTGACCAACTCAAAGAGTTACTGTTCAGTACCAAGGACTGTATCTGTTAATGCTGGTCACAGGCTGGAATGCAGGCTAGGAGCAGCGCATCACCAGTGACACTAGCAAATAACATTGCTGTGGAACGAATAAATATTTGGTAGGAGTTGGTGGTGGTGCCCTGTTGTGATCGTACATTGCTGAAGTCCCTCTCTAGTCTTTGCGGCTGCCCGAGGTGCCCGCAGGGTGCCCTAAAGAGGGCGGGCATCTAGTGCCAGCAAGGCACCAGCCCAATCCCCCTCTTCTAGGTGTGGGGAACTCTCGGTGAGGAGTCCCCCTACTCTGGCAGCCAGGGTGCTGCGGCACGCAGGGCGCGTCATTTTCGGGGTGCGAGGAACAGGGGGGTATATAGGCCTCCCCCACCCACTGGCCTTCCTCTTTTGCGCCCTGGACACTCCTTCCTCACCCGCTCTCAGACCCTGTCCACAGGAAGAGCACATCTTTACGATGTGGGGGGCTCCTCCTTTCTCAAAATAAATCGTTGACTGCGGAGGTGCATTTCCCTGTGGAGTTTGGGTCTGCGTGCCTCACGGGTTCTTGACGCGAGGTATTGGGCTTGTGTGGGTGGCAATGCAGACAGCGACGGGGGCAGACCTGCCCACGTGTGTATAGGGTGGTTGCAGGTTCATCATTGGAGGGGGGATGTGCGCTGGGGTTGTGTCCCGGGTCGCGGTGGCAGCTCCCACCGCAGCTCTTCACCGCGTGATCTACGGCCCCCCACTCTACCCGGTGGCGGCATGAGGGACGGCCGGTCAGCAAATAGTGTATCGCTCACCTCCCACTGTTTCCTAGGCAAGATGCTTTGGCCCATGGGGTCGTGGCCCTCCCCCTCCCGGGGACGAGGTAGTACCGCCAGCAGAGGTTCCAGCACTACTCATTGTCCATCAATTGAGTTGTTTGCTAGAGCAAAGAGCGAACATGGTTGAGCGTCGGAAAAGTGAGGCTCCACTCTCGGGATGCTTCTTGCCGGTGCCAGTATGTGGGTAGGTAGTCTTCATCACAATGCGCCCACATTGTGGTCATTTGCACATCACTGTGGGGGCTCTGGAGGACGATAGCGATCACGCTTTGTGGGTTATGTCCCCTCCCTGGTCGGGGCAGAGGGTACTGCGGACCGGGAGGCGCGGTGTCCCTACGCGTGTGTGGTTATACAGGGGTGTGAACCGGGGGTCCAGGGTTTGATCCTCGGGCACGGGACTGGAGGCGCATCCTAGGGTTGCAATACATGGTGTTGTGTGTATGTGGAGTAGCGGGTTGTGCACACCCCTTTAGCCACAGTAGGCCGCTGGTGTGAATGGCTCACCCCTGGGGGGATTGAGCAGGACCCTGCCATGGGCCGCATGAGAGGAGGCACTGGTGTTTGAGGCCTTTGTTCTCCAGGATATTTTATGCGTGTGGAGCAGATGCTGCTATTAAATTACTCCGGAGTGTCTCACTGCTGGGGGAAGTACCTGCAGTAACTTGAACCAGGCCAGGTCCAACAGGACAAAACTTGGGTCTGGTGCCTTTGGCATGCCAGAACTTGGGGTTCCGGTCATGTGGCAGCTTGCCTCCTGCTTCCAACCTGCTGTGGCCCCTACCACTTATTTGGACTGGTTGTAGCAGTTGACTGTAGAGCAGTACTTATGCACCTGTGATTAGTTCATGTCTGCTTGAGCCGTGTCTACGTGTATTACCTGCAGTGTAAACTACAGATGGGCGCTGCATTGTCTGCAGTGTGGAATGCAGTGTCGCACCACCCTGTAGTTCCCTCAAGGTACACCCCAGCTGGCCCGGCAGAGCACCTCACTGTGCTCCTTTTAATTCACTTGAGACAAAGTCTTTATTGTTGGCTGCCCTGGGCAAAGGACATTGGACAGGATGTAGCTTTACGCCTAGAGCTGCCGACTTGGGAGCAGGGAAACCAGGTCTGAGTCCCGGCGGTGGGTCAGCATCCGGTGATTCTGGGCAAATCACTGAATCTCCCCGTGTCCACCAATAAATGAACGTGTCCTTGTGTAACATAACTGGTGCTCGTGTAAAGAGCTCCAATACCTCGGGGATCGCCGTCTCCTCCACCACCTCATACACAGGCAGCATCTGATGCGCAATGGGGTATTCTGGAGCGCCTCAGACCTCTTCAAGGATGCCCCCAGGTGCCCTAGAGTAGGCCCTGCTTTCCGGTGTGGTCCAGGCAGGCTGGATTAGCAGCTTCCTGGGGCCCAGTGTTGGGGCTGGGGAAGGATGTGGTCTCGACAAATATTGGGTTACGGGTTTGCCCGGGTGACCTCTTCTCACCAGGTAACTAGATGCGGTTTCCGTTTCGGCCCCTCTTGATGATTGCCTTCGGCCATCCTGTGTGTGGAAGTCTTGTGTTGCTTCCCTTGAACTCATTAGACTGTGAGACCTGATCACAGTGATTTGTGGGTGTAAGGTTCAGGAATGGGGTCAGTGTCGGTAATAGCCTGGAATGAGGCGGCCACTCTGTGGGCAAGGTTGCTGCCTCCCGGCTGGCTGCTTATAGCCCGCTTCTCTGCGCTACCATAGCGGGTGCTCCCGTCGAGTCCACGGTTCCGGCTGGGCGTGTTAAAGGTGGCAGAGGGTGGTGCGCCCACCCCAGTGGGTAACCCAGGGTGACCGGCGGGTGATGCAAGCGGGTCCGGTCGCAGAAACTTAATATTTATTATATATAAGCCTTAGTTACTGCTTATTTAGCTTTTGTACTAACAACCATTGACGTAGCAAATAGTGCAGACTTGTTGTAGGTATGATGTTACGTGTATCATAATCTATAAACTATGACAGAAACAGCAATTCAAGTCGGCCCGCACACCATGCTATGCATGGATTCGAGCTTTGTACCACAGGAGGCCTGGCATTCGCGCAGAGGAGAGCCTGGGGTCAGGTGGAGTGAGCTTGCAGTGTTCAGGAATGTGCCTTATTCTCTTTTTCTCCCCACAGCAGGGCCTGGGTGAGTGGAGTGTGAATTTCACCCAGGGCCTAGTTCCTTGGGATTGGATTGAGTTCACTTTATACTGGGTTACATATATTCAACTGATTTGTGGAATGTAAACTGCTGTTCTGTTACTGCTCGTTTGATTGGACTAACGGCTAGGGCGGTAGACTTATGCTCGGGTGCTGGAGAACCAGGTTCGAGTCTGGTGGGAGGCTGGGACTTCTCGTAATCTCCCGGTACCGTCTGTAATGCAGCATGCGGTCATGTAAAGCGCTGTTAAAACCGCAATGAGGCTGTTCAATAGCTATCTATACGCCCCCGCTCAGGCCATGTGTGGTGTTAATCTGCGGGCGCAGGCATGGAGTGCGTGGTTCTTGTTGTCTTTCTGTCGTGTCTGAAGCGGGAGGGTTGTTAATTAGGCACAGCTGTGGGCTGGGTCTTGCCTCGCAGGATTGAGGTTAGCTTGACCGGAAATCTCCCGGTTCCTTACACATGGGTTTAATGCCGGGGGCATTTCATATTAATACTGCATGCATGGTCCTGTGGTCCTACGGGCTGGCTGAAGGCATTGGGAAGTCCAGTGTCATGAAGGTATAACCTTCTCCAATGCACAGCCTTCTTCAGGATGCGTGGGTGGCTATGGCGCGTTTAACACAGCATTTTGAAGGTTTGAGGTCGGGAGTGCATACTAGTGCACTACAGCACATGCGGTAGTTCAGCTGCCCTTGGTAGAAACTTATTTGAGGGCCCCTGTTTGGAACAGCTTTGGATTAGTCCAGCCCTTTCATGCTCACTTTAAGAAAAATTACTGACAGTGCACGGACACACTCTTCCAATTCCTAAAGGTGTTTGCATGCAGTATTCGGGGATGGTGATGTGTTTTCATCACGATAACACAGCAGCAGCTCACTAATATTACTGTAGATAATATGTGACTCTACCACTTAGCATATGGTGGGTTCTGCTTAGATCACAATAAACCTGTTAGTGAAGTGGTAAGTGTGGAACACATGGCCCAAGCGGCGCATGGTGAAGTTTTGCTGGGAGGCATACTGGGGTCAGTAAGTGGAGCGCAGTGGAGCGGTAGTGTGACCGTTGGTGTTAGTGTTGCTCTTGCAGGTTGAGAAGAATAACAAGAAACTTGTACTTGGTTGGTGCCAAATCACGGGACCATTCTTAAATGTGGGCAGTTCCAAAGGTGGTCAAAGCATCCTTATGCATCATAGGTTTAAATCATTCAGGAAGGCTGCTGCAATCGTCATTGCAGGATGCACTGTTTCTGCAGGTTGGGGCGATGATTCATTGTCACAGCGGGTAGCGCTGCCCGATCCCCGGCGTGGAGCTGGTTGCCCACGCTCCAGCATGTTTCCTTGTTTTGCTGCCTCTTGCCGGTATGGCCTCCAAGGGATTTCTTTACAGTCCTCCATCTTTGTGGAGGCAGTTTTGGGCTTGTGGCCGGGCAGAGGTGGTTTGGGATGCCGCTAGAGCGGCGAGACTGTCAGTGCAGTAGCTGCATTTGTTTGGAGACAGCATGGGGGCACTGGCGCCATACAGGCGACTCGGCAACTTCAAGCCAGTTTTGGGTCCCGGTGTCGGCTCTGCACTGAGGGGCCCGAGGCAGGTCTCTTGGTCCACCATGCCAGTGTATGGTTATATCGGGCGCAGTGCAGCCGTGAATTACTAAGGGGCTCCATTCGGTGGTTCCTGAGATGGAGCACGTTGCGTGGCATTGGTGGAGCTGTGGCTGTTGTGTAAGATTAGTAGGAATGTGCACCCCTGCTCAGTGCCAGCATTGGTGTCTGGGAAGGTGTCGGGATCCCACTGGTTCCGCTCCTCAGGATGACGCTGAAGCTTAAAGGGGTCCACCTCTCATCTGCCCCTAGTCCGGCGGATGTGTAATACACTCGGACGAAAGGGGTAGGTGAGCGAGGGAAGGACGGAAAGGGACGGCTGGGCGCGAAACCTGTGAATAGACAAACACACAATGAGTGATGGCTCCCTTCACCCGGCCCCCAGGCTTCCCCTTGGTGTTACTCTCTTACCGGTCGTCTCTTTCCGGGGGAGAAACGAGAGGGGTGTCTTCTCCTCTTTTCTGAGCGCACGAAGTTCTCCAGCACCGTTACGTCACGGAACTGTAAAGAACCTAGCAGTGGCGATCAGAGTCGCGGAGATGAGTTGTGTCAAGAGTCTGCGCTGCTACTCTAGGCTCAGCAATGTCTCGAGCCGAGGAGCGCGATTCTGTGGGAATGCTGGGGCCCGGAAATCCGTGGGCACTGCCTGCGGTGTTTCGCTGCGACTCAATGCTCCAGGAGGAGCCGGGAGCAGAGGAGCGAAACCCCCAGGTGGAGATGCCCGGAAATCCTTGGGCGTTGCCTGTGGCGTTGCGCTGCTACTCAATGCTCCAGGAGGAGCCGGGAGCAGAGGAGCGAAACCCCCAGGTGGAGATGCCCGGAAATCCGTGGGCGTTGTCTGCCTTAATACTCACAAGCTGTCCAGCGAGGAACAAGGAGGCGTCGAGGCGTAGTCGGCGTCTCTCGTGGTCTGGAGGTCAAGTCACAGAGGAGGACCTTCCGCTCGGGTCTGGCGTTACCGAAGGCTTCAGAGAATCATCGGCACTGCTTCTCCGGGATTGGCTGCTTTTCAACGTTTCCGGCAGCGTGAACTGTCACGTGGGACGTGAACTACCGGGAGCTCTGGGGGATGTAGTTCTTGCGGTCGCCGTTTGCTCGGTCGTAGTCCAGGGGTCGAGGAGATGCGTCACTCAGCGCCACCCGAGCGCGGATCATGACAGCACATCCCTCCTCACCCGTCACGGGGCGCTGAGGGCAGGACCCGGCTTGCCAGGACACCGGCGATGGAAAGCCGCCACCAGGCGAGCAGCATGGATGGAGGAAGCGGGCTCCCAGGAGTTCTCCTCCGGGCCATACCCCTTCCAAGCCAGAAGGTACCAAAGCCTACCCCGAACAGTCTTGGAATCCAGCACGCGTTGCACCACGTACTCGCGTTCGTGGTGAACCCATACGGGAGCGGGTAGTTTACGCACCGGACTGAACGAGGGCTTAAGCAAGGAGACATGGAAGACCGGGTGAATGCGTAGCTGGTTCGGGAGCTTCAGTTGCACCGATACCGGGTTGATGTGCTTCACCACGGGATAAGGACCTAAGAACTTTGGATTAAAGACGCTGGGACGTTTGAAGTGGATGTTTTTTGTGGATAGCCATACCCTATCCCCTTTATGGTACACAGGATCGGGTCTGCGACGTTTGTCTGCCTGAAGTTTGTATCGGGCCTTGGCCAGTCGCAGGTTCTCACGGGCCTTGGTGAGGGTTAGGCGAATCGCCGAAAGCCTTTCCTGTACCTCAGGAACGCTGAGATTCGTGTGAGGGAGTTTAAATGGGGAGAATCGAGGATGGTACCCTGAGGAAAGAAAGAAAGGTGTGTGTCGCGTGGATGTATGGACGGAGTCGTTGTAGGCGATCTCGGCAACCCATAACCAGTCCACCCAGGCATTCGACGCCTTGTCCACATAACACCGGAGAAATTGTTTCAGGGTTTGGTTAAGTCTCTCGGTCTGCCCGTCGGTCTGGGGATGGAAACTGGTGGACAAGGATGACTGAATGCCCAGTTCGGCACACCAGACCTTCCAAAACCGCGCCGTAAACTGGGACCCTCTGTCTGAAACGATGCTGCTAGGGAGGCCATGGAGTCGCACCACATTCACCAACAGGAGTTTTGCCAATGCCCCTGCCGTGGGTACCTGCTTACACGGTAGAAAGTGTCCCATTTAGGTAAGGTAGTCGATCACCACCACGATAGCGGTACAGTTCTGGTCTTTGGGCAACCCAACGATGAAGTCCACCGAGATTCTTTCCCATGGTGTCTGGGGTGTAGGAAGGGGTCGTAGGAGGCCTTGTGGTTTACGATGGTCTGACTTCATTTGGGAACAGACGTCACAGCGTTTTACCCATAGAAACACATCTGGTCTTACTGATGGCCACCAGAACTGCCTCAATACCTTCTCCAGGGTTTTCGTTCCTCCCGTATGCCCTGCACAGGGTAGTTCGTGGCACCAATGGAAAACGAGCTTCCGCAGAGGAAGCGTGGGGATTAGCATTCTGGGGCCACACATGGGGACGTCTTGTCGAAGGCTCCATTCTTTGTGTCCTTTTAACCAAGATCTCCAAGCGAATGTGGCGAGTCCGCGCTTCACTGCTTTCAGAAAGGTGTCCGTTGTCACCCCTCCTACCACTTGACTTGGGGACAGGATAGCCCGTTGTGGTTCCGCTGTTGGCATGTTGGTCGTACCTTGCCGGGAAAGGGCATCGGCTTTTTGGTTTTGTGAGCCAGGCTGGTAGGTGACTATAAAGTGGTATTCTGCGAAGAACAACATCCATCTACGTTGCCGGGGAGAGAGATGTCGAGCAGATCGCAGGAACTGGAGGTTTCTGTGGTCCGTGAAAACCGTGACTTGGTGCTGAGCTCCCATGAGCCAGTGTCGCCATTCCACAAACGCCTCCCGGATCGCAAGTAGTTCTTTTTCGGACACAGAGTAGTTGTGTTCAGCAGGGTTCAATTTCCGGGACATGTAGGCCACTGGGTGTAGGTGGCCGGTATCTGGATGGCGTTGGGATAGGACCGCTCCCACGGCGACGTCGGACGCATCTGCCTCCACTATGAAGGGGAGCTCGGGCCAGGCGTGTCTCAGGATGGGTGCGGATGTAAAGGCCGTTTTGAGCTGGTCGAACGAGTGTTGGGCCTCGGGAGACCAGTGGAACGACACGTTCTTTCGTGTTAGTCTGGTGAGAGGTGATACCAGGTGAGAAAAGTGGTGAATGAACCGGCGGTAAAAATTTGCAAAGCCAAGGAAGCTTTGGACTTCCTTGACTGACTGGGGCTGGGGCCATTGTTCCACCGCCTGCACCTTTCGGACGGACATGACCTGTCCTGTAGGGGTTAGGTGAACTCCAAGAAACTCCACTGTTGTAACATGGAACTCGCATTTGGTGAGTTTACAAAAGAGGCGGTTGGTTTTCAATGCTTGTAGCACGAGCCTGACATGAACGATGTGCTCCTCCGGGGTGGTGGAAAATATCAGGATGTCGTCGATGTACACCACGACGAACCTATCCAGGAATTCACGTAGTACCTCGTTGAGGAAAAACTGGAAGGCCGCCGGGGCGTTACATAGTCCAAATGGCATCACTAAGTACTCGAAGAGTCCGAACCGTGTTTTGAAGGCGGTTTTCCACTCATCGCCCTCTCTCATTCTCACCAGATGATACGCCCCTCGGAGGTCCAGCTTGGTGTAGATGTGCGCTTCGCGGACTTGTTCCAGGAGAACCGGAATCAGTGGCAAGGGGTATCTGTTCTTAATCGTCAGCGCGTTGAGGGCGCGGTAGTCGATGCAACATCTCAGCTCACCACTGGTCTTCGGGATGAAGAAGAGCGGGTACGCTGCGGGTGACCGGGAGGGACGGATGAACCCTAACCGGAGGTAGGTGTCTAGATACTCCTTCAAATGGAGAGTTTCTGGCCCGGTGAGGGCGTATATCCTCCCACACGGAACAACCGCGCCTGGCACCAGATCAATGCGGCAGTCATACTCTCGGTGCGGGGGTAGCTCTTCCGCCATCTGCACGTTGAACACCTCTTTATAGGGTAGATACCAAGTAGGGAGCACCACGTCCTTTTCCGCGGCAGTTGCCACATGTTGGGCAGAGGTTCGGATCGTGTTCGGGTGTGGGTTTGGGCTGATGCACCGTCGGTGGCATGAGGTGGAGTGGAACGAGATGGTGTTGGTGGACCAGTTGATAGTAGGTTCGTGTTTTCGTAACCACGGCAAGCCTAGGATCAGATTGCATCGGGGAGCTTGTATGATGTTCAACTGCAGCCACTCGCCATGGTCCCCTCCTATGGTTATCCAGAGAAACGGGGTGACGAATCGGATGGGTCCCGACTCCAGTTCCTTCCCGTCGACCGCAAAAACGAGTTCGGGCTGTTCTTTGGGCGTTAGTTGAATCCCCAGCCTTTCGGCTTCCTGTTGGTCCAGGAAACATCCGGTAGCCCCGGAGTCTATCATGGCTCTTATGGTTTGTGGTTGCTGGTTGATCACTGCTTCCAGGGAGATGAAGAAGTGATCGGGTTCTCGAGAGGTGTCGGATTCCATGGAAGGGATGGAGTGGTGGCTTGGAGGCTTCCCTTCCGGTACCTTCAAGCTCTGGAGTTTCCCGCGATGCCTTCTTCTGTGGCCATAGCTGACTGTCCGGGGCGTGTTCTGCTCGTCTTGGGCCTTACCGGACATTCTCGAAGGAAGTGCCCCTTCTTCCCACAGTACAAACACAGGCCTTGTTTACGGCGGTGATCACGTTCGCTCAGGGTTAGCGCGGCTCTCACCGTTCCGATTTCCATGGCCTCGGACTTGGAGGCCGTCTGTTCCGAAGCTCGAGCATGGTCATAGGGGAACGGAGTTTTATCTTTCCGCCTCTGGTCCCCTTTTCGTTCTCCGAGCCGATGCTCCAAACGGGCGGCCAATTCCACCATCGCCGAACAGGTCTGGGGTTGGGGATCGATTTGGGCGATGACGTCCTTGAGTTCGTCCGTTAACCCTCCGTAGAAGATGGCAGTCTGTTTAGTTTCTGGCCAGTCGGTTTCTGCCACCAACCGACGAAAGTTGTTGAGGTAGCCTAGAAAGTCATTGGGGTGTTGCCGTAGTTTCAGCAGGTCTCGGTCCGCCGAGAAGGTATCAGCTCTGCGGTCAAAGGTTCTTTCAAAGGCGGTACGGAAGGCATCCCAATCGTATAACAGGGCTTCGTCGCGACGGACTATGGGAACCGCCCATTGAGCCGCATCCCCTGCCAAGTAGGAAATGAGAAAGGCTACCCGGGCTTGGTTGGTATGGAAGAGTTTTGGCTTACAATGGAAATGCAACAGGACTTGGGTCATGAAGACTTGTACCTTCTGTATGTCCCCATGAAAGCGTTCAGGAGGGGCCAACGGGACGTGTGTGGGCATTTCTACCACTACTGGTTGGGTCGCAGACGGGAACGGGGTCCCTGCATCGAAGGGGTTCCTTTGGAGCCGATCTATCCGTGTATGTAGAGCGGCTGTGTCTGAACGGGAAGCAGCTAATTCTGCTTGCACTAGGGCAAGAGCGGCTACCACGTCCTCTAAGGTAGTCATGGTCTACGACAGCGTGATCGGGAGGAGATAATTCGTGGGCCGATGATTCTGTCGGGATCCCACTGGTTCCGCTCCTCAGGATGACGCTGAAGCTTAAAGGGGTCCACCTCTCATCTGCCCCTAGTCCGGCGGATGTGTAATACACTCGGACGAAAGGGGTAGGTGAGCGAGGGAAGGACGGAAAGGGACGGCTGGGCGCGAAACCTGTGAATAGACAAACACACAATGAGTGATGGCTCCCTTCACCCGGCCCCCAGGCTTCCCCTTGGTGTTACTCTCTTACCGGTCGTCTCTTTCCGGGGGAGAAACGAGAGGGGTGTCTTCTCCTCTTTTCTGAGCGCACGAAGTTCTCCAGCACCGTTACGTCACGGAACTGTAAAGAACCTAGCAGTGGCGATCAGAGTCGCGGAGATGAGTTGTGTCAAGAGTCTGCGCTGCTACTCTAGGCTCAGCAAGGTCTCGAGCCGAGGAGCGCGATTCTGTGGGAATGCTGGGGCCCGGAAATCCGTGGGCACTGCCTGCGGTGTTTCGCTGCGACTCAATGCTCCAGGAGGAGCCGGGAGCAGAGGAGCGAAACCCCCAGGTGGAGATGCCCGGAAATCCTTGGGCGTTGCCTGTGGCGTTGCGCTGCTACTCAATGCTCCAGGAGGAGCCGGGAGCAGAGGAGCGAAACCCCCAGGTGGAGATGCCCGGAAATCCGTGGGCGTTGTCTGCCTTAATACTCACAAGCTGTCCAGCGAGGAACAAGGAGGCGTCGAGGCGTAGTCGGCGTCTCTCGTGGTCTGGAGGTCAAGTCGCAGAGGAGGACCTTCCGCTCGGGTCTGGCGTTACCGAAGGCTTCAGAGAATCATCGGCACTGCTTCTCCGGGATTGGCTGCTTTTCAACGTTTCCGGCAGCGTGAACTGTCACGTGGGACGTGAACTACCGGGAGCTCTGGGGGATGTAGTTCTTGCGGTCGCCGTTTGCTCGGTCGTAGTCCAGGGGTCGAGGAGATGCGTCACTCAGCGCCACCCGAGCGCGGATCATGACAGAAGGACATGGCTGTTACAGGGCATGGTCAAGCGCAGTGTCTGACGAACCACAGCCTACTTTATTCTCAGGGGGTACTCAAGCTTCATGCAGGGGGCGTTGTCCATGGGTGGATCCTTCAGTGGTGCCTCGCACAGGGGTTTGGGTTTGTGGTGCCTTTTCTTTGGAGTTGGGATGTTCAGTGTAAACCTCGGTGTCCTGTTTGGCGCCTGGGTGGTGTGCGCAGTGAAAAGTCTGTTTCGTATTATTGCAATGTGCGAAGATTTCGCCGCTTGGCCAGCAAGGTTCTTTGGCCACCAGGAGTTATGCATGTGGCCCTTCTCAATGTCTCATTGATGAATGTGCTACTGATGACAAATGGTAAAATGGTTGTGGGTTCTGGCCGGGGCTCGGCAAGTATGGTTTCATCTTCCTCACCTAACACTTGTGCATTATCAGCCTAGAACCCAAGTATACTTCACGGGCTCTGGTCACACCAAAGTGGACCAAGATCACACAAAGCACAGGCTGAGAGTGCGGTGTCAGTCATATATGGCGAATTATGAGAAATATGCCAGAGGTAGCGAAGAGGACATCACAGACTTGGTCAGTGATAATATCATGGTTCATCTTTTGTCCCTATATAGGCAAAAGTTACGGACAGGTTCTGTTTTACTAAGAATAGGTATTTTGTCTCCGCATGTGCCTCTTTCGCAGTACAACGAGGTCAATTTTGTCTCCAACGTGGGGATTGTGCGCCGCTATTACGTTTCCAAAGGGCTCCCGCTTTCGGTACCTGGCTTACGTACAGGTGACCTGTCTGGAGGTTGCAGAAGTTGATTAGTGGAATGGTCCCAATTGCGGTTAAGCTTACTACTCATCGTAGGGAGACAATCCATGCAATGTTCAACACGTTAAGGTGACAGTCCCACCAGTTCTGAATGGAGGCATGTTCAATATGCTACGCAGTGAAGCCGGAATTGTGACTTCAGTTATCTTATGCAACTAACAGGCACTGTTAAAGCCAATGGTACTGGCGTGTTGTAGGTGTACTGTGGTTTTGTAGTAGTTACCCAGCGGCAATGTCAGAAGCCACAAATTAACAGTCTGCCTTTGCCACCGGTTTCCTGCCCAATGGTGGGAAAGTATAATTTTACACTTACTCAGGAAATTTCAACGCAGAGAGAGGCACTGCAAAATAATGACTGCATT
This sequence comes from Triturus cristatus, assembly GCF_964204655.1. Taxonomy (NCBI): domain Eukaryota; kingdom Metazoa; phylum Chordata; class Amphibia; order Caudata; family Salamandridae; genus Triturus; species Triturus cristatus. Next base: position 666,801,088 of record NC_140595.1, read on the forward strand.
GTGCAATTGGCTACGAGGGCCTTCATGGGGAACACCTGCGGGCACCTTATAGAATCGGGTACCATGTTCACGGGGTGGGCATTAGTCTGCAGCCAAGGGCAGGTATCAGGTCGCTTCAGTTAAGACATATTCACCCGCGCTTTAACCAGGGAAGCAGGCGGGTGGTGGTAGTTGTCAGCTAACAAGTGTGCTGTGGCACAGTAAAGTTTGGTTAACACTGCGTTAGTGCAAAAAGGGAGACAGGGTATCATAGACCTTTTGGCGTCCCAATATTCAGGAAAGGGCAGGTTTTTGCACAGTATGTCCCCCCTGGTTCCCACAGACTTGTCCGCTCCCTGGTTATTCTAGGGGCTAGAACCTGAGACTACAAGGGGCATCTTCTGCGACCGGTGTCCCAAATATGTTGATAGTCATTGCTGGGGTAGATGTACCTTGAAGGGCATGTTTACTTCTTGGCCTGCCCAAAGTTTTGGGGTCAAACTGGGTTGGAGTATTAAGTCCACAGTCCTTAGTAATCATCCAGCTTTCCCACGATCCAAATAAGGGCAGTTAGCGATACATCAGCGAGTGGGTAACATACCCGGTTATCAGCGACCTCATGTCCCGGGGGCACGCGCGCTTCACATAAACACAGAGCTGCAACCTGTAGGGTACCAAGTGGCAGAATTCAGTAAATAGTTTGAATATCGTGTCTCTCTGGCCTACAGCTGTGCGGAGCCGGTCTCATTGAGGGGTACGCCCAGGTGGTAATTGTGTGCTTCTTAAGGTTCTTATTACCAATGCGGTTTGTAGTAGCACACCACGAGGATTATTTAAGGGTCATCCCGGGCCGCATTTACTCAGCCCAGCAGGAGCGTTACAGCTGGGTGGAGCCAGTCCCATTTAGTGGTACGCCCGGGGGAAAATGGTGGGCTCCTTAAGGTTCCCATGACCTAGGCAGTGTGTGGCATCTCCCACATCAAGTGTTAGGCACTGGATTACAGACAGTGCGCCCTGTATCGAATCAGACAGATTCTCTGAGCGGGTATGCCTAGGGGGCTTCACCAGAGGGAGCTGAGCGTCCGAAATTCCCATAAGGAATAAGGGACGCAGGGCAAGTGCTGGAGGGCAGCCATGCTCATTGTCTCATACACCTGTTATGGACATTCCTGTGCGCATGGATTTAGCAAGTAAAGGGACCGTGCCAGGGTTAAGCATAATCCCCCTCACCCGTAGAGCCTAAGCTGGCAAGCGGGGGTAGGAATGGTCTTCTAACATGTGAGCTGCTGTCCCAGATATGGGAGACACATGTGTCCAGTCACACACGGTGCTAGATGGGCGGCTGCCAGTGTGATCAGCAAATAGGTGGGGCATCGTGTGCCAGGGTGTCTGAAACTGTCCCGCCCAGAGTGGGATGGGGCTGAGTCATGTGACGCAGTGGAACTTTGCGGCGTGAGGGAATAGTGCTTGGCACAACTTCACAGGCATAAAGGGCGTTTTTGTTTCATCAGATACTAGCTGATCCAAGCTAACGTCTAGGGCTATTGGGATATAGATGGGGCATCGATAACCAGTCGGGATGTTCTCCTTCATCTAGATTTGCTGGAGGCTCTAGACAGGAGAGTTAGCGGGCAAGACTATAGCTGTTTTGGTGCAGGGCTCTGATGGCGACGGTGGCCGCCTCCTGAGCTATGGTGGAGTTACAGGGCGATCTGGAAGCAAATGGGTACCGAAGGGTACCTCTGTGCGGCACCATAGGAGTGCCAGAGCCCAGGAGCCTCATGGGAGGTTCCTGGAAAACCGTGTCAGCGCCCCGTTAGTCCTTCGGCGGTTGTGGGCCTGAACAAACGGGGGTTTGCCTTGCTACGCTCCGCCCTGAAAGGGGCGTGAGTAATAAGGGACCGTGATCCAGGAAGAGGATCACCGAAGGGGCAGCACAGATGGGGTTCGCCCCAGTGCTGCTTGGCTCATTAGGCGGGCAGGCATCCCAGATGGTTGCCTGCCCTTGGATCACCCGGAAGATAACCCACCATATTACATAACGGTGTATGTAATAAACCTGCAGCAGTTTTTACCCAAACAAAAATTGTGTGGTGTGCTTTATTTATACGTAGAACATGCATGCTATTGTGGTGGGGTGGGGAGTGTTGCCTACTGCTGGTGCTATGCGGCTGCTTGAGGCGCCCGCAGGGTGCCCTAAGGAGGGCGGGCCTCTTGTGCCAGTAAGGCACCAGCCCACCCCCCCTCTTCTAGGTGTGGGGACCCCTCGGGGAGGAGTCCCCCTACTCTGGCAGCCAGGGTGCTGGGGAGCGCAGTGCGCATCCTTTCCGGGGCGTGAGGAACGGGGGGTATATAGGCCTCCCCCACCCACTGGCCTTCCTCCTTTGCGCCCTGGACACGCCGTCACCCACCCTACCGCTTACCCGGCGTGGAAGCCGCAGGGGAGGCATAGAATGTTGTAATGTTGTTCTTTTTCATTGCAGGCGGAGTTACAGGGCGATCTGGAAGCAAATGGGTACCGAAGGGTACCTCTGCGCGGCACCATCGGGGTCCCAGAGCCCAGGAACCTCATGGGAGGTTCCTGGAATACTGTGTCGGCGCCCCGTTAGTCCTCCGGGCGGTTGTGGGCCTTGCTACGCTCCGCCCTGAAAGGGGCATGAGTAATAAGGGACCGTGAACCGGGAAGAGGATCACCGAAGGGGCAGCACAGATGGGGTTCGCCCCAGTGCTGCTTGGCTCATCAGGTGGGCAGGCGGCCCAGATGGTTGCCTGCCCTTTGATCGCCCGTAAGATAACCCACCATATTACATAACGGTGTATGTAATAAACCTGCAGCAGCTTTTACCCAAATAAAAATTGTGTGGTGTGTTTTATTTATGCGTAGAACATGCATGCTATTGTGGTGGGGTGGGGAGTGTTGCCTACTGCTGGTGCTATGTGCTGATACCTTAACTGTCCTCACGCAGTTGAACACTGAAGTATTTGAAGCTAGAAGAAACAGAACAGGCGCACATAACTTATTCAGTTCCTTTATTTCATGGAGCCTGTATACCCTGTACTTGAAGTTTAACAAATCACAACTTGCATCTGCTTGATTTCTTGTGATCTTCTGAGAGAGATGGGTGAGCCACCAAATTAACAGGGAAAGTGGGTGCAAGGGTCAGTTCTGGCTCAGAGATCCCGTGCGTGAGCCGATCTTTGAAAATATTCGTCATATAACTCAGGCAACAAACCTAATGTTAGAACATTATTGAGTGTCTCCAACATGCAAAATAAGTGTATTTCTTTCACATGTTTCACTTTATTACATCAGAATATGTTTGCATTGAGAAGTATTTATTAAAAGTTGGGGTTTTTAAGCATACACTGAGAAACATTCCTGCCCTGATGACAATGCTACTAGTTAACTAAAACTCAACTCAGTTGTCATGTGTACCCTATTGGTGGCACAGATTTGTATTATCTGCTATTAAAACAAACACAATTTTTTTTTGTACAGTGAATGGTCTGGACTCTTATATTTGAAGGTACTCGCATATGTCATGATAAACGAAAAGTAGGCTCTAAGATCGCATAATACAGTCAAGCGGGGAGCCTGGATTGACCCTCCCCCGTTTCACTGTTTTTGCTGTGCAATTCAGCCACCAGATGGGGGGTTTCTGACACCAAAAGTTGATGCTTTACACTTAGTCCATGGAGGTTGAAATTAGAGTGTGGGTGATAGAAGAATGTTTGCATATTAGTTTTTAGCAGCTTTACATAGTCCAAACCTTGCCCAACAACATAGGAGCGCTTCACAACAGACAGGAGTGACACCTTTTTTTCAGCCCAGGGACAAGTGCCGGCATTCACAGGATGGTCAGCAGATGCCAGGATTCTAACCTGGCTTCTGTTGCATTGTTGGCAGATGTAGCCAGTAGGCCACATCACCACCTGTGAAAACCTGGCTCGTTTTGGGCTTGATATTCCACAAGGCCTTTTAGCTTAGCTAAAGCCAAGCATTCTGGCTCGAGCTTTCAGTGGCTCATACACCGCTATCTATTAGTGTGTGAAGCATTGGCTGTGTTCATCAATCCAGCCAGCAACCGTGATGGTCGCATTGCTAGGTTATGGTAATGATTGTGTGTGGTTGTTTGTTATGGATGATTGTCAACAACGTTAGAACTTTGGTTGGATTCCATCTTCTAAAAGCTTCACTTGACTGGATACGTGGTAGAAATGCACTGTACAAAGTCTTGTTACATAACACGTTCTGTAGCAGTAACCAGGGTGAGTATTGTGGCAAGTGCCTTACGTTTCTCGTTGGGCTGATACACATTGTGCATAAACAGATCATATAATGCTCTGACATAGATGGTGGAGATGACTGCATTTGCTAGCATGGCAATCTGTCCTACAGCCAGGGCTGATTATCCAGTTTGAACCATTGACAAAACATGCTGATGATCTAGGAATCTTTTGTGTACATGGTTCTACAAATTAATGTAGGGCTTCACAATGTGAATGTAGATAATTTAGTGGTACTGGTATGGAAACTGAGTGCGATAATCACAATTAGCACTGTTGTATACTTTACTGCATTTGTGTCTGG